>NW_025110842.1:4390381-5017578 GCF_015476425.1 Leptopilina heterotoma
AAAAATTTTAAATATTAGATTTTAGTATTTTCTTTTAAAAATAATTAATTGAAATGTAGTAATGTTTATTTAGTAATTTTTTTTTTGTAAGCAAAATGACTAAAATTTAGTATTTTATTATTTTTTTTACTAAGTTTTTAGTCAAAAGCGACTAAAATTTAATAATTGGAAATTTGTTGGCAACAAAATTGTATTATAAAATTATGAAAAACGATAGTTTTAAACATGTTTTTGAGAAAATTTTTTTAAAAAATAACTGGGTCAAAATAAGTGAAACCGGCCACTTGAAAAATTTTTGTCCCCGAATTTAAAGTTATCTATGGTTTTTGATAGATATATGAGTAAACTTTTACCCGCTAAAATATTTTTCAAAAATTTTATTTATTTTGAAAGTTATCAGGTGTTAAACTTTTAGGTTACTTTTTATTCTTTTCATTATTACTCCGAAACGAATGAAGATAATTTCAATTTTTTTTTTGGAAATTAAAGCTAAAAGTCTGTAGTTTAAAGTGCAACTGAAAAAATTGCTGTATAATAAAAATTTCTAATTGTTATTAACAATTATTTTAAACAATTGCGATTTAAAGTATGTTCTCAATGTCGGAAAAAAATCAAACTATACTCATGTGATGCGCAAAACTCTAACGAGTAAATTAAAAAAAAAAAAAGTGAGTAACCTCTAAAATTACAGAAGTTATGCATATTTTTCTGACGACGCGCGGGAATTAACTGATTCGCAAACTCTCGAGCGCGCGGGAATACGCCCGCGCCCGCTCCCGCCGCACTGCTCACACTTGTGTTTTCAAACAATTTATGTTTACAGAGAAGGAGAAGTAATTAAAATATTATTTTCTTACTGAATAGTTTATTAATATTTTTACTTTTGGAGTAATTATATACATAAAAACCATTTTGTATGTACTCATAAACTGCTTTGCAGTTTTTATGCTTTGATAAAAAAGTTTTTTCGTGGGTCTGATATTCTTGAATCGTACAAAAATCGAAATCGATATTGTTTGTGTAGAATTTCATCAAAAAATTTTTTAAATAATTGGATTTCTAAATAAAATAATTGAATCATTTGTCACTTCTCCAAAATTCAATTTTTATTAGTGTTTTAACTGAAATTTCTTCTATAAATTCGCTATTTTTAATAATTTATTATTTCTTAAAATTGTATTCCCATAAAGAATTTTATTAACAAATTTTTAAATAATTGAATTCTTTGAAAGAGTTTTAATAAAATGTTTAAGAATAATTATTATTCTTAAACATTTTATTTATTTATTTATTATTATTATTATTATTATTATTATTATTATTATTATTATTATTATTATTTATTATTATTATTTTTTATTTATTATTTTATTTATTTTTATTTTTTATTTTATTTTTTATTTTATTTTTTTTTAATAATAATTATTCTTAAACATTTTATTAAAACTCTTTCAAAGAATTCAATTATTTAAAAATTTGTTAATAAAATTCTTTATGGGAATACAATTTTAAGAAATAATAAATTATTAAAAATAGCGAATTTATAGAAGAAATTTCAGTTAAAACACTAATAAAAATTGAATTTTGGAGAAGTGACAAATGATTCAATTATTTTATTTAGAAATCCAATTATTTAAAAAATTTTTTGATGAAATTCTACACAAACAATATCGATTTCGATTTTTGTACGATTCAAGAATATCAGACCCACGAAAAAACTTTTTTATCAAAGCATAAAAACTGCAAAGCAGTTTATGAGTACATACAAAATGGTTTTTATGTATATAATTACTCCAAAAGTAAAAATATTAATAAACTATTCAGTAAGAAAATAATATTTTAATTACTTCTCCTTCTCTGTAAACATAAATTGTTTGAAAACACAAGTGTGAGCAGTGCGGCGGGAGCGGGCGCGGGCGTATTCCCGCGCGCTCGAGAGTTTGCGAATCAGTTAATTCCCGCGCGTCGTCAGAAAAATATGCATAACTTCTGTAATTTTAGAGGTTACTCACTTTTTTTTTTTTTAATTTACTCGTTAGAGTTTTGCGCATCACATGAGTATAGTTTGATTTTTTTCCGACATTGAGAACATACTTTAAATCGCAATTGTTTAAAATAATTGTTAATAACAATTAGAAATTTTTATTATACAGCAATTTTTTCAGTTGCACTTTAAACTACAGACTTTTAGCTTTAATTTCCAAAAAAAAAATTGAAATTATCTTCATTCGTTTCGGAGTAATAATGAAAAGAATAAAAAGTAACCTAAAAGTTTAACACCTGATAACTTTCAAAATAAATAAAATTTTTGAAAAATATTTTAGCGGGTAAAAGTTTACTCATATATCTATCAAAAACCATAGATAACTTTAAATTCGGGGACAAAAATTTTTCAAGTGGCCGGTTTCACTAATTTTGACCCAACTGGTTTTTGGAAGTAAAAAATTTTCTTACTTAAATTTTAGTAAAAATTACTAAAATTTAGTCCTAATTAAATATATTTTTTAATACAAATTTTAATAAGAAAAGACTTTCAGTTTAGTCTTCTATTGGTACAAAATTTCTTCTCATATAATATTATTGTAAAAAAATTACCATTCTAATTAAATATTTGAACATATTTTAGTTTAAAATAACTTAATTTTTACTACTTTAATAAATAAATAAATAAACATATTTTAAAGTTTAATTTATTTATGTTGAGATAAATGTTTGTAGAAAACCTTATAATTATTTATTATTTCTTTATTATTTTAATATATTTAATTGTTTTTTTTTATTCAATTATTTATTTACATATTTATTTCTTTACTCAATTATTTTTTTATTTAAATACTTTTCTATTTATTTTTTTCTTATTTAATTATTTTTCTATATATATTTATTTCTTTATTTAGTTATTTTTCTATTTAATTATCGTTTTATTTATTTATATTTTTGTAATGAAATTGTCAAGGTAAGATTTTCAAGTTAAACATTGACGGAGTCAGTGATAAGAGAAAATATAATTATTTAAAGGGTAATTAGACGTTGTTGTTGGTTGGTTGAGAGTCTCACGCGAAGAAAATAATTTTTTTTTTATTTTCATTTATATATATATAGTTTTTATTTTTAATTTTAGCCTGCACTTGCGAGCAGTATTTACTGGCGGTCATAAAAGATAATCGCCCCCCCCCCCCTCTTTTAATTATCCCTCTTGCTGATTGTTACAAGACGCAGAATCTTATTTCGTAGTCATTAGCGCAAAATATAAAAGGACGGCACTTGTTTAACAAAAATTATTTCCCTCCCAAAAAAAAAGAAAGACTTTTCCTTTTTTTCGCAACTTTTATAAACCAAAAAAAAAAAAAAAAATCTTCCCCCTAATGACTATTTCTTGAATGCACAATTTCTTTCTTAAAGTCACACATGCATTTTTTTAATTATCTTGTGGACATTTTATTTTATTATTTTATTTTTAAAAAATATTTATAGTCACTATAAATTTAAAAGAAAAAACATTTTTCTTCATTAAAAAGCGAAACACAAGATTCTTGACTTTGAACTTTCTTTTCTTTTTTTTATATTTTGCTTTATATTTTGAAAAATTGCGCGAAAATTAAAAAAAGTTATTAAATTATTTATTAAAAAAAAGAAGAAATTTTTTCTAAAGAAACTTTAAAAACATATTTATCAAACTAATTAAAAATGTAACAAATACTTGTCCAAAATTTTCTAAAATCTACTAAACTTGTCCAGCATTTACAAAATTTGTCCTTAATTTTTCAAAATTTAACTAAATCATTTCCAAAATTTACTAAAATTGTCAAAAATTTAATAAAACTTACTGAATCATTTCCAAAATTAACTAAACTTGTCCAAAATTTACTAAAATTTATTAAATTTGTCTAAAATTTATTAAAACTTACTAAATTATTTCTAAAATTTTTAAATTTTTACTTTTGTCCAAAATTTACTAAACTTTGCTAAATTTATCCAAAATTTATTAGAATTTACTAAAAAATTTCCAAAAAATAAACAAAAATTTACAAAATTTGTCAAAAATTTACTAATATTTACTAAATCATTTTGTAAATTTACTAAACTTGTACAAAATTTACTAAAATAATTTCTAAAATTTTTTAATTTTTACTAAATTTCTCTAAAATTAGCTAAATTTGTCAAAAATTGATTAAAATTTACTAAATCATTTCGAAAATTAACTAAAATTTACTAATTTACTAAATTTGTCCAAAATTTACTAAAATTTATTAAATTTGTGCAAAATTTATTAAAATTTACTAAATCATTTCTAAAATTTTTTAATTTTTACTTTTGTCCAAAATTTACTAAAATTTGCTAAATTTATCCAAAATTTATTAGAATTTAATAAAACATTTCCAAAATTTACTAAATTCGTCTAAAATTTACAAAAATTTACAAAATTTGTTCAAAATTTATCAAAATTTACTAAATCTATTAAAATTTACTAAATTTATTAAAATTTACTAAATTTATTAAAATTTACTAAATTTATTAAAATTTACTAAATTTACTGAATTTGTCCTTTATTTGTCCATAATTTACTAAACTTGTCCAGCACCGAAAATAAAAAAAATATTAGTTCAAAAATATACCGAAAAAGAAAATTTTTACTTTTTTTTCTAATAAATAATATTATTTTTATTTAAAAAATTCAATTTTTTTTAACTTTAAAAAAAAATATATTTTTAATCTTAAAAAAATCTGATAAAGGTTTTTAGTATAAAAATATACCGAAAAAAATATTTTTAATAATCTTTTTTTTTTTAATCATAACTCTATTTTTAGAGTCCAAAATTAAAATTTTTTGAATCGAAAAAAATATCTTTAAGCTTTTGAAATTCTAAAAAAGTTTATTAGTTAAAAAATAAAATTTTCTTTAATGAAAAAGAATAAAATTTTTTTTTTTTTAATATTAAAATTATTTTAACTTAAAAAATAAAATTTGTTTATTTATAAGTCTAAACAAGTCTTAAAATTGTTTTTAGTTAAAAATTGACTTTTTTCGTTACGGAAAAAAATATTTTTAACATTTTGAAGTAAAAAAAAAATTTCATTTCTTTATTTTTTAGAAATAAAATGCAATAAAGTGGAAGGGGGGGGAAGAAGAGAATTGATATAATATTCAATGAATGAAGAAAAAGGGTGTTCTTACTTGAACTCGCTGTCGATGATGATCTTGTTTCTTCTGACGCCTCTCAAGTTCTTCCTTTCTCTCGATCAACGATCTAATCTCACTTACTGGAGTCTGTGAAGTCAGTGTGTCGCTCGGAATCTCTCCGGACGAAGACAATCTTCTCAAGGTCGCTGGCGAATCTTCATCATCTTCACTGTAGCTTTCCACCAATAATTCCGAGTCACTCTGATTCAGAAAAAAGAGAAGAAAAAAATTAAGCAAAATTACTTATTAAAAAAAAAAAAAAAAAAAAAAAAAAAAAAAAAAATTGGCAGTAACTGTTAATTTTTACTACAATGGGACCAATTGGGCCTTAGGTGAATAGGCCGCTATTTTTTACTCGCTGTTTTACAATTTTATTATTTTTTAAAAATTTTTTCCAATATTTAATTTATTTTTTTTTATTTATACTTTTTTTCATTTATACTTTTTTTACAATATTTTTTAAATTACCGTTTGGTAGAAGTTTTGCTTTACTTTAAATGTTCGTTTCTCTCTAAATCTGAATTTACTTGTTACTTATGCAAAAAAAAAAAAAATATGGGAACATAGTCAAGGTTGGACCCTACTGTTTTTAAAATAAAAATACTAGCGCCACCTATTTTCTAAATTACAAAGAAATACTAAATTACTAAATTCCAAATTAACAAAAATTTCAATTTACTTTACGAAAAAAGAATAAAATTAGTTAGGGACCCTAGTCAGGGTTGGACCCCCACTATTTTTTAAAATAAAAACACTAACGCCACCTATTTTCTAAATTTATTTTTGCTAAAAGTTTATTTTTATTTTATCTTAAAAGTTTACTTCTTTCTTAATTTAAATATTTACTTTATAAAAAAAAAAAAAAAAAAAAAAATTGCTGTTAATATATATTTTTTTTTTTAATACAGCAAAAAAAGATTGAATATATTTTCAGAAAAGGAGAGAAGAGAAGGAAAGAGGGGAAAAAAGCAGCAGTAGATTTTATCGCTTTGAGAATAAAAAAGAAAAAAAATAAGCAAGAGAGAGAGAGAGAGAGAGAGAGAGAGAGAAAAGCAATACCTGTACCGGTGGAGAACTTGGAGAACTTGCACTGGATGCTTCGACTACTGAAACGTATTCGCTGATACCCGTTTCGCTTTTCTGTAACTTTAGTACCGGCGTCTCAAGGCCGCAGAGAAATACTTGACCGAAGAAGAGAATCTTGCTTATCCTCAAACAAACCTGAACCACTTCCTAAAAAAAAAAGAAGAAAAAAATTCGAAAAACAATTAATTTATTTTTTTCTTACTTTCAAATTTGTAAATTTAATTCTATTTTTGGAAAATAATAATTTCCTCACTGAAATTTGATTTTCAAATTTTTTATGCTAAAATTTTATTCTTAGTAATTTTTGTTTTTCTTCAACTTCTTCCGTTTTGTAATTTTTGTTTTTCTTAATTTTTACATTTAGTAATTTTTACTTTTTGAAATTTTTACTTTCATAAATTTTTACTGTTAGTAAACTTTATTATTTTTAAATTTTTCTTTTTGTAATTTTTGTTTCTCTTAATTTTTACATTTAGTAATTTTTAACTTTTAAAAATGTTTACATTTTTAAATTTTTACTCAATTAGTAAATTTTATTTTTCATTTTGAAATTTTTACCTTCTATTAATTTTCTTCTGTAATTTTCACTTCATTCAATTTTTACTTTTAGTAATTTTTACTTGATTCAATTTTTACTTTTAGTAATTTTTACTTCTTTCAATTTTTTTCTTTTCAATTTCAATGTAAAAATTACAAAAAGGAAAATTAAAAGAGAGTAAATATTACTGAAAGTAAAAATTATTGAACTTAAAAATTGAAAGAAGAAAAAATTAAAAGAAGTAGAAATTGAAAAAAATAAAAATTTCTAAACTTAAAAATTACAAAAAAGAATAAAAGAAAGTAAAAATTTCTGAAGGTAAAAATTGAAAGTAATAATAATAGTAAATTTTCAATTTTTACCTTCAAAAATTTTTACATTCTTTTAATTTTTATTTATTTCCATTTTTATTCTTTAGATTCTTACTTCCTTTAATTTTTACTTTCTTTTAAATTTCTTTTTTTGTAATTATTACGTTTAAAAATTTTTACGTCCTTAAATTTTTACTCTAAGTAAATTTTATTTTTCACTTCATTTTTATTCTCTTCAATTTCTTTTTTTCTTGGAATTTTTATTTTGAAATTGAAAAGAAAAAATTGAAAGAACTAAAAATGAAAAGAAAGCTAAAATTACTAAAATTAAAAATTGAAGGAATAAAAATTATAAAAATGAAAACTAAATGAAAGTAAAAAATTGAAAAAAGGAAAAATTAGAAAGACGAAAAATTAAATGAATGTAAAAATTACGAAAATTAAAAATTAAGAGAGAGTAAAAATTACCTAAAATAAAAATTGACAGAAGTAAAAATTAGAAAAAAATTTTAGTAATTTTTACTTTTATTACTTTTTACTATTTTTAATTTTTACTTCTTTCAATTTTTTTTCATTTTGAAATTTTTTTTTTTGAAATTTATTACTTTACAATTTTTTAAACTAAATTTTTAACTTAATTTTTAACTTCATTTTTAAAAAATATTTTTTTACTGAAAGTAAAAATTACTAAAATTTAGAAAAGAAATTAGTTTATAGCTATCAAATTTTTTATACTAAATTTTTAGTAAAATATAGTAAAAACAAAAATTACTAAAATTGGGTAAATAAAAATTTTTCCGTCGACTAAAATTTAAAATACAAACACATTTTTACCAAAAAAATATTTAACGAGAAATTCTTGAAATTTATGATTTAAAATATTTTTTAAAGATAAAAAGTTAAAAAATTAGAAGAATCGTTTAATAAAAAACTGTAATAGTTTTTCAATTTTTTTAATAAACTTAAAATAATTATTACTAAAAGTAGGACCTCTATTTTTAGTTAATTCAATTTAAGTTAAAGATTAATTAAAATTAGTTTCAGTTATTTTTTCAAAAATTATTTTAAATTAATTTTGAATATTTAAAAAATAACAAATTATTTTAAATTAATGTAAAAAAAAAATTAAAACAAAATTTAGTTATTTTCTAAAAATAATTATTTTCTAAATTAAATATTAAAAAAATTTTTTTTAATTTAAATTTAAATTTTTTTTTTTTAATTAATAAGGAAAAAAAATTGTATTAATAATTTTCTTCCCACCATATCTTCCGTTTTTTGTGTGAAGAACGCGTCCTGTGGATTAGACATTAAAGGCGTGAAACCAGCTAGTGTTGTGTCCTCCGGAAGTTTTACTAGTTCTAGATCTGTAAAAAAACAGAAAAGAGAAAAAAAAATTATTTTTTAGCTATTAATGTGTATATGTATACATATTGGCAAAATTTATTATAACAGCATATATATAGGAAGAAAAAAAAGAGGAACTTTTTGAAAATTATGATAATGTTTCGCTCGTTAGACACAGAAAAGTAATAAAAATGATTCAGCTTATTATAATGCAAATGAGAGAGAAGACTCTTTTCGTAGGTACAATATATATATTTCATATTAATGAGATGTTGGTACTAAAATTAAACCGACATTTTCTCTCCCATAAAAAATGATACATTCGAGAATTTATGCAAATTTTTTTGGCCATCATCATCATCATCATCGCCATCAACGGAATATCGTAAACAAAAACACCTTTAGATTTTCTTTTTTTTTATTTATTTATTTTGTATTTATTGGATTTATTTTGTTTTTTAAATTTTTACCTTTTTTATTCTTACACTATTTTATTTATTTTTTCTCTGGTTATTATTTTAATTTTGTGTAATTTTTACTTTTGTATTTTTTAACTTTTTTTAATTTTTATTTTCATTAAATTTTTCTTCTTGTAATTTTTACTTCTATTAATTTTTAGTTTTTACTTTCCTTCATTTTTACTTTCAGCAATTAACTTCGTTCTCTTAATTTCTAGTTCTTTCAATTTTTACTTTATTTTAATTTTTACTTTCATTTAATTTTCATTTTTATAATTTTTACTTCTTTCAATTATTTTTTTTAGTAATTTTTACATCTTTCAATTGTTATTTTTAGTAATTTTTACTTTCTGTTAATTTTTACTTTTAGTGTTTTTTACAATCGTTTAATTTTTCTTTTTGTAATTTTTACTTTCAATTAATTATCATTTTTGTAATTTTTACTTCTTACAATTATTATTTTTAGTAATTTTTACATCTTTCAATTGTTATTTTTAGTAATTTTTACTTTTAGTAATTTTTACTTTCATTTAATTTTCTTTTTATGTAATTTTTACTTCTAACAATTTTTATTTTTAGTAACTTTTACTTTCTTCTAGTATTTACTTTTAGTAATTTTTACATTCATTTAATTTTTCTTCTTCTAATTTTTACTTTCATTTAGTTCTTATTTTTTAGTAATTTTTACTTCTTTTAATTTTTTCTTTTCAGTTTCAAAGCAAAAATTTCAAAAATAAAAATTAAAAGAGAGTAAAAATTACTAAAAGTAAAAATTTTTGATCTTAAAAATTGAAAGAAGTAAACATTGCAAAAACGAAAAGTAGAAATTTCTAAACGTAAAAATCTCAAAAAGGAAAATTAATGAAAGTAAAAATTTTCTAAGAGCAAAAATTGAAAGAAGTAAAAATTTCAAAAAAAAAATTAAATGAAAGTAAAAATTGAAAGAAGTAAAAAATAAAAGTAAGTAAAAATACGGAAAGTAAACTTACTAAATGTAAAAATTAATAGAAGAAAAATTTATCAAATGAAAAATTAAATAATAATGTAAAAATGGAAATAATTAAAAATTACAAAAAAGAAAATTGAAAGAAAGTAAAAATTGAAAGAAATAAAAATTACTAAAAGAGAAAATAAAAATTAAAAGAATTAAAAATTAGAAGAAAATAAATTAAAGAAAGTGAAAATTTCTAAGAGAAAAAATTGAAAGAAGTAAAAATTTCTAAAGGTAAAATTTGAAAAAAATTAAAATTTCAAAAAAAATTTCAAGAAGTAAAAATGAAAAGAACGTAAAAATTACTGAAAGTAAAAATTGAAAGAAATAAAAATTACCATAAGGAATATTAAATTAAAGTAAAAATTGAAAGGAGTAAAAAATTAGAAGAAGGAAAACGAAACGAATGTAAAAATAACTAAAAGTAAAAATTAAGGAAAGTAAAATTTAAAAGAAAGTGAAAATGACTAAAAATAAAAATTGAAAGAAGTAAAAATTAAAAGAAAGCAAAAATTATATTTATTATAAAGTTAAAATTCAAAGAATTACAAATTTTGAAACGTAAAAATTAAAAGAAGTAAAAATTTCAAGAAAAAAAATGAAATGAAAGTAAAAATTGAAAGAAGTAAAAAATAAAAGAAAGTTAAAATAAGGAAAGTAAAATTAAATAATTGTAAAAATTACTAAAAGCAAAAATTAAAATAAAGTAAAAAAGTACTAAAAATAAAAATTGAAACAAGTAAAAATTACAAAAATGAAAATTAAATGAAACTAAAAACAATAATAATAAAATTATAAATATTTTTTTTAATTAAATAAAATTTTGCCGCACGTGTGTATTTACAGAATAAAAAAAAATCCAAATCTTCATTTTTTCAAAAGAGCGTCTCACCAAATAATTTAAAATTTTAAATCTGTCTGTAGTTTTTTTGAAAAGAAAAAAAGGAGAAAAAAAGGAGAAGAAAAGAGTCGAAAAGAAAAGGAGAGAAAAAAAGAGGAATTTGGAGCAGTCGACAGTGAAGTTGGAAATAAAACAAGAATTTCGTCTGTTAAACTACGTTTCGGAAAGGATCTGAGACACTAACGGTAAATGCGACAACGTGTACCGTAATGTCAATTTGTTGCTGAATTCACTTTACGATCGAGTCACAATAGATAAATTGGATATTGCTTCAAAGAGTTTACAATACATTTATATATAGATATACACATATACAAGCATATGTGTGCATGAAATTTCATTCGTAAAATGTAATTGAAAATATAAAAAGACATTATTATTATTTATAGAAAAAAAAATGAAATAGAAAAAATTCTGCTCCACTTTTCAATAATTTTTTTCCTTTTACTTTATAAATCTTTTTTGTAGCAAAATCACCTTGTTCTCGAATTCCAGGAAGACTAAACACAATGCATTATGGTTTTATTATTCTTTTCTAATTTTTTTAAATAAAATTAAAAAAAAAGGAATTTTTTTTTTTTTTTTTTTTTTTTTTTTTTTTTTAATGTACTTTTTCAATTTTTTTATTCGAATATCATCGATAATAAATTCCTTTTACAATAAATAAAAACTAAGAGAAGTAACGAATAAAGGAAAAATTATAGAAAAGTAAAAATTACAAAATTTAAAAATTATAGACAGGTAAGAAATTCAAAAAAGTAAAAATTAAAAATTAAAAAGAAATAGAAAAAAGTAAAAATTAAAAAAATTGAAAAAAATTGAAAACAATAAATAAAAAACTAAAGGTAGTAACAAGTAAAAAATATAAACAATATTCAAAGGTAAAAATTACAGAAAATATAAAAATTACAAAAATTAAAAATTATACACAAGGTAAAAATTACAAAAATATGTTAATTACAAAATGGAAAAACTAAAAGAATAAATTGATAACAATAAAAGAAAACTGAAAAAAGTAACAAATAAAAAAGTAAAAATTACAAAAAGATAAAAAATGTAAAAAGTAAAATTACAGACAGGTAAGAATTATACAAAAGTAAAAATTTTAAAAAAACTAAAAAAACAAATTGAAAACAATAAATAAAAACTAAAAGAAGTAAAAAATAAAAAATATAGAAAGCTAATTATCACAAGAAGATAAAAATAACAAAAAGTAAAAATTATAAGTAAAAGGTAAGAATTACAAAAAAGTAAAATTTTTAAAAAATTAAAAAAAAACAAATTTTATACAATAAATAAAAACTAAAAGAAGTAACAAATAAAGAAGGCGAAAATTAATCAAAGGTGAAAATTACAAAAATTAAAAATTATAAACTTGTAAGAATTACAAAAAAAGTAAAAATTAAAAAAAAACAAATTGAAAACAATAAACAAAAACTTAAAGAAGTAAAAATTTCTGAATAAAAAATTTTAAAATTTACTTTTTTTTACTTCTTTTAATTTTTACATTTATTTAAATCTCCTTTCTGTAATTTTTACTTTAAAAATTTATCTTCTTTCAATTTTTACTCTTTGTAATCTTTACTTTCTTTTAATTTTTACTCCTTTTAATTTTTCCTTTTTGAAATTTTTATTTTTATAATTTTTATTTCTCTTTATTTTTATATTTAGTAATTTTTACTTACTTTTAATTTTTATTTCTTTCACTTTATTCTTCAGGAAATTTTTAATTTCTTTATGAAAATTTGACTTCTTTCAATTTTTACGTTTAGTAATTTTTACTTTCTTTTAATTTTCCATTTTGTAATTTTAACGTTTAGAAATTTTTACTTTTTTTAATTTTCCTCTTTAGAAATTTTTACTTCTTTTAATTTTAAAGTTAATTAATTTTGTACTTTTATTTATTTTTACTTTCTTCCAATCTTCATTTTTGTAATTTTTACATTGAAATTAATAGGAAAAAATTGAAAAAAGTAAAAATTACAAAAATTTAAAATTATACAAAATGTAAAAATTACAAAAATTATAAATTATAAATTTGCAAGAATTACAAAAAAGTAAAAATTAAAGTAA
Organism: Leptopilina heterotoma; assembly: GCF_015476425.1. Classification (NCBI taxonomy): domain Eukaryota; kingdom Metazoa; phylum Arthropoda; class Insecta; order Hymenoptera; family Figitidae; genus Leptopilina; species Leptopilina heterotoma. The sequence goes on from NW_025110842.1 coordinate 4,403,269, forward strand.
AATTGAAAACAATAAATAAAAACTTATAGAAGTAACTAGTAAAGTAAGTAAAAAATATAGAAAGGAAATAATTACAAAAAGTAAAAATTATATACAGGTAAGAATTACCAAAAGTAAAATTTAGAAAAATTAAAAAATTGAAAGTAATAAATAAAAACTAAAAAAAGTAACAAATAAAGAAACTAAGAAACTATAAAAAGGTATGAATTACAAAAAAAATAAAAATTACAAAAAGTAAAAATTATACAAAAGGTAAAAATTACGAAAAAGTTGAAAATTACATATAAAAATTAAAAACAATAAATATAAACTAAAATAAGTAATAAGTAAAGAAAATAAAAAATATAGAAAAATAAAAATTACAGAAGGGTAAAAAAATAGGAAAAGGTAAAAATTACAAAAAAAGTAAAATTATAGAGAGGTAAAAAATAGAAAGAGGTAAAAATTACAAATAGCAAAAAGTAAAAATAAAAATTGAGAACAAATAACAAGTAAATGAAGTTACAAAAAAATAAAAATTATTGAAAGGTAAAAATTACAAAAAAGTAAAAATTAAAAAAACAAATTGAAAAGAAAAGAAACTAAAAGAAGTAACTACTAAAGAAAGCAAAAAATATAGAAAGGTATTAATTGCAGAATGTAAAAATTACAAAAAGTAAAAATTATATACAGGTAAGAATGACAAAAAGTAAAATTAAGAAAAAATTTTAAAATTGAAATAGTAAAGAAAAACTAAAAGAAGTACAAGTAAAGAAAGTAAAAAGTATAGAAAGGTAAGAATTTCAAAAAGATAAAAATAAATTACAAAAAGTAAAAATTATACGAAAGAAAAAATTATACAAAAGGTAAAAATTACAAAAAAATTGAAAATTACAAATAAATATTAAAAACAATAAATAAAAATTAAAAGAAGTAACAAGTAAGGAAAATAAAAAGTATAGAAAGGTAATAATTACAAAAAGTGAAAATTACAGAAAGGTAAAAAAGAGGAAAAGGTAAAAATTACAAAAAAAGAAAAATTATAAATAGGAAAAAATAAGAAAGTGGTAAAAATTACAAAAAAAACAAGAAGTAAAAATTGAAGTTGAAAAAAATGAAAAACTAAAAGAAGTTATAAGAAAGTAAAAATTATTGAAAGGTAAAAATTAAAAAAAATTATAAACTTGTAAGAATTACAAAAAAGGAAAAATTAGAAAAAACAAATTAAAAACAAATAAAAACTAAAAGAAGTAACTACTAAAGAAAGTAAAAAATATAGAAACGTAATAATTACAAAAAGTAAAAATTACGGAAAGGTAATAAATAGAAAAAGAAAAATTATAGAAAGGTAAAAAATAGAAAATGGTAAAAATTACAAAAAGCAAAAAGTAAAAATAAAAATTGAAAACAAATAAAAACTAAAAAAAAGTTAGAAAAAAGTAAAAATTAAGAAAGGTAAAAATTACAAAAAGTAAAAATTATAGAAAAGTGAGCATTGCAAAAAGGAAAAATCGAAAAATACAAAAAAAAATTGTATCAATATTCTAATGAATAAAAAAATTAACAAAAATTAATAAGGAATTAAATTATCAAAAAAAAATCAAGAAATTCCATTATGAACTCTAAGGAATGAAGCATAATATATATTTAAATATTTTAAAAAAGAAACCAAAAAACAAAAACCAACATCGAGGATATTTATGATTTGCCAACGAAATAAAGTTATCATATTTCGTTTGCAAAAAGAAATAAAATACATAAAATTCCACAAATTCTAGAATGACGATACAATACGAAATGAAGTTATAATTGAATGAAGTCATTACAATTCAAATACATTCCAGAAATGAAGGAATGAAGTTATGCACTCATACATTCTCTATGCAAAAAAAAAACGAAAACAAAAAAATGAATTGCAACTTGTAAATTATATTTTCACATATAAAATATACACAGATCTAGAATAAATTGGAGAAAAAAAAATTTTTTTTATGCTCACATATCAGTTATATTACAGAAATATGAAATTTTTAAAAGATTTCAAATGACTGAGGAAGTCACCGGTAAATATTGAAATAACGTGTTGGTTTATGCTAACGAACAACATAGAAAAATTTCATTTCGATATTCATAAACTGTCTATAGAAAAGCGTCGTTTGTGTTGCACTTGACACTTATTGGCTTTTTACAAGTAAAAAGGAAACCGAAATGGCATAACGGTTTATTATATTGTATGGTTTTAAAATTATGTAACCGCATTTGCTAAACAATGTACACCAGGGTCAGGGTGACATTCAAATCTTCTCAGAAATCTTTTTTTTTTCTTCCTCTCATTTTTTTTCTCTCTCTCTTTCTCCTGCTTCTTTATTCTTTTAACAACTTCATTAATGCATTATATATGATATTTCTTAACGTCTTCATTTCTTTCATTCCTTTTTTTTACCGTTTTTCCTCTTTTCTTTATATGATCGATTCCTTGATTCTTTTTTTTACTAATTAATTATTTTATAATTTTACAATGAGGAAATAAATTATTTTATATAAAAATTCCATTGCAACATTAAAATTAACGTTTAGTTTTGATTTAAAAAAAAAAAAAAAAAAAAAAAAAAAACTGTAGATAACAATTAAAAAAACTGATAATAATTTTATTAAGGCAATAAATCTGTTGTAAATAAAAACTTGTGTATAGAAATGTAACGTTAAAATTAACGTTCAGTGTTGTCTCAAAATAAAGAAAAAACTGTATAATATTTAAAAAAAAAGAAAAACTATACCAGTAACTTTATTAATAGATCAGATTAAAAAAGAAAGCCTTGCAATAAATTATTTAATTTATTAAAATTTATTTGATTATAAAATAAATAAATAAATGCAAACTTAAAAAATAAATAAATAAATAAAAAATAAAATAAAAAATAAAAAAAAAAAAATTTTGCATAAATGCAGACTTTGCACTCGATAATTAATTTTAAAAATTAGCAAAAAGTAGGTTTCAAACTTTTTTTTTCCAAAAAAAAAAAGTAAAAAAATATAAAAAAGTAGTAAAAAAGCAGCTATTAAAAAAACTAAACTTGACGACCAAAAAAAGTTTTAGACACTTTACAAAAAAGACAAAAATTCCATTCCATAGTTTTTATTTTCCTGACTTTTTCCATAATTTTCATCAAAAAATATTTACTTCTTTCTTATCCTGCTAAAAAATTTAATTCCTGCAACGAATTATTTTTTTTCATGAAAAAAATTAAATATTTATAAAAATAAGAATTTTATTAAAATTTTATTAAATAATTGATTTCTTTCAACTAATTTTATGCAAATTCTAATTTAAATAATTGAATTCCTAAAAAATTTTTATAATTCATGAAATAATTGAATTTTAACGAAGATTTTTCCGAAAAATTTTTTAAATAATTGAATTCTGTTTGGAAATTTTATGAAAATAGTAAATATTAAAAAAACGTTAAATTGCGAAAAGTTGTTAAAAATAATTAAATTTTACAAAGAATTCTATTAAATTTTTTTGAGAATAATTAAATGCCTGTGACGTATTTTATTAAATTTATCAGAAAATAATTGAATTCCTAAAAAGAATTTTATTATTTATAAAAATAGTTGAATTCTTGCGAACGACTTTATTAGAATTTTTTAAAATAATAATTGAATTTCTAAGAAAAAATTTTATTACTTTTAAAAATAATTGAATTTTTGAGATGAATATTGTTATTTATGAAAATAATTGAATTTTAGAAAGAATTTTATTAAAATGCCTCAAAATAATTGAATTTTCGAGAATAATTTTGTTATTTATCTTTAATAATTGAATTCTTTAGACAAATTATTATTTATGTAAATAAATGAATTCTTAGAAAAAATTTTATTAAAATCTAAAAAAATAATAATTGAATTTAAAAAAAAGTTTAATTAAAATTCTATTTAAAATAACTGATTTCTTTCGAACAAATTTAATTAAAATATTTGAAAATAATTGAATTCCAGTGAAAATTTATAATATTTTTGTAAATCATTGAATTCGTCCAAAGAATTGCAAAAAAGAACATTTTTTTTAATAATTGATTTCGTGCGATGAATTTTATTATTTATGAAAAAAATTGAATAGTTGCAAGGAATTTTATTATAAAATTTTTTTAAATAATTAAATTCCTGAAAAGAATTTTATTATTTATGAAAATAATTGAATTATGGCGAAAAATTTTATTAAAATGTTTAAAAATAATTGAATTTCTATAAAAACTTTGTTATTTTCAAAAATAATTGAATTGTTGCAAGAAATTTTTTTTTTTTTTTGTATAAAATTTTAAACAATAATTGAACTTCTGAGAAGAATTTTATTATTTAAGAAAATAATTGAATTATTGCGTAACATGTATTAAAATGTTTAAAAAAAATTGAATTTCTGCGAAAATTTTGTTATTTTTGAAAAAAATTGAATTTCTAAAAAGCAATTTATTCATGAAAATAATTGAATTCTCGCGAACGAATTTATTAGAATTTTTAAAAATAATTGAATTTCCAAGAAGAAATTTATTACTTTTAAAAATAATTGAATTCTTCTGAAAAAATAATTGAATTTTTGTAAATAGTTGAATTCTTCCAAAGAATTAAAAAAAAATTTTTTTTAAATAATTGATTTTTTCGAGTAATTAAAATTAAATTTTTGAGGATAATTACATTTTTTGAGCAATTTATGTAAAATTTTATTACAAATATTTGAAATTCTGCGATGAATTTTACTATTTATAAAAATAAATGAATTATTAACAAGAATATTACAAAATAATTGAATTCTGGAGAAGAAATTTATTAAAATTTTTGAAAATAATTGAATTTCTTTAAAGAATTTTATAAAATTTTTTGAAAAATAATTGAAATCTTGAGAACAATTTTATAGAAATTTTTGAAAATAATTGAATTGCTTCGAAGAATTTTAGTATTTATAAAAATAATTAAATTCTTGCCAAAAATTTTATAAGAATTTTTGAAAATAATTCAATTATATAAAAATTTTCAAAAATAATTGAATTCCTTCAAATAATTTTATTATTTATGAATATAATTGAATTCATGCCAAGAATTTTTAAAAAAATTTTAAAAACTATTGAATTTCTTCAAAGAATTTTATAGAAATTTTTGAAAATAATTGAATGCCTTCGAAAAATTTTCTTGTTTATGAAAATAATTGAATTCTTGTCAAGAATTTTATAGAAATTTTTGAAAATAATTGAATTCTTACGAAAATTTTTACAAAAAAGTTTTTAAACAATTGAATTTCCAAGAAAAAATTTTATTACTTTTAAAAATAATTGAATTCTTGTGACGAATATTGTTATTTATGAAAATAATTTAATTTTACAAAGAATTTTATTAGAATGCCTAAAAATAATTGAATTTTCGGGAATAATTTTCTTATTTATGTAGATAATTGAATTATGTCAGAAATATTAAATTAAAATTGTATTTAAAATAATATAATTCTTTTGTACAATTTTATTAAAATATTTGAAAATAATTGAAATTCTGCGATGAATTTTATTATTTATGAAAATAATTGAATAGTTGCAAAGAATTTTATGAAAATTTTTAAAAAGTAATTGAATTCCTGAGAAGAATTTTATTTATTTTTTAAATTTTGTTAAATAATTGATTTTTTCCAAATTCTTTTTGAAAATGCTATTCTAAATTAATTTAATTCCTGTGCAAATTTTATTATTTATAAAAATAATTTAATTTTGGATGAGTTTTATCAATTTTTTTTTTGAATACTTTTGCGAAATTTCATGAAGATACTAAATTTTGAAAATAATTGAATTTCGAATATTTTTTGAAAATAATTGAATTTCGAATATTTTTTAAAAATAATTAAATTTCAAATATTGTTTGAAAATAATTGAAGTTCGAATATTTTTTGAAAATAATTGAATCGTTTTAAAGAATTTGATTATAATTTTTGAAAATAGTTTTTTGATTTCTAATAGGTTTTAGTAGATGGGTGCGAAGCCTGCTTTAGGGTTTTTTAACCTAAAAGGGTTCGTTTATTTCTTCTACTGATTTTTAATAAGTTTTTGTTTGAATATTTCTTTACCTTTTGCAAATAGCAAAGCAAAGAAATTTTTTGAGGGTTTGTTTATTTCTTCTACTTATCTTTAATAAGTTTCCTTTTCGAATATTTCTTCACCTTTTTGTAAATAGCAAAGCAAAGAAAAGCAATTTTTTAAAAATTAATTATGAGTAAAAAAAACAATTTCTCACCTTCCTCTCGGCCCTGAGCGTCCTTAGTCGAAATTAAAAGGTCCTTAGGATACGTTAACTTCTCCAAAAAATTCACCAACGTCGCCAATCTGCTCCAAGCATCTCCAGGAGGTCTGAAAATAACCGAAAATAGAAATTATTTTCTTCTGAAAAATTACTTTCCTTCTAAAAAACAAATTTAGTTCTCCCCCCTCATTTTCATTCACAAATTCAATTTTCAATTTTCGTCCTTGTCGTCAAATTTTTTTTTTTTCAAAGAATTCGTTTTCTAAACAAATCTGATAAGTGTGTTTATATAAACGTAAATGTCGGAACGATTTAAGATGAATAGGAATGAATTTCAGTGAACCGAGGCAACAGCAGAAATTCTCTTCTCGCCATCTTCGAAAAGGGTTTTTGCTATATACACACCTTAAAAGAAAAAAAAAGGTGGAAAAAAAGAAAAGAAAAAGAAAAATTTTACCCGCGACTCGTTAATCTTTTTGCATTCCGTGCGCTCTTCAGTGAAAAAGGCGGATTATCAAGACGCTTATCCGTTTCATCGGTCACGCTCTGGTCTCGACCTTCGCTTCCACTATACTGGAACCATATGTTGAACATTTTTTCATCTATTGAATAAATTTCTATTATTGCTCACAATAATCAGCATCAATTTATCTTAAAACACGACCATTAATTTTCCATCTTCCTCCAAACAAAACAATTTCGTGACAGTCGATGAATATTTTCCTTCTTTGACCCCCAAAAAACTGAGAATCCCAATTGACAACAAATGTTTATTTTTCCCTCAATCAGGATTTAGAAACATTTTTTCTCTTCAACCACAATTGCTATAATTACTCCCCTATGATACAAAATTGAAATTAATTTCACTAAAGCCTAACACCGATTTTTTTTTTTTTTTTTTTTTTTTTTTTTTTTTAATTAACATGAACATTATTTTCTAAGCTACTGAAATTAACGTCTAATTTAACTCAGATTCTAAAAAGAAACCTTTTTCTACAACCATTCATCTTAAAGTTTTCCCCCAGGTCAAAAAGTTTAAAAATGTGAAAACAAAAAAATTTTCAATATGAAAAAAAAAAATTTTCCACAACACGAAAAATAGAAAAATGCGACAACAAAAACAATAATATTCACGGAACGCAAAATTTTGAAATTTAAAAACAAAAATTCACACAAGACAGAAATTTACAATGCGAAAATGAATTTAAAATAAAAAAAAAATTGCGCAACTATGATTGAATGAGTTAATTATTGTTTGCCTCTTAACAATTTACAATTATGTGAGTCAAGCGCGCTTCCACGCAAGGACGTTGTAAAGCGCGACGAATCTGATCCTGGCTTCTTTCAACTATTATGTTTCATTGGCTTCGAACACAAGTTGACGTAATTAACCGTTGACCTTTCAAAGACTCCCGATCGTTTAGTCGCTTCTACTTCAGAAGCACTTCTCTTATTATTCATAGGCATTCAATTCTCTCTTTAAAATCTCTCTCTCTCTCTCTCTCTCACACTATTTGCATTGTCCGAAAATGTATTTTGCAAATACTTCAAAAAACTCTTCAGTCAATTTTTTTTTACAAAAGCATTTCTCATTATTAAATTTAACTATTTTTTTTGTCAAATCTTAAAATTTATAATTTATTTATTCAATTTTTATAGTTTATTGCTTTTTTTATTAAAAAAAAAATTTTAATGATCTAGACACGGAGAATCGAACCCCGAACCCATGTGTTAAAAATCCGGTCGGTTAACCACTAAACTGTCTTACATATTAAAAAAAAAAAAAAAATTCTGATTAATATTTTTCCTTGGCAACTAAGATTTTCAAAAATATCAAATTTAAACCTTTTTGAAATTCAATAACTTTATAAGAATATTATTAAAAAAACATGAAGAAGTCTTCGACTCGAAGTGATTCACTTCTTCATGTTTTTATAATAATTAAATATTAAAGATTACCCTGTGATAAAATTATTATTTTATATAAAAATATTGTTACTCTAACTTCTTCGAAATTATTTTCATCATTACAATTCAATTAATATTTTCCAGAATTTTTAACTACAATTTTTCTTTAAATATTTAATTATTATAGTTAAAAGTACGAAAAATTTATAATTCCAAAGATTTGAATTTAAAACCTTTTCAAAAATCAATTATTTCTAAAAATTCATGCTTTAATGCTTTTATTATTAAAATTATTATACAAAATTCATTTTAAAATAAATTCTTATTGGAAAATTCTTCGAGAATTCAATTATTTAAATACAAAACTAAATAATTTATTGAATAGTTAAATGTTTCTTAAAATTGAATTTTTATGAAGAATTTTTATTAACAACTTTTTAAAATAATTAATTTCTTTTAAGGAATTTTATTAAAATTTACCAGAAATTTATTGAATTAAAGAATTTTATCACAATTTTTGAAAATAATTAAAAACTTTTGAAGAATTTTATCAAAATTTTTGAAAATAATTGAATTTATAAGAAGAATTTAATTAATAATTTATGAAAATAATTGAATTCATGTGAAGAATTTTATTAAATTATGTATAAAATAATTGAAATTTTGACAAGAATTATATTAAAACTTTTGAAAATAATTGACTTCTTGAGAAGAATTTCGGAACCTATTTATAAAAATAACTTAATTCTTGACGAGAATTTTTCAAAAAATTTGAAAATAATTTAATTTCTGCAAAGTATTTTATTACCTTTTAAAAGAATTGAATTCTCGTAATGAATTTTGTTAGTTATCAAAATAATTGAATTTTGAAAAAGAATTTTATTAAAATTCCTTAAAATAATTGTTTTTTTGGAAAGAATATTGTTGTTTATCAAGGTAATTGAATTCTTTTGCAGGATTTTATTATTTATGAAAATAATTAATTCTTGACAAGAATTTTATACAATTTTTTAAATAATTGATTTTGTTCAAACAATTTGATTATTTATGAAAATAATTGAACTCTTGCCACGAATTTTACATTAATTTATAAAAATAATTGAATTCTTTTGCAGAATTACTTAAAAATTTATGAAAATAATTGAATTCTTGACAAGAATTTTATAGAAATTTTTTAAAATAATTGAATTCTTTTGCAGAATTTTATTATTTATGAAAATAATTGAACACTTGACAAGAATTTTATAGAAATTTTTTAAAATAATTGAATTCGTTGGAACAATTTGATTATTTTTGAAAATAATTGAATTCTTGACAAGAATTTTATAGAAATTTTTTAAAATAATTGAATTTCTTTCAAAAATTTGATTATTTATATGAAAATAATTGAATTCTTACCAAGAATTTTATATTAATTTATAAAAATAATTGAATTGTTTTGAATATTTGAATTTTTTAACGAATTTTAATATTTTATTGAATAATTGAATGTTTCTTAAAATTGAATTCTTTTGTCAACTTTTAATAAAATTTTTATGAATAATTGCATTTTTCGCGGAATTTATTTAAAATTGTATTAAAAATATTTAAAATTCTGCGATGAAATTAATTAAATTCCTAAATGAAAATTTATTATTTATGAAAATAATTAAATGTTTTCGTAAAATTGTATCAACAATTTTTTTTCAATAATTAAATTTTTTAATCAATTTTATGATAATAGTAAATATTAAAAATTATTGAATTGCGAAAAACTATTGAAACTAATTGAAATTTTGCAAAGAATTTAATTTTAATTTTTCAAAATAATTAAATTTTTGGCGAAAGATTATGCTATTTATAAAGATAATTGAATTCTTGACGAGATATTCGTTAAAATTTTTAAAAATAATTGAATTTCTTCGAAAAATTTCATTAGTTTTGAAAATAGTTGAATTTTTGTGATGAATATTGTTATTTATGAAAATAATTAAATTCTTGTGATGAATATTGTTATTTATGAAAATAATTGAATTTTGCAAAGATTTTTATTAAAATTCCTAAAAATAAATTGAATTTTTGTAAAGAATTTTGTTATTCATCAATATATTTAATTTAAAACTTTTGAAATTGATTGAACAATAATTAAAAATCTATTGTGGTTAGAAATAGAAAAAAAAATGTTTTCCAGTACTTTTAATAAGAATTTCTGACTTTTCCCTGATTTCCCTGACCAATTCTACTTTCCCCTAATTTTTCCCTGAATTCCCTGATCTGTTTGTTAACCTCTTAGCTATCTTACATATTAAAAAAAACAAAAAAATTAAAATTCCTACTTGAATTTCATTATTTTTTTTATCTAAATTATCATCTACCATGCTGTCAATTTAAATAAATAAAATTGAAATAAATAAACTGAATACTAATAATAAAATTAAATTCCGAAGTAAGAGAAGAAAATGAAGACGAAACAGAAAATTGAGATGAAGAAAAAAAAGAAAAAAATTGAGATTAAATGAAGATGATGGAGAATGATAGAATGATGATGATGATGAAGAAAGAAGAAAAGGAAGAAGAAAAAAGAATAGAAGAAGAAAAGAAAAAGAAAGATGAAAAAAGAGAAAAAACAGAAAATGAAGTTGAAAATAAAGACGAAAATTGAAGATGAAATAAAGAAGATAATAAATTGAAGATAATGTAGGGGGCTAGTGGGGGGAGAGAAGAGAAGAAAAAGAATACGTTTCGTGGTTTTCGTTGATAAATAAAATATTAATAATGCATGGACAAAAATTATTCATACAGGTGAGCAGAAGCGATGATCTGGCAGAAACTATCACGGTTCTTCGTTGCTGAAGCGAATGCTGGGTAGCGAACGGCCATGACCTAAGGTAACCCTTACGTACGACTACAGCATCGCTACTTTGTAACTATCCGTTCTCGTAAAACTTGCCAGAACGAGCACTAACGTCACTTATTTTAATTTGCAAGCTAATAAAGCCGTGTCTGAACTTTCGAATGACCGAATAATTGAAATCTAAAGTCGCTAGGAATAGAGAGAGAGAAAGACAGCGAGAAATGTTCTTTTGAAATTCAACTTTCGTAAAATATTTTCTCAATGCAGTAAAAAAAATTCTTTCCTATTATTTTTACTATTCTAAATTTTTTCATTCATTTATATAATTAATTTTTTGCTCAGTATAAGTTTTTCGTCGAATGGTTTTATACCTTCGAAAATTGATAATATATCAATTTTCATTGAAGGGAATTAGCTCAGATCTAAAAAAAAATACCTTTCCATTAACGGACACAAACTTTTTCACTGTTAAGGGTCGTCAGTCTCAGTCCATGGACTAAGTAACCCTCAGTTACTTGTTGTTCAAAAAAACACTCACCCAACTCTGTAGTCTGTACAAGATGGCGGGGGGTTCCAGACAGTACTGTGGCACAGCATCCAGTCACACCAAATCTGAAAATACAAAAAGCACCATAAAAGTAAATCGGAAATTAAAAATACTTTCAAAAAAAAAACTGGAACTATTTTTTAAAATTATCTTTCAGTCAATTTTTCAAATTTAAAATAAAGAAATAAGAAGAAGAAAAAAAAGAAGTAAATGATAAAGTGAATTCCTCAAAGGAATTATTATAGAAAACGTGAATCTTATTCTCTGACTTTGGCAAACGGAAGAAGAGCTCTAACAATGTATTTTAGCGCACGTGTATCTTGTCCAAACGTTATCGACAATATTAATATCCCCAACTTCACTTACGGAACTGTTGTCCCTGACATTATTTCCCTACCGATCCAAATCTCCGATAAGAATCAACCCTTCAGGCAGGGGTTCTTCCCGGAAGGAGAAGAAATCGAGTCAAGGCTTTACCTATGAATCATGGAAGCTGCATGAAGTTACAAGTCTCTCCACGCTCTAATCTATAAGTTGTACGTTTGATCTCACCTCGAGAAAGAAAGAGAGAGAGAAAGCAAGAAATACAACCAGAGAAAAAAGGAGAGAGACAACGAGAGAAAGAGAGAAAAAAAGAACAAGACAGACAGAAAGAGCGTATTTTACTGGATGTACATCTCCCTCAACGTATACAGACATTCCCTGATAGTTTTATTATACCACCACCATTAATATCCCTTGTCTTTACTCCCTTTTTTAATAAACTTTGAAATTGACGTTTAGTTTTACCTCCCAAAAAAAAAAAAATAAAAAACTGATAATAATTTATTAAAGGCAATAGCCTATGGAAATAGAAACAATTGCAAGAAAATGTAACGTTGAAATTAACGTTCAGTGTTGTCTCGAAAAAAACTATAATAATTAAAAAAAGAGAAAATGACCAGTAATTTTATTAATAGATGAAATTAAAAAAGAAACGCTTGCAATAAATACTTCTTTGCTTCTTTAGGGTTTTTTTAGCTTATGAGGGTTTTGTTTATTTCTTCTACTTATTTTTAATAAGTTTTCTTTTTGAATATTTCTTTACTTTTTGCAAATAGCAAGGCAAATAGGGTTGCCACAAAAATTTAATTTTTTTTCCCTGACTAATTTGAATTCTGCGATAAGTTTTGTTATTCATGAAAGTAATTGAATTTTATTATTTCTAAAGATAATTGAATTCATCGAAAATTTTTATTCAAACGTTTAAAAATAATTATTTTTTTGTAAAGAATTGTAGCAAACTTGTTGAAAATAATTGAATTTTTATTAAAATTCTTTAATATAATCGAATTTACTTAATATTTTTAAAAATAAATGTATTCTTTTGAGAAATTTTATTAAAATTGTATTAAAAAAATTTGAATTCTTTTGAAGAATTTTATTATTTATGAAAGTAATTGAATTTCTCCGAAGAATTTTAATATTATTTATGAAAATAATTAAATTTTTCTAAAGAATTTTATCAACAATCTTCTTAAATAATTAAATTTTTAAAGGAATTTTACATTAAAAATTTTGAAATTAATTTAATTTAATTGAAGGATTTGATTAAAAGGTTTAAAAATAATTAATTTTTTGAAAATGATTGAAAATAATGGAATAATGAATTTTTCGAGAATTCAATTATTTAAATTGAAAGATAAATAATTTCTTAAATAATTTAATATTTCCTAAAATTGAATTTATATGAAGAATTTTATCAAAATTTTTAAAAATAATTGAATTCTTTCTTTAAATTTGCCAATTTAAAAAGTAATTTTAAGAATAAATCTAATTTTCTATCAGTTTATTTAAAATTATATAAAAAATAATTTGAATTCTGCGAATAAGTTTTGTTATTTATGAAAATAATTAAATTCTTTCAACGAATTTTATAAAGAATTGAATTCCGAAAAAAATATTATTTATGAAAATAATTAATTTCTTGTGAAGAATTTTATTCAAATTTTTTAAATAATTGAATTTCTCAGAATTTTTTAAAACTTTTTGAAAATAATTAAATTCCATCGACAAAATTTCATTCAAAAATTGAAAATAATTAAAATCTAACGAAGAATTTTATTAAATTTTTTTTTAATAATTGAAATCCTGTAAAAAATTTTATTTTTGAAAAGAATCAAATTCTTGGGAAGAATTTTAATAAAAGTTTCTTAAATAATTGAATTGTTTCGAAGAATTTTATTTTTTACAAAAATAATTGAATTGTTTCAAAGATTTTTTAAAATATTTTTGACAATAATTGTATTCCTAGAAAGAGTTATATATTTTACGAAAATAATTGCATTCTATGATCAATTTTATTATAATTTTTCAAATTAATAAAGCATTTTAACAAAATTTTTTTAAATAATTAAAGTCTCGAGAAAAATTTTATTATTTATGAAAATAATTTAATTCTTAGGAAGAATTGTATTAAAAATAATTGAATTGTTTAGGAAAATTTTATTAAAATTGCAATTTTATTAACTAAATCTTGTAAAGAATTTTGTCAAAATTTTTTTAAATAATAGAATTTTTAAAAGAATTTTATTTAAATTATTAAAATTTATTTATTATTTTATTAAAATAGATATTAAAAATAATTGAAATGAGAACAATTTTTGATAATAATTGAAAGTTTGTCAAGAATTTTATTAAATTTTTTAAAAAATAATTAAATTTCGGATAACAAATTTTTTTATTTATAAAGATAATTGAAATTTTGACGAGAATTTTGTTAAATGTTTGAACAAAATTGAATTTAAGCAGAGAAGTTTATCACTTTTGAAAATAATTGAATTTCTGCAATCAGTTGTTCTTAAAATTTCTATTTAAAAATTTAAATTCATTAAAAATTGCCATTTTCTAAAATTTCAAATTGAAACCTTTAAAGTTTATCTATTTATGAAGATTGTAACCGCAATTCTTTTGAAATCCAATTAATTAAAAAATTTTTAAGTCAAAATAATTCATTAAATAATTTATAATTTTATGATAGTTCAAGAATTAAGTTATTTAAAAAGAAATTGTCAGAAATCAAAAAAACTGAAGGTTTTGTATTAGAGATCATCTTGTCAATTTCATAGTTTATAAGGCAAAGAAAAAAGAAACCAAAATTAGGAATTTTCTTAAAAATTCTTAATAATTAATATTTCCCAGTACTTTTAATAAAAATTCCTGACTTTTCCCTAATTTTTTGGACCAATTCTAATTTTCCCGAATTCCCTGACTGACCTCTGACAACCCTGACAAAGCAATTTTTTGAGGATTTGTTTATTTCTTCTACTTATTTTTAATAAGTTTTCTTTTTGAATATATATTTACCTTTTGCACGTAGCAAAACGGTTTGTTTATTTTTTCTACTTATTTTTAATAAGTTTTTTTTACAAATATTTCTGTACCTCCGAAAATTGATAAAATATCAATTTAATTGAAGGGAATTAGCTCAGATTCTAAAAAAAACACCTTCCTTTAAAGGACACAAACTTTTTCGGAACACAGTTTGAATTAGATGGCGTTGAGTCTCGACGGCGCCATCGTTTTTCATTTGGACTCGATCCGATTTCAGCATCTCTTCCTTTCGCCGACGCGGCGTTATGTATATAAATGTTGGTGTATGTGCTGTAATAGTGGTCCTTGGTGAACGTGTTTGAGCTAGCAACGATTTATGAAGCGACGCAAGTTTTGCACCCACGCGAACCGCCGGTGGTCAATGTCATGGGCCCTGAAAACCTTGTTCGTAGGAGCATCCACTTATTATGCAAGCAACACCCCGATTAATGCACTTATCGTATATAAATACGCCCCACGTATAATGCTCGCAAACATCCGATCACAACACGATGCGACTACAAATATAGTAATTATTCCGGAAAAATAACAAATCGAGCAAAAGTGTTTCCATTTTTGCTCGATTTGTTATCTTTCCTTAAGGAAAAAAATTAGTTTTTAGACAAAAAAATACGAACCTTTATAGCCGGTAGCAAGACCTGTAGATCCTCTCCCACGACAAGTTTCGGCAGTTCATCTCCCTCAAGTTGTGATTTGAGCAATGACACACCACGTTCCAAAATGAGACTAAACATTTGCAGTGATACAACCAGTGCCCTCTCTTGAACCTCCGATCTGTAGCCCTGCTCCATTTGCGAATCTGCAATATGGCGAAAAAAAAGATTAATTTATAAAAGAATAAATACAAAATAATTAAGTAATTTTCACTGGAAATAGAAAGATTGTCCTAGAAAATTTATGAGAGCGACATTGCGCGGTACCTTTTATCCCCGCATGCTCTTTAGTACCACTCAAGGTAAATTCTACGAATACCAGTCTAAAGTAACATTCATCTTTAAGCAGTCGGTCTATACAGAAACCATCGGTACGAGTTTATTAGCGAGGATAACCCGAGACTAATTAGGTACGTATACGTGAGGTATTAAAAACTTGGTACAAAATTAACCTGGAACCAGTCTCTCTTTCTCTCTCTCTCATTCACTCTCTCCCTTTCTTTCTCTCTCTCTCTCAAGAATAGTTGAGCAACGATATTTAAAATAAAATTCAAAAAAAAATAACAGAAAAATTATTGTCGACTTGGGAATTTATTTGGCTATTAATAATATTTTTTTCGAAGTTTTAGCGTAGTTTAATACTCGTTGGGGGTAATTAATTTGACTAGGGGACAATGACCATAAAATTTTATTTTTAATTCTGGGTATAAAATCTGGTTGGATTGTTGACAGTAGTTAAAAATTTTGTAGTAAGGACCAAAATATTGAGAATCAAAATCCGCTGAACCTAATCTTTTACAAGCAAAAACCACTGGACCACAATCTTTACAATCAAAAACCGCTGAACCAAAAATTCTCTCTAAGCCACAAACCGCTGTACCAAAATCTTTTACAATCGAAAACCGCGAGACCAAAAATTCTTTCTAAGTCTAAAACAACTGGACCAAAATCTTCACAATCAAAAACCGCTGGACCAAAATTATTACCATCAACAAACTCTAGACTAAAATCTTTACAATCAAAAACCGCTGAAGAAAATATTATTTCTAAGACAAAAACCGCTGCACCAGAATCAATATCATCAACAAACTCTAGACTAAAATCTTTACATTCAAAAACCGCTAGACCAAAATCATTACCATCAACAACTGCTGGACCAAAATCTTTACAATCAAAAACCGCTGGACCTCAATCTTTAGAATCAAAAACCGCTGAACCAAAAATTCTTTCTAAGCCAAAAACCGCTGGACCAAAATCTTCACAATCAAAAACCGCTGGACCGAAATCATTACCATCAACAAACTCTAGACTAAAATCTTTACAATGAAAAATCGCTGGACCAAAATCATTACCATCAACAAACTCTAGACTAAAATCTTTGCAATCAAAAACCGCTGGACCTTAATCTTTTACAATCAACAACCGCTGGACCAAAATCTTTGCAATCAAAAACTGCTGGACCAAAATCTTTTACAATCAAAAACCGCTGGACCAAAATCTTTTACAATCAAAAACCGCTGAACCAAAAATTCTTTGTAAGTAAAAAACCGCTGGACCAAAATCTTTAAAATCAGAAACCGCGGAACAAAAAATTCTTTCTAAGACAAAAACCGCTGCACCAAAATCATTACCATTAACAAACTCTAGACTAAAATCTTTACAATCAAAAACAACTAGACCAAAATCATTACCATCAACAACCGCTGGACCAAAATCTTTGCAATCAAAAACCGCTGGACCTAAATCTTTTACAATTAAAAACCGCTGAACCAAAAATTCTTTGTAAGTAAAAAACCGCTGGACCAAAATCTTTAGAATCAAAAACGGTTGAAACAAAATTCTTACAATCAAAAACCGCTGGACCAAAATCTTCCCATTAAAAAACTGCTGGACCTAAATCTTTAGAATCAAAAACCGTTGAAACAAAATTCTTACAATCAAAAACCGTTGGACCCTAATCATCTGCCATCAAATTCATCAGACCATAATTTTTTATAATCAAAAACCAATGAACCAAAATTTAGCGCAATCAAAAATCGATTGTTAAAGTTTCAAGAAACTTTAGCCAAAAATTAAGTTATTAAAAAAACATGTTACAAGGTTTGTTATTTCTAACTTTAGGGTCTTTGTATTTACTAAGATTCATTTATTTCTTCCACTGATTTTTAATAAGTTTTTTTTAATGACTTTACCTTTTGCAAATAGCAAAAGGGTTTATTTATTTCTTCTACTAATTTTTAATAAGCTTTTTCAATATTTCTTTACCTTTATGCAAATAGTAAAGCAAAAAAAAACAATTTTTTAAATACAAATCCATATTCCGAAGAAAATAAACTATTCCAAACCCTCTTTGAATTAGATAGGAGCCTGGATTTTTTAGTCTTCTGCTTATACCCCCCTTTTGTTTTTCCTTTTCGAACTTGGCTTATGAGTAGAACGTTAACTACTGGTTGTTGGTTAAAAATAATTTGTTGGCCAAAAGGGACAATGTCTATAAAGTGCGTCAGAGTGAATAAGTTTAATGACTATTCGCAAGGACGTTATAAAGTACGCGTGCAAAACTATATACATATATATAAGCATTGTCCGAAGATAATCAAGACTTAACTGCCTCGTGAAACGCGTTACGTCGTTAAGGTAACTATAATGCGTGTTAACAGGATTCCCGAGCGCAAAATAGATAAACGGCGTTTGTGACGTTAACGACTTCGAACGCATATTAACCAATCACTTTTCATTCCATCCTCAATGATTGAACGACGCAAATAAAAAAAAAGAGGGAATTTTTTTTTTATACTTGAAATAATTTTCCTTAAGGGTTTAGAAGGTTCATTAAGGGAGTATTTTCTCTCTTGTCGAGTTAGAGGATCAATGTTTTGGATCATGGATCAAGATTTGTCCGGGGATGAGGGAGGAGGGGAATTCGAGTGAATCGAGTTGTGTGTTGTCGATGCCACAAATGAGTCACGAAGTCAATGCTCGATGTTTACTGTTGAATGTTCACGGATGCGAGGTTGTTGTCGGTTAGGGTGGTGCGGTGACGGTGCAAGAACCGCGAGATGGTGGCGAAGCAAGCACCTCCTGCTGGCAACTCGGGCTCAATGTACGGCCTTGACGAGGCCTTGCTCGATCGTCGTGCCGTGCTGCCATGCCGACATGATTCTATCCTGTCCCCTCCTTGACGTCCATCTGGAAGCTGCAAATCGAGAGAGAGAAAATGGAGAGAAAACGTTCCCTCCTGATGTCCATCTGGTAGCTCTGTGCAAAAGAGAAAACTTCCCTCCCTCTGGTGTCCATCAGAAAGCTACGAAATCCCTTCCCTCTCTTCTTTCTTTTTCCCCTTCCTCTTTCCTCATTTTTCCTCTTCCCACTCATATTTATTTTGTCCTACCCTTATTTTTCACCTCCCCCCACTTCTTTTCTCTATTCCATATTTTTTCCCCTTCCTTCTATTTTTTCTTTTCTCCTTCCCTCTTTTCTCTTTCTTTTCGCTCTTTTAGTTTTCCCCTTCCCTCTCTTATTTTTTTCCACTTTCCTCTCTTTTTTCTTTTCTCCTTCCTCCTCTTCTTCTTTCCTCTCTCTTTTATTTTCTCTTTCCCTCTCTTAATTATTTTTCCCTTCTCAATCTTTTCTTCTTCCTCTCTTCTACATTTACCCTTCACTCCCTTTTTTCTTTTCTCCATCACCTTCTTCTTTTCTCTTTTCCTTTATTTCTCTACCCTTCCCACCCTTCTTTCTATTTTCCTTTCCTCTACTTTCTTTCTCCTCCCCGTCTTTTACTTTTGCCCTTCCTTTTTGTTTTCTCCTTACCCTTCTTCTTATTTTCTCCTTTCCTTTATTCTCCTCTTCCCTCTCCTATTTCTTTCCTGAATTAAGAGATAAAGGGGCAAAAAAAGAAGGGGAAGTAGAAAAAAGAGAGGAAGGGCAAAAGTAAAAGACGGGGAGGAGAAAGAAAGTAGAGGAAAGGAAAAAAAAAGAAGAGTGGGAAGGGTAAGGGAGGGGTAGGGGAATAAAGGAAAAGAGAAAAAATGAGGAAATGAGAAAAGAACTACAAGGGGAAGGAGAAAAGAAAAAGAGAGGAAAGGAAAAAAAATTTGGAAGGAGAAAAGAAAGAAGGGTGAGAAAAGGGAAATAAATATAAGAGGAAGGGGTAAGAAGAAGAGGGGGGAGGAGAAAATAAAGTAGATAGGGAAGAAGAAAATGATAAAAAGGAGAAAATAAAGAAGAAAGTGAAGAAGAAAAAGGTGGGAGGAGGAAAGAAGAGAGAAAGAAAAAAGCAGAAGGAGGGAGAGAAGATTCAGGATTAGGAGATAAAAAAACAAAACAGGAAAGCATTCCAACACCACAAGAACTAAAATCCCCAGCTTTCAACTTTTCTCTTCTCTTTTTTCGTCTTTTTCCTTTCTTTTTTCGATTTAAATTGGAGATTCTGGCAGCAGCAGCAGGCTTGAATGTCGGCGCAAAACACATTACTACACTCCTCATTTTCCTACGTTACGAGTCATTCCGACACCGAATGACAACCTCCTTGGTAATTGCAGTTGCATTAAGCAGACGTGAATCATCTCTCCACTTGCTATTACAGTATTCTTTTTTTCTCCTTTTTCTTAAAAGCCAACTTTTTCCAAAGCCAACACGTTTCCTTAACGTCCTTCACAATATCGGTGGGGGGAAAAAATCAGAAAAACACATATTGATCATGTTTCTTATTAGCATAAGTGTCCAATTTTTATTTGGTTTAATTCTTGAAGACTTTTTTTTGTCCCCTGGGAAAACGACAAGAAAGGAATTCCCGTTTACTCTACTATTTTTGACAGCTTTGAAAATAATTCCGAAATCAAAATTATCGTGAATGATGACATAAAGGGAGAAAATAATTTTGGTAAAAAATCGTTAGGGGAGAAATGTAAATAATCCTGAAAATCAGGGAGAATAATAGGAGGAGTTATAGGGTCGTTTGAACATTCAATGATTATGTAAATCGAACCAAAGGCGCGTGGATATTTAGCGATAAGAAGATTTACAGAAAGTTCCGAATCTGCACTGCAACAATTTGACCCTAAACTTTCACACGTCAATTTGAGGGAAATTACTAAAGATTTTTTACGAAACCAAAAAATATGATACAATGAAAAGTACTTCATTTTCGATCCAGAACTTTTCAAAGAGTGAAAACAGAAAAAAAAATTATTGCACAGCAAAACAATTCCATTTCGAGTTCAATTATAGTCTGAAGTAAATTTAATGTCAGTAAAAGGTAAAACAAGTGAACGACAGCTTCTCATCACGCCACCGCATCGGGAGCACGCAAACTTCTATATTCTTATTTTACATTTTGCCATCTTGGTTTTTTCAAATTTTTTTTTTCAAAGTGCACGATGCTTTTGCCTTTTCCATTTTCTTTTTGTTGCTTCTACTGGTGCTGCTGATGATCTTTTTTTTTGTTTTGCTTTGATACATCCGCAAAACGTGGCAGCGAGCAGGAGCGAGCTTCCTATAATCATAGCGGGAATGATACTTCGATATAATAATGATTATGGATATTACCGCCACGTACCACTAATGGACCGTCACTTTCTGACTGTTCCAATGAATCAAGTCACACATTGGAAAAATTTGTTTCACTCACTGGAACCATTTACTGGTCTTCGAGACCAGTAGGGGACATGATGTTTGTGGCAAATTGATGCTTTGCTGAACCTAAATCTTCTACTAGAAAATTCTCTGGACCATAATCTTTTACAATTAAAAACTGCAACGTTGAAATTGACGTTTAGTTTTGATTCAAAACTGTCATCAATTTTATTAATGTATTAGCTCAGATCTAAAAAAAACACCTTGCAATAACTGCAACGTTGAAATTGACCCTTAGTTTTGTCTCTCTTTGGTACAAAAACTAATTTCTGAAAAATTACAAAAATCGAAATTATCTTCATGTTTCTTCATCTTCATTTCCCTTTCCCCCCTCACCTTCAATAAGGAATGAACATACTCACACGGACTAATGAGTAATGAGCAAGAAATTTTATATACAACCACCGCATCTTCTTCCTCTTACCTATTAGCGTTTAAATCGGAAATGAAAATCCCATCCGGGAATATTGATGTGTATGTAATATAAAGAAATAGAGAGAAAATTTCAATTTTACTTTTCCTTTTTTGGTGGAGAGTTGGTGAGTTGAATTCTCGGCATTTCTGCACGAATAAACTCCCTCCTTTCCCACCCCTTCATGACGAAGGCGGTACCTTACTGTATATATGCGCCGAACGTGACTATCCCAAACTATCTCACGCACACGATCTACCATTTGCTCGTGACTCGATGAGAGAAGCAAAAAAAAGAATGAGTGAAAAAAAATACTTTGTGTACAGTGTGAAATCAAATAGCAACACTCCTCGTAAATCTATCACTACTTGTGTCACGTGTCTCTCTCTCTCCCTCTATCTTTGTCTCTCCTGGTAAAAACTTCTATTTTTTAGTTAGTAGAACCGTTCCAAAACTAAAATCAAAAAAAAAAATTTAAAACGTAGGCAAAACATTGTTAAATAGGAACCCAGGGGTAAAAAGGATAATTTTGAATAGAAAGAGTGGGGGAAAGGGTACCATTACAGAATAGAACATGAATCATTGGAATCATCAGTTAATTCTCGATAAATCAAGAGGGTATCAAAATGACCAGAGAGGGAGTGAGATAGAAAGGAGAGAGAGAGGACTTTTATTGCTCTTCGGAGTATTGCTGGCGATGATCCAAGTATTTACGGGGTCGCTACTGAATAATCCATCGAGTTGAACCTTAAGAGAGTGGGTATCTATTTTACACAGGCACAACAGACAGGCAATCTGCATACCTAATAATCCCACACAACCCATCCTGCACTTTCTCACATTTTGACACAACTAATTTTACTTTCATAATATTCAAACATCAACAAGAAAAAAAACCCTTTGGAATTCTATGTCTTTTAATTATCTTCTTTCAGAACAATTAGAAAAAATTGATGGATGGGAAATTTACTCCGGGATTTTGAGATGGAAGCAAGAAACGAATATGTTGTGTCATCAAAAATCTTTGGAACTTAAGATTAGTTTGTAATTAAACCGGATGGAACGAAAACCGCTGGACCAAAATTATTTTCTACTATGCTAAACCGGATGGAACAGAATATTCTAAACATTAAAGCTGCTGGATTAAAATTTCTTTATAGGGCAGAAACCGCTGGACCAAAAATTCTTTCTGTGGCAAAAACCGCTGGACCAAACTCATTACTATCAACAAAATCTATACAATCAAAAATCGCTGGACCAAAATCATTACCATCAACAAACTCTAGACTAAAATCTTTACAATCAAAAACCGCTGGTCCAAAATCTTTACCATCAACAAACTATGGACTAAAATCTTTACAATCAAAAATCCTTTCTGAGCCAAAAACCGCTGAACCAAAATCTTTACAAACAAAAACCGCTGGACCAAAGTAAACAAACTCTGCACCAAAATCATTACCATCATCAAAATCTTTACAATCAAAAACCACTGTACCAAAATCAACAAACTCTGGACCAAAATCATTATCATCAACAAACACTAGACTAAAATCTTTACAATCAAAAACCGCTGGACCAAAATCTTTAGAATCCAAAACCGCTGGACCAAAATTTTTACAATCCAAAACCGGTGGACCAAAATCTGTAGAATCCAAAACCGCTGGACCAAAATTTTTACAATCCAAAACCGGTGGACCAAAATTTTTTCAATCCAAAACCGGTGGACCAAAATCTTTAGAATCAAAAACCGCTGGACCAAAATCATTAACATCAACAAACACTGGACTAAAATTTTTACAATCAAAAACCGCTGGACCGAAATTTTTACAATCAAAAACCGTGGGACTAAAATCTTTACCATCAACAACCGCTGGACCAAAATCTTTAGAATCAAAAACCGCTGGACCAAAATCTGTAGAATCCAAAACCGCTGGACTAAAATCTTTACAATCAAAAACCGTGGGACCAAAATCTTTACCATCAACAACCGCTGGACCAAAATTTTTACAATCAAAAACTCTTACAACAAAAAAACGCTGAATATAAAATTCTCTCTCAGCAAAAAACCCCTAGATCAAAACCTTTTACAATAAAAAACCGCGGGACATAAAATTCTTTCTAACCCTAACTGAACTTAAAAACCACTGGATCAAAATTTCCTTCTACACCAAAAACCAATGAACCAAAATCTTTTCCAATCAAAAACTGCTGGACCAAAATCTCCAGATTTTGGTCCAGCAGTTTTTGATTGGAAAAGCTTCAGTTGAAAATAAATGAACAAAAATTTAATGCCGTAAACAAAATCGATTTGTCAAAAATTTATTCGCATCTACTAGAATAGTTAGTGCCTTGGATTAGCAGAACAGAATCCACCTTTTAATCCCAAGAAGAGAAAAGACAAAAAAAAGAAGTATTTAAATTGAACAAATTATAAATCAGGTTCATATTCTGTGCGTTTCGAGATAAAATGAGAGGCATTTTATGAAAAATAATTAGAAACTATTTTTCTCTCTCGAGGATTCTCAACGCGAAGTGATCTTGAGGATTATGATAGTCCTCCACTCGAGCAGTTGATTGAAGTCATAAATAACTTTAATCAGTTAATAAACAATTAACAGGTGACTGGAGGAAGAATACATCATGCAAATTCACTTTTAAGAGCGTCAACTTAATAGCATAGTGTCATTTCTTCCTTTTTGCGTAAAAACAATCTTATCCATAAATTATGACCAAT
This sequence comes from Leptopilina heterotoma, assembly GCF_015476425.1. Taxonomy (NCBI): domain Eukaryota; kingdom Metazoa; phylum Arthropoda; class Insecta; order Hymenoptera; family Figitidae; genus Leptopilina; species Leptopilina heterotoma. Next base: position 4,427,617 of record NW_025110842.1, read on the forward strand.
TAATTTACAATTAAACGATATGCGAGTTCTTTTTTCGATAATTGAAATTCACTCACGTGTATTTTTAACCTTGGTGGATTAAGTAGTAGATTTAGAAGTAGATTCAGTAGTTAATTTAATAGTAGAATTAGTAGTAAATTTAGTAGTTAATTTAGTAGTAAATTTAGTAGTAGATTCAGTAGTAAGTTAAGAAGTAAATTCAATAATAAATTTAGAAGTTAATAGGAAGTAGATTCAGTAGTAAAAGTAGTAAATTTAGAAGTAGATTCAGTAGTAAATTTAAAAGTAGATTTAGTAGTAAATTTGGAAGTAGATTCAGTAGTAAATTTAGTAGTAAATTTAGAAATAGATTCGGTAGTAAATTTAGTAGTAGATTCAGTAGTAAATTTACTAGTAGATTTAGTAGTAAATTTAGAAATAGATTCAGTAGTAAATTTAGAAATAGATTCAGTAGTAAATTTAGTAGTACATTCAGTAGTAAATTTACTAGTAGATTCAGTAGTAGATTTAGTAGTAAATTTAGAAATAGATTCGGTAGTAAATGTAGAAATAGATTCAGTAGTAAATTTAGTAGTAGATTCAGTAGTAAATTTACTAGTAGATTCAGTAGTAGATTTTGAAATAGATTCGGTAGTAAATTTAGTAGTAGATTCAGTAGTAAATTTACTAGTAGATTCAGTAGTAGATTTAGTAGTAAATTTAGAAATAGATTCAGTAGTAAATTTAGAAATAGATCCAGTAGTAAATTTAGTAGTAGATTCAGTAGTAAATTTACTAGTAGATTCAGTAGTAGATTTAGTAGTAAATTTAGAAATAGATTCGGTAGTAAATGTAGAAATAGATTCAGTAGTAAATTTAGTAGTAGATTCAGTAGTAAATTTACTAGTAGATTCAGTTGTAGATTCAGTAGTAAATTTAGAAATAGATTCAGTAGTAAATTTAGTAGTAGATTCAGTAGTAAATTTACTAGTAGATTCAGTAGTAAATTTAGTAGTGAATTTAGTAATAGATTCAGTAGTAAATTTAGTAGTAGATTTAGTAGTAGATTTAGTAGTAAATTTAGAAGTTGATTCGGTAGTAAATTTAGTAGTAGATTCAGTAGTCGATTTAGTAGTAAATTTAAAAGTAGATTCGGTAGTAAATTTAGTAGTTAATTTAATAGTTTCAATAGTATGAAAATGAATGAAATGAAACAATCGCTAAAGCATATTCTCGACGCAACGGCGTTAAACTATATTCCAATATAAGTGACACCAAATTAATGAACGCTTATAATGAAATACGATTGCTTTTCTATTTGCATGAAAGTTGAACTCCTTTGCCTCGAAGCAAGGAGCGAACAGTTTCTTTATGACCGTTAAAATATATAACTTCCTGAGAAGAAGCGGATAATAACTATGAATACCCGTCATAAGGAGTTGATATCTGCAATATGTGGAACCGAGAGAGAACCTGAGAGACATTAATGACTTACATTCCTCCCTGTGTAGAAAATTGTTTTACGTCCTTAAACCTTAAAGCATTTTCTCTCTTTCTCTCACACTCTCTATATCAACGTGGATGGAAAATTTTTGATTCAATTATTTTTAATCATCCATGCAAAAGATTTTCTTGTTTCTACAAAGACTAGGAAGAATATAACTTTGTTTTCCTTTAAAGGAAGGGTGTTTTTTTAGAATCTGAGCTAATGTCTTAAATTAAATAGATGATGATTTTTTATCAATTATTGAGATGAAGCTAAATGCTAACTAAACTAAGTTTTAAAATAATTAATCGAAAAAATTCAATTATTTTCACAAGATTTCAATTATTTTAAATAAAATTTTCATAATATTTATTTTATTTCAAAAAACTTAATTATTTAAAACAATGTTTATAAAATTCTTATGAAGAATTCAATTATTTTCTAAAATAACAAAATTTCTTACAGAAATTCAAATTCAATTTTAATTTTTTAGCAAGATTAATTTTTTATCTAAGATTCGGAGTGTATTAAAAATATTGAATAGATAGATTTGAAAGGCTAGTATGGAAAAATTGCTGTTGCCAAGATTGGACCAGGATTGACTGAAAATTTACCAAGTTTTTAATTTTTCTACTAATATTGTTCTAAGATTCAGAATTTGTACAAGAGGCTGGATTGTCAACGTTAGAAGCTAAATATGAATTGATTACTCTTCCCAAGATTGGCCCAGGATTGATCAAGATTGGCCCCGGTAAAAATTATGTGCAGAAAATTATTGCCAAGATTGTAGAAGATTATTAACAAGAATTGGTTTTAAAAAACACGAGAATATTGAAAGGCTAAATAGGGAAGAATTGTAGTTGCCAAGATTGGACCAAGATTAGTCAATCTTGGTCCAATCTTGACAACAATTCAATTTACCAAGTTTGGATTTTTTTTTACTAATATTGTGCTAAGATTCAGAATTTGTACAGGAGACTGAATTACAAACATTACAAGCTACTTATGGATGGATTATTCTTGCCAAGATTGGGCCAGGATTAATCAAGATTGGACCCCGGAAAAAATTATGTGCAGAAAATTATTGCCAAGATTGGTAGAAGATTAGGAAGAATTGATTAAAAGAAACACGAGAATAGTTAAAGTAGATGTAAATATTTTCCCGCATTCGCTAGTTTTAGGTGAATTGGAAAAATCCCTTATGGGCGGTCGTCCTTGCCCTCACCGGGAGTTGAGGCGTCAAGGCCACTTGACTACGGGCGCAATGCACCCGCTCGTCTAAAATACACTAGACCGCCCCACTTTTACCCCCCACTCCTCGAACCATCATCATCTTTCCATTTGCTCCTTTTCTTTTTGATCGGCGACATCTACTACTCTTTTCCTCCCACTTGAATTCCTCTTTTCTCCCTCCTCCCTTCTACTTTTTCCGCAACTCCCTCTCCTCTCCACTATATTACCTGTATCGTACTATTCGCGTGGTTTTCTATAAATATCCCAACAAGTGTTATTTTTAACTCTCCGATTGCACGCATCATAAATACCACTCTTTTTTTTTGTCCTCGCTTTTATGAGGACAAAAAGAGGAGAACTTGTAATACAAGTTTTTATCTTTTTTTGGGGGGGGAGGGGGTTTGTTTTGATATTAGAAGCGGGAAAAATTTAGATGTTGGGGGAAAAAAAATTTAAAATTGTTTTTTATTTTGTTGTTGTTGTTGTTGAATTCCAAGTTTTCTTGTTCTTAATTCGTTTTTACTCCTTTCTTGATCCTTATTTCTCTTTTATAGTTGTGTTCTACGAAGCATGACGCCGAGGCGTTGATTAGTCTCTCTTCCTTCGCTCCCCATGTACCCTATACACACCTACCATCATCCTGGTTTCCGTTTTTACACGGCTCGTGACCTTGCGAAGGTCGTTCGGGTGAACGAACAGCAAACTTGAGAGCAAACAGCCCTGTCAGCGAATTCCGATTTTGCATTTTTTTTCTACTGCTCTTTATAAGGATATTAGAAAAAAAATATTGAAAAGCTAAAATTGTTTTTGTAATGGAAATATAATTTTGATGCTGTGAATAATATAGATTTGTTGGGATTTTAAAAAATTTTGGTCCAGTGGTTTTAAGGTTGTAGAAAGATTTTTGGGAGAGCAGATTTTGTTGTGGAAGATTTAAGTTCAGAGGCTGAAACAAAATTTTCTACATTTAAAAACTGAAGGACTAAAATCTTTTATAATCAAAATACACGGGACGAATATTCTTTACAATCAAAAATCACTAAACCAAAATCTTTACAATCAAAAACAGCTGGACCAAAATTTTTACAATCCAAAACCGCTGGAACAAATTCTTTACCATCAAAAACCAAAGGATTAAAATTTTCACAATCCAAAGCCGGTGGAACAAAATATTTAGAATCAAAAACCATTGAATCAAAATTCTCAGAATCAAAAACCGATGGTTAACGTTAAATGAAACTTTAGCAAAAATTTAATTATTAAATAGAATCATGTGGCATGGTTTGTCAATTGCAGAAAGATTGTGAAACCATCAAAAATCAAATTTTGCTCAGATCTAAAAAAAAACACCTTGCAATAACTGCAACGTTGAAATTGACGTTTAGTTTTGGTTCAAAACTGTCATCAATTTTATTAATGTATTAGCTCAGATCTAAAAAAAACACCTTGCAATAACTGCAACGTTGAAATTGACGTTTAGTTTTGGTTCAAAACTGTCATCAATTTTATTTTATTAATGTATCAGCTCAGATTCTAAAAAAAACACCTTGCAATAACTGCAACGTTGAAATTCACTCTTAGTTTTGGTTTTTTTAGAATAATTGAATATCTGTGTGAAATTTTAATAAATTTTTTTTGAAAATAATTGAATTCCTAAATATCATTTAGAGTAGATTAAAAAATTCCGAATTGACAATATAAAGAGGCTATATATGAAAGAATTCTTAGTGCCAAGATTTGCCCAAGATATGTTAACAATTTACCAATCATAAATTTTTTGACTAATAATGTTCCAAGATTCAGAGTTGATAAAAAAATCTGAATTGGCAATGTAAAAATGCTAAATCTGGAAGAATTCTTGTTGCCTAGCTTGGTCCAAGATTGGTTGACAAATTAAAATTTTTTAACCAAAATTGATTTAAGATTCTGAATATGTGAAAAAAACACAATTTCCAGTTTTCAAATACTAAATATAGAAGAATAATTGTTGTTGCCAAAATTGGACCAGGACTGGTTAAGAATGTCCTAAGATGGCAACAACAATTCTTGTATATTTACCGTTTCATATTGCAATTGCAATTGTTTTTTGCACCTAAACTGAATTTAAGAATAAAATTGATCAAAAATTCAAGATTGGTAATTGTCAATCAATCCTGGGCCAATCCTGGCAACAGGAAATCTTCTATTTTCAGCCCTTAAACATTGACCATTCGGTTTTTTGTACCAAATCTTAATCAACACTAGTGAAAAAATCAACTTTACTAAATCGTCAATCAATCGTGGCCCAATCCTGGCAATCAGAATTATTCAAAAATTTCCTTCTTTTAATTAAAGAAAACCACTTTTCGATCAATGGGTAAATATTTTCTCTCTCCCTCTCTCTCTTCAGAGTGAAACGAGACTTTAAATAACCAAGCGGACATTTATTTAAAATTTTTTTCTCTCTCGCTCCAGTCCGCGCGCGCGTTTCAAAAGGGCAACTTATTTTTTTGCAAGTATAGGGCTCGGGACAAGAAATAACGACAGGCATTTATCTTCTCGTCAGGGATGACTTCAAAACTAAAACATCGCAGTTTAAATCGACGATCAATCATCGTGTAGACATTGAGATGGTCTTCAAAGTCTTCGGAAAGACAGAGAAAGAGAGAAGAGGAGTGTACAGATTGTGTTCGGGTTAAAGCATATTCGATACAAGGTGGTCGATGTCAATTCTATGTTTCATCCTTTTATATATATATACACAGACAACAACCCAGTGAAAATTCCAAGTGCCTTTTATATATATAAACGTGAATTGTTTTACGATTTCAAACATCCACCCAAACGAATAAACTATTCTCAATCGTGCCAATGCGACATCATGCATTATTCCATTTCGCGACGTCTGACTCTCTTTCTCTCTCCCTCATCTTGTCCTTGCTCTAGTCGTAACAAAATGTCATCCCAACAAAGCATCAAATTAAATTCTAATTTTTTTTTTTTTTTTTAATTTTAAATGTTAAATTCATTTGGTTTTTTGAGATTTTCCATCCATTTTCAAGGGGGTCGTAACAAAATGTCATCCCAACAAAGCATCAATTAAAATTCCAATTTTTTTTTTTTTTTTAAATTTTAAATTCATTTGATTTTTGATTTTCAATTCGGAAACTAGGAGGAAAAATAGCTAAACTATAAGTAGAGCCTAAATAAATTTTGCCAAACTAAACAAAATTTCCAAAAAATAAAACAAAAAAAATTCAAATACTAAAAATAGAAAAATTCACCTGCAACAAGAAAATTTATAACCCAAAAGAGTTTTGAATTTTAATTATTGTATAAAATAATTATAAAAATGTCAAATATAGCGAAAGGACTTGTTTGTTGGTTCCGTTTGGCGTTAAAATTTTCAAACCAAGAAAGAAATAAAATGAGGCATTTAATGATACAGGAATTTTCTTATCTTTAACCGGTTATTCGAGAAAAGAAGGCATGTGAGAAACAGAATGCAGAATAATATAAGAGTCTTATTTCCGCGTTTAAATTTGGCCCAAGTGCATCATATAACGTGGGCGTTGAAGGTTCTTTAACAAAAATTTTTCCTTTTTCTCTTTCAAAAAAAAAAAAAAAAAAATTGAATAAAAATTGAGAGAGGTCAGATAAAATATCCCACTATATATATATATATACGATTAAATTATTTCCCCCGGTTTAAAGTTTATTAGTCTTCCCGGAAATTCTATAAAATCTAATCAATTTTATTTGGAAAAAATCAAGATTTGTTGGGTTTTTTTTCATCTCTGAATTCTAATACGGAAACAACGAATAAAGAAATTTTTTATTTTTATTATTATTATTTCTATTTTTATCATATTTAAAAAATTTTTTTTTAAATATATGTTATCATTATTTTTAATATTATTTTTATTATTACTAATTATTATGATTATATTTCATCATTTCTTTCTTTAAAATATTCGTTATTTCTGTAATTTTTTTTTTTTATAATTTTAATTTTTTAAAATTTTTTATTATTGTTATTAAGAGTATTAATTATTATTATTATTTAATTTATTAATTTCTCCTTAACATTCGTTTATTTCTATTATAATTATAATTTTTTTCTCATTATTTTTTTAATTAAAAAAAATTTTTTTTTTTTTATTTTCATTATGAAATATTATTTTACTTGTTAATTTCTTCGAAAAATTCGTTATTTTCTTTATTTTTCCAGGACCTATTTTAGTGTTTAAGTCATCAAACAAATAAAAATTTTTTTAACAATATCGAAAAACAATTGAATTCTGCAGAAGAGATGAATGAATTTAAAAAAGAATTTACCGACGAACACTCTCTCAGGATAAATAAACTCATTTCCACTTAGTATGGAGAATTTTTTTCCGATCCTTTTGTTCATTTTCTTTTATTTTTCCATATTTTTTTTTTTTTTTTTTTTTTTTTTTTTTTTTTTTGAAGAAAAGGGCGTAACTCTAAATGTGCGAAGCTAAAATGAAAGAGAGCTGAACGAAACATTTCATCTTGAAGTATTGACACAAGAGAGTCGTAATTCGCGCCTCGACAAGCAAACAGAGGGTTGCCTTTAGTTTCGCTTACACTTTATTTTCTTCAAAAAAAAAAAAAAAAAATGAAAAATCCCCAATTCAAAAGGGACGTAACTCCCATATATACATATTAATGGGAATCTATTTTAAAATTTACATTTAGCATCCATTAACAATAAATTACAAAAAAAGGAAATAAAGAAAATGAAAATTTACTTTCAATTGAAATTTGCATTTTAAAATTAAAAACATTTAAATTATGAAGATAACGGAAGGTAATGGTCATAGAAACAAGGACAATAGTAAAAATTACTATATTGAAAAATGGACAAAAATATATTTAAAAAAAAAATTTTTTTATTAAATCTTTACTTCAAATTTAATTATTTATTTTTCAGTCGCGATTGTTATATAAATGCGTCTATATAATAATCTATAGATTCATGGATTCTATCTAATATAAAATTCTCAAAATTTAGAGTTACTTTCCTTCAAAAAAAAAAAAAAAAAATGGGAAAAATTGGAAAAATGAACAGAAGAATATGAAAAAAATTCTCCATATTAATTACTTAATTTAATTAAATTTAAACATTAATAATTGTTTAGAATTTATAGTTACGCCCTTTTCTTCAAAAAAAAAAAAAAAAAAAAAAAAATGGAAAAATGAACAGAAGAATATGAAAAAAATTCTCCATATTAATTACTTAATTTAATTAAATTTAAACAATAATAATTGTTTAGAATTTATAGTTACGCCCTTTTCATAAAAAAAAAAAAAAAAATTGGAAAAATGAACAAAAGAATAAGAAAAAAATTCCCCATACTAATTACTTAATTTAAGTAAATTTAAACATTAATTATTGTTTAGAATTTACAGTTACGCCCCTTTCTTCAAAAAAAAAAAAAAAAAAAAAAAGATAGAAAAAAATTTAGAAATTTAGAAAGAGCACTAAAAATCATTATTATTTCTATTTTCATTAAGCATCAGATTTAAATAGTTGGAGGAAAATCATTGTCACCCTTCTTGTTAATTTTTTTTTTTAAATTTTTTTTCCGAATGGAGTTTGAACCAACAGAGAGAAGAATCGTTTCATCTCTTTGCATTTAAGTACAACCGGAAACTTGTTGGAGTAGTGCAGTTCGTTAAATGGGTTGGTGGCGTTTCCTGGGAACGATATCGACAGTCAGAGGGACGTTTAAATTACGCGACGAGCTCACTAGAGAAGAGAGTATTGCAGAAAAGAGAACCAGATACCGGACGCGCATTTATATCGACGCATTAAAGTCCTCGCATCGCGATTCATCGCCAAGCCTTTCGTACGGCAATTGCACGTCGATTACATTTCCACTATATAAATATTTTTTTTTTTAATTTTTTAATATTTTTAAATTTATTTAGTATAAAAAAATAATTTATTTAGTATTTCTTTTTTTTTATTTTTCAAAAGGAATTTATTGTACGAAGTCTGAAGGATAGGATAAAAAAATACTATATATAATGCCACACTTTTTTTTCCCTATTTTCCCTGATTTGATTTAATTAAATTAACAGAATTGACACAAAAATTTAATTTTCCTTTTCCCTGACATTTTCCTGATTTCCAAACAAAATTTTGACTTTTTCAAAATTATTTTTAAATAATTTAAAATATTTATTATTTTTAAAATCTCAATATATTGATATTGAGATATTTTATATAATATCATATCATATTTTTTTCTAGAATTTTTAAATAAAATTCTTCTTTAAATCAATTATTAGGTATTGTTAACATTTTTTAAAAAAATTTAATAAAAGATGATAAAAGTGTTGATCAGTCAATTCGTAATTAGTGAAAAAATGTTAAAAACTTTAAAATTTTTTTAAAAAGTTTCTTTTTCAGAATTTTTAAATCCACTTGGTTTACAATTGAATTTTAAATGAAATTTCGATTATTCAAAAAAAATTTCCAATTAAATATTAGAAAATAAAAACTTTATATAATTTTAAAAAAAAATTAAATTAAACTTTTTCAAAAAAATTAATTCAACAGAATTGTTAGTAAAAAAAATGAAAAATGCAAATTTTCAAAGATTTTAAATTTTAAAACCATATCAAAATTCGATTATTTCTAATTGAATTTCCAGAAATAAATTTAATACTTTTAAATAATAATGTTTTTTCTTTTATATAATTGAATTTTGCAAAGAATTTTATCAAAATTCCTCAAAATAATAAATTTTCAAGAATAATTTTGTTATTTATCTTTAATAATTGAATTCTTTCGAAGAATTATTTATGATAATAATTGAATTATTTCAAAAAAAAAATTTAATTAAAATTGTATTTAAAATAATTGTTTTCTTTAGAACAATTTTATTAAAATATTTAAAAATAATTGAATTCCTGTGAAAAATTTTAATATTTTTGAAAATATTTCAATTCTTTCAAAGAATTTAAAAAAACATTTCTTTAAATAATTGATTTTTTCGAAGAATTGAAATTAAATTTTTAAAAACAATTTATGAAAATAATTGAATTATTGCGAGAACTTTTTGAAAAAGTTTAAAAAGAATTGAATTTCTGTGAAAAATTTTGTTATTTTTCAAAATAATTGAATTATTTTGATGAATATTTGTTATTTATGAAAATAATTGAATTTTGCAAAGAATTTTATTAAAATGGTTCAAAATAATTGAATTTTCGGAAATAATTTTGTTATTTATCAAGATAATTGAATTCTTTCGAAAAATTGCGTTAAAATTTTTGAAACAATTTTAAATATATGTTAATAAATTCAATTATTTTCAATGGAATTGAAATAAAAGTTTTTCAAAAAAATCCATTGTTTAACAATTCAATTTTACGTATGAAAAATTAAAATTTTCAAAGATTTTAATTTAAAACCATTTCAAAATTCAATTATTTATAAAAATTCATGTTATTATTAAAAAATTTTTTTTTATTTATGAAAGTAATTGAATTATTGCAAAGAAATTTATAAATAATTTGTAAATAATTGAATTTCTGTGGAATTTTTATTATTTTTGCAAATAATTGAAATTCTGACGAGGATTTAATCAAAATTTTCGAAAAAATTGATTTTCTGCAACGATTTTATTATTTTTGAAAATATTTGAATTTTTGCAAACAATTTTATGAAAATTCCTGAAAATAATTGAATTTCTGGAAAAAATTTTGATGTTTATCAAGATAATTGAATTCTTTCGAAGAATTGCATTAAAATTTTAGAAACAATATTAATAATAGGTATATTAATAAATTTAACTATTTTCAACAAAATGGAAATTAAAATTTTTCAACAAAAAACCATTCGTTAATAATTAAATTTTACGTGAAATTTCAATTATTCGGAAATTTTTCATTTAATTTTTTTATTAGAAAATAAAAACTTCGAATAATTTAAAAAAAAATTAAACTAAACTTATTCAAAAAAAATTAATTCCACAAAATTGTTAATTAAAAGTTGAAAAATTCAACTTTTTGAAGATTTTAACTTAAAACCTTTTCAAAATTCAATTATTTCTTGAAATTGAATTTTCACAAAGAATTTTATCAACAAATTTTTAAATAATTGAATTCTTTTGACGAATTTTAATAAAATTTTTAAGAATAATTACATTTTCGAGAAATAGGTGATTAAAATTTGATTTAAAATAATTGAAATTCTACGATGAGTTTTATAATTCATAAAAATAATTGAATCCGTGAAAATTTTTAAATTTTACGAAAATAATTGAATTCTTGCGAAAAAATGTATAAAGAAAATTTGTAAATAATTGAATTTTGTTACGAATTTTATAAAAATTTTCGAAAATATTTGAATTTCTTCGAAAAATTGTAATATTTTTGAAAATAATTGAATTCTTGGGAAGAAATTTATGCAAAAATATTTGTAAATAATTGAATTTTGGCAAGAATTTTATGAAAATTTTATAAAACAATTGAGTTTCTGCGAAGAATATTGTATTATTTTTTAAATAATTGAATTTTTGTAATAAATGTTGTTATTTATGAAAATAATTGAATTTTGCTAAGAATTTTTCGAAAATTCCTGAAAATAATTGAATTTTTTCAAAAAAATTGTGTTAAAATTTTTAAAATACTATTAAATAAACAATATTAAAAATTCAACTAATTTTAATTAAAATTCATTTATAAATTAATTTTTTTTTAGAAAAAACTCTATAAGAATTCAATTATTTTATTACAAAAATAATGTTATTAAATAATTGAATGTTTCTTAAAATTGAATTCCTACAAAGAATTTGTGAGAATAATTATGATTTTTGAAAATAATTGAATTTATGAGAATAATTGAAAATAATTTCGAAAATAATTGAATTGATAAGAATAATTGAAAATAATAATTGAATCCAGGAATTAAATACAAATTTTATTGCAAATAATTGAAATTCTGCTATGAGTTGAATATAAAAAATATAATAAATATAATTATTTTATAAAAAAAATTATAGCAAAATTTAATTAATAAAAATAATTGAATTACTAAAAAGAATTTTATTACTTATGGAAATAATAATTGAATGTCTGTAAAAAAGTTTTATTCTTTAAGAAAATAATTGAATTCTTGCTAAGAAATTTATAAAAAAAATTTTGCAAATAGGTAATTGAATTCCTGTGAAATTTTTTTATTTATAAAAATAATTAAAAATGTTTCCGTAGAATTTTATCAAAATTTTTTTTTAATAATTGAATTTTTTTAAAGAATTTTATTAAAAAATTTTTAAATAATTGAATTCTTTGAAAGAATTTTATTAAAATTTTTGAAAATAATTTAATTCTTTTAAAGAATTTCATGGAAATTTTTGAAAATAATTGAAAATTCGGAGAAGAATTTTATTATTTATAAGATAATTGAATTTTCGGACTCTGCGAGTTTTAATTACTGTTATTAAAAATAAGTCACGATGACGTGACAATTCTGATTAAAATATAATTTTCGGAGTAAAAGAAAATTGTATATTATAAATATAGACGCGTATATTTATATTTATGTAAATATAATAAATATATATAATTATAGACATAAGTATTACTTATACATTACAAATGAAATTAAAATTGAATAAAAAAATGAAAAACTATTTTTAGAGTATAATTTAAACGAAATAGCGCATGGGACACGTACTTCACGGTGCGGAGCGTGGAAGGCAACTTGGAGATGCGGATGATTTGAGATTATAGACATTAGGGACATTAGCCTCGGCGTTATATGACTCCCAGCGCGATATATGCCCCGAGAGAGGTTGGCGTTCGTATCCCAGAGCCCCGTTTCATATATGCACTAAACGTAAATGGGTAAGTGATTTCAAATACATAATTTACGGGTTTACGTGTCCCAACCAGTGGAGGGTGGTCTTCTCCCATACAACATATGACGTACGACGTACACATAATCCAGAAGCCTGACCACTTCGGTTTCATTATTTCAATTTTCTCCGACTCAATCAATTTCTTTTTAAATTTATTTTCTTTAATAATTTTTATTTATTTTCTTTCTTTAATCTATTCGTTATTTTTCTATTTTCTACTTTTTATGCCTTTATTTTTCTATTTTTCTATTTTCTACTTTTCATTTCTTTATTTTTCTATTTTCTACTTTTTATGCCTTTAATTTTCTATTTTCTACTTTTTATTTCTTTATATTCTACTTTCTACTTTTTATGCCTTTAATTTTCTATTTTCTACTTTTTATTTCTTTATTTTTCTACTTTCTACTTTTTATGCCTTTATTTTTCTATTTTTCTATTTTCTACTTTTCATTTCTTTATTATTCTATTTTCTATTTTTTATTTCTTTATTTTTCTATTTTCTACTTTTTATGCCTTTATTTTTCTATTTTTCTATTTTCTACTTTTCATTTCTTTATTATTCTATTTTCTACTTTTTATTTCTTTATTTTTCTATTTTCTACTTTTTATTTCTTTATTTTTCTATTTTCTACTTTTTATGCCTTTAATTTTCTATTTTCTACTTTTTATTTCTTTATTTTTCTACTTTCTACTTTTTATGCCTTTATTTTTCTATTTTTCTATTTTCTACTTTTCATTTCTTTATTTTTCTATTTTTTATTTCTTTATTTTTCTATTTTCTACTTTTTATGCCTTTATTTATCTATTTTTCTATTTTCTACTTTTCATTTCTTTATTATTCTATTTTCTACTTTTTATTTCTTTATTTTTCTATTTTCTACTTTTTATTTCTTTATTTTTCTATTTTCTACTTTTTATGCCTTTAATTTTCTATTTTCTACTTTTTATTTCTTTATATTCTACTTTCTACTTTTTATGCCTTTAATTTTCTATTTTCTACTTTTTATTTCTTTATTTTTCTACTTTCTACTTTTTATGCCTTTATTTTTCTATTTTTCTATTTTCTACTTTTCATTTCTTTATTATTCTATTTTCTACTTTTTATTTCTTTATTTTTCTATTTTCTACTTTTTATGCCTTTATTTATCTATTTTTCTATTTTCTACTTTTCATTTCTTTATTATTCTATTTTCTACTTTTTATTTCTTTATTTTTCTATTTTCTACTTTTTATGCCTTTAATTTTCTATTTTCTACTTTTTATTTCTTTATATTCTGCTTTCTACTTTTTATGCCTTCAATTTTCTATTTTCTACTTTTTATTTCTTTATTTTTCTACTTTCTACTTTTTATGCCTTTATTTTTCTATTTTCTACTTTTTATTTCTTTATTTTTCTATTTTCTACTTTTTATTTCTTTATTTTTCAATTTTATATCTTTTACTTTTTTCTTTTTCTATTTTCATTTTTTTTATTTTTATTTTACTATTTTTTTTTTAATTTATTCAGACTTCGCACTAGATAATTAATTTTAAAAAAGTACCAAAAAGTAGCTTTCAAACAAAAAAATAGAAAAAAAGTAGCTATCGAAAAATTAAACTTGACGACCAAAAAAACTCGTTTTAGACAATTCACAAAACTGACAAAAATTACATTCCATATTTTTTATTTTCCTCACTTTTACCTAATTTTCATCAAAAATATTTATTTCTCTCTTTTTCTACTACTAATAAATTCAATTCCCGCAACGAATTTTATTATTCATCAAAGAATTTAAATATTTAGAAAAATAATTTAATTCTTGCCAAGAATTTTATAAAAATTCATTAGAAATTTTTATTCTTTATAAAAATAATTGAATAATAATTATTTTAATTTATTATTTTAATTATTTTAATTTCAATAATTGAATTCTGTTTGGAAATTTTATGAAAAAAATAGTAGATATTAAAAATCATTGAATTGCGAAAAGTTTTTAAAAATAATTCAATTTTACAAAGAATTCAATTAAACTTTTTAAGAATAATTGAATTGTATTATTTTTGTAAAATAATTGAATTTTTGCGATGAATATTGTTATTTACAAAAATAATTTAATTTTTCTAAGAATTTTATGAAAATTCCTGAAAATAATTAAATTCTTTCAAAAAATTGCATTAAAATTTTAAAAATTCATTTGCCAATCAATTTTTTTAGAAAATTTTACCTTGAATTCAATTATTTACATAAAAAAAATTATTTTTATTGAATATTTGAATGTTTCTTAAAATTTAATTCTTACAAAGAATTTGTGAGAATAATTATATTATTTTTGAAAATAATTGAATTTATAAGAATAATTGAAAATAATAATTGAATCCACGAAGTTAATTAAAATTTTATTGAAAATAATTGAAATTCTGCTATAAGTTTTATTTATTTATCAAAATAATTGAATTCATAAAAAGTATGAAAATAATAATTGAATCTCTGTAAAAAAGTTTTATTCTTTACGAAAATAATTGAAAATAATTGAATTCCTAAAAAGCATATTATTATTTATGGAAATAATTGAATTCTTGCGTACGATTTTATTAGAATTTTTTAAAATAATTTAATTTCCAAGAAAAAATTTATTACTTTTAAAAATAATTGAATTCTTGTGATGAATATTGTTATTTATGAAAATAATTAAATTTTGCATAGAATTTTATTAAAATGCATCAAAATAATTGAATTTTTGGGAATAATTTTTTTATTTTTGAAAATAATTGAATTCCTAAAAAGTATTTTATTATTTTTGAAAATAATTGAATTCTTGTGATTAATATTGTTATTTTTTGAAAATAATTGAATTTTGCAAAGAATTTTATTAAAATGATTCAAAATAATTGAATTTTCGTGAATAATTTTGTTATTTATCTTTAATAATTGAATTTTGTCGAAGAATTATTTATGTAAATAATTGAATTATTGCAAAAAATTTTATTATAATGTTTGAGAAGAATTGAATTTCTGTGAAAAGTTTTATTCTTTTGAAAATAATTGAATTCTTCATAAGCATTTTATAAACAATGTGTTAAATAATTAATTTTTTCGAAATATAATAAAATTATTAAAATTTTATTTTAACTAATTGAATTCTTGTGAAAAACTTTATTTATGAAAATAATTGAATTCTTGCTTAGAATTTTGTCAACAATTTTTTTAAAAAACAAAAAAAAATTTAGGTTATGTTTGTTTTTTTCATTATTTTCTATTCGTTTTTTAAAAATTAATTTCCTATGCTCTTTAACGCCCTCAGAAGAAAGTAGATAGAAAAATTTTTAGGTTAATAAAAAAAACAAATTAATAATTAACAAATGGCGATTTTTTTCCCCGTCAACTTTTCTTCAAATGGTGCATTGTTCAATTTTCAAGTCAAAGAGATATATAATCTTTTTGCAATTCTAAGAAAACATCAGCCTTGGCAAGGCTAATATAAAAAGTTCTTTTGCGATTTCTTATACGAATTCTTGTTTCTCTCGACGAGCTTTGAAGATATACCACTCTGAGAGGGATCTTCATGTCGCGGTGATTCGTTCAATTTTTTTTTTCAAATACTTTTTTTCTTTTCCTTTTTTCTACCGTCACATCCTTTTTAGATTTTTCACAAGTTTTGTGACATTGCAAAATTTTACGACTTATAACACACACACTGAATAGAATGATAATAATATATAATTAATTTAACCAAAAAAAAAAACAAACAAAAAAAGAAAAAATATTCCTAAAAATTAATACGCTTTATAAAGGAAATAAAAAATCTTTGGTATATATTTTAAAATAGCTACTTAAAAATATTTTAAAATATTATAAAATACCTACTAAAAATTTAAAATATCTACTTGAAAATATTTAAAATACCTACTTAAAAATATTTTAAAATATTTTAAAATACCTACTAAAAACATTTAAATACCTACTTAAAAATATTTTTAAATATTTTAAAATACCTACATGGAAATAATTTAAAATATATTAAAATACCTTCTAAAAATATATTAAGCTACCTGCTTAAACATATTTTTAAATATTTTAAAATACCTACTTAAAAATATTTTGAATACCTATTTAAAAATATTTTTAAATACCAACTAAAAAATTTAAATACCTACTTGAAAATATTTCAAATACCTGCTTAAATATATTTTAAAATATTTTTAAATACCTACTTGAAAATATTTTAAAATATTTTCTTAAAAACATATTAAACTACCTGCTTAGAAATATTTTGAAATAACTGAAAAATTAAATAACGAAATAATAAAAAAAACTTGGAAAATAATATGACTTCCTCATTCTCTTTGTAGTAAAGATTTTTTTTTAAATTAACCAATGCTGTTAAATTCTTAAATTTTTGCTTTTCCGGAAACAAATTAACAATTAAGACTTACAACCAATTTTAAAGGGCGGGGAGGGCCGCTAGAGGGAGAAAACAATTCACTTATTCTTATTATATTTAGTAATTGAGAAATTTCGAGACTCTGGTTAGATTATTGCCTCGCAAAGTAAGTGGTTAAGTAGAAGCGAACCCATAAAAACCGCAAATGACATAAGTACTGGTTCTCTTTTCCCTCTCTAGTCATCTCCCTCTCACTCTTTTTTTACTTTTACTCAAAAACTATTTCCTAAAACACTATTTGGTCAAATTAAATAATAATAAAAAATTCTCAATTTTAGAAAAATATTTTTTAAAAATATTTTTAAAAAATAAAATTTAATTAAAATTTTACCCAAAACGCATTTGGCAAAATAAATAATAAAAAGTTCTCAATTTTAAAAAACATTTTTTTAAATTATTTAAAAAAGCAAAAAATAAAATTTGAAAAAAATTTTATCTAAAACGCATTTGGTAAAATAGACAATTTTTGAAGCTAGAAAATAAATGTTTTCAGTCATCTTGACATTTTTTTAATAATATTAACTAATTAATAATAGTAGTAGAATGTCAATTAATAATCAGTAATAATAATTAATATAAATTAATAAGCAATCAAGTTCATTATTGTTTTTAAAAAGTAAACAAAAAATAGAATAAAATTAAAAAAGTTCCTAAATCGCATTTGACACAATTGTTCAATAAAAATTAATTTCAAAAAATGTTTTCCAAATTTAAAAAAAATAGTAATAATATAATTTTAAAAATTATTTCAAATGTATACATATATATATATACATGAGTATTTGCACAGGGTTGAAATTATACCCTAGGGACTTGTTGCCAAGTACCGTTACGGTGTTAAAACATGCAATAAGTATATGGAATGAGAAATGAAGAAGAAGAAGAAGAAGTTTAAATTGTTTAACGGTAAACACCATAGTTTGACAGGGTATTTTTCACCATGATTAGCATAATTTGAAAATGTAATTTAAGAGTTATCAGGAGTGTAAAAAACAATACTTAAATGTATATTAACCTCATAAAGCAATTGCTTCTGTATTTGCTTCTTTCGTCTAGACTCAAAATATTATCTACAAGTTAAAACGAATTCAGTAAATTTTATAATGTTTACATTTTCTATTCTTGTTTTTTTTTTAATTTTATTATTACTATTATTATTAGTGCTACTAAAATTTTTACTATACTATTATTACTACTATTAATATTTCTACTATTATTGTAATCACTACCATTAATATTTATTTATTTAATTATTTAAATCTTGATTCAAACTTAAAGGGGTTTCAAATGAACCTTAATTTTATTACTGTAACTATTTTTACTAATTTTAAAATTATTACTATTATTGTTAATAGTATTTATATTAATACTATTAATAGTATTAAGAAAGTAGCTCAGATACAAAAAAAAACCTTTGCAAAAAATGCAACGTTGAACTTGACGTTTAGTTTTGTTTCACGTTGGTGCAAAACTGTCATCAAGTTTTTGAAGTCGATAGCTCAGATTTAAAAAAAAACACCTTGCAATAACTGCTACGTTGAAATTGACGTTTAGTTTTGTTTCAAAACTGTCATCAATTTTATTAATGTATTAGCTCAGATACAAAAAAAAACCTTTGCAAAAAATGCAACGCTGAAATAGACGTTTAGTTATTAATTAAATAATCGCGCAGCTTTTATCCACCAATAAGAGAATTGTAATGGCGCCAGCGCACTAGCGCTTTTCCCCAAGAAAATATTTACTTAAATACAAGAAAAAAGTTTAAATACAAAACAAAATATTCCACCGAACCTATTTAGTCAAACAGTTTGGTTAAAATAAACACTTTTCTCCCTTCCATTATATTCAATAACAGGAAATTATCATTATAGACACGAAGAGAGGTTTGTTATTAAATAAAATTTGTTTTCCTCCCTCCCTTCCTCTTTTCTTCATCTCGTGGACAATTAAATTTCGAGTTATTTTTAGTACGAGAAAATTGAATAGCGTGCAAAACAAGATGTAAAATGATCATTTTGCGGAGGTTACACTCTAAATGTCATAGAATGCACAAGTATGCGATGAAAAAAGGAGAATGAAGGAAGTTAGCCAAAGAAGAAGGAGAAGAAGAAGAAGATGAAGAAAGAAGAGGAATAATAAAACAACCCTCCCGTAGAAGGCACTATTTATAGGAAACTGGTTGTATATAACTTGTAAATCCACATATATTGGCTATTGAAAAATCAGCATTCAGAGGCTATTTTAATAAAGATTTGCGCCATTCCTCCAGCGATATTGATCCCTATCTATACTTTTCAAATTAAGAAGAACCTTCTCTCTCTGTTTATTTAAGCAAAAAGTATTTTCACGTCAAACGTTAATTTTTTTCCACCGAACAAAGAGTAGAAAAAAAGAAGCGTATAACCTCAAAATAATTGACACAAGATACCAGACCGCAAACAACTCGATGGACTTGTTTACTACTTAAACCTCAGTCTTGATCGAATTTACTAATTTTTTATCTCTAGTACCTTCAATTTTTATTAAATATACTAGAAATAAAAATTAATAAATGAACGAATTAAAACGAATTAAAAATATATAACCAAAAATTAATAATCAAAGAGAAAAATTAGGCAAAACGAATAAATTCTAATAAAAGGATTCAAAAGAAAAATTTATATAAACTTTGGAATAAAAATGATTATTGCAAATTGAGCCCAGCGCATAATCGTCAATTTGATCATCGAGGAAGTGATGTTTTCGATTAACTGCAGTTTATAAATCAATGGCAATGGCGCCTCTCTTGGCTTCCGAAGAAGTTGAAAGAAGATACTACTAAATGCCGACTCTCTTGAGACGTGTAGCATATAACCAAGCAAATGTGGCTGCCGCTGCTGCTTCTGCTGCTGGTGCAACTAGGAACATATACACTCACACACGCATCGATTACGCAAGTCATTGAGCATTCGAGACAGGCGCCGTACGCTAATTGCTACCTCCTTTCTATATATATACCCGCACATACTCACACATACGGGAGTACACAAGAAAATTTTAATATACTCTGACGCCAAATATTCTATTTCGAGAAAAAGGAATCAAACAAAAAAATAATAATTATAACGGGGAGTTGAATTAGTTCTCTTGGAAGGAGATACTTTTTTCGTTATTCTGAGGGTTGTCTAAGTTGTTTTTGCAATTAAATGAGATTCGAACGTAAAACGAAAACAGCCTACACACTTAGCTTCCTTTAACTGTTTTCGGCACTAGCCCCGAATTAACGAATATCCAATCATCAATAACCTTCTGTTGGATCTAACCAATCACCATTAATCCGGAGTTAACTCGGGGCGAATGCCAAAAACAGCCTTTCTGAAAGTTAGGAAATGAACCTAATCTTAAAATTCTGCCCATCTCCCCTTTTCCGATATGTTCTAGTAGCAAGCATACCCATTCAAAAAGTACTGAATTACCCTTGTTAAATTTAGGAAATTTTATTCTCATCCCATTACTGATTTTAATTCCGATATGTTCTAGTGGCAAGCATACCTTTCCAACAAGTACTGAATTCTTTGTGTCAAATTTAATATCATTTATACTCATCATGTTGACGATATTAATTACGATATGTTCTAGTGTCAACTATGCCTATCCAAACAGTAATTAATTAACTTGGTCAAATTTAGTATCATTTATACTCCATCATATACATTATTTCAATTCCAATATTGTCTAGTGGTAAGCATACCTATCCAACAAGTAATGAATTATTTGTGTCAAATTTAGTATCATTTATACTCATCATGTAGACGATTTTAATTCCGATATGTTTTAGTGGTAAGCATACCAATTCGACAAATACTGAACTAGTATTTGTCGAATTTAGTATCAACTATACTCATCGTATTGATGATTTTTATTCCGATATGTTCTAGTGACAAGCATACCTGCATTCGCCAAGGACTAGGTTATTATTGTCAACTTTAGTGTCATCCTATTGATGATTGAAATTATCATATGTTCTAATAACAAGCAGACCTATTCAAAAAGTACTGATTTAGCTTTATTAATTTTATTACTAATTCTACTCATGTTACTAAACATTTACTTTCCATGTGTTTTAATATTTATTCAAAAAGTTCTGTTGTATAAAACTATATTGTGAAATTTACTACATTTTATTTTGATTCCATTACTAATTTTAATTCCGATATGATCTAGTGGCAAGAATACCTTTTAGACAAGAACTAAATTATTATTGTCAAATTTAGTATAATTTTCTTCATGACATTCATTCAGATATGTTCTAGTGTCCAGCATACCTATTCAAC
Source organism: Leptopilina heterotoma (assembly GCF_015476425.1). Classification (NCBI taxonomy): domain Eukaryota; kingdom Metazoa; phylum Arthropoda; class Insecta; order Hymenoptera; family Figitidae; genus Leptopilina; species Leptopilina heterotoma. The sequence goes on from NW_025110842.1 coordinate 4,448,924, forward strand.
AATTACTGTACTATCTTTGTTAAATTTAGTATCATTTATACTCATGATATTAATTATTCTAATTCCCATATGTTCTAGTGGCAAGAATACGCTTTGCAAAAGGATCAGATCATTTTTTTAAATGGCAAGTAAAGTAATAAAGTAATTTAATCATAATGTTTAATATTGTCTATAATTTCCTTTCATTTTTTAATATTTAAAAAGGGGTTTTTTTAATCTGAGCAAATGCCTTAAAATTATAGATGTCAGCTTTGTAACAATGTCAGACATAAACAAATATAAATATCAAACAGTTCAAAAAAATATGTTCGTTTTAAAAATGTACTTCTTTATTAAGGTATCTAACGTAACTTTAAAATTTAATCACACTCCCTTCCTTCCACCCTTTCTATTAAAAAAAATAAACATAAACTAATTGTTTTTTGTTCCGATGTGTTCTAGTAGTCAGCATACCTATCCAAAAAGTACTAAAATATTTTTGTCAAATTTAGTATCATTTATACTCATAATGTAGACGATATTAATTCCGATATATTTTAGTGGCAAGCATACCTATTCGACAAGTACTAAAAAAGCTATGTCAAATTTAGCATCATTTATACTCATCTTATTGATGATTTTTATTCCGATATTGTCTAGTGGCAAGCATACCTGTTCGCCAAGGACTAGGTTATTATTTTAAATTTAGTGTTATCATATTAGTGCCAAAAATTTCCAAATGTTCTTCTAGCAAGCATGCTTATTCGAAAAGTACTGGACTATTCTTGCCAAATTTAGTATCATTTATACTCATGATAATAATGATTTTCTCGATTTGAATTCCGATATGTTCAAGTGGCAAGCATACCTATTCCAAAAAGTTTTCGTTTATAAAAGTTTACTTGCGAAATTTACTATATTTTATTCTGATCCCATTACTAATTTTAATTCCCATATGTTCTAGTGGCAAAAATACCTGTTCGACAAGTACTGAATTATAATTGTCAAATTTAGTGTCATCCTCTTGATGATATTAATTCCGATATGTTCTAGTGGCAAGCATACCTGTTTTCAATATTATTTATTAGGGTTCGTCTTTTTTTGTGAAGGACAATTTAATAGACGTTGGAGGGGGTTAATAGCCTAATTTAAGGCAACTTAGATCTAGTTAAAGGGTATTAATTAATCTATTTTCTGTTTAAAACAATTCACTAAGCTTTGGCAGGGGTCATTAGGTCTTCTTTCTATTAAGGACAACAAAACAGATGCAAAATAGAAATAGGGGATTAATAATTCCGTTTTTGTTTAGGACAACTCCCGAGGTAAAGTAGGAACTTTGAAGTCGAAAAGGAAAATGTCGATTAAACCCAAGAAAATATTCAGTCTGAATAAAAACGACTTTTGGCAAGCCTTCTCAGTACTTAACAACAATTTACGAGACAGGTTTACTAGTCACAATAGCCAATGAATACAATTCTAAAAATGGAATATCCAACGTAAACTCGCATACACTTTTAATCTTCAGAAATTGTTTCATTCACTAAAGTGACTTTCCACTGAAATGATTTTCATTTATCGACTTTATTCTCTTTTTTTCAAAAAAGAAAGAAACAAAAGTGAGAGACAAGAAAAAAGCAGAGAGAATAAAAGAATGAAAGAAAAAAATTTTAAATATAGAGAAAAAGAGAATTTACTCGGAATTCCTGAATCCATAATTGAATCAATATCTTCGATCGATGTAACGAACCCGACAGTGTTGGGGCGCAAAGTGCAAACTATTTCCAGGAAATGGTTACGTGTTTCCTGATGTTAAGTATATGCTTACATTCGATCTCAGGCGTTCATCTTCTTAGCGTGTCTACATTCATTGCTTCCTGAATTATATACCTTTATCAGAAGAGGTCATTATCAACAATTTTATCCCTGTTGTTAAAGGAAACCTTTTTCGCTTACCAACAACGAAGGGCAAATAACAATTGCTAATACAGCTAAGTGAAAATTACTTATCTTCCCCCCTTGTTTCCCCTCCCCCAAACAACTACTATCATTCAACAAGAGAGATCTTTCTTTTCAAAAAAAAAGAAAGAAAGAAATCCCAACCTCGACGCAAAAATAAGAGAAAAACTTACCCTTGAGCTGAGTTGTTTCAATCGCGAACATATTTAGTGCCAGTAGTTGAAGAAGTCGAGTTCCCGGAAGTGGAAGGGGCGAATGCTGCAGCAGTGCTCTGAATTCCCTCAGCATTTGAATTCCAGCTTCTTGGAAGGTCTCCATTCTGAAAAGAAGAAGAAAGAAAAGACTAAGCAAGAATTGTAATTATTCCGCAAAAGTTAAAATTGACATGTAAAATATACTTTTGTGAATTTAATTCAGTTATTTCATTTTTCCTTGTTATCTTCATTCTTTGTCGTTTTTCCAATGGAACTTTTCTTGTGGTATAGCAAAAACCTACTCTGAGGAGGATCAAATAGATATAAAACTCGATGACAGAAGGGAATCCTGTCCTATTCGATCTTACAACAAGGGTGTGACTCTGTAGATAATTTACCCGGAAGCTCATTTATCTTTCCGTTACAAGCCATAACCAAAGGAAGAACATTCCAATCGAAAGTCCCTCCGTCACTTCTAATTTAATAAAATAAAAAGGAAATGTAATATAACACTAAAAATATTGCGTGAAAGCTACCTCTAAACAAAAATCTTCAAAAGGAAAGTTGCGAGGATCTCCCAGTTCTTAAGGTTATGTTATTCAGTGGTCACGTGCCCCATGTACTTTACTATGGAAAAACGTCACACTGAATAACATGCCCTTAAAGAACCTTATATTTACAGTATCCTTGGTCTGCAATAAATAATCTAGGTGTAAAAAATAGAATAATCTTTATGGAGCTGATTTTTATTCCGATATGTTCTAGTGGCAAGTGGCAAGTCAAATTTAGTACCATTTATATTAATGCTACTAATGATTCTTATTCCCATAATTATGTTCTAGTGGCAAACATACCTATTATAATAGTACTGGATCACCCTTGATAAAGTTACTAAATTTTATACTCATCCCATTACTGAATTTAATTCCGATATGTTCTAGTCAAAGCCATACCTATTCGGAAAGTTCTTGAGAATTTACTTCTAAAATTCCCTACATTTTATTCTGCTCTGATTACTAATTTTAATTCCCATATATTCTAGTGACAAGCATACCAATTGTAAATATACTATATTATCCTTCTTAAATTTAGTAATTTTTATACTTTACGAATTGCTGATTTTGATTCCGATATGTTCTAGTGGCAAGCATACCTATTCAAAAAGTTGTGGATTATGAAAATTTATTTCTGAAAATTCCTACATTTTATTTTGATCCCATTACTGAATTTAATTCCGATATGTTCTAGTGGCAAGCATACCTGTCCGACAGGTACTGGACCATCTTTGTAATTCCCATATCCAATAACAAAGTAATTTATTATACTCAAATAATTTTTCTGGGCACATGGAAAAAATATTTCCCTCTCGGGGTCCTCTTCTAAAAAAGCTTTTCCCTAAGGAAATGAGAAGAAATATTTAAGAAAGGTGGGATTATCTAATAAGGAATAAGTAACAACTTATTCGCAACAAAAATTTCGAGCTCATAATTAAACGAAGAGGATTGCAATCTAAAGTCCTTTCAACACTTTAATTTAGCGGATTCCGATATGCTCTAGTGGCAAGCATACCCGTTCGAAAACTACTAGATTGTGAAAATGTACTACATTTTATTCTTATCAAAATACTGATTTTCTTGCCGATATGTTTTAGTGACAAGCGTACCCATTCTAAATTCATTGGATTATCCTTATTAAATTTAGTAACTTTTATAATCAACGCATTTCTGATTCTAATTCCGATATGTTCTAATGGCGAGCATACGTATTCGAAAAGTTCCAGATTATGATTACTCGTGAAATTTACTACATTTTATTGTGATCCCATTACTAATTTTAAATCCGATATGTTCTATTGGCAAGCATACCTATTCGACAAGTACTAAACTATCCTTATCAAATATAGTATCACTTATACTCGTCGTGATTTTTTATACCGATATGTTCTACTAACAAGCGTATCCATTCGAAAAATAGTTTTTAAATTTACTACATTTTATTCTGATCCTATTACTGATTTTAATTCCGATATGTTCTAGTGGGAAGCATACCTGTCCGAAAGGTACTGGAGCATCTTTGAAATTCCGATGTCCAATAACAACGTAATTTAGTGCAGTTGAGTATTTTCTGTATACGCAGAGAAATATTTTTCTCTTTGGGTCATTTTTCAAAAAGGGATTTCTTTACGGAAATCCTTAAAGAAGCGAAGGGGAATCATTAGGAATGGTGGGATTAACTAAAAACTTGTTTGAATCAAATGAGAAATTATAATTATACGAAGAGGATTGTAATCAAAAGTCCTTCGTCACTTTAATAAGGAATTCCTTATAAAAATTTTGTGTCTACCAAAAAGAATAAACCTCAAATTGTGTTTTGATGAATAGATGTCTCGTTATCGGAAGATTCATGGATTAGTTATTTGCCAAGATTGAAAGGAACATGAGACAAATGTCCACGATCGGAATCTGCAAGTGGAGATGCAGGTTTCCCACCAGTTAGAAACCTAAGCACGACCTCCATGCCAAACTAACGGTATTCCGACACATCCTAGAACGACTTGCAGGGGACGAAACACCTTCTTGGGGGCCCACCACCACTAGTACCACTATTATCATTACTACTACCACTATCATCACTACTACCATCATCTTTATTACTATTATTATTGTTATCATTATTTTTATTATTATCAGAATTTTTATTATCTACAACACTCGCTTTGCCATTCAAGAGAACCGTATCAACTCTTCCTCTTAATTCGTATGAGAAATCTATTCCCTTACTGCACGAATTACCTAGATTACAACAGTGGAGGACTCTACTAAGTTACGTAACGAATTACCTAGATAGCAACAGTGGACGATTTGAATCAGTTGCCAGCTTTGTCTTGAAATTGACAAGTCCTGTAATAAATCCACTACTCCATCTACTTTAAATTTCCCACACATATAATCTATTTATATTTATACTTTTCTCGTCCTTCGACCTACTTACAAGAGATTAGGTTCAAGAATATGAATCTACCCAAGTTAAACAATATTAGAACAATTTTAAATCATATACGAGGGGGAAAAACGGTACTCGAAATAGTTGTTTAGTTAATACCCGTCTCTCTCGCATTATCTATATACTCTCAAGTAACTTGTTTGCTCGTTTACCCAGTACGTCCTCTCTTCGGCTAAGGTAATGTCCTTTACTGTGCGTGTAGGTACACCATGTGAGTAAGATGCAAGATTGCTGCATTAATAAGAACCTGAACACTAGTCGTGCCATAATCTATATGACGGTATTAGCAGGCCATTTCCCGTTATCCTAATTACCGCAACTTGAGCACATCAAGAATTATAGAGCGATTTGGAAAAACTGTTCTCGAGATTAAGGAAATATTAATACAATTATCAAGTTCTTAATATTATTTAAGTGGACTCCGAGAAAACAGTTCCCTTCCAGTTGTAAATTAATTAACTATCAATTCTTTAGGAAAATATAAAAGGTTATTTTGTTCCTGTATGGCACAAAGTGACTTTTAAAAAAGGTTTTTAAAAATATGCTTTACATCTAAAGGTGCCTTAAAATACAATTGGGGCGGCTTCAATACTGTTCAAATTAATGACACACATTAGAGGCCGTTATCAGACCCAGAAAATTCACTAATAATACTAAATGATTATCTAGACTGGGTTTTAATATTTTATGACTAAAAATCGCTACTGAAACTCCGCTTTAGTGCTCCCTTTTAGTTTCACCGCAAACTGCAGGTGCATTCTATTTAATAAACGAGGAAACAGAAGACTTCGTTTCCAAGAACTTCTTATATTGTAGATTCTCGAAACATTTAGTTTGAGAGAATTTTACTTTTCCTCTAAACGATATTTACATTTTTTTCGGTCGTACATTTTGTTGTGCTTTATTTGTAGTTCGTCAATTCAGTTCTTTCTTTATACTTTGTGAATTGTGTTCTCTTCGTGTGTACCTTGGTTTGTTGAAAATGAATTCAATATCTCGGTTTGAAAACTGCATTATCTTGATTTTTTAAAGATAAATTTAATATGTGGGTTTGAAAAATGAGTCAAGAATATTGATAATAATTTTTCTCTTCTTGGGATTTTTGATCCACAAGTGTGATTCTTGTATTTGGTATTATAACACGAAGGGGTATAATAAGGACCATTTCTTTTATGTTCATCCTATCACGTTCCCACAATCTTAAGTACTTGTTGCGTGCAATCTTCCTTCCTTTCGCGTTTCTTCCTTTCCCGTACTTCGTTGAACTCTTCGAGTATTATTAACGCCCAGATTGACAGGTACACGATATCCTAATTCGATGATCGTCTATGAACTGTTGATCTCGAGTCGATGTTTATTCCCTCAGCTTTGCGTTGTTTTTTCTTCTTTTGGAATCTGTCTACTCCATATGTCAAGGGAAAGGGGGTTTTTCAGGACGACATAATATTTAAACTCTTTTAAATTATACTGCAAAAAAATGTTTCGAGAAACTATCAATTTCTGCACGATCTTATTTAAATTTTAGTTCCGATATGTTCTAGTGGCCAGCATACCTAACCAAACAGTAATTAATTAATTTGGTTAAAATTAGTATCATTTATTCTCATCATGTAGATGATTTTAATTCCGATATGGTCTAGCGGCAAGCATACCAATCCAACAAGTACTGAATTAGTTTTGTCAAATTTAGTATTAATTGTACTCATCGTTATGATGAATTTAATTCCGATATTGTCTAGTGGCAAGCATACCTATCCATCAAGTATTGAATTATTTTTTGTTTTAAATTTAGTAAAATTTATACTCATCACGTAGACAATGTTAATTCCAATATGGTCTAGTGGGAAGCATACTTATCCAACAAGTACTGAATTATTTTGGTCAAATTTAGTATTAATTGTACTCATAGTAATGATGATTTTAATTCCGATTTAATCTAGTTGGAAGCATACCTGTCCAACAAGTACTGAATTACTTTTGTCAAATTTAGTGTCATTTATACTCTTCATGTAGGCGATTTTAATTCCGATATGGTCTAGTGGCAAGCATACCTGTCCAGCAAGTACTGAATTATTTTTGTCAAATTTAGTATCACGTATACTCATGCTACTAATCATTTATATTCCGATATGTTCTAGTGGCAAGCATACCTACTCGAATTAAGTATTAGGCTATCCTAATCCTAATCACAGATTGTCACTCCGCAATTGTGTCCTAAAAACTGACGATTGTCCTTGTAAAAATCCCCTAATAAAATGTTTCCTGAGAGAAGTTCGCCTCCACCTACAATCTCTGAAAACTCAATTTGAACGGATCCCGCTTCTCGATAGTGTTAGATCGTGAATTGACTAGAACAACATTCGAGGCCAGAATTACATGCATATGCACTAAACATTGTGTCATGATCAACAGAATGTATCTCGGGAAGATATTAGCCACAACTCACGAGAGTAGCAGAAGAAGAAGAAAGAGACAAACTAAAGGATAGAAAGAAAGGAGAGAAAAGAAGAGAAGGTAGAAGAGAAAGAGAGAGGTTTACAGAGAGAGAAAGAGGACGAAAGAAGAGAGAAATTAAACAGAAAGAAAAACAGAGACAGTGAAGGAGTAGAACACTTTAGGGCATAACGGCATTAGTACGACTCATGTGCCCTGAAAAAAAAATGTTGTGAATTGAACAAGGAAAGAGGAGAGAGCTTTCTTTACGGAGGTGTGACACGCCACTACCAGCAGCTAGGACTCTATATCGACGATGACTGTGACTAACAAGTTTGCACTTTAGCGCATAACGGGGTATTGACTGCGTTCCATAGATCAGCTCCTCTGACCTGTGACTGCGTAGGTTGCTCCTGTTAGTCCTTTAATCGAAATCGTGTCTCAAACCAAAAAAATACCCCCATAAACCTAATGATGATAATGATGAAGACAATCAAGTCTCTAAAATCCGTCACACCTACAATCACATCTTAAATAAACCTCTAGTCTCTATTTTCATCTAAAATCAAAAAAGTAAAAATAGACATAAAAGAAGACCAATTATAGAGATGCGCCTAATAAAAATACATCCGTTAGAAGGCCTCGAAAGAAAACACGAAACCAGACTTGAAATCACAACATCAAGAATTAGGACCAAGATAATTACATGAAGAACCAAACCAAAAAAAAGATAATCAATATTAATTTTTATATCAAACGACCTTGTCCCTTGAAAACTCGTTCGCCTCTTTTTGTTTCTTCTCAAGAGTGCAAAAATATAGTAGGGCTCGACACCAAGTCGCGACGATCATCGCGATAACGTGGCGACTAACTTCTTTTTCTCCTCTCACTTCTATGTATACATATATAATTTTAAATTACCCACAATAGACCGAATCATATTAAAACTATTGATTGTATACACACACAAAGATAAAAAAAAATCCTCCTATTTTATAAATATTTATCAAAAACCTGTTATCGTCAACAGGAACAAGATTATTGCGTATACATAATCTCAAGAATTCAAGATTATTTATAGAAGGATTATTTTTAGCCGATAAGAGGAGAAAAAAAACGAAAGGAAACAAAATACCGGTTTAGTGAATACTTTAATTACTTGAAGAAAAATTAAGTTGCTCAAATTGTCACGCGCCCTGAACATGATTTCTAGGTTAAGTTTATTAACTTTTCTTAACTAGAAGTGTCTTTTAGAAAAAAGTACAAAATGTATTCTAGATATTCGAATCAAAATATTGAGGTTAGGTTTTTGATGACGCGTCCTTGCCAGCAATGCAACATAACACAGCCTGTAATGAGCTTTTAGATGCCAAACTAAGATAAGTAAAATGGCTCCTCCATATCGGTGAGTATACAATTTCAAATGGTTATTAAACAATTGTTTTTTAGATAAGGGATCAGTTTTATTTAATGAGCAAAGAGTTTTTATATTGCTGTTGAGAATTCGAAATGCAAAATAGGACAAACAACTATTAAAATCATAAACAAAATAATAGATTTTCTAAAATGTAAATCGAACACACAGACTTTTTTTTAATCCTAAAACGAGTTAGTAAATCAATGTCGTCAGAACTTGAATCGTACGCCTCTTGTACAAACCAAGATATCATCAAATTTATTTCCTTATTTACAGTTAGCAAAGTGCAGACCACGCATGCGCTTGCGCGTGTTATAACAATCTTTATTTCTCGCGCAATAAATATTATTCCCGATCGTCAATCTAGAAAGCCATGGTGTGCACTTAGTAATCTGGATTTTGTATAAACGATAATTCTTCACATTCATAAATCCAAACACGGAGAATATTATAATCTAATTCCGCTTGGTAATTAGGGGTCTTTTCTATTAATTTTATCTATTATATTTTCCGTATTTTTTACATTATTTAAAAAATGCTACTGGGCAAATTTATTATCATTTGTGTTCATCATGATGATGATTTTTATTCCGATATGTTCTAGTGACAAGCATACCTTTTTCTAAAGTACTGAATTTTTTTTAATACTGAAGCTATTGCAGATTTTTATTCCGATATGTTCTAGTGGCAAGCATGCCTATTTGACAATTATTGGATTATCCTTGTCAAATTTAGTATCATTTATACTCATGCTACTAATCATTTATATTCCGATATGTTCTAAAAGCAAGCATACCTACTCAAAAAGGTCTGGATTACAAAAGATTACTATATTTTATTCTGATCTCATTACTACTTTTAATTCCGATATGTTCTAGTGGCAAGCATACCTATTCGAAAAGTACTGGACTATCCTTGTTAAATTTAGTCATTTTTATACTGAACTTATTACTGATATTAATTCCGATATGATCTAGTGTCAAGCATAGCTATTCAAAAATTACTAAACTATCTTTGATAAATTTAGTAATTTTTATACTCAACTCATTACTGATATTAATTCCGATATGTTCTAGTGTCAAGCATACATTTTCGAAAAGTACGGGCTATCCTTGTCTTCTGTATTTTTGATACTAAACCCATTTCTCATTTGTTTCCGATATGTTCCAGTGGCAAGCATACCTATTCGACAATTATTGTATTATCTTCTTCAAATTTAGTATTATAGCATATGCTACTAATAATTTATATTCCGATATGTTCTAGTGGCAAGCATACCTATTCGACAATTACTACATTACCTTTGTCAAATATACTATCATTTATACTCCTGCTAGTAATCATTTATATTCCGATATCTTCTAATACCCAGCCCATCCAAAAAGTTCTGGTTTATAAAGGTTTCGAAACGAAATTTACTATATTTTATTCTGATCCCATTACTAATTTTAATTCCGATATGTTCTAGTGGCAAGAATACCCATTCAACAAGTACTGGATTATCCTAGATCTGCAAATATTCAAAGTAGAATATTATTTGTGGCGTAAAAATGTAACTGATTTTAGTTCCGATATGTTCTAGTGGCAAGCATACCTATCCAATAAGTACTGAATTATTTTTGTCAAATTTAGTATCATTATATTCATCACGTGAACGATTTGAATTCCGATATGTTCTAGTGGCAAGTATACCTATTCAACAATGTGCATATAGGTAAATATATTTTGTCTTATTATTTTACCCAAAATAACAAAATATTTTGGATTACGTTTAGAGCAAGATCAACAAAAAAGTATTCTATTCAATATTAGGTTAGATATTCAAGATAAGAGGAAAGGGACTGAGTCTGTTTAACCCTTCGCGTCAGTGTTGATCGCGACTAATACAGAAGGGATTGAAGGATACGCAATAGAACTCGCTCCAAGGATAATCGCTCCGTGTTATGGCGCACACCGAAGAGAGCCCTGCCTGCTCTGCGGTGTCCGATGGTGTGTCCTTGAAGCGGGCGGGGTCGTCACTCTAGCCCAGCTACGGGTAAACGACCATTGCAAATCCATGTGTGTTACCCAACCCACAAGCCTCAGTGCATCACGTGCATGTACTTTTGAGTCTCTCTGTGTGGCTGTATGTATCGAAGAGTCAAGAGAAGAAGTGCTGCTCTCCGAACAACACCATGGCATGCCATCCCATCGCGTGGTACATTTTACACACGAAGACCCCTCTTCTCGTCTTCCTTTAGAATCATTTTCTCCTAACAAAATTATACATTTACTCTCAACTCCTCTTCCTGGACCAGTTTTCGAATTAAAGAGGGAAAAAAATTTGCAAAATGCCAAAGGTAATTTTTTTTTCGTCAACAGGAAATATTTTGGTAATTGTTTAGCTCTATTCTTGAAGTATTCCTGATGTTGAAGAGACAAGATTTGAAGAGGGAAGAAAATTTCGAGAATTTTACTTTTTCATTAAAGAAGAATGCTTCTTGGGAGGAATTTTCTTCCTGGATAATACTGGATCCAATTCTCCCTGGGGTGTGTAACAACGATCGGGTTAAATCATTTTTCCAAGAATCACGTTGGTACGTGTCATGGCTATCGCGCGACACGACGAACGGATTTCTTGAGCAACCGGTGGAACTTCCAGGGAGCATGTTACAGGAGAAGCGGCCTTGGGCGTGCGCAACTCACGATAGAAGTCCAACGATACTCGCTCTCTCGTGGTAATGAGTTAAATCCATTACATTGCAAGCGCAAACACCAACACGTAATCGAATAAACAACATGAAACTTAAACTCGATCGACTTGGTTCTCTAGTGCACGATTCATGTCCTCAAAACACTGAAGTCAACACAAAAATTATCCCGCAATTTTGTACGACAAAACTATACGTCAATATCAACACTACAGAAAAAGGTTTTTTTTAAGAATCTGAGCTAATTAATATTAAAAATAGAAAAAAGAAATATTTATTTTTATCCTCTTTATATTATCCTATCTCTTCGTTCGTCGTCGTTCGAACACTGGCGGATATAAAAATTAGCCTAATTCAGCAATTACAACGACGTTAGTAAATTATTATCTCTTAGCAAACGGATAGCATCAATCAAAGACCAACAAAGAAAACCAAAAGACTATGACGGGAAAAAAATTTTTGAAGCAGAGAACTTCATCTACCTGCAGGTAGCCTAAAGGCTACTCGAGATACCAGACAATGTTGCAGTTACAAGGCAAATTACCAGTATAGGCAGAAAGAATTGTTTTGCTCCTCAGCGGATGCTAAATTTAGAAAAGTAAAGAAAATGAAGTTTTGCAAAAATTGAGGCGTGCAAGAAGACACCCGGTAGGTAATGGAGAAAAGAAGAAGAACGAAGGGAGAGAGAGAGAGAGAATCGTTGTTGGAAAGATGGTTCCGAGACAGACAGTGGTGGTGGTGAGACGGTGGTCAGTGGCGCCACGCAATTGTCAATTAACATTTTTACAGTCGTGCAAGAAAACACGAAGCTACGTGTCGGTTACTTGGGACCAAACAGCGCCAGGGATACATTTCATTATGATTATGTGTGTGCAATGGATAAAATGGATTGCTAATAGTACGCGCACCCTGACCAACCCCTGGGCGTTAAAACCATACCCAATGAAAATTTACACATCCTTTTCTTTATTTTTCAATCCGTGGGAATCGACCGTTTTCATCATCAACTATAGAGGCGCCTCTAACATGCACAAGGCGTTATTAGGGCCATTTGCTCTTATTTTCTTATTCCATTCCTCCACCTTAATCACTACAAATCGCCATGAAATCAAACATTTATTTCCCCTTTAATAACCCGCCAGGTGCATGAAATCAAACATTCTAATAATAGATAATTTTTTTTAATTCTCTTTCCCAAAGAAGTCAGGAATTAAAGGACCAAATTTTTCCTTTTTTGTCGATAACGGTCATTAGAGTAGGCAGACGGGCGAGTGGTAAAAGTGGAAAAAATAAAACTTTACCTAAAGTATATAGAAATGGTATAAAGGTAAGATAGAACTGGGAAAAGAATGACGTTTCTTGGACCAGCGGACGCCAAGTATGGATGCAGTCAAGGAGACTGGCGCGTTTTCTCTCTAAGTAAGAAATTATGTAACGTTGCACGGTCGCTGTGCAAGGGCAAGGTCGGTGGCGCTTGAAAATTTACACACGATGTCTCATCAAGGTCAGCAACACAGGCCCGAAGTCATTTCTCCCTACGCTACCAAGTTCATCCAATTGAAGCGAATCATTTGAAGAAAAGGACAAATTTTTTACTTGAGTTCATTTTTTATTATCATTTAATTACTGATTTTTATTCCGATATGTTCTAGTGGTAAGCATACCTATTAGAAAAATTACCAAATCGAAAAGTACTAGATTACTCTTGTTAAATTTTGTAATTTTTATACTCAATTGAATACTGATGTTACTTTCGATATGTTCTAGTGACAAGCATATCTATTCGAAAAGTACTTGATTACCCTTAGTAAAATATAAATTTTTGGACTCAATTTAATACTGATATTAATTCCGATATGATCTAGTGGCAAGAATACCTATTTGACGAATACTGGACTAACTTTGAGAAATTTACTATCATTTATACTGATGATAGTGATGATTTTTATTCCGATACGTTCTATTGACAAACATACCTATCCAACAATTACTGAGTTACCCTTGTAAAATTGAGAATTATTCATACCCATCTACGATTTTAATTCCGATATTTTCTAGTGGCAAGCATAACTATTCGACAATTATTAGTTTATTCGTACAAAATTTAGTATCATTTATACTCATGCTACTAATGATTTATATTCCGATATGTTCAAATAGCAAGCAATCCTATAAAAAAAGATCTGGATTCTAAAAGTTTACATTACGAAATTTACTATATTTTATTCTGATTTCATTAATAATTTTAATTCCGATATGTTCTAGTGGCAAGAATACCTGTTCGATATAAACTGAATTATCATTGTCAAATTTAGTATAATTTTCTTAATGATAATAATTCCGATATGTTCTAGTGGCAAGTATACCGTTTCAAAAAAGGACCAGATTGTTATTAAAACTGTCAAGTGTAGTAATAAAGAAATTAATTAACATAACCTTAATGTTTTTTGTTCAGATATGTTCTTCTGGCAAGCATGCCTATCCAACAAGGACTGAATTATTTTTTGTGTCAAATTTAGTATCAGTTATACTCATCATGTAGACGATTTTAATTTCGATATGGTCTAGTGGCAAGCATACCTATCCAACAAGTACTGAATTATTTTTGTCAAATTTAGTATTAATTGTACTCATCGTAATGATGATTTAAATTCCGATATTGTCTAGTGGCAAGAATACCTGTCCAACAAGTACTGAATTATTTTTGTCAGATTTAGAATCATTTATACTCCTCATGCAGACGATTTTAATTCCGATATGGTCAAGTGGCAAGCATACCTATCCAATAAGTGCTGAGTTATCCTTCTTAAATTTAGTAATTTTTATACTTTAGTCATTACAGATATTAATTCCGATGTTCTAGTGGTAAGCATAACCGTTAAATTTTTGAACATTTCTCAAAACTAAATGCTTCGAGAAACTCTGGATTCTTAAATGATCTTGTTTAAAGTACCCTAGACCTGCAAATATTCAAAGTAAAATATTGTTTGAGGTGCAAAAATGTAACTGATTTTTATTCCGATATGTTCTAGTAACAAGCATTCGAGAAGTACTAGATTATGTTTGTTAAAATTAGTAATTTTTATACTCAAATCATTACTGATTATAATCCGATATGTTCTAGTGACAAGCATAGCTATTCAGAAAGGAATGGATTATGATCTGTCAAATTTAGTATCATCTTATTGATGACTTCTCTTCAGATAAGTTTTAAAGGTAAGCATACCTAATTGACAAATACTGGACTAGTCTTAATAATTTCTGTGTTATTTATACTCATCATAATGATGATTTTATTCCGATATGTTCTAGTAGTAAGCAAACCCATTCCAACAGTACTGTATTATTCTTGTTGAATTTAGTAATTTTTATATCCAAATCTTTTATGATTTTAATTCCAATATGTTCTAGTGGTAAGCATACCTATTCGACAATTATTAGATTATCTTTGTCAAATTTAGTATCATTTATACCCATGCTACTAATCATTTATATTCCGATATGTTCTAACAGCAAGCATACCTATTAAAAAAATTCTGGATTAAAATTTACTGTATTTGATTCTGATCTCATTACTAATTTTAATTCCGATATGTTCTAGTGGCAAGAATACCTATTCCACAATTACTAGATTATACTAGATTTGCAAATATTCAAAGTGGAATATTGTTTGCAATGTCAAACTGTATTTAATTTTTGTTCCGATATGTTCTAGTGGCAAGCATACCTATACGAAAAGTTACCTGTTCGAAAAGTTCTAGATTAGATTCGACAAGTACTAGATTATCATTGTCGAATTTAGTGTCATCCTGATGATGATTTTAATTCCGACATGTTCTAGTGGCTAGCATACCTTTACGACAATAAGCTCCAGGACCATCTTTTTGAATTTAGTATCATCCTAAGGATGATTTTCATTCCGATATTGTTTAATGTCAAGCATATCTATTCGAAAAGTAGGTACTAGATTAGGTTTGACAAGTACTGGATTATGATTGTCATACACAGTATCATTCTGTTGATGATTTTTATTCCGATATGTTCTAGTGGCAAGCATACCTGTTCAACAAGTACGAATTGTGATTCACATACATAGTATCTCATTGATGATTTTTATTCCGATATGTTCTAATGACAAGCATACCCATTTCAATTATTAAATTTTCTGCAAGTCTCTTAATTGTTTTTAAATCTGATCCAACGTTTTAATAAAATAGAACCTTAGAGATATTACAAATCCCCACCCAAAAAATACTTATTTGTTTATAGAAATTATTATCAACTCGTGAATTCAATAATGACGTAACTGTTCGGGGAAGATCGACGAAGCAAAAGAAAAAAAAACAATTGTGATTATGGTGACACTTCTAGGAAAGTTGAGATTAACAGAAATCCTTCTCTCTTCTCTTCTCTTTAAAAGTTCATTGAACTCATCAAAAAGAAAAAACGTACGTGCGAAATTTGCTGCAAGCACACTCAAGGGAATTGCCATAGAAAACAGTGATTTGCGGGTGAGAAAAGTAAACTCACCTATGTACGAATGAAGAATTTTATAGTAAACTACAGTTAATACTTCTTTAGCACAACACAAAGTCATTCAAACTTTGCGAATTGAAAATTAGCGATCTTTCCTATTGACACAAGAAATTTGCCATTAAAAGAAGGGAGAAAAATTTTAAAAAGAAAGATTCTAAAGGAAAAGATTTCCTTTAAAATCTTTCTTTTTTTAAATTTTTCCTAAACAAAGAATCCTAAAAGAATTTTAAAAGAGTCTTAAAAAAAGAAAAACAAGTTTAAAAAAACCTAAAGTTAGAGAAGGTTTAGAATTTTTTTAACATAAATAGAATCTTTTCTGAATAGAATTTTTTTCTCTCCTCTTTTTAAGGGAGTTTGTCTTTTTTAAAATGTAGGATTTTTTTTAAATTAACGACAATTTCTTTGAATTAGCACCATTAGCGTTTGTGACTGGCAATTATTCCCATTTGTTTACACCTTTTACTTGTAATAATTATTGCTTGAAATAACTCGGGACTTTTCCTCGCTTCCGAAGAACGATTTGTTCAATGTGAAAGAGTGTATATAGATATATAATACAAGAATCGAGCAACGGAACAGCTTTGTATTACAGACTGTACGTTCTTCTTCAACCCCCTTTTTGAACCACAAGTTTCTTTGTTCTCCGTCTTTCTGCATTCAGATTCATCGAGTATCCGGATACGGTAATAACCGCTTCTTTTGTCGAGAAAGAGGTAAAAGCTAAATGGGATTCACTTATGTTACAATATTCTTTTGTACCCTGGCAATATTTTTCATCCAAAAGAAGGGGGGAGGAAAAAAATGGTATTTCACTTTCAATCACACGCATTTTTTCCCTTTGTTTTTCAAAACTCGGACAATAAAAATTAATTATTTCTCCTGTACTTAAATATTGTTAGGATTGTACATCGAACTTAAGAAAATTAGGCTTCGCACTCGATAATTAATTAATGAAAATTAATTTTAAAGTTTTAGTAAAAACCAATCGTGAAAAAAATAATAAATAGTAGATTTTAGTACAAGAGTGCAAAGCCTAAAAAATTTGACAGTGGAAAATTACTCACCCGATTTTTGTTATCAACTTTCCGTGAACGTGCAAATACGAGGTAATGAATCGTTTGTTCACCTGCAATAAAAAATACATTTTTGTTTAATAGAAAAATAATTTTTAATAAAAATGGAACATAAACAAAATTAAAACATAAAATTGAAACATAAAATAAAATTGAAACATAATATAAAATTGAAACATAAAATAAAATTGAAACATAAACATAAAATTGAATCATAAAATTGAAACATAAAATTGAAACATAATATAAAATTGAAACATAAAAAAAATTAAGACATAAAATTGAATCACAAAATTGAAACATAATATAAAATTGAAACATAAAATAAAATTGAAACATAAAAAAAATTGAAACATAAAATTGAATCATAAACTTGAAGCATAAAATAAAATTGAAACATAAACTTGAAACATAAAATTGAATCATAAAATTAAAACATAAAATTGAAACATAAACTTGAAACATAAAATTGAAACATAAACTTGAAACATAAACTTGAAACATAAAATAAAATTGAAACTTAAAATTGAAACATAATATAAAATTGAAACAAAAAATAAAATTGAAACATAAATAAAATTGAAACATAAATAAAATTGAAACTTAAAATTGAAACTTAAAATTGAAACATAAACTTGAAACATAAAATAAAATTAAAACTTAGAATTGAAACATAAAATTAAAACATAAAATAAAATTGAAACAAAATTAAAACATAAAATAATATTGAAACACAATTGAAATATAAAATTGAAACATAAACTTAAAACAAAATAAAAAAGAAACATAAAATTGAAACATAAAATAAAATTGAAATAAATAACAAATCAATTCAAAATTTTAAATATTTATATTAAAATGTTATAAATTTTAATCAAAATACCATAAGAATTAAATCAATTTCAATTCAATTGCAATTCTTAACATTTTTAATTTTATAAATAATTTCAAAAATTCCATTTTTAATTATGAATTCAAAATTAATTACAATTAAAATGTTTTTTTTTTTGAAATGTAAACAGTATTTCAATTTTCAAATTCAATTTTAATCTTTAAATAAATAACAATTGAATTGAGAAAATATTGTTACCGTCAAGTGAAATTTCAAAAAATTCAATTCAATTTCAATTTTTTTAAAATGAATTTAAATTATATATTATCAATTTTAAACAACATTTCAAAAATTTAATTCAATTTCAATTATATAATTTTAATTCAATTCAAGATGTTTTTAATTAAATAAATAAATAACAAAAAAAATTAAATAAATTTTTAAATCCACTTTAAATGAAATTTCAATAAATTGCAATTCAATTCAAAATATTTTCTATTTGAAACAAAAAAACAATTAAATATTTCAAAATATTTGGAATTTAAAAAAAAATTATTTTAATATTTCAAGTCAAATTTTCTAAATTTATTTTCTCAATTTCTTACCAGAAATTCTAAAAGAAACTAAAATTCAATTCTTAAATTACAAAAATTCAATTTTTTTAATGAAAATTACAATTGTAACTCTTCATGGTTTCTTTTTTATTTTTTAATCTCATTTATTCTAAAAATTTGCCTGAAAATAATTGAATTTTCAAAAAATATTTCAATAATTTTTTTCCAAATAATTGAAAATATTCATTAAAATTTCAAAAAAAAAATTTTTTTGGTGAATTTCAATTAAAATTTAAAATTTAAAAGAATTCAGTTATTTCAAAAAAAGTTTAATTAAACTTTTCGGAAAAATTCAATTATTTCCATAAAATATTAACAATTCTTCACAGGATTTCAATTATTTTTACATCAATTTTAAATAAATGAAAATAATTTTTCAAATTGAATTTTTATTTTTATTTAAATTTGATTAAAATTGAATTTGAAACTTGAAAAATTTGAGAAATAAAAAATTGAATTGCAATTATTTTGAATTTAATTAAAAATTGAATTTTTGTCAAAATTTATAATATTTTCAATATATAAATATTTAAAATTCTTAACTGATTTGTTATTTATTTCAATTTTAAATTTACTTTGGAACTTGAATTTTCGTAATATTCTTTTTAAATTGAAAATATTTTGAATTAAATTGAAATTGAATTTTCGTTTTAAAATTGAAACTATTTTTAATTGAATCGTAATTTGTTTTGAATTTTATTAAAATGAAATTGAATTTTTTATTCTTTGTTCAAAATTAAAAGTATTTTGAAATTTAATCAAAAATTGAATATTTTTTTAATTGGAAATTATTTGAATTGAATTGACATTGAATTAAATTTTATGAAATTTGGGATAAAATTGATATTTTTAATTCAAGTAAAATAGAATTAAATTTAATTGAAATTAAGTTGGATTTTTTAAACTTTCATACCGTAAATGAACTAAAATAAACTAAACTAAAATTGAAACATAAGATAAAATTAAAACATAAAATAAAATTGAAACAAAATTGAAACATAAAATTGAAAAATAAAATAAAATTGAAACGTAAAATAAAATTTTAAAAAAGCAAAGTTTCAGAATTAAAAAATCTGGAAATACAAATACAAAATTTAAAAAAAAAGGAAAAAATTACCTCCACACTTGTCAATTGGGCCAAATCCTCCGAATCGCTATCCGGGATAATTGTTTCATTGGCCGTTGACGCAGAAGTTGTTCGTCTCATTCGTTTACCTCCGGGATGAATCCATGTTTCGCGACGCAAACTTCCGCCAATATTATTTGAACCCTCCTTTTCTTTCATTCGCGCTCTCTCCTTCCATTCACGTTCCTCTTTTCTCTTTCTTTCCGTCGATTCGTACTGTTTGAATTAAAAATTAAAAATTTCCTTTGTTAGTATTAAAATTTAACTTCAAAAAAGAAAAATAAAAAAAAAACGAGAAAATAATAATTCTCGAGAATGATAACTACTGACAAATTTCCTTGCAATGATCACTAAATGAAAATAATCTACATTTTGTAATTTTTTGCTCGTTCGTTTATTAATAGAGTGTTTAAACAATAAATTTTTATTAATGAGAAAAGAATTTTTCTTTCAATTCTAAAACGATTCTAGAGTTAGATTATACAAATGAAACATTAAACTAAAAATTGCAGGGTTGCAACAAATCAGGGAATTTAAAGAATTCAGTATTATTTATTTTTAATACAATTTTAATTAAATTAATCGAAATAATTAAATAATTTAAATTCTTCGCAGTAATACAATTATTTTCATAAATAATAAAATTTTTCCCGCATGAATTCAATTATTTTCAAGAATTCTAATAAAATTGTTCACAAGAATTAAAGTAGAAAAGAAATAAAAACTTTTCGTACCTAATAATTCAATTATTTTCATAAATAATAAAATTCTTCCTGAAATTTCAATTATTTTGAGTAAAATTTCCCAAAGAAATACAAATGATTTCAAATATTGTAATAAAATTCTTTTTAAAAATTCAATTATTCTTCAATTCAATTCAATTTAATTATATTTTATAAATATTAAAATTCTTCATAAGAATTCAATTATTCTTTAGTTCAATTCAATTATTTCTAATACAATTTTAATAAAATATCTCGAAAGAATTCAATTATTTTCAAAATTTTTTAACAATTCTTAGAAAAATAATTCAATTATTTTCATAAATAATAAAATTTTTTGTAGCATTTCAATTATTTTCAGTAAAATTTCTCAAAGGAATTCAATTATTTTCATAAATTGAAATAAAATTCTTCGTGACAATTCAATTCAATTATTTTGAAAAAATAATAAATTTTTATAAAATTCATTTCAAACGTTTAATTATTAAAAATTATTAAAAATTTTACTATAGCTTTTTACAAGAATTCAATTACAAAAAAAGAAACTTCTGGTAACAATACAATTATTTTCAAGATTGCCTAAAACATTCTTTAAGAAAATTCAATTATTTTTATAAATAATAATAATATTCTTCGTAAAATTTCAATTATTTTCAAAAATTTTATAATAATTCTTGGCAAGAATTTGATTAATTTCACAAATAAAAAAATTATTGGCGTGAATTCAATTTATTATTTGTTTATTCAATCATTTATTTGTTTAATATTATTATTCAATTATTTGTTTATAAAATTCTTTACAAAAAATCAATTATTTTCCAAAAAAATAAATTTTCTTTATAGAATTCAATTATTTTTAAATATTTTAAGAAAATTCTTTACAAAAATAATGCAAATATTGAATTATTTCTGATTTAAAAATTATAAAAAGTTACAAAAATTACAAAAAGGAGTATAAAAATTAATACAAAAATTAAAATAAATTAATTTCTAAATTTTTTTTTTTTTGCAACAAAATTAATAATTCTTGTGACGAAATAATAATATCTAATGATTAAATATTTATTTAAAAAATCCATCGATGTTCCTAATAATTTTACAATTAAAAATATTCAAAAATGAACGTATTTCAAAAATTTTCTGAATCCAATTATTTTTAGAGTAAATTAAAATATTCTTTAGGGAAAAAGTCAAAAATCTGTCTGGAAATCAGGGAAAAATATAATCAAATTTTGTGGCAACCCTGTGTTAAATTAAAATTAAATTCTAAGTTGAAGCTTTGTCTAAGACTAAATTAATGAAATATGTTGGAGATATTATAAACTTATAAAAGTTGATTCATTCAATTGAACCGAAAAAACAAAAAATAAACATTTCTTTTTTCAAATTCCACAATAAAAATTGAAATATAATTTTTATTTTAATTATAAAATTTAATAAAATTTAAATAAATATAATTAAATTTTTATAAAATTATAATTATATTTTAATTACATTAATCTTTCAATTACAAATTGAAACAAATAATAAGAAAAGAAATTCTTTGATTACGAATAAAAACACAAAAATTAACTGCATTAACTAGATTAACAAATTTAATTAACTAAATTTAATAACTAATTCAATTAACCAAATTAATTAATTCACTTACTTGAAAAAGTAAGTGAATTAATTAACTAAATAATTAATTTAATTATCTAAATTTTATTAACTAATTTAACAAATTAATTAACCAGTTAAATCAACAAAATTTCATTCTCAAATTTATCAAAAATTAAATAAATTATGAAAAAAAAAGTAAATTCTAAAAAACGAAGAAACGAAAACGAAAAAAAACAATTCGACGAAATGAAGAAAGCTAATTTCAATGATTCAGCTGAACTAGGTATGAAAAAAAAGTAAACTTTGTAACAATCAAAAAAACTATATTAATTGCAACGTGAACTGAAAAATGACGTGCCAATCAAAAAAATTGAAGAAGCTACAACTAAATATAAAGCATATCATTGAAAAGTCTTCAAAAATTGAATTTGTTTTTTTTACTCACATAATGTAGATACTTGGCAGCAAAAAAACATTTATAGAAACAATTTAAATTAATTATCTCATAAAATTAGATTTTTAATTTTTTTTAAAAGATTAACTAAGTACATTTTCTACTTACTTTTTTTCTATTTTCATCGAATAAAGCAATAAGACTCTCACGGGCCGATTGAAATGGATTTGACGCCATTAACGATCGCATATAATAATAAACAGCGTCCAATTTTCTTCTCTGAAAAAGAAAAGTTTATTCGTTAGTTTCTTTTTTATTTTTTTGTTGTTGTCCTAAGTTTGTTTCTATAATTTTTCTTTTTAAATTAAATTAAATTAAACTTTCAATAAAATTTTAATAAAATTTTACAAAACAATTCAATTATTTTCTTAAATGGTAAAATCTTTCCGAAAATTCAAAAATTTTAAGAAAATATTTAATTTTTTTCTTAATTCGTTATAAAATTTTTCAAAAAATTCGAAATTATTTTCTAAAATTTTACTAAATCCTTCGAAACAATTCAATTCAATTTTCACGAGTTCAATTACTTTCAATACAATTTTAATAAACTTGAAAAATCAAATATTTATTTATTATTTATAATTATTAAAAGACACGATTATTTAAAAATGTTGAAAAAATTCTTTGTTTGTTTCTATTATTTAAAAAATTTTCAATTAAAATTATTCAAAAAACTACATTATTTTGAAAAAAACAAAAATAAATTCTTCTAAAAAATTTAATTATTTAAAAAAAAATTCTAATAAAATTGTTTAAAAGAGTTTAATTTTCTATGAATAATTTTAATAAAATTTTAATAGTAAAATTATTAATTACAATTATTAACAAAATCGATTATATTCAATAAATTAAAGAAATTTTTTGAAACAATTCAATATTATTGTCAAAACCTTTAAATAGTTTCAATTCTTCGAAAGAATTTAATTATATTGTATATTTTTAATAAAATTTCTTGAATGAATTAAATTATTTTAGAAAATTGTAATAAAAATTCTGAGAAGAATTTAATTATTCTCTACAAATTTTAATAAAATTCAATTACTTTCAAAATTTTCAATTAAAATTATTAAAGAAACTCCATTATTTTCAAAAAAAAATTCAAAGAAATTCTTTAAAAGAATTTAATTAAGATTTTTAAAAATTTTATTAAAATTCTTCTCAGGAATTCAATTATTTTCAAGAATAATAAAATTCTTAGCAAGAATTCAATTACTTTAAAACTTTTAATTAAATTATAAGCATAAATTCAATTATTTTCAAAACTAAATTTAACTCTTTGCAGAAATTCAATTATTTAAAAAAAATTAATAAATTTCTTCACAACTATTCAAATATTTTCAATACAATTCTAATCAAATTCCTCGAAAAAATTCAATTATTTTCCAAAACTTTTAATTAAATTCTCAGCAAAAATTTAATTATTTTCAAAAATTAATTTAATTCTTCGCAAAAATTCAAATACTTTAAAAAATAAATAGATTTCTTTACAAACATTCAATTATTTTAAGAAATTAATCACATTCATCGTTAGAATTCAATTATTTTCAAATATTAATGAAATTCTTTGATAGAATTAAATTATTTAAAAAAAAATTAATTAATTTCTTTACAGGAATTCAATTATTTTTAAAAATTATTAAAATTCTTAATGGAAATTCAATGATTTAAAAACTTTTAATAAAGTTCTTCACAAGAATTAAATAATTTACAAACATAATTGAATTCTATACAGAAATTAAATAATTACTTTCAAAAAATAATTCAGTTTTCTAGAAAAATTAAATTATTTTCATATATTATAAAAATTCTACTCAAGAATTCAAATTATTTTTTAAAAATTTAATAAAATTATTCGCAGAAATTCAATTACTATAAAAAAATTAATAAATTTCTTCACAGATATTCTCAATTATTTCTAAAAAATTAATAAAATTATTTGATTAAATTAAATTCATTTTTTAAATAAATAAAATTCTTTGCAGAAATTCAATGATTTTGAAAAATTATTCAAAAATTCTGAAAAATAATTGAATTTTTCAAGACTTGCAGTTCAAATTTTCATGATAAATTTTTTTAAATAGTTTTACATTGAAAGTATTTTGAAATTTTAATGAAATGAAAAAAAAAGTATTTAAATATATATTTTTCAAAAATGATTGTTTGAAAGATTTAATTTGGAAATTCTGAAAAAATGAGATTTTTGAAAAATAATTAAAATTTTTTCAAGACTTTTTTTTTATTTTTTTTTTTAATTCCCGAAAATAATTTTAAAAAATTTAAACAATGAAAAATTTGATAAAATTTTACTAAAATAAATTTTATATTTTCAAGAATTTGATTTTTTCATCTTTAAAAATTATAAATATAATTGTATTTTTGAAAATAAATTATAATTTATGAATATTTACAAAAAATATTCCATTGAAATAATTCAATTCTTGTAGTTGAATTCTGATAGGAATTGATTAGAAAAATAATTTCAGTTAAAATTTTAGAATATTTTAGAAAATAATTGAATATTTAAACCGTTAACAACAGGAATTTTAGTAAATTAAGTAAATTTTAAAAGATTTTTAAATTAAATTCTTTGAAAATTCAAGGGAAGCAAAAGTAGAAAAATACTAAAATTTTTATTTCAAAAAGTTATTATAATTAATTATTTTTCTTTAAAAATTCTTAAAGTTTTGAATAATTTTATTCAAAAATTTCTAAAAAAAAAATAATTGAATTTTGGAAGAATTAAAGTTGCAATTTTTTGGAAATAATTAAATCTCAAAGGGTTTTTCATTGAAATTATTTAAAAAATTTTATTCCAGTGGAAAAATAAATAGTTTTTAATTTATTCAAGTTTTGAATAATTTAATTTTTAATTTAGATAATTCCGAAAAAATTTGTTTCTTGAAAAAATGTTATTAAAATTCTTTTTAAAAATAATTCTATTTCCGAAAAATTTGCGGCGAAAATAATTTTAAACAATTGAAACAATTAATAATTTTGTTAAATTTAATTTAAATGAATTTGATATTTTAATGAATTTTACTTTTAAAATGTTTACTTATAAAAATTATTTTTAAATATGATCGTGTTTTAAAAGAATTCTAATTGAAAAAATTGACAATTAGAATTCTTAAAATTTTTATTATTATTATTATTATTATTATTATTATTTATTTATTTATTTATTTATTTATTTATTTATTTATTTATTTATTTAGCAGAATAATCAGGATTTTATGTTTTCGTGAAAAATTGAGAAATTATTTTAAATTGGAAAATTACCGGCTGTTTTTTTATCAATATTTGAAAAAACGGTTCAAAGAACAATTTACTAAATAATAATAATAATAATTGTTTTCGAATTAACGAAATTAACTTACAGCGTAATGCGCCAATAAGGCAAGTTGATTGTAAGGCCTTCCATTTTTCGGATTTATTTGTTGAGCTTTCAGGTACCAACTAGAAAATAAAATATTAATTCTCATTAATTTCCCAATCGAAAATTAAGTAAAATTTCCAAAACAAAACAAAAAGTTACTATAATTCAGTAATTATTATAATTATTATAATTATTCAGTAATTTTGGAAAATTTTCATAATTTTCATAATTAACATAATTAACGAAATAATTAATTAGATATTTATCCAATTAAAATTATTTACATAAATTTCCAAAAATCTTCCGAATACCAAAAGAAAAAAAAAACTCACTGTCTCGATTTTCCATAATTAGTCGTTTCATTGGTTTGCTCCTTGTAACGCGCCAAATCGCCAAGAAACAAGAATATCTTTTGAGCGCTAATTAAAACAAGTCCAATAATTCCCAAACCCTTTGGCGACATTGACGATGTGAGATAGGGATCGATTTTAAAATTATAAACCCTCTCCAGCACTGCCAATAAATTCTCCAAATAAACAGTGCCCTCGTCGATAATATTGAGCATTATTTGTTTACATCTCTCGCGTCCCTCAGCATTTTCCTTCGGCATATTTTTCCTCAAAATTTCAATCATATTGTAAAAGAGTATTTTCCAAAAATGTTGTTCAACATTTTCCTTTTGACAAAATTTAATATCAGTTTCCAATAGATTTTGTAGACTTTGTTGTAGGAAATGTCTAATGTACGAGACACGCTCCCAATGAGTTTGTAAACCACCTGAACTTATAATCCACTGTAATTCCAAATCGGCTCGTTCAATGTCCAATAGAAGAAAATGATGTTTCGCTGAACGGAAACTGGAAAACAAATTCTTCATTAAATATACATTAGAAAACAAAAACTTCAAATAATTTTCAAAAATTTCGATTAAGCTTTTTGAAAAAAAATTAGTTCCATAGAATTTTTAATTAAAAGTATGAAAAATTCAAATTATTCCAAGATTTTAAAACAATGCAATTTTATTAGTAAATTCTTCAAAATTAAATTATTATCCAAAACTTTTAAATAGATAACTTATTGAATAATTGAATTTTCTCAATGAATTTTAACATTTTTAAGAATAATTAGATTTATCAAGAAATGCGATTAAAATTTTATTAAAAATAATTGACATTCTGCAATGAGTTTTATTATTTATGAAAATAATTGAATTATTGCGAAGAATTTTATGCAAGAATTTATGTTTTGTAAATAATTCAATTCCTGTAAACAATTCAATTATTTTCAAAAAATAAAATTCTTCCCAAAAATTCAATTATTTTCATGAATAATGCAATTCTTCGCAGGAATTCAATTATATTCAATATTTTAATTATTCGCTGGATTTCAATTATTTAAATAAATAATAAAAGTCTTCTTTAAAATTCAATTATATTCAACAATTTTAATAAAATTCTTGTCAAGTATTCAATCATTTTTAAAAATTTTAATAAACTTGCTTGAAAGAATTGAATTTTTTTCATAAATAAAAATTCTTACAAAGATTTTAATTATCTTCAAAAATTTTTATTCAATTCTTAATAGAAGAATTCAATTATTTTTAATACAAAAAAAATATTTTTAATACAATTTTAATTAAATTCTTTGAAAGAATTTTAATTTTCATCGAAACAATTAAATTATTTTCAAAATTTGTAATAAAATTCTTGTCAAGAAATCAATTATTTTCAAAAATATAATTTCTCGAAAGAACTCGATTTTAGTGTCTGAAATTTTAACTAAAATTCATTTTTTAAACAAATTTTAATTAGAAAATTCTACGAGAATTCAATTATTTAAATACAAACATAAATAATTTATTGAATAATTGAATGTTTCTTAAAATTGAATTCTTATAAAGAATTTTATCAATAAATTTTCAAATAATTGGAATATTTTGACGAATTTTAATAAAATTTTTAAAAATAATATTTTTTGAAGAGTTCAATTAAAATTGCATTAAAAAATTGAAATTCTTAGATGAGTTTTATTATTTGTGAAAATAATTGAATTCTTAAAGATAAATTTATTATCTTTGAAATTAATTGAATCTCTGAAGAGAAATATTATTTTTTATGAAAATAATTGAATTATTGCAAAAAAATTTATAAAGTATTTGTAAATGATTGAATTCCTGTGGAATTTTTATTATTTATAAAAATAATTAAATGTTTGCGTAGAATTTAAAATTTCTTTTTTAAAGAATTGAATTCTTTAGGAAATGTTTATTAAAATAATATTGAAAATTATTGAATTGAGGAAACTTTTTGAAAATAATTGAAATTGTACCAAGAATTTTATTAAAATTTTTGAAAATAATTGAATTTTGGAGAAGAATTTTATTATATTTATAAAGATGATTAAAATTTTTAAGAGAATTTTTCTAAATTTTTTAACATTATTTAATTTTTGCGAAGAACATTGTTACTCTTAAAAATAATTGAATTTCTCCACATAATTTGTTACATCTACAAAATTCAATTTTTTAAAGTGTTTTTAACTAAAATTCTTCTATAAATCTATTACTTTTAATAATTTATTAAATACGTGTTAAAAAGATTCAACTAATTTCAGAAGAATTTGAATTATTCAAAGTTTTCAAAAATCTAAGTTCTTTAAAATTTCTAATTGAAATTCAAAATTGAAATTTGTAATTTTTCGAATTAATTTAATTTAATAATTATTTATTTACCTTTCAGAATAGGGATCATACCAAGACGGTCGTGAATTACCGAGTTGTTCATTGAAATAAGGAGCGGGCGCGCCACCTTCTCCTTGTGCTCCTTGAAAATTTGAGTGACTCGCAAACATTCCAGGAAGAGATTGAAAAACAGGAACTTCAGCTTGAGCAATTCCCTCCATTTCCCTAAAAGAACAAAAAGTTTAATCAATTTTTTGAATACTTTTAAAATCCTTTAAAATAAACATTAAAAAAAGAAAAGAAAACAAAATTTTTCGAAAAATTGGAAATTTAGCAAATTAGAAAATATTACCTATTATTTTAATTATATTAATTATTTACATAAATAATAAAATTATCACCTGAATTTCAATTACTTTCAATAAAATTCTGCTAAAAGAAAGTGTTTGAAAAAAAGTCTTAAAATCTTAAAAATTTTTTAAATTCAATAACTTTATAAGAAAATTATTAAAAAAATCATGAAGAAGTCAATCACTCCGAGTCTTCGACTCGAAGTGATTTACTTCTTCATGTTTTTATAATAATTAAATATTAAAGACAATCCAGTGATAAAATTATTATTTTATATAAAAATATTGTTACTCTAACTTCTTCAAAATTATTTTCATCATTTAAATTCAAATTAATATTTTCTACAATTTTTAACTACAATTTTTCTTTAAATTAATTATTAGTAAAAAGTACGAAAAATTTATAATTCCAAAGATTTGAATTTTAAACCTTTTCAAAAATCAATTATTTTTAAAAATTCATGCTTTGCTTTTCATATTAAAATTATTGTCCAAAATAATTTTCATCGAAATTCATTTTGAAATCAATTTTTATTAAAAAATTCTACGAGAATTCAATTATTAAAATCCAAAACTAAATAATTTATTGAATAGTTAAATGTTTCTTAAAATTGAATTTTTATGAAGAATTTTTATTACCAACTTTTCAAAATAATTAATTTCTTTTAAGGAATTTAATTAAAATTTTACAGAAATTTATTGAATTAAAGAATTTTATCACAATTTTTGAAAATAATTGAAAACTTTTAAAGAATTTTATTAAAATTTTCAAAAAATAATTGAATTCCAGAGGAGAATTTAATTAATAATTTATGAAAATAATTGAATTCATGCGAAGAATTTTATTAAATTATGCATAAAATAATTGAAATTTTCACAAGAATTATATTAAAACTTTTGAAAATAATTGACTTCTTAAGAAGAATTTCGGAATCTATTTATAAAAATAACTTAATTCTTGACGAGAATTTTGCAAAAATTTTGAAAATAATTTAATTTTTGCATAGTATTTTATTACTTTTCAAAAGAATTGAATTCTCGTAATGAATTTTGTTAGTTATCAGAATAATTGAATTTTGAAAAAGAATTTTATTAAAATTCCTTAAAATAATTGATTTTTTGGAAAGAATATTGTTGTTTATCAAGATAATTGAATTCTTTTGCAGGATTTTATTATTTATGAAAATAATTAATTCTTGACAAGAATTTTATACAATTTTTTTAAATAATTGAATTCTTTCAGACAATTTGATTATTTATGAAAATAATTAAATTATTGTCAATAATTTTATAAAAATTTTTTTAAATAATTGAATTCCTTCGAAAAATTTAATTATTTATGAAAATAATTGAATTCTTGCCAAGAGTTTTATAGAAATTTTTTAAAATAATTAAATTCTTACCAAGAATTTTATTAAAAAAAATTTTAATAATTGAATTCCTTCGAAAAATTTGATTATTTATGAAAATAATTAAACTCTTGCCAAGAATTTTATATTAATTTAGAAAAATAATTGAATTCTTTTGCAGAATTACTAAAAAATTTATTAAAATAATTCAATTCTTGACAAGAATTTTATAGAAATTTTTTTAAATAATTGACTTGAATGGCCCCAAATAATTATATTAAAATAACTTAAAATAATTGATTTTTTAAAAAGAATTTTGTTGTTTATCAAGATAATTGAATTTCTTTGAAAAATTTGATTATTTACGAAAATAATTAAATTCTTGCCAAGAATTTTATAGGAATTTTTTTAAATAATTGAATTCCTTCGAAAAATTTGATTATTTATGAAAATAATTGAAATGTTGCCAAGAATTTTATCGAAATTTTTTTTAAAAATTGAATTCCTTCGAAAAATTTGATTATTTATGAAAATAATTGAATTCATGCGAAGAATTTTAGTAAATTATGCATAAAATAATTGAAATTTTGACAAGAATTATATTAAAACTTTTAAAAATAATTAACTTGAATGGACCCAAAGAATTTTATTAAAATTCCTTAAAAATAATTGATTTTTTGGAAAGAATTTTATTAAAATTCCTTAAAATAATTGATTTTTTTTGGAAAGAATTTTGTTGTTTATCAAGATAGTTGAATTCTTTTGCAGAATTTTATAGAAATTTTTTTAAAATAATTTAATTCTTGCCAGGAATTTTATAGAAATTTTCATAAAATAATTGAATTCTTGCCAAGAATTTTATATTAATTTATGAAAATAATTTAATTCTTTTGCAGAATTACTTAAAAATTTTTTAATTTTCAACGAATTTTATTATTTTATTGAATAATTGAATGTTTCTTTAAAATTGAATTCTTTTGTCAAGTTTTAATAAAATTTTCAAAAATAATTGCATTTTTCGAGGAATTTATTTAAAGTTGTATTAAAAATATTTAAAATTCTGCGATGAAAATAATTGAATTCCTAAAAGAAATTTTATTATTTATGAAAATAATTGAATGTTTTCGTAGAATTGTATCAAACATTTTTTTTCAATAATTAAATTTTTAAATAAATTTTATGAAAATAAATATTGAAAATTATTGAATTGCGAAAAATTATTGAAACTAATTAAAATTTTCCAAAGAATTTTATTTCAATATTTAAAAATAATTGAATTTTTTGGCGAAAAATTATGCTATTTATAAAGATAATTGAATTCTTGACGAGATATTCGTTAAAATTTTCAAAAATAATTGAATTTCTTCAAAGAATTTTATTACTTTTTGAAAATAATTGAATTCTTGTCATGAATATTGTTATTTATGAAAAATAATTGAATTTTGCACAAGATTTTTATTAAAATTCCTAAAAATAATTGAATTTCTGTGAAGAATTTTGTTATTTATCAAAAAAAAAAAAATTACGTTAAAAATTTTGAAATAATTGAACAATATTTAAAAATCTATTGTGGTCAAGAAAAAAAAATTTTTTCCTAGTATTTTTAATAAAAATTCCTGACTTTTCCCTGAATTCCCAGACGTGTGTGAACTCTGTTTTTTCTTGATAATTAAAAAAAATTGTAAAAACAATTATAAAGCGTAAAAAAATTGATTGTTAGGAATGAATAATTACCTGAATTTGGGAGCCGTTCTACCACCGGTGGAAGTGACGATAATTGGTTTATTGGGATTGTTTGGATCGAAGAGAGTGCGTTGTTGCTGTGACTGTAATCGGGGCGGTGTTGTACTCGGTTGAAAAGTATTTGTATCGGGTAAAACAAGAACGCCAGGTTGAGAATTATTAAAACTTGATGGTGATTGATGGGACGATGAATTGGCGACAGTTGAATGTGACGATGAACAAGGCGTTCGTCGACCGTCCTCTGAATCGCAAATTGAAACTCGTCTTCCCGTTCGCCAATTTTCGTCCGACGGCTGATCTGATATTCTAAAACGAAACAATTTCATTTAATTAAAATTATATTTAAAAAATTACAATTAAAACTGCAATACAATTTTATTGTAATCATCATGAAGAGAGAATAAAAATGTTTTTCTTTCTTTTTTTTTACCTATTTCTGTAAAAATCGTCATGATTTCTTCCTCGACTTCTCTCCTTGCTCGATTCTCGGCTACGTTGAATCGCACTACGTCTACGATTATCAAATCGCCGACTATTATTCTGATTATTATTGTAATTATCATTTTCTCTATTTTGCTGATTATTTTGACGTTCGCGACTTGTCTCTTGAAATCTGTCCCTTGTTCCACTCCTTTTGAAAGAAGAAAGAAAAAAGAATTTCAATGAAAATAATAGTGGAAAGTAAAATTTAACTAATTAAGAAGTTAATTAATTCAGTAAAAATTAAATTAAATACAAATTCAATTTCAATTAAATTTTTAATAAAAATTTAATTTACTGAATAAAAATTTAATTCACTATATCAAAATTTAATTAAATGCAATTTTAATTTTATTTCTAATAAAATATAAAAAAGACTAATTTATTCACCTATCGCGACCACCTCTTCGGTTCTTTTTTCTCTTTTTACTTCCACCCGACGTTGATTGACTTGCATTTGAATTGCCCCGTAAACTCAATACGGATGAGCTACGACTCAATTGTTCCGCCTCCAGTCGCTCATTCAATTCCACCTCCTCGCCCCAATCCTAGAAAATACCATGTAAATTGTCAAATTAAAAAAAAATAGAAAAATTGTCACATTGCAAGAATTTTTTTTCTAATTATTTAAACAAAAATTCAATTAAAATACGCCTAAAATACAATTTTTTTTATTTGCATAAAATAATAACTGCAGGGATGCCACAAAAAATTAATTTTGTTTTTCCCTGATTTCCGGACAAAATTTTCGACTTTTTCCCTGACCCAAAAGAATATTCTGCGATTCAATCTAAAAAATTATTAGATACTCAAAAAAATATTCTATTACATTTATTTACAAATTTCTTTAATTGTATAAAACTATTTGAAAACATCAGCAACTTTATTTTTAAATAAATGTTTAATTATTATTTTTCCGTAGAAATTAAAATTTTTTTAAAACATTCAAATTCATATCTTTTTGAAATTCAACAACTTATAAGAATATTATTATTATAAAACATTCTTCAATTTTTAACTAAAATTCTTTCCAATTTTTTATAAATTTCTTCGCACCAATTCAATTATTTAAAATTTTTAATAATGAAGTTTATCGAAAGAATTCAAATATATTCAAAGAATAGAAAAAAATAGTTCTGAGAAATTCAAATATTTCGAAAAATTTAAATAAAATTCTTTTAAAAATTCTATTATTTAAAAAAATTTTGACACAATTCTTTACCAGATTAAGTTAATAATATTGCAATTTTAATAAAAATTTCCCTATTCACTTCAATTATTTTCAATACAATTCTTCTTAAGAATTCAATTATTTTCACAAATAATACATTTTTTTATGGGAATTCAATTATTTGAAAAAAATTTGAATAAAATTCTTCGTAAGAAATCAATTATTTTCATAAATAATAAAATTTTTCTCGAAAATTCAATTATTTCAAAAATTTTGAGATAAAATGCTTTATAAATTTGAAAAATTATAATAAAATTGACTGTAGAATACAATTATTTTCGTAAAACATAACATTCCTTATAGGAATTACAATTTTACTGTCAAGTTTGTAAAAAATCTTCGAAACAATTCAATTATTTTCTTAAAAAATAAAATTCTTCGAAGCAATTCAATTATTTAAGAAATTTTAATTAAATTCTTCCCAGAATTCAATTTTTTTCAAAAAATAAAACTTTTCAGAAGAAGAACTAAAATTCTTATTTAAATCAATTATTTTTAATAATTTTTGAAAAAATTCTTCTTTTAAGAATTTTTAAATCCATTTGTTTAGAATTCAATTTTACGTGAAATTTCAATTATTAGGAAATTCATGAATTAAATAATTAGAAAATAAAAACTTGAAATAATTTTTAAAAATTTCGATTAAGCTTTTTGAAAAAAATTAGTTGCACAAAATTTTTAATGAAAGGGAGAAAAATTCAAATTTTCAAAGATTTTAATTTGAAACCTTTACAAAATTAAATTATTTCTAAAAATTGCAATTCTATTAGTAACTTCTCTAAAATTAAATTATTATCTAAAACTTTAACAGAAATTAATTTTTAAATCAATTTTTATTAGAAAATTCTACGAGAATTCAATTACTTAAATACAAAAACACATAATTTATTAAAGAATTGAAAGTTTCTTAAAATTTAATTCTTATACATAATTTTATAAACAAATTTTTAAATAATTGAATTCTTTTGGAGACTTTTAATAACATTTTTAAGATTAAAAATTTATTTTTAATGACATTTTTCGAGGAATTCGATAAAAATTTTATTAAATATAGTTGAAATTCTGCGATGAATTTTATTATTTATGAAGATGATTGAATTATAGCGAAGAATTTATTTTTTGAAAATAAATCAATTCCTATAAAAAATTCAATTACTTTTGGTAAATAATTTAATTCCTGTGAAGAATTTTATGAAAATTTCTTAAATAATTGAATTCCTGCTAAGAAAATAATTGTATTCCTGTGAAGAGTTTTTATTAATTTTTAAAAATAATTGAATTTCTGCGAAGATTTATTCTTTTTGGAAAATAATTGAATTTCTGAGAAGGATTTTAATTTTACTGCTTTTTTTGAAAATAATTGAATTCCTGTGAATAATTTTATTAATTTCTGCAAATAATTGAATTTCTGCGAATAAATTGAAAAATCTTTCTAGAAAATCAGTTAAAATTGTATTCAAAGTAATTGATTTCTTATTAAAAAATATTATTAAATATTAATAAATTTTTTTTTTAAATAATTAAATTTATTTGAAAAATTTTATAAAAATTGTATTGAAAATAATTGAATTCCATAAAAAAATGTGTTATTTATAAAAAATAATTGAATTATATTTAAATAATTTAAGACATTTTTAAAGTTTTGAGTATAATTTTAAATAAAAATTCTAGAAAATTAAATAAGAATTTTTCTGAAAATCTGGAACAAAATTCAAATTTTAATAAAATTTTTAAGGATAATAACAGTTATCGAGAAATTCGATTAAGATTGTATTAAAAATAATTGAAAGTCTGCAATGAGTTTTATTATATTTATAAAAATAATTGAATTATTGGAAAGAATTTTATAAAAAAAAGTTTCAAGCAATTGATTCTATTTTTAATAATTGAATTAATAATTGAAATTTCCATTATTTTAGAAAGTAATTGAATATTCGTGTAGAACTTTGTCAAAATTATTTTTAAATAATTGAATTCATTTGGGAAATTTGATTAAAATAGTAGAATATTGAAAATCATTGAATTAAGAAAAGTTTTTGAAAATAATTAAATTTTGCAATGAATTCTATTAAAATTCCTGAAAGTAATTTAATTTTGTCGAAATAATTGAATTCTTCTGATGAATATTATTATTTATGAAACTAATTGAATTTTGGCGAAGAATTTTACTATTTATAAAGATAATTAAAATGTTGACAAGAATTTTTTTTAATTTTTGAAAATAATTGAATTTCCGGAAAGAATTTTAATATTGTTAAAAATAACAACAAAAAAAAAAGAACAAATATTTCGAAAAAGGGAAAATGAAACTTTGAAGAAAGTAACTTTACTCACCAAAGTATCAATTTTTTCGGGCAATGAATCGAAAGTTTCACTTTTCGGCGAAGTAACATTCGAGATCGGTTGTGGTTTCGGCTTTTCTTGCGTATTCGCTCTTTGACTAAAAAAATCATTTAATAAACATTAAATTAGGTAAATTTCAAATTAATAAATAATAATAATAACAATCTAATTAATTTAAAAATTAAATTCATCACTAGTTGAATGGATGAAAATTGAATATAATTTTGAAAGATTAATACTTAAATTAACTGGAGAAATTTTGAAAAAGAAAATAAATAGAAGTGAAAAAGAGATGAGAAAGAAAGTTACTTTTTATAAGACCACTGATTGTCAGGTGATGGACACGTGTTTCTATAGGGAATAGAAGTTGCCGGCGATGGTGCGCGTGGCGGTGGCATTAACATGCTATCCATTCGATTTAAACTCTCGATACTTGTGTACATTGTACTGTTACTTCCCCGCCGATCGTAATATCTTTAAAAAAAACAAAATCATTATTAAATATTATAAATTTTATTTTAATATTAAATTCAATTAAAATAGTAAACACCAGCAAAGTAAGATCAATTATCTTTTTTTTTCTGTAAAACTTACCGATTCCCGTAATCCTGACTTGGCGTATGCGATCGTGAACTTTGCGCAGAATACTGATCCGGTGTAACAGGTCGGAAAGACGCTAAATTTTCTAACTCGTCATTTCTGTGTCTTCCTCGTCCTCGACTGCGAACAGGTACCGTATTTGACCAATTTGCCTGAGGTGGTAGTGGTCCAGACGGTGGTAAATTTTGCATTGTGTGAGAATGCTGAATGGCCGGCGGATAACGCGACGATCCCTGCAAAATTGCAAAATTTGCACACTTTATCAAAAAAAAAAAAAAATTCCAAACTAAATATATATAAATTACTTAATTAATTATTAAAGTATTTATTTAATTATTTATCAAAAATTCGAAAAACCGAATTTCTTAAAATTCAACAGTTTTTCTTCTTTTTTATGGCATTTAGCTACAATATTTTTGTGCTTTTGAAAAATACTTTACTTATTTAAAAGTCTTCACCCTTTGGTAAAAAATGAAAAACTATCAAAAATATTCAAAAATTCGAAAAACCGAATTTCTTAAAATTCAACATTTTTTCTTCTCTTTTATGGCATTTGGCTTCACTATTTTTGTGCTTTTGGAAAATACTTTAATTATTTGATAGTCCCGACTCTTTAGCAAAAAATAAAAAATTATAGAAAATTAACAAAAATCCAAATTTCTTAAAATTCAACATTTTCTCCACTTTTTTATGGCTATTGGCTTCACTATTTTTGTGCTTTTGGAAAATACTTTAATTATTTGATAGTCTCGACTCTTTGGTAAAAAATAAAAAATTATAGAAAATTATCAAAAATTCAAAAATCCGAATTTCTTAAAATTCAACATTTTCTCCACTTTTTTATGGCATTTGGCTTTACTATTTTTGTGCTTCTGGAAAACACTTTACTTACTTAATAGTCTCGACTCTTTGGCAAAAAATAAAAAATTATAGAAAATTATAAAAAATTCAAAAATCCGAATTTCTTAAAATTCAACATTTTCTCCTCTCTTTTATGGCATTTGGCTTCACTATTTTTGTGCTTTTGGAAAATACTTTAATTATTTGATAGTCTCGACTCCTTGGTAAAAAATAAAAAATTATAGAAAATTATCAAAAATTCAAAAATCCGAATTTCTTAAAATTCAACATTTTCTCCACTTTTTTATGGCATTTGGCTTCACTATTTTTGTGCTTTTGGAAAATACTTTAATTATTTGATTGTCTCGACTCCTTGGCAAAAAATAAAAAATTATAGAAAATTATCAAAAATTCAAAAATCCGAATTTCTTAAAATTCAACATTTTCTCCTCTCTTTTATGGCATTTGGCTTCACTATTTTTGTGCTTTTGGAAAATACTTTAATTATTTGATAGTCTCGACTCCTTGGCAAAAAATAAAAAATTATAGAAAATTATCAAAAATTCAAAAATCCGAATTTCTTAAAATTCAACATTTTCTCCACTTTTTTATGGCATTTGGCTTCACTATTTTTGTGCTTTTGGAAAATACTTTAATTATTTGATAGTCTCGAACCCTTGGCAAAAAATAAAAAATTATCAAAAATTCAAAAATCCGAATTTCTTAAAATTCAACATTTTCTCCACTTTTTTATGGCATTTGGCTTTACTATTTTTGTGCTTCTGGAAAACACTTTACTTACTTAATAGTCTCGACTCTTTGGCAAAAAATAAAAAATTATAGAAAATTATAAAAAATTCAAAAATCCGAATTTCTTAAAATTCAACATTTTCTCCTCTCTTTTATGGCATTTGGCTTCACTATTTTTGTGCTTCTGGAAAACACTTTACTTACTTAATAGTCTCGACTCTTTGGCAAAAAATAAAAAATTATAGAAAATTATCAAAAATTCAAAAATCCGAATTTCTTAAAATTCAACATTTTCTTCACTTTTTTATGGCATTTGGCTTCACTATTTTTGTGCTTTTGGAAAATACTTTAATTATTTGATAGTCTCGACTCTTTGGTAAAAAATAAAAAATTATAGAAAATTATCGAAAATTCAAAAATCCGAATTTCTTAAAATTCAACATTTTCTCCTCTCTTTTATGGCATTTGGCTTCACTATTTTTGTGCTTTTGGAAAATACTTTAATTATTTGATAGTCTCGACTCTTTGGTAAAAAATAAAAAATTATAGAAAATTATCAAAAATTCAAAAATCCGAATTTCTTAAAATTCAACATTTTCTCCACTTTTTTATGGCATTTGGCTTTACTATTTTTGTGCTTCTGGAAAACACTTTACTTACTTAATAGTCTCGACTCTTTGGCAAAAAATAAAAAATTATAGAAAATTATCAAAAATTCAAAAATCCGAATATTTTAAAATTCAACATTTTCTCCTCTCTTTTATGGCATTTGGCTTCACTATTTTTGTGCTTTTGGAAAATACTTTGATTATTTGATAGTCTCGACTCCTTGGTAAAAAATAAAAAATTATAGAAAATTATCAAAAATTCAAAAATCCGAATTTCTTAAAATTCAACATTTTCTCCTCTCTTTTATGGCATTTGGCTTCACTATTTTTGTGCTTTTGGAAAATACTTTAATTATTTGATAGTCTCGACTCTTTGGTAAAAAATAAAAAATTATAGAAAATTATCAAAAATTCGAAAATCCGAATTTCTTAAAATTCAACATTTTCTCCACTTTTTTATGGCATTTGGCTTCACTATTTTTGTGCTTTTGGAAAATACTTTAATTATTTGATTGTCTCGACTCCTTGGCAAAAAATAAAAAATTATAGAAAATTATCAAAAATTCAAAAATCCGAATTTCTTAAAATTCAACATTTTCTCCTCTCTTTTATGGCATTTGGCTTCACTATTTTTGTGCTTTTGGAAAATACTTTAATTATTTGATAGTCTCGACTCTTTGGCAAAAAATAAAAAATTATAGAAAATTATCAAAAATTCAAAAATCCGAATTTCTTTAAATTCAACATTTTCTCCACTTTCTTATGGCATTTGGCTTCACTATTCTTGTGCTTTTGGAAAATACTTTAATTATTTGATAGTCTCGACTCTTTAACAAAAAATAAAAAATTATAGAAAATTATCAAAAATTCAAAAATCCGAATTTCTTAAAATTCAACATTTTCTTCTCTCTTTTGTGGCATTTGGCTTCACTATTTTTGTACTTTTGGAAAATACTTTA
This sequence comes from Leptopilina heterotoma, assembly GCF_015476425.1. Taxonomy (NCBI): domain Eukaryota; kingdom Metazoa; phylum Arthropoda; class Insecta; order Hymenoptera; family Figitidae; genus Leptopilina; species Leptopilina heterotoma. The sequence continues at coordinate 4,488,864 of NW_025110842.1, forward strand.
ATTATTTGATAGTCTCGACTCCTTGGCAAAAAATAAAAAATTATAGAAAATTATCAAAAATTCAAAAATCCGAATTTCTTAAAATTCAACATTTTCTCCACTTTTTTATGGCATTTGGCTTCACTATTTTTGTGCTTTTGGAAAATACTTTAATTATTTGATAGTCTCGACTCTTTGGTAAAAAATAAAAAATTATAGAAAATTATCAAAAATTCAAAAATCCGAATTTCTTAAAATTCAACATTTTCTTCACTTTTTTATGGCATTTGGCTTCACTATTTTTGTGCTTTTGGAAAATACTTTAATTATTTGATAGTCTCGACTCTTTGGTAAAAAATAAAAAATTATAGAAAATTATCAAAAATTCAAAAATCCGAATTTCTTTAAATTCAACATTTTCTCCACTTTCTTATGGCATTTGGCTTCACTATTCTTGTGCTTTTGGAAAATACTTTAATTATTTGATAGTCTCGACTCTTTAACAAAAAATAAAAAATTATAGAAAATTATCAAAAATTCAAAAATCCGAATTTCTTAAAATTCAACATTTTCTTCTCTCTTTTGTGTCATTTGGCTTCACTATTTTTGTGCTTTTGGAAAATACTTTAATTATTTGATAGTCTCGACTCTTTAACAAAAAATAAAAAATTATAGAAAATTATCAAAAATTCAAAAATCCGAATTTCTTAAAATTCAACATTTTCTTCTCTCTTTTGTGGCATTTGGCTTCACTATTTTTGTACTTTTGGAAAATACTTTAATTATTTGATAGTCTCGACTCTTTGGTAAAAAATAAAAAATTATAGAAAATTATAAAAAATTCAAAAATCCGAATTTCTTAAAATTCAACATTTTCTCCACTTTTTTATGGCATTTGGCTTCACTATTTTTGTGCTTTTGGAAAATACTTTAATTATTTGATAGTCTCGACTCTTTAACAAAAAATAAAAAATTATAGAAAATTATCAAAAATTCAAAAATCCGAATTTCTTAAAATTCAACATTTTCTTCTCTCTTTTGTGGCATTTGGCTTCACTATTTTTGTACTTTTGGAAAATACTTTAATTATTTGATAGTCTCGACTCCTTGGCAAAAAATAAAAAAGTATAGAAAATTCAAAAATCCGAATTTCTTAAAATTCAACATTTTCTCCTCTCTTTTATGGCATTTGGCTTCACTATTTTTGTGCTTTTGGAAAATACTTTAATTATTTGATAGTCTCGACTCTTTGGTAAAAAATAAAAAATTATAGAAAATTATCAAAAATTCAAAAATCCGAATTTCTTAAAATTCAACATTTTCTCCACTTTTTTATGGCATTTGGCTTCACTATTTTTGTGCTTTTGGAAAATACTTTACTTACTTAATAGTCTCGACTCTTTGTCAAAAAATAAAAAATTATAGAAAATTATCAAAAATTCAAAAATCCGAATTTCTTAAAATTCAACATTTTCTCCTCTCTTTTATGGCATTTGGCTTCAATATTTTTGTGCTTTTGGAAAATACTTAAATTATTTGATAGTCTTGACTCTTTGGCAAAAAATAAAAAATTATAGAAAATTATCAAAAATTCAAAAATCCGAATTTCTTAAAATTCAACATTTTCTCCACTTTTTTATGGCATTTGGCTTCACTATTTTTGTGCTTTTAGAAAATACTTTAATTATTTGATAGTCTCGACTCTTTAACAAAAAATAAAAAATTATAGAAAATTATCAAAAATTCAAAAATCCGAATTTCTTAAAATTCAACATTTTCTTCTCTCTTTTGTGGCATTTGGCTTCACTATTTTTGTGCTTTTGGAAAATACTTTAATTATTTGATAGTCTCGACACTTTGGTAAAAAATCCAAAATTATAGAAAATTATCAAAAATTCAAAAATCCGAATTTCTTAAAATTCAACATTTTTTCTTCTCTTTAATGGCATTTAGCTTTATGATTTTTTAACTCTTTAAAAACTCTTTACTTATTTCATAGTCTTGACCATTTGGTAAAAAATTTAAAATTATCAAAAATTTGAAAAACCGAATTTCTTAAAATACAACATCACGATTCCTACAGAAATCTAAACTTAAAATTGAACTGTTTTCGAAGAATTTTATTAAAATTTTTTAAATAATTCAATGCTAGCGAAGAATTTAATTAAAATTTAATTAGAATTTTTTAAAATTGAAACTTTTGTTTCTATAAAGAATTTTATCAACATTTCCTTTTAATAATTGAAAACTTTCGAAAAATTTAATTTAAATAGATAAAAAAAGTTTGTTAAAAAAACAGAAAATTTTACTATAAACTTTAATTTAATTTTTTTATTTTATTCTAATAAAATTTTTTTTTAATTTTATAAAACAAAATTTTTTGTTTTTAAATTCTTTGCAAAGATTCAATTATCTTTTTGAATTTCAATCTTAAAAACACTTTTTGATAAATAGAACTAATTGTCGAATGCGACATTAAAATTAAAAACTACACGCGCTAGTTGGTTACTAAGAAAAAAAATGAATGTTGGATTAAATTTCAATAAATAAATAAATAACTAAATTGATTATTTAAGAAGAAAATGTATTACTAAGAAAGAAAATTCTTTTTTTTCTATTACCTGAAATGTGACAGTGCTTCCGTCCCAAGCCTCTTCGGATGTGATGCCAATATTATTTGACGACGGCGGTAAAACGCCATTTTCAGCGAGATATTTCTTTCTAAAACGCGGTGGTAGTGATTCTAATTTTGTGTTCTTTGGAATTGTAAATTCCTTCATTCCATGTCGACCCGACGGTGGTTTGCCCTGAAATTTGTCAGGATAACCAGGCTCGACGCTCCTCGTGTCGCGAATTCGATTTGAATCGTATTTATTATTCGATGGTATGTACAATGGTTCCGAACCCTGTCGAGAAAAATTCCACAAAAGGCAAAAATTAGTCTTCAATATTTTTTTTTCTTTCTTTTGCGCTTTAAATTAAAATAAATATTAACCAACTTTAGTAAATTTTTCCCTTTTTTTGTAAATTATGACGAAAAATATTTATTTTTTTCTAAAGAAGAAGGGAAATATTGATTTCTGGCTGAAGAAGCAAGAGAATATTTCTTCCGCAAGAAGAAAAATATTTATTTCTTTCTAAAGAAGAAAGAAATTCTTTTTTTATTTCGCAAGAAGAAAAATATTTATTTCTTTCTAAAGAAGAAATAAATTATTTTTTTATTTCTTTCTTCTTTAGAAACAAATAAATATTTTTCTTCTTAGGGAAGAAATATTTTCTTTCTTCTTCTTCAGAAAGAAATAAATATTTTTCTTCTTCTTTAGGAAGAAAATAAATATTTCTCGTCGTAACTTACAAAAAGAAAGTAAAAAATTTTCTAAAGTTGATTTTTTCTTTTGATTTTGTGAAAAAATATAAAGAAAAAGATTAATTACCTGTCGAACTTCACGTGAATTATCACGACGATTACCGTAATTCTTGCCGGATGGCGAATCCGATCGCCAACGATCTTCATTCTCACCTGGATTTCGATTGCGACGATTGCCCGAATATCTTTTACTGTGATCGTCATTTCTGCGAATACTGTCAGTTTGATTCATACCAATTTGTCTATTACGATAATTGTCACTGTGTTGACTGCGATTTGATCGAATGTCCCAATCCCTATGATCTTCGCGTTCACGATCCTTGTCCCAATTATGATGAACCGGCGATCTGCAAAAATAAATATTCGTCGATTACAAAAAACAATTTTTTTTATCAGCAAGAATTCAATTACTTGAAGGGAAAAAATCAATTTTTTTCCATCAAAAAATCTATACCATTAAAAACAAATATTTTTAATAAACCATTTTTTTTCCAGCAAGATTCAATTACTTGAATGAAAGAAAACAATTTTTTTCATTTAAAAAATAATTCTTCCCTATAAAAAGAAATTTACTATTAAAAACAAATATTTTTCAATTATAAAAAATTATTTCATTAAAAATATTTTTAAATTCCTCGATTCAATTATTTTCAAAAATTTAATTAAAATTCAATAATAATAATAATAATAATAATAATAATAATAATAATAATAATAATAATAATAATAATAATAATAATAATAATAATAATAATAAAAATAAAATTCTTCTTGAAGATTTAAATTATTTTTGAAAGTTCCAATAAAACTTATGTTAAAAATTCAATTGCTTTTAATGAATAAAAAAAAATCTTCTGCATGAATTGCATTATTTTGAAATTAATTTTAATTAATTTTAATAAAATTCTTCGATAGAATTTATTATTTTCAGTGTAATTTTAAAGTAAAAATTCCTCGTAAGAATTTAATTATTTAAAAGGTTTTCTTTTATATTATTTAAAATACAATTTTAAAAAATTATTTAAAGAATTTGTTTGTTAAAAAACAATTAAAAATAATTACTTAAAATATTCGTTCAGAAAAAGAGAATTCAATTGAATTATTTTTCTAAATTTCAATAAAAATTGACTAAAATATTTAATTATTTTTAATAAATAAAAAAATTCATCACAGGAATTCAAATATTTTCAATTAAATTTTAATTAAATTCCTCGATTCAATGATTTTTTAAAATTTAATTAAAATTCTTCATCAGAATTCATTAATTATTATAAATAATAAAATTCTTCTCATAAATTCAATTATTTTCAAAAATAATAAAATTCTTCGCAAGAATTGAATTCTTTTTCGAAGTTACAATAAAGTGTGACGTAAGAATTCAATTATTAATAATGCAATTTTAATCAAATTTTTTGGAAGAATTTAATTATTTTTAAAAATTGTTTTAATATTCTTCGCAAGAATTCAATTATTTGTAATAAATATAAAATTTTTTCTAAAAAATTCAATGATTTTCATAAATATTAAAATTTTTCGCAAGAATAGAATTATTTATCAGTTTCAAAAAAATTTGACTTAGAATTAAATTATTTTTTATAAATAAAAAAATTCGTCTCAGGAATTCAATAATAATTTTTATTAATAATAAAATTCTTCTCATAAATTCAATTATTTTCAAAAATAATGAAATTCTTCGGAAGAATTGAATTCTTTCTTCAAAGTTTCAAATGAAAACGTAAGGCAATTAAATTATTTTCAAAAAAAAATAAAGAAATTCATTCGCAGAAATTTAATTATTTTCAAATTAATTTTAATAAATTTTCTGAGAAGAATTCAATTATTTACTAAATAAATTTTAATAAATTTTTGAGAAAAATTTAATTATTTACTAAAATTTTTTAAAAAATTCAATAATTAAATGTTTAATTAAAATTATTAAGAAACACGGTTATTTTTAAAAACTTGAAAAAAATTGTTCATAAAATTCAATATTACTTTCAAAATTTTCAATTAAAATTATTAAAGAAACTCGATTATTTAAAAAAAATTTAAATGAATTCGTCAAAAGAATTTAATTAAGGTTTTTAAAAATTTTAATAAAATTCTTTGCAAGAATTTAAATATTTTCATAAATAATAAAATTGTTAGATGGAATTCAACTATTTTTAAATTTTTTGATAAAATTCTTTGCAAGAATGCAATTATGTTCATTGAAATTTTTTTTTTAAATTCATTGAAAAAATTTAATTATTTAATTGAAAATAAATTTAAAACTTTGATTAAAACTATAATTATTTAAACTTTTTAAAATTATTTATAATACAATTAACAAAAATTTAAAAAAGCTAAAGAATTTATTTTGAAAAAAACAATTGAACCAATTTTCAATTATTTTTAAATTAATTCTAATAAATTTCTTGGAAGTAATTCATATTATTGTCAGTGCAATTTTTTGAAAATTCCTGGAAATAATTTAATTAAACTTTTTAAAATTATTTAAAATACAATATAATAAAAAATGATTTAATTTGCAATTGAAAAAATTGAAGAATTTAGTTTTAAAACAACAATTGAAAGAATTGTTATTTATTTATTACTTCATTGAGAAAGAAATTTCATTGTTTACCTGTTAATTACGTCACGTTCAGCGAGAGCCTCCTTCACTTTTTTTGGTACATACAATTGTTGCTCGGGTTTTTTATTCTTTTTCCTTGGATCAATTGACATAATATGATGTTGATGATGATTTAATTTCGACGATCCTTGATTATGATGATGATTACTACTATTTTTATAGTTGACATGTAAATCATTAAATTTCGACGAAACATCATCAATATCACAAGACGATGGTAATATTTTCTCCTGACCACTCGACGAATTTGGAAATTGACAATTTCTCAAACGATAGGCAATTGATGCAGGTGGTGGCTGTTGTTGTTGCTGTTGTTGCTGTGGTGGTGGTGATGGTTTTATTCTATCGTGATGATGAAAATTATTATCATTCTCAAATTCATCGCCTCGTCCCGATTTTCGCAATGGTCCACTCCCAGGACGATAAAGTGCCTGAGGTGGTGCACGATTTCCACCGCCTCCTCTCATTCCCCCCGATAATCTATCGTCGTATTTATAATTTTCACTCTCTAAAAATTTCCCCCCCAAAAAAAAAAAATTTTAATTAATTTATTTTTACACTTTTTTTTCTTATTTCGAAATATTTATACGTTTTACTGGAAAAATTATCACTTCCATTCAGAAATAAAACAAGAAAATATTATGTTTCCTTTTTTATTTCGGAGAAAAAAACACAATTGTTTACAAAACGAAAATGCAAAAATTCTGACATTAAAAAAAAAACCGGAATATTTAAAAACCGAAAATAGAATTGAAAATCGAATTGAACCGACAAAAGAATTTTTCCTTCAAAAAAGAAAAGAATATTTCTCGAAAAAATATTGACAGTAGAAGAATTTGCACTGACAAATTTTCTTTTTTCCGCAAAAAAAAAAAAATTCGATCACTTCGAAAAGTAATTTGGAAAAAAAGAACAAAAAAAAAGAATCAAAGGAGAAAAAAATTGTTAATAATCGAAAAAAATATTCACTGGCAAAAATTAACAATTATCGCTACAAATCCTATTTCTAATTAACAAAAAAAAATCAAATTTTTCAACAATGCAAACTTTATTTTTGAGGTTAGCTTTGTTTACGGAGAGGTTAAAATTTACAAAATTAAGAATGAAATATCTTTCAAATAAAATTACCAGCTGGCAATTAAAGGAATAATTTTAAAAATACCTTTTCTTTAAAAGAAAATTTTTCAATTGAGAAATTTAACAAATTTGGGGAAAATAATAATATATTAAAAGTACCTTGTGAAATATCTCCCCACTTCCTGCGTCCTTTGTCGTAGTTCGCCATATTGTGAAACAAAAACCTTTTATGATTTCATTATTATTGAATTTCAGAATATTCCTGTAACTGTTTCAATTGAATTGACACAATGCAAATAAAGTGGTTGTAATTTGAAAAATTTTAATGATTTTTTCAAAAAAAAAAAATTCTAAGTCAAGGCACGTTTCTAATCTGGTTTTTTTAGAATTATTACTTGTTGACTGTGGATAATTTGGGGAATCTACTTTACCGACGGATGAAAGCTAGTTATCGATCTGGTGACTTTGGTTGGTAGTTCAGTAGTGGCGCTTGTGTCTTGGGGAAAAGACCGCGTTTATTCGGAAAACTCGGAACTCTCTTCGGAAATAGAGAAAAGAAACGGTTGTGAAAAAGTATAAGAGTGGAAAATAGTTTATTTGCTTAGAATTCTCAGGAAAAATTCGGATATTCAAGTGAATTGTGGAAAAGGTTTGTTCTATTGCTTCTAGTCGAGTACGTCGAGTACTTTTGTTCACATTCCGAATTTTGCGCAGATTTTGAGGTTAGGTTTGACGGACTTTTAAATTCTCTCAAATTTCTTCGCCGAAATTCAATTATTTACAGGGATTTTTATAAAATTCATTGTCAAATTCAATTATTTTCATAAATAACAATATTCATTACAAAAATTCAATTATTATCAAAAAATTTATTTTTTAAATTCTTGTCAACATTTCAATTTCTTTTTACAAATAAGTAGCAAAATTCTTCGCCGAAATTCAATTATTTTCAGGAGTTTAAATGAAATTCTTTGTAAAATTCAATTATTTTCAGACAAAAGTAATAAAATTAAATTATTTTCAAAAATTTTAATAAAATTGATTGCAAAATTTCAATTATTTTCAAAATTGATTCTTAATTCAATAATTTGTATATCTATTATTTTAATAAAATTTCACAAAAGAATTCAATTATATTTTGAAAACAATTTTGACAAAGTTATTAACGAAAATTCAATTATTTTCTAAAATAATAAAATTTCACAGGAATTCAATTATTAAAAATAGTAGAATTTGCATAAATTTTTTAGATAAAAATCAATTGTTTGGAACTTTTTTTTATAAAATTCTTCGCATTCATTATAATTCAATTATTTTCATATAAGTAATAAAATTCATTGCAGAATTTCAATTATTTTTTAAAAATAATGAAATTCTTCGAAGGAATTCAATTATTTTTAAAAAATAATAAAATTATTCAGAGAAATTTAATTATTTTCAAAATTTATTAAAATTCTTCGCAATAATTAAATTATTTAAAAAAAAAAACAAAAAAAATTATTCACAGAAATTCAATTATTTTAACAAATTTATTCATAGAAATTCAATTATTTAAAAAAGAAACCAGTAAAATTCATACCAAAAATTGAATAATAATTATTATAAATAATAAAATTCTTCTGCAGGAATTGAATTATTTTTATAAATAATAAAATTCTTCAGTCCTGCAAGAATTGAATTTTTTTTCCAAAGTTTCATTAAATTTTATGGGAAGAATTCAATTATATTTTTAATGAATTTTAATTTTAATGAAAATTCTTAGCCAGAATTCAATAATTTTTATAAATAATAAAATTCTTCCCAGGAATTGAATTATTTTTTTAAATTTGAATAAAATTTGACTTAAGAATTCAATTATTTTCAAAAAATTTAATTAAAATTCTTCGTTAAGATTCAATTACATACTTTCAATAAAATTTCAATTAAGTTTCTCGATTCAATTATTTTCAAAAATTGAATTAAAATTTTTCCTTAAGATTCAATTATATTCAAAAATAAAAAAATTCTTCTTAGAAATTCAATTATTTTCAAAAATAATAAAATTCTTCGCAGGAATTGAATTATTTTTTAAAATTTGAGTAAAATTTGACTTAAGAATTTAATTATTTTCAAAAAATTTAATTAAAATTCTTCGTTAAGATTCAATTATTTTCTAAAAATAATGAAATTCTTCGAAGGAATTTAATTATTTTCAAAATTTTTTTTAATTCTTAGCAGGAATTTAATTATTTAAAAACTTTTCATAAAATTCTTGACAGGAATTAAATTATTTACTAAAAGTAATTGAATTCTTTACAGGAATAATTGAATTATTTTCAAAAAATAAATTCTCGTATAAAATTCTTCGTAATAATTCAATTATTTCCATAAATAAAATAAAACTTATCTCAGAATTTCAATTATTTTTAATACAACATTAATTAAATTTCTCGAAGAATGTAAATATTCTTAAAAATTTAATTTTAATTCGTCGAAAGAATTCAATTATTTTAAAATTTATTGATAAATTATGTATATAAGAATTAAATTTTAAAAACTTTTAATTCTTTAATAAATTATGTGTTTTTTTATTTAAATAATTGAATTCTCGTAAAATTTTCTAATAAAATTTGATTTAAAAATTAATTTTAGTTAAAGTTTTAGATAATAATTGAATTTTGGAGAAGTTACTAATAATTGCAATTTTGTAAAGGTTTCAAATTAAAATATTCGAATATTTGAATTTTTCATACTTTTAATTAAAAACTCTATGGAACTAATTTTTTTCAAAAAGCTTCTTCGTAATCGAATCGACAAAGTCAAAAGTAGTGTGGTGATTAGTGAAAAGAGAGTGAAAAAAGTGAAAGGAAAGAAAATAATGAAAAAAGAAAAAAAAACTGAAAAAGGAAAAACTGAAAAGAATGAAAAGAGAAAAAAAAGACGAAAAGAGTGACAAATAATGAAAGTTCGAAACGAAAATAATAAATAAATGCGTGAAAGTGAATAAATTTGAAACGCTGGACAAAAATAAAACACAAGGAACGAACACGAGAAAAACGAAAGAAAAAGTGAAAACGGACCAAAAGGAAAATGTAAAAAAGGAACAAACAAACGAAATGAAAACAGGTATTTATATATTTTTCTATTTATTAAGATCATGAGTTACTTATAATTCTACATAATTCCAGAATTATTATTTCTCTCCTCACACACATTAAAAATGTATTTCTTTTAACAATAGAATTAAAACATTTGTTTTTTTTTTTGTTTTTCTTTCTAATAATAACTTAGAAAAAAAAGTTACATCTTTTCTTTTATTTTACTTAAAATTCCTAAGAAACAGCACACGTTTTATTATAGTGTAACTATTCTAATATTTTTTTTCGCTTTTTTTTGCGCTTATTCTACATTAAAATTATATTTTCATAAATCGATATTATGACTACTTATTTCCGAAAAGGGAAATAAATAATAAAAAAAAAATTTTTTTTTTTATTTTAAATAAGTAATAATAATGCAAATCGCATAGTGTGAAACAACATCAATCAATGATGAAACTATGGTTGCTATTTTTATGGTTTCTTAGAATTGAAACATTATTTATAACGTTTAAATGCAATTTTTTCATTTTTTTCACATTTTTTTGTTGTTGTTTTCTTAATACGTAATTAAAAAAAAGAAAGCAGTGTTCCTTCAGATCCTGGAGAAAATTTTTTGCCAACGAGGGTTTTTCGTTTTTTCCGATGAATTTTTGGGAACTTTTGTTTCCTGGAACAAAGAGAAAAAATTTTGTTAATTAAAATTTTCATTATTATTATTAGGTAATATTTTCATTATTGTAATTTTTTATATATTTATATTTTCTTTTTAAAGTATTTTACAATTCTTAATCCCCAAACAACACTTTTTATTCCCCCCCCTCCCCCTAAAAAAAAGCTTTTTATATTTTATTTATTTACATTTTTTCAATTCTTATGTTTTTCAATTTTTGTTTAAAATTTATTTTGTTTAAATTTATTTTCTATTTTAATTGTTATTAATTTTATTTTTTTTTCAATTATTACAAATAATAACATTTTTCTCCAAAAATTCAATTATTTTCAAAAATAATAAAATTCTTTGCTAGAATTGAATTGTTTTTTAATGTTTCAATTAAATTTGACTTAAGAATTCAATTATTTTCAAAAATTTAATTAAAATTCTTCTTTTAAGATTCAATTAATATTCAATTAAATTTCAATTAAATTTCTCGATTCAATTATTTTCAAAAATTTAATTAACATTCTTACATAAGATTCAATTATTTTCACAAATGTAATTAAAATTCATCGTTAAGATTCAATTATTTTAAAAAATAAAAAAATTCTTCTCATAAATTCAATTATTTTCAATAAAATTTCAATTATGTTCTTCGATTCAATTATTTTTAAAAATTTAATTACAATTCTTCGTGAAAATTCAATTATTTTCACAAATAATAATATTCTTCTCAGAAATTCAATTATTTCCAAAAATAATAAAATTCTTCGCAGGAATTGAATTATTTTTTAAAATTTGAATAAAATTTGACTTAAGAATTTCAATTATTTTCAAAAAATTTAATTAAAATTCTTTGTTAAGATTCAATTACTTTCAATAAAATTTCAATTAAGTTTCTCGATTCAATTATTTTCAAAAATAAAAAAATTGAATTATTTTTTATAAATAAAAAAATTCGTCTCAGGAATTCAATAATAATTTTTATTAATAATAAAATTCTTCTCAGAAATTTAATTATTTTCAAAAATAATAAAATTCTTCTAAAGAATTAAATTATTTTTCAAATTTTGAATAAAATTTAATGTAAGAATTCAATTATTTTTAAAAATTTGAAAAATTGTGAAATTCTTTTTAGAAATTCAATTATTTTGAAAAGTAATAAAATTCTTTTCAGAAATTCAATTATTTTGAAAAGTAATAAAATTCTCTTCAAAAATTCAATTATTTTTAAATTTCACAAAAATATTCAATTATTTTTGGACAATTTTAATTAAAAAATTATCCTCAAAAATACAATTATTTTTAAAAATAACAAAAAATTCGTCGCCGGAATGCAATTATTTTTAATAAAATTTTCAATTAAGTTTCTCGATTCAATTATTGTAAAAAAATTAATTCAAATTCTTCGCAAGGATTCAATTATTTTTAATAATTAAAAAAAGAAACTTAATTCAATTTATTTTCAAAATTAATAAAATTCTTCACAGGAATTGAAGTATTTATCAAAGTTTTCAAAAAAATTTTAATAATATTTATTTTCTATTTTTATTGTTTTTAATTTCTATTTTTTCGTCTATTTATATTTTTATTATTTTTTACTCTTTATTTTTTCTATTTTTTATCTTCTTTTATTTTTACCTTTTTCTATTTTTACTTTTTTCTATTTATATATTTATTAATTTTTTATTTTGTACACTTTGTATATATTTTCAAAAAAATTTTACTCACGTTTATATTAACATTTTTTTTTAAATATTTTTTTATTATAAAATTTAATTATTAAATGCTATAATTATTATTTTTATTGCTGGTAGCAAAAAACTTTCAAATTTTTAAATTACAATTTAAACGTTGAATTTTAGTTAATTAATAATTTTTTCCACTAAATGTTTAAAAAGTTAAAAAATTGATATAATTTTTAATAATTAATAATTTAACAATTTAATAATATTAATACCTCAATAATGATAATAAAAATAGTCAAAATTATTGATAATAGTAAAAAAAAATAATATTCAATAAAAATAAAGTTAAAAATGATATATTTTGATGTTTTAATTGATCCTTAATATATATAATATTCAATATTCAACTGCAAATTATTATTGAATTATTGAAAAAATATTAAAATTGAATGTTTCAATGAAATAATAATAATAGAAATAATGATTACGTTGTACGAATGTTTAAGGTAGTACGCTCGCGACAGTCACTCTCAAAAGTAAATTTTAATAAAATGCTATAGTATGGTGCAGTTACTGTAGCATATTTTTGCTTGGACTGTACTGAATACATAGTCAGCCCTATGTACAGACACACTCACACACAAGTATACTAGTCAAGTTAGAATATTATATTATATTATATCTTTTAACTGAAACGGTTAATATTGTTAAATCTTTTTGTTATAAAATTCTCAAACATTCATTTATAATATATTAGTTTTTTAAAACAATCTATAGAAAATTTTAGAAGTTATTAGAAGAAATGTGCCGTTTACATGCACTTTTCATAGGTTAACCATGTTAAATAACAAACTTTGAACTTAAATATCTTGTTTTAGAAACGGTCAATTTTTTTAATATTTTGCAAATACATAGATCTTGTTATTAACTATTCTGATTTCAAATTTCATGAAATTCTATAGAAAAGTGCGATCACGAGCGTACTACCTTAAATTGATTATAATGATGAAAAAAATAGTAATAAAATAATGAAAATGTAAGAAATAATGAAAAAATATTGAAAATAGTAATAATATAATAAAAATAATTATTAAAATAATTTTAAAAAATAATGAAAATAATAATAATAATAATAATTCTTTTTTTTTTTATTTTATAAATAATAAATTTTTATTTTTTTTTAATAATAATAATAATTTTAAAAATTAAAGTAGTGAAAATAATATTAAAAAATAAAAATAATAAAATATTGATAATAATAATAATAATAATTTCTGCTGCGCATGGACATTAAAATTCCGTTTCATTTTCTAGAAACTTCTCGAACGTGAGATATTCTTATTTATGTAAATAATCTTATCTGCATTTATACACACGACGCTCGCTTACTTATTCTATTTTTCGCTAAAAATGTAAATATTTAACATATACGGAGATAATAATTTAAAAATATTATTTTCAAAAGCACCTTTTTATTCTCTACAATAACAATGAAATGAATTTCAATTTTAAAATTACAAATTGCATCATTTTTACTGCAAGAGAAAATATGATTTGTTTATTATTATCATTGTTGCATTAGTCATGAAAAAAAGGAATATAAACAATCTAGGTTAAAAATATACACGTCATTGACACGAATATCGAGAAAAAAGGACTGGAATAAATTAAAAATCGACTTTTTGGTTATAAAGTTTCTTGTGAATGAATTATTTTAATTTTAAATCCGTTTCAAGGTCTCGTAAAATTCAAATAAGACGCAATTTTTTTTTTATATACAAAACAAGTGCCGCCATCTTGTCACACAAGTTATTTTACGCCGCAAAATAAAAAGAATTTGACCTTGAAATCAAAAGATACTTGTTTATTTATATTTAATAAAATTCGAAAAGAAAATAGTTGAATATTAATTTTTACCTTTTTTTTTTGCCTCTCGTTCTGCGCCAAATATTCTTCTTTAGGATTTATTTTTTTCAACGTGTCGTTTATTGTGCTCGGAATTCATTAATTTAGTAACGATCTTTCGTGAATGTCCACTTGGATCGAAATGATTTGTATGGAGAATTGCCTCACGTTTGCTTCTTTGTTTTCCACTGTGAGCACTGAAGATGTGCTTATCATAATCGTAGTTGAAATGCTCGTATTCATCAAAATGATCCTCAGACATAATTAACACTTTTTCTTTTTTGCTGCTCTATTCAAATTTCTTTTCTCAAAAAAATAAAGAAAAAGGGGTAAAAGTTTCTTCTTTAGAAGAAAACCTTTTGTCTCCGAAATAAATAAAATTTGTTTTGTTTGCGGAGAAAACAAATTGTCCACAATAGATTTCACGAATACAACTGGTTTTTGTAAAAACAGCGCCCGTCTCTTTTATAGACACGGTGAATTTAAATGCGCATGCGCACGACGAGGTCGATTTTCATTGGTTCGTCAAGTTTCTTACTTTGAAAGTGTCAAAAAAAAAAGGAATTCATCGAGATCTGTGATGAAAATAATATATTAGAATAGAGTAAAAACAAGTTTGTTTAATTGAGAAATTATTTCTTTCAATTTAACAAATGAGAATAGTTTAGTTAATTATCGATTGATAATTAGGTTGTAATTAATAATTCACAAGGTTCACAAGGTCCACAAGTGTGTATCGTGTATTTATCGTAACTGCTGGTAAATCGAGGTAAAAAAGGGTAAAAGAAATAAGGAACATAACCTATAAAAAGGTAAAAATAAAACTTGCGTCAAAATAATTATATACACAAATATTTTTTCTCTTTCCGAATTAATTTAAGAAAACGTTTCAATTTTGTTTGAATTTATTTTCGTAACAAATGCGGGAATTTATTTTAATGAAATTATTTTCTTTAAGAAAATAGACGTCTTTGGGTAAATTCACGAATTATCCTCTTTTGGTAAAATTATCAACTTTCGTAAAATTACCGTGTCTATTAAATCTGTCGAAATTGCCTTTTTTGTAAAATTCGTGAAATTATCTTTAAAAACAGGAAAAATATCTAAAAAAAATTGTCTTTTTAAGCAGTAAATATTTATATTTACAGTAAAATTATTCCATTGAGTGAAAGTATTTCGTTTAGAAAAATAATTCAACTTAGTAATAGTGAAATTATCGTATTTAGTGAAAGAAACAATTTTATTAATTTTCTATTTACACAAAGTGAAAAATTGTCAAGAAAACTTTTGTTCGTGCGTCAATTTTCTTTTCGCGCATTTTACGGAGAAAGTGAATTTTGCAATTCATGCGATTAGTTTTAAAAAGCAGAGCAATAAAAGAAAATAAATAAATAATTATTATTCAAAGTTGTGATGATAAATTCTTTCAGTAATTAATTTTCTTTGTTTGATTACATTTTATCTTGGTTATTGTTGACGCACTAGTGTTTGAGTGCGATTGTATTTTTTAGTATAATTTTTTTTTATTATTATTTCACTGTATAAAGTGAATCTGAGTTTTAACAGCTGTAAGTTATTTGCGATATTTCACCTTTTTGTTGAAATAAAATTTTTTTTTTCCAATTTCTGATGATAAATAATTCATTCGCATGAATTGTAAATTTAATAATAATTGAAATTTTGTTGTAACTTTAATTGCGTGTATTAATTTTTATTAATTATTTTTAGTATCATTTTAATTAAATTATTCGAAATAATTAAATAGTTTCGCAAATAATTTAAATTCTTCGCAGGAATTCAATTATTTTTACAAATAATAAAATTTTTTCCGCATAAATTGAATTATTTAAAAAACTTTTTGTAAAAATTTGTAGCAAGAATTCAATTATTTTCGAAAATAATAATATATTCTTCGCTGGATTTCAATTATTTTCAGTAAAACTTTTATTAAAAAAATTCAATTATTTTCAAAAATTGTAATAAAATTTTACTCAAGAATTAAATTAGAAAAAAAAATTAAAACTTTTTGTAATAATTCAATTATTTTCATAAATAATAAAATTCTTCGTGAAAATTCAATTATTTTGAGTAAAATTTCCCAAAGAAATTCAATTACATTCTAAAAAATTTTAATAAAATTCTTCATATGAATTCAATTATTTTTCAATTCTTCTTCAATTATTTTTTATAAATATTAAAGTTCTTCGTATGAATTCAATTATTTTTAATACAATTTTAATAAAATTTTTCGAAAGAATTTAATTATTTTCAAAATTGTTTAACAATTCTTATAAACAAAATTCAATTATTTTCAGTAAAATTTCTCAAAGAAATTCAATTATTTTCAAAATTGTTTAACAATTTTTATAAAAAAAATTCAATTATTTTCAGTAAAATTTCTCAAAAGAATTCAATTATTTTCACAAATTGAAATAAAATTCCTCAGGGGAATTTAATTCAATTATTTTGAAAAAATATAATAATAAATTTTTATAAAATTCATTTTAAAGGAATTCAATTATTTTCACAAAATTGAAATTTAATTGTTCTTGGGAATTCAATTTAATTATTTTGAAAAAATAATAATAATAAATTTTTATAAAATTCGTTTAAAAAATTAAATTATTTTCATTAATAATAAAATTTTCGACATGAATTCAATTTTTTAAAATTTGTTTATAAAATTCGTTGTCAAAATTGAATTATTTTCAAATTTCATAAAAGAATTCAATTATTTTTAGAAAAGTTTAATAAAATTCTCCTCGAGAATTCAATTATTTCCAATAAAATAATAATTAAATTCCTCGATTAAATTATTTTCAAAAATGTGAAAAAATATTCTCAAGAATTGAATTTTTTTTTAAGTTTTAATAAAATTTTATTTAAGAATTCAATTATTTTCAATAAAATTTTAATAACATTCTTCGAAAGAATTTAATTATTATTATAAATTATAAATAATAAAATCTTTCGTAAGATTTCAATTATTTTCAATAATTTTAATTAAATTCTTGACAAGAATTAAATTAATTTCACAAACAATAAAATTTTCGACATGAATTATTCAATTTTTCAAAATTTGTTTATAAAATTCGTTGCGAAAAAAAAATTATTTTTAATACAGTTTCAATAAAATTATTCAATTAAATTATTTTTAATAATATTTTAATCAAATTTTTCAAAATGATTGCATTTTTTTAAATTTAATAAAATTCTCAATTCAATTAATATTAAAAATTGTAATAAATAATGTTTTAAAAAAATTCAATTAATGTCAAAATTTTTAATGCAATTCTTTGTAAAAAGTCAATTACTTTGAGTACAATTTTAATCAAATTATTCAAAATAATTGAATTTTTTTAAAATTTAATAAAATTCTTTGAAACAATTCAATTATTTTCATAAATCTTTAGAAAAATTTTCGTATTAATTCAATTATTTTTAATAAATTTAAATTGAATTCCTCGAATATATTCAAATATTTTCAAAAAATTAATAACATTTTCTCGCCAGAATTCAATTATTTTAAATAAATAAGAAAAATTCTTCGCAAAAATTCAATTATTTTCATCAATATTAATAAAATTGAATTATTTTTCAAAGTTTTTATAAAGTTTGACGTTAGAATTCAATTATTAATTATTAAAATAAAATATAATTTATTAATTATGTTAAATTAAACTGTTAATTTAATAATAATCCAACTATTAATTAATCTAATTTAAACTGTTAATTAAATTAAATGAAACTATTAATTAAATTAACTTAAATTATTAATTTAATTAAATGAAACTATTAATTAAATTATAATTTTTCTCATCGTATAATTATCGTCAGTTTTAATAAAAAAAAATTTTTTTTTTGAAAGTAAAAAATTTATTTACAATTTTTTTTTTCAATCGATTCCATAAACATCGCCACTTTTTCTGTAATCTGCATTTGCAAAAATAGTCTCATTTTCTCTCGTAATTGCGGAAATAATGCTTGCGTGATTTTTATATCTCATTGTATGATGTCCCAATTTTTTTAAACCCTCAATTATTAATTTTTCGATTCCATATTCGTAAATTAATTTCATTGGAAATAATTGATGATGAATTCTTGCCGCGTCCACTGCTTCCTTCAGTGTGTTTCCCATCCACAAAAATCTCGCAATCACCTGCAAAGAAAAAAAAACAAAAAAAGAAATTAAAAAATGAAAATTAAGAAAAATTTATTATTTCTTTTATTTTTAATAATTATTTATAATAATAATAATAATTATTATTATTATTTTATTATTATTATTACTTTATTATTATTATAATTATAATTATTATTTTATTATTATTATTTTTTATTATTATTTATTATTAATTTGTTTTTATGTAAATATTGTCGTACAAAAGCAATTGCAGTTGTTATTTTTGTACCGCCAGCAGCGCCAATGATCATTTTGACATTATTATTGCTGTCAATTAAAATTGTTGGCGACATTGATGACAATGGTCTTTTTCCAGGTTCAATGAGATTACTTTGACTGGGTGGAATTCCAAAATAACTGAATTTTGATTCGAGGCCAAAATCGTCCATTCCACTGTTGAGGAGAATTCCAGTTTGTTCGCTTACGATTCCACTTCCAAAACTAATTTTTGAAAATTAAAAAAAAGGAATAATAATTAAAAGAGGGAAAATTGAAATACAACATTCTACTTAACTATTAGGTAAATATTCAATCACTAGAGAATTTTTCTTTTTTTTCCACTTAAGAAAAAAAAATCTTTTGAACCTCTCTTCAAACTAAGGAAAAAGAATTTTTGCCACAGAAAAATAATTATTTTATTTAAATTAATAAAATCTTTCCCCTCACCGGGATTCGAACGTATAACAAATTTACGCATTTTAATGCCTCAACGACTACGACCAACATGCATATTTTAATTAAACTATTTCAATTTAAAAAATTAAAAATTATTTTCATTAAATTTAATTAAAAGGGGAAAAAAAATTTAAAAAGAGAAAATTTGATACTTGCTAAAGATTGACAGTACTGGTAATGGAAACAGCATCACCATTTGGTGCAAATACTGATATATGTGATGTTCCATGATCATTAAAATTTCCACTATCTTCAAAACCATAATAAAATGGATCGTTCCATGTTCTCTCGCTGTTGATTTTTTCCCAATGCAATTTAGCGAACTCCTTCGATTGCAACTTTCTAATCAACTACATAAATATACATATAATATAGTTTATAATTTATTTTATACCACTTGTCAGTATTATTAATTTAAAAAATTCTTTTTCAAAAAAGAAAATTCAAACAGAACACTAATTTAATTAAATTTGTTTTCTATTTTCAAATTTTAATTATTTAATTACATTTAATTATTATTATTTATTTAATTAAATTCTATTACTTCGTTTAGTTGATTAATAGAATAATTACAATATAATTTTAGTAATAAGAATTAAATTAATTTACTTATAAGAAAGAAGTATTTTATTTCTTGAAAACATGGAAAAATTTATCATATTCTGAAATATGAAATGCAAAAATAATTACTTGCGTTAAATCGACGAAATCGGAATCACCGAGTTTTGTTCGAAATGCGTAAGCGTATTTAAATGCCTCTATCATATTTTGAAATGTGACTATCGAAGAATTAATGTCAGCAATGCTCTCCTTTGTGAAATGGAAATTATCAAAAATGTTGAGAAGAAATATAAGAATATCCCCGCCGCCTGGAACACCCGAGGAATAAACTTTTATTCCATTAGAAAGAATTGTACTCGCTGGCTCCCTCCATTTTACTCTGAAAATTTTTTTCTTTTCATTATTTTTTTATTTCTATTAATTTTTTTATAATTATTGTTTATTTCTATTATTAATTTTTTATAATTGTTTTTTATTTCTATTAAATTTTTTATAATTATTGTTTATTTCTATTATTAATTTTTTATAATTATTTTTTATTTCTATTATTAATTTTTTACAATTATTTTTTATTTTTATTATTGTTATTAATTTTTACTTGCAATTTTCAAATTTTTTAAAAATTTAATAATAATTTTTTAAAGTTATTAACCTGTAATCATTGAGATCCTTCATCTCGATAATTCCACCTCTTTGCTTTAAATCTTCAACAAGTTTAAGTCCCAATGAACCATTGTAGAAAATATTTACACCTTCTTTAGCAATTAATCGCATTGTTTCGCATAATTTTTTTGGCTTTATTATTGAACCCGGCTTTCGAAGTTCGCCCGTCTCAGGATCAATGAACATTTCCCTAAAAATTGAAATTATATTTCAAAATTAGAAATTTTCTTCCTTTTATTTTTTTCCCTCTTTATTCCTTGAAAAGTAATTGAAAAATTAAAAGTAATAAATTTTAATTATAATAATTATAATAACAAAATTAAATTAATTTACGAAAAACGAAAAAAATAAATTTGAAAATTTGAAAAAGCCCGCGTTAGAATTAGTTGCCAGAGGGCGCCATTGACTTTCTCGCTAGTGGTAATTTTTTACGTCGAATTTCAGTAGAAATACAAAAATAATAATAATAGAAAAAATATTATATAAAATTAAAAACAGTTGTATTAATAAATGAAAAAATGCAACAGTAATATAAAAATTATTTTTATGAAAAAATACAAGAATAAAAAATATAATTACTTGAGAGTAGGATCATCGTGAATATTGAAATTATCCTCCTGAAGACCTTTATACTGGGATTTTGTCAAATTATAACCATTATCGCAAATTTCAATACTTGGTTCGAATAATTCTGCCCAGGGCAAATTTCCAAATCGTTTATGAGCCTCCCAGTAACCCGCTAGTTCTCCTGGTACAGCCACCGATAAACTGCCTAAATAAAATTAAACCCAGTAAAATGAACCATTTTTTAATTGTAATTTTAATTATTATTAATATTTGAATCCCTAAAATTGGCGTCGACGCTGAGCGTCAAAGACTATTTTTTTAAAGCATAAAAATAGTTTTGTTTTTAGTGATAAAAATGCCATTAGTTTTACTACATTTATCCGAATTTCTGTAATTTTTAATTTAATCAATTCAACTTAAAATCTGTAGAAAAAAAATTGTTAAATAATTTTGGGTTTTTGGAGAAAAGAAAATTTTTTGGACGCTTAGCGTCGACGCTACATTCAGAGAACAATAATATTAATAATAATTAATAATTAGAGATTAAAATAATTGTAAAATATTGTTATAATAGTAGTATAGTACCGGTTTTCGAGGCATTATCGGACTTATCATGAAACATAAATTTGTGCGCTGCTGCCGGAGCCGAATATCTTGCGTCCAAAACAAAAGCCTTTTCCGATTTTCGTTCGTAAATTGTCATGAAAAATCCCCCACCAAATCCCAAACTGTGCATATTTATAAAGCCATTGCAGATCATTGCCGCCAATGTTGCGTCGACTGCCGATCCATTTTTTTCTAATATTGTCCTGCGGAAAACAAATATTGTCAAAAATTTTTAAAAAATTATCCTCACTATTCATAGTGAGAATACTTTTCTTTTTTTAATTTTTGATAATTCTCACTATTAATAGTGAGAATAATTTTAATTTTTTATAATTCTTAGTATTGATAGTGAGAATAATTTTCTTTTTTTAATTTTCGATAATATGAGCTATTAAGGACATCCGGAAGTTATTTTTATTTAGAAATTTTTTTTGACTATAATTTACATTTTTTATTGTACGTACTTTCCAATTAATGCACAAGGCGGTCCATCGGCGCAAACAGCGGCTTTTTTAAATTTTCTCAATACACTCCACGATGGTGGTTGTGAATATTCGGGATCAGGAGGAATTAATTTTTCATCTTGATTTGTATTAAAAACGCCAACAATCGTTGGTATCAAAATAATTGTAAATACCACGAGGGAGGTTAGGAAAATTTTCTTCCATTTTAAATTGAATCTAAAACAAAAAAGTTATTAATTTAATAGAAATTAATTTTAATACTATTCATTTATAATTTACTTATTTACTGTTCAAGTATGTATTATTTATTTATTGTTTATTTATTATTTATTTATTACTGACATTATTATTATTATTAGTCCACTTGAGAACGTCAACATCATCACTAGGTGGCGTAGAAACTGATTTTATCAACTGAACTGCCACCTAGCGGTGACCTTGGCGTTGCAGGTGTTGAAAAGCAGCTTCATATTGAATCTCAAGATGTTCGTATAACTTTATAATTATTTATCATCAGATTATTATTTATTTATTAATTTATGATAAACGGAGCAAAAAAAATGCCGAATTTAAAAAAAAAATTTTTGTTATTGATTACACTTTTTTTTTGTAAATAAGAAATTAAATATATAAAATATTTGCAATTTTTTAATTTAATCATTTATCGTATAAAACGAATGGTAGATTACTAAGCAATATTATTGTCCTTTGTACATTTGTTTGCGTTCTATAATTACATAAGAATTTATACGCACATATTTGTCACTTGATTTTCATCTTTTCTCGACTAAAGTTGATTACGAGCGCGCTTATAATGTTTGTGAAGAAAGTTAAAATTTAATTATTTACAATAATTTTACTCTGTAAGTACATTATTGAATTTCTTTTTTGTTATAAAAAAATATTAGATTAATTTTTTTGTTAATATTTTTGCAAAATAAATTATTGTCAATATTTGTTTTCATAAAATCTATTTATTATTCATTATTTTTTTTCTATACGATACATTTTAATTATTTATATAATAAATAATGTAAGGTATGCTTGCCACTAGACCATATCGGAATTCTAAGCAGTCAAAATGCTTTCAAAACTTTTCAATACCAAAATTATTTATAATATTAAAAACTATATATCATTCTTTATTTTTATTTATTTCTATAAAATAAATTTAATTATTTAAACAATGAGTAATGTTAGGTATGCTTGCCACTAGAACATATCGGAATTCAAAGCAGTCAAAATAATTAAAAACTTTTCAGTACCAAAATTATATTATTATTAATTAATTAATAAATTAATAATAGTAAAATCTGTTTCTTGTTCTTTATTTTTATTTTTTTAAATATAAAATAAATTTAAATAATAAATTTGTCAGGTATGCTTGCCACTAGACAATATCGGAATGCTCTCAAAATTTTTCAGTACAAAAAAAAGAAAATATAATTATATTAACAAATAATAAATATTTAACTAAACACTTACTTGTTTAAAATGGTGCAAATATTTATTGAATCCATTAATTTTTGTTTAGATTGATAATTAACAATTTTTTTCCTTTTTCTATTGAAATTTATTTTCCTGCATTTTTCCTCCCTTGAACTAAAACTATTGTTTTGATTGCGGCGTTTCATATACAAATCTGTGTAAAGAAAAATAATAACAATCGGGGTTTATTTATTTACAAATTTCACTTTTTTACGTTTCTTTTATAAATTTTTAAACTATTTTTTTTATAATAAAATTTATAATAGAATTTATAATAGAATATTATATATTATTATATACTTGTATTAAAATTATATTATACATTTTATAATAAAAAAGAGTTGTTAATTATAATTTTTCAATTTTTTAATTAAAATTTTTGAATTAACTTTCTCAAATTGCAATCTTTTAATAACAATGCTAGACATTAAAAATAATAAATCGTTTTAAATAATATTTTATTTGAAATAAAAAGTTGTTTTATATAAAAAATTATTCTATTTAAAAAATAAAAAAAAAATTTTAAATAAATTACTTTGAACAATTTTATTTGAAATAAAAATTTGTTTTAAATAATAAATTATTCTATTCAAAAAATAAAAAAAAATTTAAATAACAAATTACTTTGAACAATAAAAATTTGTTTTTAAATACCAATTTGTTTATATTTAAAATTAGAAAGAAAACGAAAACTTACCGTACGACAATTTTTTATCATTGATGTTTTGAAAATGAAGACTTCAAATAAATATTGAATGGAAAAAATTCCATTTTATGGAAGTTATTGAAAATTTTATTCTCCATTATTTAAAAAAAAGTGTAAAAACACATACAAAATTTCGTCTCTTGTTCCATTGAAAATTGAGAAATTGAATGCAAAAATAATTTTTTGACAGTGAATTTGCAAACAACACAGCAGCTGATAGGTTAAAAATCGATTCAAAGCTTGCGCAGTAATTTGTTTCCTGAAAAAATTGAATTTAGCGCAAAAGTTTATTATTTTTTTAAAAATAAAAACGTAGTATTTTTCTTTTATTTATTATACATTGTTATTATTAAATCATAAATCTTAATTTCATTTTAATAAATATGTAATTATTATTCTCTATTTATTGTTATTATTATTATTATTATTAGATATTATTATTATTTTTATTATTATATTATTATTTATATATAATAATAATATTTATAATAATAATTCATTATTAACAATTTATTATTAATTAACAATCAAACTTTATTTTTCTTTTGCTTCTTTTTATCCCGATTATTTAAATTCACTGAAAACAATTTTAATTATTCTTGTTGTTAGTCTTATTATTACTATATATTTTCTGCCGGTATAATTTAGAAAAAATTTACATAATTTACAAAAAAAAATTTTTTATTTAAATTTATTTATTTTATTTAAATTTTTATTTAAAAGTCTAAAATTTATTTGAACTATAAACTTTTATGTACCTAATTAATTAATTATAGTTAAAAATGTATTTTTCTTGAATGAATTCTCGAGTTAATTTCTTCTTTAATTGTTAATTATTATTGATCAAGAAAAATGATAATTAACTACTAAATAACGTAAATACACTTTTAAATTAATTGCATTTTATCGATCATTGTTTTACTGCATCTTGCCATATATATATGTATATATAAAAGTCATTACTTTTATGGTAATTTGAACGTAATTGGTTAATTTAATTGAGTTCATAATTAAGTTAATTAATATTTCATCATAGTTTGTTTAATAGGATAATTAAATTTCCTCAAATAAAATTTATTACATATTTTTACAATACAATTTTTTTTTACTTTTCTAAATTTTGCAAAAAAATAAGTAAAATATTATTTAAATTGAATAAAAAATGTAATATTAATAACAATATAATATTAATAATAAATATAATAAAATAATAATAATAAATATAAAAATAAATAATTATTGTCCTTTTGTGGTCGTCTTATTTTCAATAATTAAATATTAAAGGACGTTAAAGATTATTAATAAAATAAATAATATAATATTAAATAAATTAAGTAATAATAAAATAATAATATAATTTATTAAATAAATAAATTAATAATTAAATATTTTTTTTCAGCTTTGCCAAAAATCAGGAAAATTCTTTTTTTACACGAAGAAAATTTTCAATTATCAAGGAAATCGAGACAAATTGTGAGTAAAATATTCTTAAACATGTCTTTTGATTTTTTTTACTTTTAATTAAACCTGATTATGTTAATTTGGGTTAATTACTAAATGTTAATTTGAAAATTTAAATTGTTAATTAATTGACGATTAGAACCGAGAAAATAAGTGCTTCTCTTAATTATCATATAAGTTAAGCGAAAAAAAATATGTATAACAGAATTTTAGAATAAAAATTAATTTTTTTATTACTTTCAACTAATAATAAATAAAATTTATTCTTTTCAAGTAGTTTCAGAATCAAATTCTTAAACAGATTTATTTTTTATTTTAAGTTATGTTTTCATTAATAATAAATATGATTTTGTTTTTAAATTTTTAATTTGATTATAAATTATAATTTCGTTTCTAAATTTTTAATTTGTTTGTGTTTTATAATTTATAATTTCTCAATTTGTTTATAAATTATAATTTCTCAATTTGTTTATAAATTATAATTTCGTTTCTCAATTTTTATTTTTTAATTTTATAAATTCGTTTATCAATTTTTAATTTGTTTTTTTTAATTATAATTTCGTTTCTCAATTTTAAATTTGTTTTTTAATTATAAATTCGTTTATCAATTTTTAATATGTTTTTTTTAATATAATTTCGTTTCAGAATTTAAAATTTTGTAAACTACAATTTCGTTTTTGAATTAAAAATTTTGTAAATTATAATTTCGTTTCTGAATTAAAAATTTTGTAAATTATAATTTCATTTTTGAATTAAAATTTTTGTAAATTATAATTTATTTTTTGAATTAAGGGCATTTGAACCTTGATGACGTTACAGATTGTGCAAAGCATGTGTGACGTCATCAAGGTTCAAATGCCCTTAAAAATTTTGTAAATTATAATTCCGTTTCAAAAGTAAAAAATTTATTTACAAGTTAATAAATATTTAAAAACAAATTATTTTGGAAAGGGAGGGGGCGGGGATTAAAAATAATTTAACAGAAAATTTACATTTTATAATGAGAGGATTTACAACAATACACAAAAAATTATTTTTTATACAACTTTATATTTTGTGATTTAATAATATATATATATATATTCTGACAATCATTCTTTTGTCCGGTAAACATTTCAAAATTTATAATATATTATATTTATAATATATTTTGTAATGTAATTGAATATAATATAAAATATTAAATTATAATATTAAATATATATTATAATATATAATATTTATAAAACAGATGGTACAGATTTTTTTTCCTGCATTTAAGGTCATTTATTGCCTGTTCAATAAATAAATATATAATATATATAATATATTATAAATATGTGTCTTATTCGCAATAAACATTCGCAGTTTTAATTTCAGACAGATTTTCTTATACATTTTTTTGTATTTTTATTTTTTGGAATGCAATTTTCCTCTCATTGAATAACATCTTTTTTACCTATTTATTTATATATTTATTAATTTATTTATATATATATATTTATTAATTTATTTATATATATATATTTATATATTTATTTATATATCTATTTATATATTTATTTATATATTTATACATTTACGTATTTTACAAGTTGTTTTTCTCAAGACAATAGAATACAGAATGAAAATGAGAATGACAAAGTCAGTCAAGCATAGAAATTGTTTTACTAAATAATTAATTTATTTTTAAAAAAAAGTACTTTGACTTTTTTTTCGTTCTTTTTTTCTCTTTATTTTTTTTTCTTTGGTAAAAAATATTTTAAAAACTTAAAATATTCAGGTACTCGATAGAGAAATAGAGCAACGTGTTTGTGCAAGTTGTAAAAAATAGAAAAAGAGTATTATTTTTTCTTTTTTTTGTCTCAATGTATTATGTATAAAAAAGAATGGTGTCAAAAAATGTGTACATTAATTTTAGATTATCTTAACATTTATCATTAAATCTATTAAAATACTGCTTCATGCAACATTTATCACTAGGAAAATTTTTCATGAACACTCCTTATTTATATATTATTATATTTACAAGAGTCATTGTGACATTTTTTTTATTTAATTTATTACCTTATCATAATTAAGAAAGTATTATTAATTTACAATTAATCTATTTTTTGAACCATCAATTTTTTTATGTTGAAATTTAATAAATTATTAATTTAATAAAAAAAAAAAAAAAAAAAAAAAAAAAATTAATTTTCAATTTGACAGTAATTTATTGGGGCCTAATTTTTATTTTAAAATAAATTACTAATTTAATAGTTAAATTTAAAAATAAATTACTAATTTAATACTTAAATTTAAAAATAAATTACTAATTTTAAACTTAAATTTAAAAATAAATTACTAAATAATTTAATCAAAACTAATTATCAATTTTTAATCGCGATTTTTGTCGGATTTCTTTTTTAAATTTGTCGATTTTTATTTCACGACGTATTTAATTCATTAAAAATTTTTTTGAATTTAATTACAAATTTTAACAATTAGAAATTAATAACATTAATAATTGAAAGTATTTATATTGTTGAGTATTTTAGTCAAATGAAAATAATTTCTTAAATTATTGGCAATTTTTGTTTTGTGGAAGTATAAAAATATAGTCTTCGGATATGTAACGTCGATTACTCTAGCTACTTAAAAAAATTAGGAATGTCGAGTTACTTAGAAATAAAATTTTTAAAAAATCATTTTCGTAAGAAATGTAATTTTAATTTCATTTCTTTAAAAAAAGTATTCTTAGTTCCTTTTTAAAAAAAAGTATTCTTAGTTCCTTTTTAAAAAAAAAAGTATTCTTAGTTCCTTTTTAAAAAAGTATTCATAACTCCTTTTTTTAAAAAGTATTCATAACTCCTTTTTTAAAAAAGTATTCATAACTCCTTTTTTTTTAAAAAGTATTCTTAACTCCTTTTTTAAAAAAGTATTCTTAATTCCTTTTCTTAAAAAAGTAATTTCGATTCCTTATAAGAAAGGAAATTTGAATCACTTAAAAAAAAAAAAATTTTCTAATTTTTAAAGAAAAAAGTAATTTAAAAAGAAATTTTCCTTGAAAATAAAAATTCGAGCTATATTAGTTTAGAACTTTAGACTCATGTTGAGTATCGACGTTTTCTTCTAAAATTACAAGATTCGCCTTTTTTTCATTAACCTCTTCGGTACTACTCCAACTCGCATCGCTCTCGCTCCCCTCCCGTGAATTGTCATCATCATCATCATCCATTTTTTTCGTCTTCGTACCAAATTCTTCTTTTTCCTGCAAAAGGTCCCTTCGATTGTTAGGTTGTAATCATTGTTTTCTGGAAAGTGGACGTTTAGGAAGTTTTTTTTTTAGAAAAAAAGAATATTTTTGATGACTTTTTCAAATTTTTTGATGAGAAATGTTTAAATGACCTAGAGAAAAAGATTGATTAGTGATAATGAATGAAAGAGAGAAAGAGAGAGATAGAGAAAGAAATTTTGTTTTTCAATTTTTATACCAATGGCAATGTTCTAGGAAGTGTTGATGTCGTAGTTGTTGCTGTATTTTCCGTATTGTCACTACTTTCACTACGTTCAAGTGGTCGATTGCCTATAAAAATCACCCCCTCCTCCAATGTCTTCACACGAACGAATCTTCGTCCAATTGGCCAATTTTCCATTCCATTTTTACCCCTTGATTGTTTTTGCATTACCCCCGTTGTCCAGACACTTGCGTCACTACTTCCTGTGCTGCTGTCGCTGCCCGTGCTTCTCTGCCGCCAGCGACGCTCTTTTGGAATAAGAAAAAAGTTAATTTTCGCAAATTTTTGGAAGATGGGGTTAAAAATCGCAAAATTGGTAATTTGCGATTTATTTAAAGAATTTCTCAAAACGGAGCTAGACAGCAAAATGATTCTAATTGAATGTGATGGAATGTGTAATGAATGTAAGAGAGGCGAAATTGACAGAGCACGCACTTGAAGAGAGACTAGCTCCTCCCACAGTCCCACTGTGTATTAGTTGCGCGCGTCGCGTCGATTTCCCCGAAGAGAGTTCGAGACTCCCCACTCGCTCGCGCTTGCGCCAATTGCGAGAGACTTCCCCCACCGCGCGAGTATATAAGGAGCGGTCTCCCCTGCCAGTCGGGCATTCACTCATTACTCACGGACGTCGCAACATCGTCGTTTTGATTTTCATAGCCTTACAACGACAATTTTTCCATCTCCT
Source organism: Leptopilina heterotoma (assembly GCF_015476425.1). Taxonomy (NCBI): domain Eukaryota; kingdom Metazoa; phylum Arthropoda; class Insecta; order Hymenoptera; family Figitidae; genus Leptopilina; species Leptopilina heterotoma. The sequence continues at coordinate 4,518,788 of NW_025110842.1, forward strand.
CTCCCCTCCGAAGCAATACATAATAATTAATTAATTATTGATTACACTTGAAACCTTGAAAAAACTTAGAAAGGTCAGGGAATTTTGATAGGAATTCTGGAAAATAAATTTTTTTCTAAAGTTATTGTGCTTATTCTTGAAATCTAAATATTTTAAAATTGATTCAATTTTAAAAGAGTTGCGTTCGCAATTTTCTTAAATACATGAAATTTAAAAGGTTTTAATTTAAAATTTTGTCATATTTCAATTTTTAATGAATTCATTAAATAATAAAAATTTCACAGGAATTCATTTATTTACAAACTTTTTATAAATTTCTTCGCAATAAATAAATTATTTTCATAAATAATCAAACTTTTCGCAGAATTTAAATTATTTTGAATAAAATTTGTCGCAAGAATTCAAATATTTTTACAAATAATAAAATTCTTAGGACGAATTCAATTATTTTCATAAATAATAGAATTCTTTAGAAGAATTCAATTATTTTTAATAAAATTCATAGCAAGAGATCAATTATTTTCATAAATAATAAAATTCTTTAAACAAATTCAATTATTGTCATAAATAATAAAATTTTTTATAAGAATTCGATTAATTTTAATAAAATTTTTGTAAAATTCATCTCAGGAATTCAATTATTTTCATAAACAATCAAATTCTTTAGACGAATTTAATTATTTCGAATAAAATTCATCGCAAGAATTCAATTGTTTTTAATAAAATTCATAGCAAGAATTCAATTATTTTTATAAAGAATAAAATTCTTTAGACGAATTCAATTATTTTTAATAAAATTCATTTCAGAAATTCAATTATTTTCATAAACAATAGAATTCTTTAGAAGAATTCAATTATTTTCATAAATAATAAAATTCTTTAGACGAATTCAATTCTTTTGAATAAAATTCATCGCAAGAATTCAATTATTTTCATATATAATAAAATTCTTTAAAAGAATTCAATTATTTTTAATAAAATTTTAATATAATTGATTGCAGGAATTCAATTATTTTCTTAAATATTAAAATTCCATAGAAGAATTTCTTGAAAGAATTTATATATTTTCAAAAATTTTAATGAAATTCTTTTAAACAAATCAATTTTTTTCAAAATAGTTTTAATAAAATTCTTCATAGAAATTTGATTAATTTCTATAATTTATCAAAATTCAATTATTTTTAATATCTACCATTTTAATAAAATTTCACAAAAGAATTCAATTATTTAAAAAGAAATATTAAAATTCGTCTCAACAATTCAATTATTTTCAAAAGTAATAATAATTTTCTCCAAAATTCAATTATTTTCAAAAATTTTAATAAAATCTCGGCAAAATTTCAATTATTTTCAAAAACTTTTCTCAATTCAATCAAATTTTTTTTACAGAGATTCAATTATTTTTAATACAATTGTAATCTAATTTCTCGAAAAATGAAATTATTCTTAAAAATATTATTAACAATTAAAATACGTCAAAAAAAATTTTTATTAATTCAAAAATTTAGAGAGAAAGTATTATACTGCGAATTGTTAGAAATAATTAAATTTTAAAAAGGTTTCAAATTATAATCTTTGAATGTTTGAATTTTTCATAGTTTTAAGTCTGAAAATTGTGTAGATTTAATTTTTTTGAAAAACTTTAATTGAATTTTTTTTAAGTTATTTGATACTTTTATTGTCTAATATATATTTGATTTGATTGAAGTATAGATTTCATTTGATTTCATCCGAATAATTGATAAAATTTCTTAAATTTGAATTGTAAAAAGAAAATTTGTAAATTTTTAATGAAATTTTTAAAAACATATTAATTTAAGGAAGAATTTTAGTTAAAAATTGTGGATAACAATAATTGAATTAAAGTGATGAATGTAATTCTGAATAAGTTACAGTAACATTATTTTTATAATATAAAATAATGATTTTATCAGTCTGTCGTTTTGAATTATTATAAAACATATTCATCGATTGCTCCGAGTCGAAGACTCGTAGTGATCGATTTCTTCATGTTTTATAACAATTTTTTATAAGCTGTTTAATTTCAAAAAGGTTTTAATGTAAAATTTTTGAAAATCATAATTCTTATGGTAAAATTATAATGGAAAATATAAATGTACTTTTAAAAACCTGGAAGAATTTATTTTTTTAACATGGAAAACCTGGAAAAGTCATGGAATTTGAAATGAGCAAAAGCGTCCCAGGTCGGAAAGTTAACGTAAGTTAATGTTAAATAATGTTACTAACGTTAGACTAACGTTAACTAACATTAGAATAACGTTAACTAACATTAGAATAACGTTAACTAACGTTAGGCTAACGTTAACTAACGTTAGGCTAACGTTAACTAACATTAGGATAACGTTAACTAACGTTAGGCTAACGTTATAATATGACATTAGTGACCAAAAAATGTCGTTAGATTAACGTTAACCTAACGTTAGTAGCATTAGCTAACGTTAAGTAACGTTAATTTTTCCACATGGGGTGGTAACCTTGTATTTGCTCTGTAACATCGGGATTATAGTTGTTATCGACCAAGGATCCGCATCTCAATTTTTTGAAATCCGCTACTTATATTTTCTTACATTCATTACAAACTGTGTGTATTTAATGTTATGTAATGTTTTTCCTATTGTTATTTTATGTAATGAACGGGATTGTACTGACGTCGAAAGTAAAAATCCAGTGGGTGGATTTGACCAAAGTTTGGGATTCGTTAACTTGGATCTTAAGGTAAATGCGGCCATTGGGTTTATTATTTTAGACAGCGGAAATGTAGTCTAATGTCACAACTAATGAAAAAAATTGATGATGGGAAATCAATTTTTTTTTATTTTTACTTTCGCTAATCTGCGAGACCGGTGCAGAAGCAGCTGTTGTTAATGTTTTCTTAAGCAATGGACTATCGTAGTCCTGACTCTCTTCGCTGCAAGCTCGAGTTATGAGAATCCTAGGACTTTGATTTGGAGTATCGCTCATAGAGCACCCACCATCGTTTTCAATACTCTCGCTACCGTCGAAATCGTTACAGTAGCGAGAGACAAGTTGTAGACTCGCTGTACTTGCACTCGTTCTCACTGGTTTTGCAGATCCAACTGTAATTAGTCAAAGAAATTTTTTTTTATTGAAAGAATCTAAATAACTAGTAGGATTTGCATTAAGGCAGTAGTCTCCTTTATAGGCTTAAAAAAATCGACTTTTTTTTGGGTCTTAAATCTATTCCAAAACTATCGAAGAGCAAGGAGACTCGCACAGCTCGACTATCAGAAAGCCTCCGCCAAAATGCGTTCATCGAAGAAGAGGAAGGACTGTTGTATGGTCCAGGAATAGCTGTTTAACATTTAATTAGTGTAAATATCCAAAAACTTATATTTTTTTGGACCGAAAACTTTAAAGCGCGTTTTCTCGAATTTTCATTTTTACACGTCATAGAAAACGGTGCCGGCGATAGCAAAAAGAATATTTTTCCGATTGACAAAAATCAAAGTGATCTAGCTTCAGTATTAAATTATCTTCTATTTGTATAAAATATCAGCTAAAAATTTCGTTTACCGCAATCATTTCCTTCCCTTTCAAAAAAATTGCTGAAAAACGCTTTTTTTCGGCTTCTAAAGGAGACTACTGCCTTAAGTTTTTGATTCCTAATTGGGGGTACCCCAAAAAGGCAAAATTAATATAAATCCTATCCCGTATCAATAAATCAGAATAATACCTAATTCGGCATTTGGCACTCTGAGTGTATTACAAGAAGCAGCCGTTTGTAATCGACTGCGATGAAATGGATTTCGAATATTACTATCATCAAAAGGATTTCCCGTTCTACAGGAACCGAGAACTAATAATGCTTCGCTGAGGCGTCGTTGCAAAGGCGGAAAAGGGAAGAAGGAGGCCTGTCCATTTCCTGAAGGCCTCCTTGAACCAGTGGCACTAGGCGTTCGCGCCTGAATTTCCTGCAATTAATAGAAAGAGAGAAAACGTGAACGAATAGTAATCGATAAATTTGTGTACTCAAAAAGGACAATTTACCACCTAGTGTGCAAACAAAACCACGCCTGTAATTATTCTCTCTTGCAGACTTTTTTTTTTTACTTCTTCAAGGCTATTTTTTAATCCAACAAAAAAAATATTCACAAAAAATAAATGAGTGGAAATCTCTTACCTGCTGTAATTCGGATTTAGTGGCTTTTTTACGCCAGTAGTTTTGCACGGAACGTCGTAGGGTTCGTGATTTAAGACCATAGAGAAGTCCATTAACGGGTGGTGAACAGGCTAGAAGAAGTGAGGCCAAGGACGCGAAACGAGGATGCGCGTGCAGACGTTGTTGACTTCCGACGCCCCCAACTCCAATGGCACAACACACCTCCCACAGGATCAAACCGCAATAGGGAAAGTACAGTAAATAGAGAGATCCAACAAGTTGCATTACCTGTAAAGTCGAAGACCATCAAAAAACGAAACCTAAAAATTTAAAAAAAAGTAGTCAAAAGTCATTACCGTACTAGCAGCACTATGAAATCGTGGTGGTCCACCTCCGGCATTAGGCGAAGTTATCGAGGGAATAAAAAAAGGATTCCTCTGATGCGTGATGGTCACTTGGGCACTTAACGTAACCTCATAAATTGCGCTCGCAATACGATGACGATGATAGCGTGCAATACCAAGTACACGTAAATTGCAGACAGTGACGAGCACTGCTGGTAGTGCGAGACCTAAAAAAGCGTACGCTACACCATAAACAACGGCCGATGAACCCCAATTGTCATTGCCAAAGTCGGGAGCACAACATCCAAGACCAGGAATGTATTTATACGGTGGAGCTAGACCTGATATCGGCGGTAGGCAAAGTAGGAGTGATCCCGTCCATGATGCTGCCAATCCGAATATCACTCTTCGTGGTGAGACCAGTGCGGCATAGTGGAGTGGAGCCGCGATAGCGTAATACCTATTTGTTATTCTTTATTTTTATTTATTTCTATAAAATTGTTACATCCTTAAAAAACATTTAAAAAATTTTTTTTAAAACAAATTTGTTATATTTTTTAACTTTTATCGTACACATAACTTAAAATGGGCCCTATGATGTCAGGTGTACTTTCTACTAGATAATATCGGAATTATTAGTTAAATAATAAGTGATGTCAGGTATGCTTGCCACTAGATAATATCGGAATTATTAGTTAAATAATAAGTGATGTCAGGTATGCTTGCCACTAGATAATATCGGAATTATTAGTTAAATAATAAGTGATGTCAGGTATGCTTGCCACTAGATAATATCGGAATTATTAGTTAAATAATAAGTGATGTCAGGTATGCTTGCCACTAGATAATATCGGAATTATTAGTTAAATAATAAGTGATGTCAGGTATGCTTGCCACTAGATAATATCGGAATTATAAGCAGTCAAAATGCTATCAAAACAGGCGTAACATCTTCAGCAACAAAAGAAAAATTAATTCGCGATTCCTTTTGTTCCGGTTATCAAAAATGATATTCCAATTGCAGAAAAATTAACCGAGGATGATTTTTAATTTAGTCGTCCTTTGCAGACAGAAATTTGACGAAAATACGAATTTTCTAATGCGGGATAATTAATTTTCCTAGTTTAGAAATATTAAGACGCGTGGGGCAAAATTAAATCGTGTGCCGCTCCTGAGTTTGCGGAACCAATCAGCGCCCGGACGCTCCCCCACTTTATTAAGTCCCCGCGATCCCCACTCCGACTCCGTTCGAGGAGTATATAAAGTGACGCGCTGCTCGGGACTGCTCAGTCGAAGCGTGGCTACCGACGACGAAAGTGGAATAATTTTTTTTCTTCTTTTTTATAAATAGTTATGAATTAGTATACCTTTCACAGTTCAGACCAGTTACGGTCCAAAGGGCCACGGGATGGAGAAGGGCCAGGAGAAAACCGTGTAGAACGCACCAAGTGCCGGCAAATGGCCAGGAACCGGTGCTAAATACTAAAAGTACGAGACAAACGGCCGCTTCCACTGCTCCTAAATGTACCAGCAGCAAAGTGTTTGCAGTCTGCTGCTGGTGAATCTAATTCGAAGGGAGAATTTTATAAATATTTTTACTTAACAAAAAGTATCGTAGTTTCAACAAAAGAAGCAAAAAATAATTTTAAAAGGAAAAAAGTAGAAGAAGAAAAGATTCTTTAAATGAAAACAATGCTAGAAGGGAACAAACATAAATAAAAATAATGAAAACAGAAAATAAAAGTAAAACAAGAAAAGCAAACAGAAAATCAAAGAAAAAAAGTAAAGCAGATCAAAAACCGAAAACAGAACAAATGAAAATATAGAAAAGTTAGTACAAGCAGAAAGTAAGCAAACACAAAAAAGAAAGCAAAGAGGAAAAATTAGAAAGTAAAAAATAAAAACAAGAAAAATATAAAAAATTGAATCGGATGCAAAAAAGAAAGAAGGAAGTCACCTGCTTGCCGAGTCCAAGAACAACAAGAAGAATGTAGGCATTAAGAAGAAGGCCCACACATGATACTAGGACAATTGGTACACCAAAGGCCCAAGGGCCCATTCCTCCTTCTCCCCTTTCTTGCGAATATTAATTTTTTTAGCTGCCACTTTTGTATACTAATTTTCTGTTTTCTTGTTATTATTTCTTTATCTGCATAATTCATGTGATTCTCATTCTCGGCTCCGATCCCATGTCATAAGACACCTTAGTGACAAATGCTGAAATATTCGAAAATAATATTATATCATGAAAAAGATTTAAGAGTCTTTTGCCAATAGATTTTTCGAATTATATTATACGATAATTTTGGATTCGTGTTATAGTTGATCTAAATTTAAATTTCTCTAATATGTTTATATCTGTATAGATGTATAAGTGTAGACACACCACACTTTATCATTCGGCATCAGTTTTCGCTTTGCGGATTTTATTTATTTTTAAACCACATTTCCCCCTGCGAGACAGATCAATATCTCCTGAATTTTGATTGTCTATTAGGTTATTTTTACACGGCATTATATTGTCATCCATAAGTCTCGACTCGATTAAAACTTAATGTTTGTTTTAGAAAAAAATTTCTATTTTGTATTCGTAAATATTGTTCATTGCATAAGGTCCCGTAGTCCATAGGGACCATGCTAGGGAAACGAAAATTTCGTAAAGATTTATTATTTTAAATAAATATTTTTAATAATAATAATATAGCACAATAATTATTATTATTACTATTATTATTATTTTTGCTATGTTTATGTTACTTCTGAAATTAAACGTAGAAAATTATCACTAGCAGGCCGAACACATTATTTCTGTAATTTGGCCCAAAAACATTACCACTTGCGAGAAAGTCAGTGGCGACCTCTGGCAATTAATTCTGACGCGGGCTTTTTCAAATTTCCAAATTTATTTTTTGATTTTTTTGTAAATTAATTTAATTATTATTATAATAAATTAATTTTTATTATTTTTTGACATTAGAAGTATAATAATATTTTTTATTTTCTTGTAAAAAAAGGCCAGAGATTGAATAAGTGATTAAAAAAAGGAAATTGATTCGATTTTAATCCGACATTTCACCTCGAATTCAATGCAGCATTTGAAAATTCATTTCGTTTTGAAATAAGCTGAGAAGAAAATTATTAAATGTCTTATATACATCAATATAAGAAGGATAAGTCTAAATTAAATTTTATTGATTTTGAAAAATGTTCGGACAAAGTGAACCTAAATAATTTTTTTGTCATTGATGAGTTTTAAGGGGTTCAATTATTTGCACAATTTCTAAACAAGAAAAAGCGGTTTTTTTTTTAAATTAAAAAAGAAATTTATTAAAAAAGTTAAAAAGGAAAAAAGTTTTGGAATAGAAAAATACAAAAAAAATTTTGTACAAAGGAAAAAAAATTTGTTTTTTAAAAAGTAAAAATTATTTTTTTAAAAAGGTAAAAAATTTTTAATAAAATTTACGTTTTTTAAGTGACTGATACAAATATTGATTTCTGGATCTTGAGTGTATTTTAATTCAATTTTGAGGCACACTAAGTTCCATTAAGGACCATTAGAGAAACCCAGTAGTTGTCGTGGTTCGTCGTCGGGATACAACTCATGTTTTCCGTCGTTCTATATACTGTTATATAGTTTGGTTTGTCAAATGTATTTAGAAATGCAAGCTTCCTCTCGAGTAAATTGAATGTTTTACTCACCGCGGAGTATCTCAATTAATAAACAATTAATTTTCCTCCTTCGGGTAAAATATCTAATGACAAAATGTTTTTTTTTATTCTTTCTCCATCAATTAGAAGGGGAAAAATGAGAGCTATAATTGAATAAATAAATATAAGAAAAAATTTATTAGTGTTTATATTTATTTTTGAAAAATTAATTTATATGATAAGTAATGTTAGGTATGCTTGCCACTAGAACATATCGGAATTGTAAACAGTCAACATGTCCTGAAAACTTTTCAGTACCAAAATTAATATTAGTAATAGAATGCTTTTATTATTGCCTATACTTATTTTTAAAAAATAAATTTGTTTATTAGTTTATATTTTTATTAATTTTTGGAAAAAAAAATTAAATTGTTTAAACAATAAGTCATGTCAGGTATGCTTGTCACTAGAACATATCGGAATTGTAAACTAGTCAAAATAGTCTTTAAATTATTCAATACCAAAATTAATAAACTATATTATTGTTTTTTAATTACATATTATATTTTCATTTTAAAATAAATTTATTTACTTATATCATAAGTAATGTCAGGTATGCTTGCCACTAGAACATATCGGAATCAAAAACAATCAAAATAGTGCCAAAACTTTTCATTAACGAAATTAATAATAATAAAATCTATTTATTATTCTCTATATTTATTTTTAAATAAACAATTTATTTCCTTTTCTTTATATTTATTTATTTTTACAAAATAAATTTAAATATTTAAACAATAAATCATGTCAGGTATGCTTGCCACTAGAACATATCGGAATCTTAAGCAGTTGAATTGCTTTCAAAACTTTTCAGTACCAAAAATAATAAGAGCAATAGAATCTATTATCATATTTATTTTTATAAAATCTATTTATTATTTTTTTATTTTCATTTTTTTCTATAAAATAAATTCAATTATTTAAATAATAAGTAATGTCAGGTGTGCTTGCCACTAGACAATATCGGAATCATAAACAATCAAAATGGTCTAAAAACTATTCAGTACCGAAAATAATAATAAAATAGGTACTTATTATTGCCAATACTTATTTTTATAAAGTAAATTTATTTCTTATTCTTAATTTTTATTTATATCTATAAAATAAATTTAATTATTTCAATAATAAGTAATGTCAGGTATGCTTGCCACTAGACAATATCGGAATCTTAAAAAGTTAAAATGATCTGAAAACTTTTAAGTACCAAAAATAATAAAAAAATCTATTTATTATTGTCTATACTTATTTTTATAAAATAAATTTAATTTTCTTTAAAAAATAAGTAATATTAAGTATGCTTGCCACTAGAACATATCGGAATCGTAAACATTATAAATGGTCCTAAAATTATTAATTTATTAATAATAAAATTTATTTATTAGTTCATATTTATTTGTATTAATAATTTACTTAGTTGATTAACAAATAATTTGTAACAATAAACGAATTATTAATAAATTATAAGAATAATAATAAATAAAATACTAATGAAAAATAAATTATTAAATAGATAAATGAAGTAAAATAATAGTACCTACATAATGATGAAAATAATTCATTTATTTATTAAATTCTAAATATAACCTAATAATATTAATAATATTTGAACAATATTCCGATAATAATATATTTAAATAATTTAATAAAGCATAATTATAATAGAAATCGTAATTTATAATTCAGTATAGAATGTGATTACAACATGTGATTTATAATATGCTCTATAATATGATCATGAAAATGATTTACAATATGCTCTATATAATATAGCGTTAGTACGATAATTCAGAAATTATACAATTAAAATTATTACGTTCCATTTTTTCATGTAAAATTTATTTAATTTTTTCCATGTAGAAGAATTATGCGAAAGGCTGTAATTTTATTTCTTATCATTATTGTGGTTTCTAATTTTTTTAAAAATGAAAATGAATAATAATAGATATTAGTAATAGCAATAATAATAAAAAAAATACTATAATAGTAATATTAATAATAATAATGGAAACAATTTTAATACAGTTTTTAAATATATTATAGATCTTTTTATAATCGTTGGAGTTTTTCTTTTTTTTTTTATTTATTTTAATTTTAATCTATAACGATTATAATACAATATTTAAAAAAAGTAATAATAATAATACAATAGTAAAAATAATAATAATAGAAGATGAAAATTGTATTATAAAAAATATTTTACGTAGAAAAAAAAATTCCTTTTTAAATTCACATTTTAAAAAAAACATGAAAAACATTTTTTTTAATTTCCTTTTTGCTTTCAAGGGAGAAGAGACATTTTAAAAGGAAACTTTGAAAAATAAAATTTTTCCCTTGGATGTGCAAAAGATTCTTAAAAACTAAAATCCTTTCATCAATATGTATAGATATTTTTTTTTCTTTCCCTTGATGGTGAATCTAAGTCTTGAGGTAAAAAAAGCCTTCTTTTTCCTTTTTTCAAGTGTCTTGTTGCTTCCTATCCGAAAGTACCATTACTCTACTTGCTTGAGTTATAGTCAGGGACTTAATTCTATAAAAAGTTGCCATAAAGCTCCATGGCATTTTTTTTTCTATTATTTTTTCCGCACAGCAAATAATTCGTGACGTTGCCTACATAAACGCTTTATTCAAAATCGCTCAGAATGCAATTGAAAATTGCTTCTGTAAGTTCCGTGTAAATAGAGCATAATATTTTTCTTTATAAATTTTAGAGGAAAGAAATTTACATATACTTTACTTATTTTTTTATTTAGTATTTCTATTTAAATCAATTTATTTTGACATTACCTATTATTATTATTTTTGTTATTATTGTTATTATTGATATTAATATTATTAATATTATTAATATTATTTTTATTATTAATATCATTAATATCATTTTTATTATTTCTATATTTAAATTTCTACTGAAATTTAACGCAGAAAATTACCACTAGCGAGAAAGTCAATGGCGCCCTCTGGCAATTAATTCTAACGCGGGCTTTTTCAAATCTCAAAATTTATTTTTTCGTTTTTAGTAAATTCGTTTAGATTTGTTATTTATTATTAATATTAGGAATTATTATTATTATTATTATTATTATTATTATTATTATTATTTTGGTTGTAACTATTCATTTTTATCGCTATTACTAATTATTAGTTCTAGTTTCATGTAAATTTATTTTTATTATTTTCATTAATATTACTATTATTATTATTTTTAATATCCCTATTATTATCATTATTTTTATTATTACTATCATTTTTATTATTACCATCATTTTTATTATTAATATCATGATTATTATCACAATTATTATTATTAATATTATTCTTATTTTTATATACCGACTGCAATTAGGCGAAAAATTTTACCACTAGCGAGAAAGTCAATGGCGCCCTCTAGCAATTAATTCTAATTTCTAACGCGGGCTTTTTCAAATCTTAAAATTAACATTTTCATTTCTATTACCTGAATTAATATAATTTTCATTTTTTTCATATTGTTATTATTACGATTGTTACTTATTTATTATTATGCATTATAGAGAACGGAAAAAATTATCAATATTTTATTTCAAATAGAATAACGACTTTTTTTCTGACTATTACAATAAAACAAAAGTTTTTTTTGTATTATGTGAAAGAAACTTTTTACTTTGACATTCAAAAAACATTGTTAAAATGTTGATAAAAGGAAAAAATGTTAATAGAAAAAAAAACCGAGTAATTATAATTGATAAATTTTTTTTTTTTTTTTTTTTTTTTTTTTGCAGACAATGAAGAGAAATGCTATATTAAATAAACGCGATTTGAGAATAGTCTCACGGTGAGAAAAAGCATTAAATTTACTACTGTATGTATGATATACCAATGGTCATAATGTGGTCAGAGAGATAAAAAGTGTTAAAAAGAGTGGGAGAGGCAATCGATTGGAGCTCTCTCGTCCTGATTATGACAAGGAAATCATGCATAGTTGCGAAAATGTACTATTTAGAAAAATTGAAAGAAAATAAAGTGGAGAAAACGTGACTGAATTAATAAAAATAAAAAATGTATTTTTTAATATTATTTATGTATTTTTATTTATTTATGCAATTATGCAATTATTATAAATGTTATAAATAAATAAATTAAATTGTAAATTGTTTAATTTTGTAATTATATTTATTTGTAATTGTTTTTATTGATACAATTTACATAAAAATCAAAAAAAAAATTTTAAGATTTGAAAAAGCCCGCGTTAGAATTGATTGCCGGGGGCGCCACTGACTTTCTCGCAAGTGGTAAAGTTTTTGGGTCAAATTATAGGAATAATAAGTGTTCGGCCCTAAAAGAGATCCGGTTACAATAAAATTGTAATGAAATGAAATAATTATAATAATTATAATTTTTTTTTATTTTTAAATACTTTTATATAATTATTTATTTATTTTATTTATTAATGTACTAATTCTTACATAATTAATTTATTTGTAATTTTATTTTAAATATTTACATTTAAATTTTCACCTTTACTTCAATAAAAAATTGTTTTCTTAATTTTTTATTCGAAGGAAAAAAATGTATTATTCAACGAAATTGGCGTTTATAAAATGATAATATAAATGATGTTAGGAGCAGTCGAAACAAAACCATTAAGGATGATGACCAAGTTGTACGAAATAATAGAAATTTGTATTAAGGGGTCAAGGTTTAGATAATGTATATATATGTATATTTACACTCGACTAATACAAGGTGGGAAAACTTTACGGCAATTTAATTATTCGAGAGCACATTTCCTTCCTCTTATTATTCAACGAGCGGCGTTAATTTTCCTATTTTGACCACAGAGTCATTAGAACTTGAGACACGAAATTTCTTTTTTATTGTTACTCGACAGTTTCTTTATTAATTTATTTTATTTTTTTATTTTCTGTAATTTATTTTATTTATTTAATTTTCTTCGCCTTTTATTTGTATTATTTTGCAATTGTTTTTTTTCTACTTATGTATTTATTTTCTTGTTAATAGAAATATTATTGCAAATAATTTATTATCAATGACAGAAAAAAATAAAAAACATTTTTTAACTAAAAAAAAAAATTTTTTTTTTGTCTTTTCTTAAATAAATTGTTTAAATAAATAAATATTTTTAATTTTTGAAAATTATTATTTAAAAGAATAATAATAAGTAAATAAAAAATAAATGAATAATGATAAGTTATAATAATAATAAAAAATTAATATAAATAATAATAATAATAAATTTTTTACTCCTGAGTGGAAATTGAATTTTTTCAAAATTGCTAAAAAAAACAAAAGATTATAAAAAACCGTAAAATTTTTTTTTTTTTAAATTTTTAATATTTATAAATAAAAAATAAATAAATTATGGGAATTATCCGACATTAAGTGTTTTATTTCCATTCTTTATTGTATATATATGTACACGAAAGTGGCTGACGTCTTTGCACAATAATTGGTATAGAAGCGAGCGGAAGCAAGTTAATAATTGAACATCCTTATTCTATATAAACTCAAGAGAAACACGAACCGAGATTTTCTTGAAATTTAACTCCCCTATTTTGTCACCAGAAATTTGAGCTTTGGAACTTCCTTTACTAATTAATCACAGAAAATAATAATAATAATAATAATAATATTTATGTGCAAGAATTTTAGACAGAAATTTTATTGTAGCAATAACAATAACTATTAGTGTTATAATTTAACAATAACTAAATGAAACGAAATAAATAATTAATTTATAAAATGTATTATTAGTGATAATTAAAAAATAAAATAATAATAAAATAAAAAATAAAAGAAAAATAAAATGAAAAATTTAATAATTAATTAAATTATTAATTAATTAATTATTATTAATTTAATTATTTTTTTAATTTAATAAAATTAAAATTAAGAAATTTAATTTTAATTAAAATTAAATTAAAATTGCTAAAAGCGAAAAATAAATTTTAAAGATTTGAAAAAGCCCGCGTTAGAATTAGTTGCCAGAGGGCGCCAGTGACTTTCTCGCAAGTGGTAAATTTTTATGTCAAATTATAATGACATTAGAGAAACCGAATTGTAAACTAGTCAAAATTGTCTCAAAAGTAATTCAATACCAAAATTAATATTAAACTATTTTATTGTTTATATTTACCTATTTTATTTTTATTTTATTTTTATAATAAAACAATATTAGAAATTAGAAAATTTTAAAAAAAATATAATTAACAAATAAAAAAGAATTCTTCGAAAAAATTCAATTATTTTTATAAACAGTAAAATTCTTTGCAATAATTCAATTATTTTTATAAATAGTAAAATCCTTTGCAGAAATTCAATTCTTTTCAAAACAATTTTAATAGAATTCCTTGAAAAAATTAAAAATTTTAAATATTAACTTAAAATTCATTCATTTTTTAAAATTGTAATTAATTCTTCGGAACAATTCAATTATTTTTTTAAGTAATAAAATTCTTTGCAAGAATTGAATTATTTTCAATACAATTTTAATAAAATTCTTCTTCATTAAATTCAATTGCTTTCAAAATTTTCAATAAAATTAAAATTATTAAAACGAATTTTAAAACAATTTTTTAAAAAAGTTACCTTTTCAAGGAATTCGATTAAAATTGTATTAAAAATAATTGAAATTCTGCGATGAGTTTTAGTATTTTTGAAAATAATAATTGAATTATTGAGAAGAAAATTATAAAAAATTTTGTAAATATTTGAATTCCTGTGAAATTTTTATTATTTATAAAAATAATGAAATGTTTTTGTTGAATTTTATTAAAATTATTTTTAAATAATTAAATTCTTTTGGGTAATTTTATTAAAATAGTAAATTATTCAAATTCATTAAAATGAGGAAAATTATTGAAAATAATTGAAATTTTGACAAGAATAAATTATATTAAAATTGTGAGAAAAAATTGAATTTTGAAGAATTTTTTTATTTATATAAAGATAATAATTGGGATTTTGTCGAGATTTTTTTTTTGTAAATTTTAAACATAATTGAATTTTGTGATTAGAATTTTATTACTTTTGAAAATAATTGAATTTCTCCAATAATTTCTAACTTTTCACAAAATTCAATGTTTTCCAGTGTTTTTAACTAAAATTCTCACATTATTTTTGATAATTAATTAAATATATTTTAACAAATTTAACTAATTTTCGAAGATTTTGAATTAATAAAATTTTTCGAAAAATCTAAGTTCATTAAAATTTCTAATTAAATTCATTCAACATTGAAATTTTTAATAATTTTAAATTGAAACCATTTGAAAATTGTTCATTAAATAATTTATTTATTTTATGATATAGTTGTTCAAGATTGAAGTTATTTAAAAAGAAATTTTTGTCAGAAATTGAAAAAATTAAAGTTTTTTTTAAAATTCGTGGTAATTTTATAGTTTATGAGACAAAGGAAAAAGACACAAAAATTCAGAATTTTCTCATGAATTCTAAAAATTTAATTTTCAGATTTTTTCCGTACTTTTTATAAAAAAATTTTTTTCTTATTAAATTTTTTTCCGTACTTTTTATAAAAATTCCTGACTTTTCCCTTTTCCCTTATTATAATTATAATAATATTAAAAGTATATATTCCAATTCATATTTTATTTTTATAAAAAAAAAAAAATTGAATTAAAAATTTTTACGTTCTATTATTTTTAAAATTGCTTATTTTATTATTATTAAAAAAATTATTATAAAATATTATAAAAAATTATTTTATTATTATTTAAAGAAAGTGAGTGAGAAGTCAGCTGCGCGTTAATTGTTGCTAGTTATAACTATTATAATAGAACTAATATAATAACGATATAATAATTATAAAAATTATAATAATAGTAATAAAAATAACAAAACTAAATTAATTTACTAAAAACGAAAAAAAAAAAAATTTTGAAAATTTGAAAAAGCCCGTGCTGGAAATAATTGCCAGAGGGCGCCTTGGACTTTCTCGCAAGTGGTAATATTTTTACTTCCAATAATAGTAGTAGCACTATTTAATGATAATCAATTAACAGAATTTATCGACATTTACAATAATAATAATTAGTATAATAGTAAAAATAGTAAAAATAGTAAAAAAATAGTAAAAATAATAATAATATTAACAATAATAATTAATTTTTAAATAAAAAAAAACTTTTCAAATAATTTTTTTTTTATTTTTTCTTCAAAGTTTTCGCATTCAAGTCGAAAGAGATATTTTTCGTTTAGTCTGACGTGAGAGAAATGACGATTTTCTTTCCTTTTTTTAACAAAAAAAAAATGGATCAAATGGATGATCTAAATCGTCTTGTGGAGAAAATGATAGTAAACTGCGGGAGGGGGGGGGGGGGTTAAGATGAAAAGGGGAAAGTGTTATAAAACTAAGCGAAGTCTGTGAAGAAGAGATAAAAAAAACAAAGAAAAAAGAGAGTAAAATCGATTCATTCTAAAGGGACACTTTAAATTCGGTTTCTCGTAACGCAAGACGATTACACTTTATTGGTTCTCAGTTTGCGTTACGTGCTCATGAATTTTTACATGATATAAAGAAAGAAATATAAATATAGATATATGTAAAATTTAGAGAGATGTAGTGATATAGAGATCATTTTTATAGTGATATAATATACGTATAAGTACCAAATTCAAATAATATTACCATTCCCCCCCCACACCCCTCTTTCTCCCCCCCTCCATCGCCACTCACCTTCTACTTATATAATGAAAATGAATAGAATATGAAGTACGAAAATTTTAATAAAAAACGATTCATCATTAAGTCACACAATTCAATTTTTTTTTTTTTATTAACATTACATTTCTTCGTTGCATGTTTTATTCATTATTCATTATATTAATTTGCATTTTCGCGTGTAGACCTATTTTCTCAAAGATTCATTAGGTTGTATAATTTATAAAATAAAAAAAAAAGGAAGGAAAAAAATACCTTCACTTTTTTTTTAAATGTTAATTTGAAGAAATATTAATTTTCGATTTTTTTAAATTCAATATTATTCTCGAAGCATTTTCTCTGAGGATTATATTAAAATAATTGAATTTTACAAGATATAAAAATGAAAAAAAAAATTCTAAAGAAAACTTTGATTTTTGACGTAGATTAGATTACCACTTGCGAGAAAGTCAATGGTGCCCTCTGGCAACTAATTTTATGGCGGGATTTTTAAATCGTAAGTTTATTTATTCCTTTTTTAGTCAATTAATTTGATTATTATTATTTTATTATAATTACTTTATTTTTATTATTTCTATTTTCATATTTATTACTATAATTTGACGCTGAAGGTTACCACTTGCGAGAAAGTCTATGGCGCCCTCTGGTAACTAATTTTAACGCGTGGTTTTTAAATCTTAATTTTTTTTTCTTTTTTATAAAATAGATTTTTTAATTATTATTATTGTTATTATTATTATTATATTTTTCTGGTTGTAACTATTATTTTCTTTTGCTATTACTAATTATTAGTCGTAGTTTCTAGTAAATTTATTATTTTCATTAATATTATTATTATTATTTTTATTTTTTTTTTTATTATCTTTATTATTACTATTTTTATTATTAATATAATTATTATTACAATTATTATTATTAATATTATTCCCATTTTTATATATCGACTGCAATTTGGGCGTAAATTTTTACCACTAGCGAGAAAGTCAGTGGCGCCCTCTGGCAACTAATTCTAACGCGGGCTTTTTCAAATCTTAAAATTTATTTTTCTCCTTTTTAGTACCTAAATTAATGTAATTTTTAATTTTTTATAATAATAATAATAATAATAAAATAATAAATAAGCTGGATGGAAAATAAATGAAAATGAATTAAAATAAATAATTTATAACTCCGCTTTTTCTGCTTTCTAAATACAAAAGATAATAAGCGATAAGTACATTTAAATAGCTGTCGTATAATAATCCAGGGATTATTGTAAATATATATGTCATTCAAATTCATAAATATTTCATAGAAAATAAAACCAGTATCAATTTCTTTTTCTCCTTTAATAAAAAAAAAGGAACAAATATAAATCCTTTTTATCAATAAAAAATCTTCAAGTAATCTCTTTTCCACTTTATATTATCTTTACTTATTTTTTTTTTTTATTTTTATTTATTTTATTTCTATTTATAAAAAATTAATTTAAATCACGGCACTTGATAGCAAGTATAAATATTGCGATTATAATTAGTTCGGAAAATAAAATTATAATGATTCAAAAATTTGTAAATAATTAATTGGTTATTAATATTGATTAATTAATTATTAATTTTTTTAACAAATATATAATACATTAATAATTAATTACTCACCAAATAAAAAATAATTGTTTAATTAATTAAAAATTGAAGTTGAATAATTATTTAGTTACTGAATAAACAAATTTAAAATGGCTCAGTGGCAAAAGCGCTAGACTCTTAACAGCAAGGACCAAGGTTCGATTCTTCGTGACCGCGGATTTTTAACTAATTAATAAAAAAAATAGGTACCTCAAAAATATTTGTAATTAGTTATTAAATTAATTAATTTCGAAGTAAAAATTATTAATTAATTAATTTATTATAATTACTTATTTAATTAATAATTAATTACTAAGTAAAAAATTAGTAATTAATTTATTACCTACTGAAAAATTAGGTCCTTAATCATTTAGATATTTATCTAATTAAAAATAAATTAATTACTAAAAAAGTAAATAAATTACTAAATGAAAAATAATTGATTAGTTACCTAATTAAAAATTAAATGAATTTTCTAATAAGAAGTTCTTATTTATAAATTGCACAATAAAAAAATGAGTAATAAAAAATAATTATAAAATAATAACTATAATAATATTGAAATAATAACAATAATAATAAAAAAATAATAACAATAATAATAAAAAAATAATAACAATAATAATAAAATAATAACAATAATAATAAAATAATAACTAAATAATTAAACAATAGTAATAGAATAATAAAAATAATAATAAAGTAGTGAAATAAGAACAAAAAATCTTAATTAATGAAAACAAAGGACAAAGAAAAAACGGAAAGATAATAATGTCTAAAAAGTATTTTTGGGATTTTCTTTAAAAAAATTTTTTTTTCAAATTCTCTGCTTTCTCAAAAAATATATTATTCGGGGGTAAAAAAACGAAAATAAAAAAATAATCGCCAACATTTTTTTTCTCTATCAGAAATTAATTTCCGCCTTCTCATTTAAAATTGAAAATTAAGATTTGTTGATATTATTATCCTCTTTTACTTTTAATTAAAAAAAAAAAGAGAAAATAAATGAAAAAAAGGAGAGGGCCGATGATAATTGAATTCTATATTTATATTAAGCAGATAGATGGATATCTTAAGCTGAGAAATAATTAACAAGTTTTCATTTTCGTCTCGCAGAAATAAAAGGGTAGGGAAAAAAAAGCTGCTGATAATAATTAAATTCGATTATCTCCCTCTCTCTCTCTCTCTCTCTCTCTCTCTCTCTCTCTCTCTCATGGTCACGGACTTCCTCGTGTGTTATCCTATTGACAACGACGAAAAAAAAGGGAAGGGACGAAAATTCACCCCTTATTAATGCAAAGTGGGCGGAAAAGTTCGCGTGTTGACCGGATAAATGGAGAGTGAGTCTCTCTCTCTCTCTCTCTCTCTCTCTCTCTTTTTTTTTTTCTTTTTTTTCATTCTTTTTTTCTATATAGAGAAAAAAATTACTTTATAGAGAAAAAGAGTGAGCGAGAAAGAAAAAAGAGAGAGAAGAAAAACAACGAAAGAGAAAGAAGAGAGAAAAAAAGATGGAGAGAAAGAAAATGGAAAGAAAGAAAGAGAAAAAACGAGAGAGAAAAAGAGCGAAAGAGGAAAAGAGAAAAAACGAAAGAGAATGAGAGAAAAAAGAGCGAAAGAGAAAGAGAGAAAGAATAAAAGAAAATAAAAAAAAGAAAAAGAGAGAAAAACAGAATGAGAGAATGAGAGAGAACGAAAGAACAAAAGAGAATGAGAGAGAACAAAAAGCGAAAGAGAAAGAGAAAGTAACAATGAAAGAGAGGAAGAAAGGAAAAAAAGAGGGAGAGAGAACAGAGGAGAGAAGAGAGAGGAGAGAAGAGAGAGGAGAGAAGAACAGAGAGAAAGAAAAAGAGCGAAAGAGAAAGAAACAGCGAAAAAGGAAGAGAGAAAGAATGAAAGAAAATGAGAGAAGAAAAGAGCGAAAGAGAAAAAGAACAAAAGAGAATAAAAGAAAGAAAAAGCGCGAGGATAAGAGAAAGCGAGAAAAAAGAAAGAAAAAAGAAAGAAAAAGAGCGAAAGAGAAAGAAACAGCGAAAGAGGAAGAGAGAAAGAATGAAAGAGAATGAGAGAAAAAAAGAGCAAAAGAGAATAAAAGAAAGTAAACGCGAGAAAAAAAAAGAGAGAGAGAGAAAGAACGAAAGAGAATGAGAGAGGAAAAAAAGCGAAAGAGAAAGAGAAGAAAACAACGAAAGAGAAAGAGAGAGAGAGAGAAAAAAAAAGAAGGAAGGAAGAAAGAAAAAAAAATATTTTAAAAAAAAAATAAATATTTTTAAGAAAAAACGAGAGAAAGAGCGAAAAAATAGAAAGAGAAAGAAAGGGAAACATAGAGAGAAAGAGAATCAGAGAGAAAAGAAAACTAGATATAAAATAGCGTGATGGAAGGAGCATTAAAGTCATATCCTTAACGGTTGACTTGATGAAAGTAGGACATGCTGTACAATCGATATGTCAGTCGTCCAGTTTCAATTCGGTCAGGATCAATACGTGTCACTTTTTTGTTTTGTTTTTCTAATCACTAAACTAAATATTATTTAAAAAGAAAAGAGAGAGGCAAAAAAAAAAAAAAATAGAAAAAAAACCCCACAAGTTTCTATTTTATTTTCGCAAAGGGTGCAGGATATTTAGGCAGTTGCATCCGAGACCGGGTGACAGCGGTGGGATCATTGTCCTGGGAGCCGAGAAATCAATTTTTTTTTTATTCTTTCCACATACGAAAAAATCCTCTCAATTTTTTTTCTTTTTTTTCTTTTCATTATATTATTTATTTTCTCATTACATTTTTTTTTTATTTATTTATTCAAACTATTTATTTTTTTAGTTACAATTTTTTTTGTATTTTATTTTTTTCACTATCTATTTTCTATTTAGAATTTTTTTTTTGTTTTTACTTATTTCCAGTTCCACTATTTATTTTCTACTTAAATTTTGTATTTTTATCTATTTATTTATAATTATAAATTATTATTATTATTTATTTTTATAACTATTTATTTTTTATTGTTACAATTTGTGTTTTTTTTGTATTTATTTTATTTATTTATAACTATCTATTCTCTATTAACAATTTGTTTTTTTATAGTTTTTATTTATTTACACTATTTATTTTCTATTTACATTTTGTATTGTCATTTATTTATTTATACTATTTATTTTCTACTTAAAATTTGTTTTTTTTATTCATTTTTTATTTTATTTATTCATTTACTACTTAAAATTTATTTTCTATATTTCATTTATTTATTTATATTTATTTTCTTCTTGCACTTTTTTTTATGTAGGTATTTATTTACTTTTTATTATCTATTTTTATACTATTATTTCTTTTTAAAGCTTTTGTTTTGTAGCTATTTTTGTAGTATTTATAGATTTTTCATTTATTATTATTTTTGTTATTTACGTACCTATTTTTGTTACAATTTCTATTTTTATAATTCTTCCTCTTTTTATTATTATTTTTTCTGTTTATTAATATTTATCTTCATATTCATTTATTTCTTATTTACCATTTTTTTTAGCCTTTTTCTATTTATTTTTGTATTTGTTTCTACTTTTTACTATTTACAATTTCTTATTTATTTTATTTTCTACTTTAACAATTTTTTTTATATTTTATTTACTTATTATTTACTATTTATTTCAGTGTTTATTTATTTATTGTTCTATTTTTTCTATTTGTTTATTGCTTACATTTTTTGTTTATTCTATTCACTTACTTATTTTTCATGTTTCTTTTTTATTTACAGTTTTTATTTATTCTATTTACTGATTTTTGTTTTATTATTTTTTTTTATTTCCCATTTTTTCAGTCTTTATTTATTTATTTTTCAAGATTTAATTAGCAATTTTTTTTGTACGTTTTTTGTACTATTCGGTACCTATTTTGTTATTATTTCATTATTTATAAATTGATGAAAAATCCCGAGACTGAAAAAATCCGCCGTCGCGAAGAATCGAACCCTGGTTCCTGCTGTCACAAGTCCAGCGCTATTGCCACTGAGCCATCTCACGTGGCTGCTATTAATTTATTTATTCACCGTTTAAATACAAATGTAAAATGAATTATCAGAGTAATATAAAACTAACAAAAAAATGGTTTAAAATTGTAAAAAGGAATTAAAAAATAATATAAAAATAATATAAAATCAAGTAAAATAAAATAAAATAATATTAAAAAAATATAAAAAAAAACTGTAAAAACACTATAAAAATAATACAGAAATGTAAAGCAGTAAAATTTAAAAAAATAAAATTTTAAATTTAAATTAAATAAAAAATATAAAAAATAATTTAAGGCATAAATAATTATCTAAAGAAAATAAAAATACAAAAAACAGTACAAAAATTTTTGAAAATTGCAAAATAGTTGCAAAAATTTAAAAATTATAAAAAACAGTACAAAATTTAAAAAAAATGGAAAATTGCGAAATAGTTGTAAAAATTTGAAAAATATAAAAAAACAGTACAAAAATTATAAAAAAAAAAAAAAATTTGAAAATTAGTTGCAAAAATGTGAAAAATATAAAAAAAACAGTATATAAAAATAATAAAAAAAGAAAAATTGAAAATTAGTAGAAAAATTTTTTAAAAAATAGCAAATAAGAAAAGATTTTTAATAAATTACAAAAACACCGACAGTTTGCCGAAGGAATTAAAAGAATGAAAAAAAGTAACGAAAAAAAAATTTGAATATTCATTAGTAGGAAAAATGAAAATTTTTCCGAATATGGAAAGATAAATTAATAATATTCACCGAGAGATTTTAATGCAATGGACTAATTTTTTTTCTCTCCCTCTCCCCTCTCTCTCTCTCTCTTCTCTTTTTTCCTCTTTCTTCTAATAACCTTGTCCCGTAATGGAAAAAAAGAAATTAAAAAAAAAAAAAAAAAAAAAAAAAAAAAAAAAATAGAAAAAAAGGGAAAATCACAGAAGGTGAGGGTCATTGTCAGAATTATTATTTCCCCTTATAAAATTTATATAGGAAAAAAAAGGTGAACGAAACTAATTGCCTGAAGCAGTAATCAGAAATATAAGAATCGATCCCCAGGACCTTTTACTTTCCGCGCGCGACTTTTATTCACTTCCGCTTTTTTCTAGCCTTTCGATATAATTTCCGTTCGCTGTATAATAATTTCAATTTGACCTTCTTCAGAAGGGGCACAATTTTATTTTAGGTATTTTTTTTTTTTTTTATTTATTCTTCAAAGAAATCGCACATATGTGCCATTTCCTTCAATCATTTTTTTGTGATTGATAAAGACGTATCGAGAATCGGATTTTTTTATTATTATTTGGTCTCTGGATTTTTTTTCAATTTTTAATTAATTTATTTTTTTATTTATTTTTGGTATTTTTTTTTTTTTAATTTTTTATTATTATTAATTTTTTGTATTTTTTATATTATTATTTATTTATTATTTTATTTGTTATTTTTTTATTATTTACAAAAATTTGTCTTTTTTCTATTATTAACAATAAAAAAAAAATTTTTTATTAATTTTAAAAAATTTTTTATTATTCATTTTTTAAATTTTTCCATTATTTATTTATTTTATTATTTATTTATTATTTTATTTGTTCTTTATTTATTATTTTACAAAAATTTACCTCTTTTCTCTATTTTTGACAATAAAAAAAAAATAAATTAAAAATTAATTTTTGATAATTTTTTATTATTAGGTATTTATTATTTTATTTATTATTTATTGACAATTTACAAAAATTTAGTTACTTTTCTATTTTTAAGAAAAGAAGGAAAAAATAAATTAAAAATTATTACAATTGTTACTAATTGTTAAAAAAAAATTTTTAGTTTTACAGTTTTTTTTATTTATTCCAATAATTACGATAAACGTTGAAAGAATCACAATAATTCAAAATGTCAGAGAGAATAAAATAAGTTTTTTTGAAAAGTTGCGATAAAATTCAACTTTGAAGAAAAGTTTAAGAGAGTATAATGTTGAGAAAAGTTTTCTTTCAAATTTATAAATTATTCAACTCGCGATTTCAGTCGGGTGAAAAAAAAACTTGTTGCTCGTCACAATTGAAAAACTCAATTTTTTTTTTAAATTGAAAAAATATCTATTCGTACAATGATAAGAATGTAAAAAAAAAAAAATTTTTTTTCCTGTCCTAATGATGAAAAGTTCATTTTTTATTGTAGGATAATTTTTTTCTATTGTTAAAAAATTAAAACTTAAAAAATTAATTACGTAAACAGCAAAAAATAAATTTTAAGATTTGAAAAATCCCGCGTTAGAAATAATTGCCAGAGGGCGCCATTGACTTTCTCGCAAGTGGTAAAATTTCACTCTAAATTGTGGTAATTACATTAAAAAAGCTCTAAAAAAATATTTAAACAAATAAAACTAATGAAACACTAAGAAAAACATTTAAAAAAACAAAATGAAAAAATACTAATAATAAAAAAAACGAAATAATATTAATAATAAATAATAATGAAGTAAATTATTAATTTTTTTTAATAATAAAAACAAAAATAAAATGAATAAAATAAAAAATGTTAATAACAAAATAACAACAATAATAATAATTTTTATAATAATAATAATAATAATAATAATAATAATAATAATAATAATAATAATAATAATTAAAATTAAAAATAAACAATAAAAAATAAATGATAAACAGTTAATAAAAAATGACAAAAAAAAATTTTCGAGTAACATTATTAAAATAATTTTTAATAAATTAAAATTTTAAAAATATATTTTGTTTTGGAAAATTTGAATAATAATAATTTAATAATAAATTTTTTTTTGCAAAAAAAGAAAAAAAGGAAAATTCTTTTTAAAAAAATTGTGTCGCTCAAAAAATCGTAGTTATATTGCTTTGAATAAATAAGGAATTTTTCTTTTTTCGTATATATACACAGTGAAATGTACTTGTCTCTCTCGCTATTTTAAAAATTAAAATGGAAAATATCGAAAAAATTGCACACACAAAAAAAAAGTCGAATCGTTTCGTAAATGTAACCTTGGCATGATTCTTTCTTTCATGTTTACTTGCGATATTCGATCGAAGTCACATTAACTCTCTTTCTCCCTTCGCTTTTCTCTCCATCTCTAAATCGGCGGAAAAAAATTAATTTTTTGCAAAAAAAAATAATTTTGCAAAAAAAAAGAATTTTCAAGAAAATAATTTGCCAAAAAAAATTATTTTGCAAAAAAAATATTAATTTTGACAAACAGAATAATTTTACGTGAAAAACAACAGAATTCACACAGGAGAAAATAATTTTGCAAAACAAAGAATTTGATGAAAAATTAATTTTTGCAGAAAAAATAATTTGTGAAAAAGAATTAATTTTGCAAAAAGAAATTAAAATTTTACAGAAAATTAATTTTTTTAAGAAGTTATTTGTTTTTTCTTAAGGAAATTAATTTGCCAAAGAAATTAATTTTGCAAAAAAAAAATTAACTTTGCAGAAAAATATTTTTTAAAAACAATTAATTTTAAGAAAGACTTTTATTAATTTTGTAAAGAAATTATTTTTACAGAAAATTAATTTTTCTGAAAGTTAGTTGTTGCCTAAGGAAACTAATTTGTCAAAGAAATTAATTTTACAAAAAAAAATTAGCTTTGCAGAAAAATAATTTTGCAAAAACAAATAATTTTGAGAAAAATTAATTTTTCAGAAAATTATTTGTTTTCCAAGAAAAATTATTTTGTCAAAGAAATTCATTTTGCTAAAAAAGTTAGCTTTGTAGAAAATAAATTTATCAAAAAAAAATTAGTTTTGCAGAAAATTAATTTTGCAAAAAAATTAGTTTTCCAGAAAATTAATTTTGCAAAAAAAATTAGTTTTCCAGAAAATTAATTTTGCAAAAAAAATTAGTTTTGCAGAAAATTAATTTTTGCAAAAAAAAGAATTAGTTTTGCGAAAAGTAAATTTTGCAGAAAATTAATTTTCTAAACTTAAATTAATCATAAAAAAAATATTACTAAAAATGTTTGAATTTGAATTATGAAAATAATTTTTCTTTTGCAATTAAAATTATAAGGGGGTTTAAGGGGGGGGGAGGGGGGAGTTAATTATAAATAAGAGTTTTCAGTAAGAGAGAGAAAAAGAAAAAATTTATATAATTTTTATTTACATTTTTACAGAGGCTGGCACCAAATTCTCTTTTTTCTTCCTTTCGTGAAGAGTAATCGCTTTGGTGCCAGTGAGTCTGGCCAAACGAATTCTTTTTCTTGGCCTGCTGCAAAGCAAAAATAATGTATAATCTCTCATAGGAAAATGCAATGCATTGAGTTATATAATTTTTTTATATCTCTACTTCTGAATCAAATAAAATTTTTTAATGCACTTAAAACTTTTTTAAAAATGAGAATTTCTTTTGGGAAAAAAAATTAGTTCAATTTTTGTATATAAATTGGTTAATTTTTTATTTTTATATTTTATTTAATTTTTTTTTTATTTGTTACTTATTTAAAATTTTCAAATAAATTTTTAAAAAAGTCAATTATTTACAAAAACTGTAATAACGAAAATTAAATTTTTTAAAAATTAAAATTCAATTACTTTTAATTCAATTATTCAAAAAAATTCAATTACAATTTATTTTCAAATAACAGTTTTGAAAAGGACAATTATTTATAAAAATTGTAGTAAAAAAATTCTTTTTTTATTTTTCAAAATTTAATTACTTTGAAAATTTTCAACTAAAAGTTTTGAAAAAATCAATTATCTACAAAAATTGTAATAAAAAGATTTTTTAATTTTTCAAGATTCAATTACTTTGAAAATTTTTAATTAAAACTCTTGAAAGAGTCAATTGTTTACAAAAAATTGTAAAAACAAAATTTATTAATCTTTCAAAAATCACTTTTTTTTTTGAAAATTTTTAATTAATAATTTTAAAAAAGTCAATTATTTACAAAAATTGTAAAAAAAGAAATTTTTTAAATTTTCAAAATTCACTTTTTTTTTGAAAATTTTCAATTAATAATTTTAAAAAAGTCAATTATTTACAAAAATTGTAAAAAAAGAAATTTTTTAAATTTTCAAAATTCAATTATTTCGAAATCTTTTAAATAAAAGTCGATTATTTACAATTGAAAAAGTCAATTATTTACAAAAATTTTAATAAAAATTGAAACTTTTCTAACTTTTAGAATTCAATTATTTTTCAAATTTTTAATTAAAAATTCTAAAAAAGTCAATTATTAAGAAAAAATGTAATAAATTTTTTTTTATTTCTCAAAATTCAATTATTTTGAAAATTTTAAATTAAAAATTTTGAAAAAGGCAATTATTTATAAAAATAATAAAAAAATTTATTTTTTTAACGTTTTAAAATTCAATTACTTTGAAAAGTTTGAATTAATAGTTTTTAAAAAAGTCAATTATTTACAAAAAAATGTAGTAAAAATTTTCTTTTGAATTTTCAAAATTCAATTATTTTAGAAATATTTTCAATTAAAAGTTTTGAAAAACTCAAATATTTACCAAAATTGTAATAAAATTCTTTTAAAAAAGATTTCAAGTTTTTTCAATTAATTTTTAAGAGATTTTCAATTCTTTCTAAAATTCAATTATTTGTAAATCAAAATTTTAAACACGAAAATTCTTCCTAAAACGTCAATGACGTAAAAATGATTTTTCAAAATTCAATTAAAGATTCCAAAAAATTGAAAATTCAATTAAATTTTTACCCAATAAAATGAAGTTTTTTGAAAATTTAATTAAAATTGTTAAAAAAAATTGATAATTCCATTGAAAATTTGTATAAAATTCCTCAAAAAAACTTTAATGAAATTTTTTTCGAAAAAATAGTAATTTTTCAAAATTCAATTCAAATTATTTTTTTAAAAAATTGATGTTTATTGAAAATTTGAATAAAACGTTTAAAAAAAATTCAAATATTTCTAAAATACAAAATAAATCTAAATAATATACAACGTAATCAATAATTAATGAGCAAAAGTTTTTAATTATTTAATTATTTTTTAATTCATAATTTTAAAAAAAATTTGATTTTCCGTTTTTTTTTTTTTTTGTAAATTTTGCTAGAGATTTTTATTTGTCAAATTTTTATGGAAGAAAAAATTGTTTTCCGAAAAAAATTTTCTATAAAAAAATTTAAACAAAATTGTTTTCCTACAAAATTTTTTATGAAATAAAAATTTTCTTTTCATAAACACAATTTTTTTGATAAAATTAAAATTCATTTCGTAAATGATTTTTTTTTTGTAAAATTTAAATATTTTTTGCGTAAATATTTTTAATTTTTATAAAATAATTTTTTTCATAAACAATTTTTTTTAAAATAAAAATTCTTTTCTTAAACAATTTAAAAAATTTTTAATTCTTTTCGCAAACAATTTTTTTTGTAAAATTTTAATTTTTTTTTCGCAAACTATTTTTATAAAATAAAAAAATTGTTTTTTCGTAAACAATATTTTTTTTATAAAATAAAAATTCTTTTCGCAAACAATTTTTTTTTTTTTGTAAAATTTAAATTTTTTGCGTAAACAATTATTTTTTATAAAATAAAAATTATTTTCTTAAACAATTTTTAAAAATTAAAATTCCTTTCGTCCAATTTCTTTTTATAAAATAAAAATTTTTTTCTTAAACAATTTTTTTTTTTTTTAAATAAAAATTCTATTTGCAAACAATTTTTGTTATTTTTTATTTTTCTATAATAAAATTTTATAGAAATACATTTTTTCTTTCTTATTAAATTTTGATTTTTGTTTTCATGTTTGTCGTTTGAATAAAAATATCCATATTGAGAGAAAGAGAGTGAGAGAGTGAGAGAGAGGAAGAGAGTTTCCTTCTAAATAAAACGAAAGGACATGTAATACAAGAATTGCTTTTTGGTTAAATGTTGCCAGGAGATTGTCTCGTCCTTGGCAATCTAATTTTGAAGATGAACTTTTATTAAAAATCGAACGATAAAAACCGAGAGAGGAGGGGGGGGGGGAGAAAAGAGAGTAAGATAGAAAAGGAAAAATATAGGAAGAAAGAAAGAAAAAATTATCTCTCTCTCTCTTTCTCTATTTCTAGGGGAAAGGGGCAAAAATAGAGAGAGAGAGAGAGAGAGAGAGAGAGAAATAGAAAAAAAGAAAGAAAAAAATAGAGAAAGAGGGAAAAATAGAAAAAAAGAGAGAGAGAGAGAATGAAATAAAAAAGCAGAGAGAAGAGAAAAAATAAAGAAAAAATGAGAGAAAAAGAAGGAAGAAAGAAAAAGAGAGAAAAAAGAGAAAGAGAGAGAGAGAGAGAAGAGAAAAAATAAAGAAAAAATGAGAGAAAAAGAAGGAAAAAAGAAAAAGAGAGAAAAAAAGAGAAAGAGAGAGAGAGAAGAGAAAAAATAAAGAAAAACGAAGAGAAAGAAAGAAAAAAATAGAGAAGGAGAGAAAAAGAGAGAGAAAAATAGAAAAAGAGGGAGAAAAGAGAGAGAAGGAGAAAGAAAAATAAGAGAAAGAGAAAGAAATAGAAAATAAAGGGAGAAAGGAGAGAAATAAAAAAAGAGAGAAAAAATAAAGGAAAAGGGAAAGAAAGAAAGAAAAAAAAAATAGAGAAAGAGAGAGAGAAAGAGAGAAAGAATAAGAGAGAAAAAGAAAGAAAAAATAAGAGAAAGAGAGAGAAATAGAAAAAATGGAGAAAAGAAAGAAACAAAATAAAAATAAAGGAAAAGGGAGAGAAAGAGAGAAAAAGAGAGAAAAGTATGAAAATAAAGGAGAAGGGAGAGAAAGAAAGAAAATAATAGAGAAAGCGAAAAAGAGAGAAATAGAAAAAAGAGAGGAAAAGAGTGAAAAGATGAAAGGAAGAAAAAATAGAGAATGAGAGAAAAAGAGTGAAAAAGAGAGAGAAATAGAAAAAGAGGGAGAAGAATAAAAATACATAAAGAAAAAGGGAGAGAAAGAATGAAAAAAAGAGCGAAAAAGAGAGAAAGAGAAAAAGAGTGTAAAAGCGAGAGAGAAAAATATAAATAGTGGAAAAGGGAGAGAAAAAAAATTGAGAAACAGAGAAAAATAGGGAAAAGAGCGAAAAAGAGAGACGAAGAGGAAGGAGAGAGAGAGAGAGAGAGAGAGAGAGAGAGAGAGAGAGAGAGAGAGAGAGAATAGAAAAAGAGAGAAAAATAGAGAAAAAGAGGAATGAAAGAGAAAAGAATAGAAAAAGAGAGGAAAATAACAAAGAAGAAAGAGAAAGAGAAAGAAGAGAGAAAAAGAGTAAAAAAGAGAGAGAAAGAAATTTTTGTTTATTATTTAAAGAGTAAGGAGTAAAAAAAACAGAAAGAAAAAAAAATTTACTCGCATATATTATAAAATGTAGAAATAACTCAAGAACAAAATTATTACATATTTTTGAAGAGCTTTGCTTTTGTTAAAGGTCGATCTATAACTATAATATAACTCGATCGCAGAAGGTTGAAGACCCTGCTTCTTTATTATTAACGAATATAAATCGATTGCGTCTGCTTGGCTTGGTAAACTCGTTTCTGTTCTGTGTGCAACTTATCAAATCTCGCTCGTTCGCTCGACGCTATGCGAGCATTTCCTCATGCCAGGACTACTTTAATCCTCACATTTCTTTTATTCCTTCGCCCCCCCACCCCACCCCACCCCTTCCCCCAATTCATCAAACACATAAAATCTCCTCACTTTTTATTATTATTATTATTATGAATTTTTTTTTATTTTCCAATTTTTCTTTTTTTCAAAAAAAAAAAAAAAAATTCCCTCAAAACAAGATTTTTTTTCAACTCTCTCGACCTCATTTTTCTCTTTCACGTTTTGTTTGTTTTTGTTTTTATTAAATTTTTGTTCTCTTTTTGGTGAATAAATTTTTTTTTTTTAATTACTTTCCGGAAAAAGTGTTTTTTTTTATTTATTTGTTTACTTTATTTTTTTATTTATTTATTTGATTAATTTATTTTTTTATTATTATTATTTTTTAGTAAATAAAAATTTTTCTTTATGTAAAAATATTTTTTTTTTATTAATTTCATTAATTTAGAAATTAGTTATTCTTTTACTACTTTTCCGCAAAGAAATTTCCTTTTTTTTTATTTCTTTCCGGAAACAGTATTTTAAAAATTAGTACTTCATTTTTTTTCCGTAAATAAATTTTCTATTTTTCAAAATTATTTATTTTAATTTATTTATTGGTAATGCATTAAAATTACTTTTTAAAAAAATTATTTATTATTCATAAACTGAATTCCTTCATTTAAAAAATGATTTTAAAATTAATTTCCGGGAAAAGTATTTTTCACAAAACATTATTATAAATAATAATAATAATAATAAAAATAATAAATAAATAATAAAAAAGGAATAGAGCAATAATAAATATTTTTAATAATAATAATAATAATAATAATAATAATAATAATAATAATAATAATAAATAATAAAAAAGGAATAGAGCAATAATAAATATTTTTAATAATAATAATAATAATAATAATAATAATAATAATAATAATAATAATAATAGTAAATATTAATTAATGATTAGTCAATTAATTTGCAACAATAATAATCAATAATTATCTACTCATTTTTTTATTATTAATTATAATTTTTTTATTATAATTAATTATGTTTTATTATGTACTTATTTATTATTATTTATAAATTATTAATTATTAATTTTTCATATTTAATATATTATTTATGAAGCCTCATATTATTAATTACTTTTATTAATTTATTATTAATAATTAAATTCAATTGAAACTATTTTTTATTAATTATTTTTTGTCTCTAATTTCGGTATTATTTTGTTATTATTTATTTATTCTCCACTATTTATTTATCGTTTTTTTGTTATTTAATATTTTTTAAAATTTGGTTACTAATTTTTCTTATTTTCTTTTTGCACATTTTTTTTATTTATCTTCTACATTTATTTTATTACTGATTTCATTATTTGTTTGCTTATTAATTTTATTGACTATTTACTCAGTTATTTTATTATTTATTTACTTAGTTATTTTATTGTTTATTTACTTAGTTATTTTATTGTTTATTTACTTAGTTATTTTATTGTTTATTTACTTAGTTATTTTATTGTTTACTTACTTAGTTATTTTATTGTTTATTTACTTAGTTATTTTATTCTTTATTTACTTAGTTAATTAATTATTTATTTACTTAGTTAATTAATTATTTATTTAGCTAGTTATTTTATTGTTTGTTTACTTAAGCTAATTAATTATTTACTTAGTTTTTCAATTAATTATTTAACTGAAATTTGATGAAAAATTCTGAGACTGAAAAAATCCGCGGTCGCGAAGAATCGAACCCCGACCGTTGCCTGTCACGAGTCCAGCGCTTTTGCCACGGAGCCATCTCACGTGGCTAATTCAAATGATACTATTATCAATAGTACTGCTTATATTATATAATATTTCTATATTAAATTTTTCTTTTCGAAAAAAATAATTTTTGGCCATTAATTTCTAGTAAAAAAAAACATTTTTTTGTTCTCAAGAAAATTCTCAAAATAATGATTTTTTTTCAGCTACACAAATAAATTCTTCCTTCCGGAAATAAAATGCGTAATTTTTTTTTCTGTTGTTAATTTTCGAAATAAATATCTTTCAACCAAGTTGAAAAGAAGTTAATAAAAAAAACTTTTTGAAAAAAAAAATATATTTTTTGAAGTGAATAAAAAAAAGAAATTAAAAAAATGTGAAAAAAACATTTTTTGAAGTAAATGAAAAAAAAATTTGATAAAAAGAGCTCGTTCCATAAATTTCCTAAATAAAAATAAATAAATAAAAAATAATTGAAAGTAAAACTTTTTTAGAGTAAATAAAAAAAGTAATTCAAAAAAGTAAAAAAAAGCATTTTTTTCAAAAATATAAATAAAAAAAGTAATAATAAAAAATTTTTTTTGGAAAATATAAATAAAAAAAATTTGTAAAAATGTATTCCTTTAAAACAGAAATATTCTACAGAATTTTTTTTACGATTATTTCTACTTTGAAAAAAATAATAAAAGTAAAAAAAATATTCAAAAAGAACAATATAACTTGAAAGTAGTTTTTTTTTTGCTTTTTTTGAAATTTTTCACTTTTAAGAGAGATGGAAGAAGATAAAAATGAAAAGTTTTCCAAACGAATGAGAAAAGGCGGTTTAAAGAGGGTGTAGGGTGGGGAGGGGGGAAGTGAATTGAATTTTGATGAAGAAAAACAAGAATTTTTTAGAAAATTGTCTTGTATCTTTTATCTGAGTTTCAAGATTTACGAGCAAAAAAAGGGAAAAAAGAGAAAAAATTTAGAAAAAAGGGAAAAACGGTTTTTAAAAAAGGAAAAAAGGTACGAAAAGGAAAATAGAAGAAAAAGGGGAAAAAGGTAGGAAAAGGAAAACAAAAAATGGAAAAAAAGGGAAAATCGCAATTAGAGGGAAAAAAAAATTTTTTTCCTTTAAAATTTTTTTAAAGTGAAAAAGAAAAAAAAAGGGAAAAAATGTAAAAAAAGGGAAATGATAAGAAAAAGGGGAAAAAAGTAAAAAAAAGGGAAAAAATGTTTTAAAAAAAGGGGGAAAAAGGAAAACAAAAAAAAATGGAAAAAGGGGAAAAATGGTAATTAAAGGGAAAAAAGGAGAACAAATTTTTAAAAAGTGAAAAAGGAAAAAGGGGAAAAAAGTAAAAAAAAGGGAAACTAGGGAAAAAAGGAAAATTGGGAAAAAATTGAGAAAAAAGGTGAAATGATAAGAAAAAAGTAAAAAAAAGGGAAAAGAAGGGAAAAAAGGGGAAAATGGTAATTAAAGGGAAAAAGGGAAAAGAAATTTTTAAAAAAGGAAAAAAGGGGAAAAAATTTAAAAAGAGGGAAAAAGGGGGAAAAATGGAGAAACAATTAAAAAAAGTTATAGATAAGTTAAAAAAGTTAAAAAAAAATGGAAAAAGGAGAAAAAATGTTCTCATGAAATGATTCGTTTTATTTAAAATGAATATTATTTATAAAAAAAAATATATAGATAGATGGCAATTTATAGGATGGTATAAGAAGCGGTGAAATGAGTTTACAGAGCGTAGAGCATCGTTTGTGAATATCTTGTTTTATATCGGGTCATATACTCATAAAATCCGTGTGTGGAACATTTCAATGAAATCACCCTCTCAATCCAAATGTATTTTGTGCGCTTTAAAGCAGGTCAAACTTCATTACATTATTTTGAGTTCTTTTTTTAAAAAAAAAAAAATATTTTCTTGTTTTGTCCCGAAAAAACAAAAAAAAAAAATTTTTATTCAAATACTTTTGTTATTCTCGAGGGAGAATTGCGGAGAAAAAGTTTTATTTTTCAAAGGTGTTGCAACAAAATAGTCGAGGAAAATTATTTCTCTTTTTTTTTTCATTTTAAGTTTTTTCAATTTCTTTTTTTTAATATTTTTTATTATCTATGTTCTTCCAATCTTTTTAATTTTTTTTAAATCCTCTTCTTCATTTGAAAATTTTTTTAATTCACCACATTTTATTCAATAACAGGTTTTTTAAATTTTCTTATTTCAGTTATTAATAGTTTTTTTTCAAATTTTCCTAATTTTTATTGACTAAAAATTTTTTATTAAATTTAAATTATTTATTAATTTATTTATTAACAATATTGTTAATTTTGTAATTTTATTTATTGAGAATATTTTTATTTTTCTGAATTTTATTTATTTAAAAAATATTTTTAAGTTTCTTTATTTTCTTCTTCTTTTTATTTATTTGTTTTTTTTAAATTTTATTTTTTAAGAATTTTGTTAATTTTTAAAATTTTTTTGATTTGTTCACGAATTTTTAAATTTTACTGAAAATTTTTTTAATTAACAATTTTTTTAAATTTTCTAAATTTTATTTAGTCGAAATATTTTTAAATATTCTTGAATTTTATTAATTAACAAATTTGTTAATTTTCCGAATTTTTTTTTTTATTAAAAATATTTTCAATTTTCCTTATTTTTCTCTTTACATTTGTTCTAAATTTTTAAATTTTCTTTAATTTCTTCTTTTTTTCTTTATTTATTAACAATTTTATTAATTTATTTATGAACAATTTTCGTTAATTTTCTATAAATTCTTTTTGTAACATTTTTGTTAATTTTCTAAATTTTTCCAGTAAAAATTTTGTTAATTTTCTAAATTTTACTTTTTTACAATATTTTTATTTGTCACAATTTTATTTATTAACAATTTTGTTAAATTTTCTAAATTTTATTTACTTCGAAAATATATTTAACCGTCTGAGTTTTATTAAATTGTCAAATTTAAATTTCTTATATTTTCTTCTGTTTATTTATTAATTAAAAAATTTTTTACTTGTCTTTAGATTGTTTTTTATCATTTTATTTATTAAGAATTTTTTTTTAATAATTTTTCATATTTTATTTAATTTAAATTATTTAATTTTTATTATTCTATTTAATTTATTTGTTTATTCCGATTTTCTGAATTTCTCCCTAATTTTTCCGAGCGAAAAGTTTTCCCTCTTTTTTTACTACTAAAATTCCTTTTTCTTTTCTCATTTCTAGGAAATGATTTTTATAAAACTTTAGAATTTTTTCACTTTTTTCAGAAGGAATTTTTTTTTCTACTTTTTAAATTTTTGAAATTTTCACAGCAAAAAAATTTTTCTTTTTTTCTCTATTAAATTTCCTACATTTTTTCATTATTATCTATAAAGAAAAATTTTCTCTCTTTAAAAATTCGTTTTATTGACGTGAAAAGAATTCTTTTTCTATTTTTTATAATTCTTTTAATTTTAATTTTTGCAACGAAAATAAAGTAAAAAATAAATAAATAAATAAATAGAAAAAAGTAAAAATAAATAGAAATAAAAATAAAAATAAAAATTTAATAAATTGAAAAATAAATGTACCTAAATAAAATAAATAGAAATAAAGTAAAAAAGAAAAATTATTAAATTGAATAGAAAATAAATTGAGAAATAGAAAGAAATAGAAAGAAATAGAATAAAAATTGAAAAACATACAAAAATAGAAAGAAATAAAATAAATAGAAAAGAAATTGAAAAATAGAAAGAAATAAAATAAAAATAGAGAAAAAAATAAAAAAAGAGAGAAAAATAAAAATAGAAAAAAATAGAAAAATAAAAAGAATTAAAATAAATAGACAAGAAATTGAAAAATAGAAAGAAATAAAATAAAAATAGAAAAGTAAAAAGAAACAAAATAAATAGAAAAAATGGAAAAATAAAAAAAATAAAATAAATAGGAAAAAAAATATAAAAACAAAAAAAATTAAAATGCAACTTTATTAAAATTTGCTAAAAGATTTATTTACTAAAATTAGTAAATAATTCCAGTGTCTTAATAAATAAATACCTAAAAATAAAATAAATAGAAAAATAAACAAATAAATATTATTGTTTGGAAAATAATTACTCACCTAACAGAAAATCCATCGTTTCAGGAAATAAAAATCTTTTGATTCCAATGTTTTCCGCTCGTCTTGTTGATAGAGAAAAAATTTGGTAAACATTTTTTTTTCAATTTATAGTTTTCAATATAATATTTAAGAAGCAAAAAAAAGAAAGTTGAAAAAGAATGATGCTATCGACTACTGTGTGGTTAGAATAAAACGCGCACACACGACAAACATCGTCGAAGAGGGTTGTTCGCGACTTAAACATGAAACACCGGGCTTGTACTTTTTGTATATAGTCAATGCCACGTGCTGTCATTGTTAACGCCGACGCGTCGCGACCCCCTCTTAACGCGCGGGCGCGTTTTCCACATAATTTCTAATGCATATTAATTAGAAAATAATAGGAAAAAAAAGTTACTATTTTTATATTATTTTTTCTGTTTTTTAATAAAAAAAAAAAAAAAAAAATAGTGAAAAAAATATTAAAGAATAATAAAGAATAATTGAAAAATATTTTACTGGTGGAAATAATTTATTTATTTGTAAATTGTATTTAAAAGGAGTAAAAAAAATAGTGCGTATAGAAAAAAAATAGACACAGTCAATTAGCTCAGTGGTAACGCCACTGGTCTCGCAGCAGCAAAGCTGGGGTTCGATTCTTCCCGTCTGCGGATTTTTTTCGTCGAAGAAATTTATTTATTCATTCACAACGTTCAAAATAAATACAAAAAGGGAAAAAGAATATTGAAAAAAGAGTCAAAAAGAAAGTAGTAAAAAATGTTAAAGAAAAAGAATAGTGAAAAAAGGTAAAAATAATTTTAAAAAGTAGTTAAGAAAGAAGATAAAAAATAATAAAGAAAATAGTAAGAAGAAAGGTAAAGAATAATAAATAAAAATAGTAAGAAAAAAGGTAAAAAATAATTTAAAAATAGTAAGAAAAAAGATAAAAAATAGTAAAGAAAATAGTAAGAAAAAAGGTAAAGAATAATAAAGAAAAATAGTAAGAAAAAAGGTAAAAAGTAAAAAAGAAAAATAGTTTAAAAAAAAGGTAAAAAGTAATAAAGAAAAATAGTAAGAAAAAAGGTAAAAAAATAGTAAGATTAAAGGTAAAAAATAATAAAGAAAAAAAGAAAATAGAAGGGGAAAAAAAGAAAAAAATTGAATTTTATTCTCCCTTGAAAATTTTCGTTTCAACAAAAAAAAAAAAAAAAAAAAACAATATTGAAAATAAAAATTGATTTGTTGCAGATTTTGAATAATGGATTCGGCAAGGAAAAAACCATTTACCCTGACACGTGACAATGGAAAACTGAGTTTGGGTCAGAGAATATTTTACGAAGAAAATGGATTTATTTTATTCCCCCGACTGATGCCAATGGATGTCTTGAAAAAATGCGATCAAAGGTACTTTTCGTCAATTCAAAAATTATAATCAAATTCTTTAAAAAAAATTCAATTGTTTTCTCTCAAAAAAATATTGGAAATTCAATTATTTTTAATATCTGGTATTTTCATAAAATTTTCGCAAAACAATTCAATTATTTAAAAAAAATGATAAAATTAATTCAAAATTCAATTATTTTCATAAATAATAAAATTACCACAGGAATTCAATTAATTTAGAATTGCATTTTCCGAAAAATTTCGAAAAAATCAAATATTTAACCAAATTTTTATACAATTCTTCACAATAATTCAATTACTTTTTATTAAGAATAACAATTTTCATGGAAATTCAATTATTTAGAAAAAATTGTGATGAACTTCTAAACAAGAATTCAATTATTTTCAAAGATAATAAAACTCATCGAAGAATTTTAATTATTTTTAATTAAACATTAATAATTAATAATGTTTTAAATTAATTAATTGAAAAATTCAATTATTTTGACAAATAAAGTATTCCAGAAGAATTCAATTATTTATAATGAAATTTTCATAATATTCATTATATTTCGAAAAAATTAATTATTTCAAACAATGTTTAGAAAATTCTTCTGAAGAATTCAATTATTTTCTAAAATATAATAAAACTTTTCACAAAAATTCAATTAATTTCTAGTAAAAAGAAAATTTATCGAGGAAATTCAATTATTTTGTAAAATAAAAAAATGTTTCGTAGAAATTA
Organism: Leptopilina heterotoma; assembly: GCF_015476425.1. Classification (NCBI taxonomy): domain Eukaryota; kingdom Metazoa; phylum Arthropoda; class Insecta; order Hymenoptera; family Figitidae; genus Leptopilina; species Leptopilina heterotoma. Next base: position 4,557,740 of record NW_025110842.1, read on the forward strand.
AATTATTTACTAGAAAAAGAAAATTTCTCGAAAGTATTCAATTAAAAAATTTTTTCGTAGAAATTCAATTATTTTCTAAAATAAGAAAATTTCTCGAAAAAATTGAATTATTTTCTATAATAAGAAAATTTTTTGAATGAATTCAATTATTTTCTAAAATAAGAAAATTTATCGAAAACATTCAATTGTTTTTTAAAATAAGAAAATATTTCCGAGAAATTCAATTATTTCATAAAATAATAAAATTTCATGAAAGAATTCAATTATTTTCTAAAAAAAAGAAAATTTTACAAACGAATTTAATTATATTTTAGAAAAAACAAAAATTCTCGAAAGAATTCAATTATTTCCTGAAGTAAGAAAATTTTTACTTGAAATTCAATTATTTTCAAAAATAACAAAATTTTTCACAGAAATTCAATTCTTTTTAAACATTTTAATAAAATTTTTCGCAAAAATTCAATTTCTTTCTAAAAAAAGAAAATTTTTCGTTGATATTCAATTATTTACAAGAAAAAGAAAAATTTCTCGAGAGAATTCAATTATTTCTTAAATTCAAAAGATTTTTCGTAGAAATTTAATTATTTTCTAAAATAATAAAATTTTTCAAAAGAATTAATTTATCTTCTAAAATAATAAAATTTCATGAAAGAATTCAATTATTTTATAGAAAAAGAAAATTTTACGAACAAATTTAATTATTTTCTAAAAAAAAAAAAATTTTATCAAGAGAATTCAATTATTTTCTAACATAAGAAAATTTTGCGCTGAAATTTAAATATTTTCAAAAATAACAAAATTTTTCATGGAAATTCAATTCTTTTTAACCATTTTAATAAAATTTTCAGCAAGAATTCAATAATTTTCATAAATAAGAAAATTCTTTTCAGAAATTCAATTATTTTCAAAAATTGAAATAACATTCTTCGAAAGAATTCAATTATTTTTATAAATAATAAAATTCTTCGGAGCAATTCAATTATTTTTAAATATTTGATTGAATTAAAAAATTGTTAAAAAAATTCAATTATTTAAAAGAATTTTAATGTAATTCTTCGAAACAATTTAATTATTTTCAAAAATTATTCTTCAATTCTTAGAAAAAAATTCAATAATTTTTTTAATACAATTTTAGTTACATTCCTTAAATGAATTTAATTATTTTGAAATTTTCCATAAATAATTCTTTAAAACAATTAAATTATTTCGAAAAATTGCAATTAAAATTTTTGAGAATTGAATTATTTTGAAAATTTGCCACTAATTTTAAATAAAATTTTCAAAAAATTAAAATTCAATTATTTAAAGAAATTTTAAAACAATTATTCCAAACAATTCAATTTATTTTTAAAAAAAACTAAAAATTTATCTAAATAATTTAGTTATTTTCTAAAGTAAGAAAATTTCACAAAAGAATTGAATTATTTTCATAAATAATAAAAATCATCGAAGGATTTACATTATTTTTAATACAATTTAACAGAAATTACTCAAAAAATGTAATTATTCTTAAAAATTTAATTTCAATTCCTCGAAAAAATGAATTATTTAAAAAAATATTTTTTTTAAATTCTTTGGAAGAATTTTTTTGAAATAATTCAATTATTCTTTTAGATTTAAATTAAATTTTTGCCATGAATTAAATTATTTACATAAATAATTCTTCGAAAGAATTCAATTATTAAAGATAAATAAAAAAATTATTCCTGAAAATTCAATTATTTTGAGGCGTTTTAATAAAATTCTTTGCAAAATACAATTATTTTCATAAATAACAATATTCATCACGAGAATTCAATTATTTTCAAAAGTAATAAATTTCTTCTTGGAAATTCAATTATTTTTGAAAATAAGAAAATTTCTCGAAAAAATTCAATTATTTTTTAGTAAAAAAAAAATTCGTTGAATGAATTCAATTATTTTCTACAATAAGAAAACTTTCACAGAAATTCAATTCTTTTTAAACATTTTAATAAAATTTTTTGCAATAATTCAATTATAAATATTTATTATTTTTGTGTTATAAATAATAAAATTCTTCTCAGGAATTCGATTATTTTTGAAAATTTTAATAAAATTCTTTGCAACTATTCAATTATTTTCATAGATAACAATATTCATGACAAGAATTCAATTATTTTCAAAAGTATTAAATTTCTTTTTTGAAATTCAATTATTTTTAAAAATTCTAATAAAATTCGTTCGCAAGAATTCAATTATTTTCGTAAATAATAAAATGCTTTTAAGGAATTCAATTATTTTCAAAAAAATTAAATAAAATACCACACAGACATTCAATATTATTTTCATAAAATTTTCAAACAGAATTCAATTATTTAAAAAAATTTTTTGTAAAAATCTCCGTAAGAATTCAATTCTTTTTATGAATAATAGAAATTTCTTAAGAATTCAATTTATCAATTTAGAATTATTTGAAAAATAAAATGTCAGGAAAATAAAATATAAAATGAATTTTTGGCAGTTTTTTTTTGTTTTTTTTTTATCGTCAAGTTTAATTTTTCGATAGTTATTTTTTTTACTACTTTTTTTGAAAGCTACTTTTTGACACTTTTTTTTAAAATTAATTATCGAGTGCAAAGTCTAATAATTAAATAATAAAATAATTGAAAAAAAATAATCGAAAATAAATAATAAATTTAATTTTTAATTAATTTTATTACTACAATATTATTATAGTGTCAATTTAATATATTTATAATATAATGTAATTATTTTCCTATTATTCAGATTCGAAGAAATTGCTTCGGGAAAAATTCCAAAGGGAACAATGATTGTAATGAAAGACGTGAAGGATCGTAAATCAGTGAATAAAATTCAAGACTTTGTATTCGATGATGTCCTGAAGGAATATATTGAGCATAAAGATATATTGGATGTTGTTGAGTCATTCACTGGACCAAATATTATGGCAATGCATACGATGCTAATTGCAAAACCACCGGACGTTGGTTTCGGTAGTTCGAGGTAATTATTTCTCCCTTCATTTTATTGCATTATATTTTCACCCCGAAAATTCTTTTTTATATCAAGAAGAAAAAAACATTAATTTTCCAAAAAAGAAAAAAAAATGCTTCTTGAAAACATTAATAAATTGTATAATAATGATTATAATATTAATATTAATTATCGAAACTCTAATAATGTAGAAACTAATTTTCATTATTTTTCAATTATTTAATTATTTTTCTATAAAAAATAAGATTTTACTTTATAATCAGAATTTTTGTACGAAATTTTCTGTTTTTTACTAAAATTTTGAATTAAATTTAAAAAACGAAAATTCAATTATTTTCAAAAATTTAAATAAAATTCTTCGAAAGAATTCAATTATTTTTATAAATAATAAAATTCTTCGGAGCAATTAAATTATTTTTTAATAGATTTCAATTATTTTTAAAAATTTGAATAAAAATCGTTCAAAAAATTTAATTATTTAAAAAAATTGAAATAAAATTCTTCGAAACAATTCAATTATTTTTATAAATAATAAAATTCTTCGGAGCAATTAAATTATTTTTTAATAGATTTCAATTATTTTTAAAAATTTGAATAAAAATCGTTCAAAAAATTTAATTATTTAAAAAAATTGAAATAAAATTCTTCGAAACAATTCAATTATTTTTATAAATAATAAAATTCTTCGGCGCAATTCAATTATTTTTTTAATAGATTTCAATTATTTTTAAAAATTTGAATAAAAATCGTTCAAAAAATTTAATTATTTAAAAAAATTGAAATAAAATTCTTCGAAACAATTCAATTATTTTTATAAATCATAAAATTCTTCGCAACAGTTCAATTATTTTTTAACGAATTTCAAATATTTTTAAAATTTTGAATGAAATTCGTTTAAAAAATTGAATTATTTTAAGAAATTTAATACAATTCTTCGAAAGAATTCAATTATTTTCAAAAATAATAATAATTCTTTAAAAAATTGAATCATTTTCAAAAATTTTAATAAAAATCGTTTAAAAAAATTCAGTTATTTCCAAGAATTAAAATAAAATTCTTCGAAACAATTCAATTATTTTTAATAGATTTCAATTATTTGTAAAAATTGAATTAAAAATCGTTAAGAAAATTCAATTATATTCAAAAATTGAAATAAAATAAAATAAAATTTCAATAAAATTCTTCGAAACAATTAAATTATTTTTATAAATAATAAAATTCTTCGGAGCAATTCAATTATTTTTTTAATGGATTTCAATTATTTTTTAAAATTTAAGTAAAAATCATTTAAAAAATTCAATTATTTTTAGAAATTTTAATACAATTCTTCCAAAAAATTCAACTATTTTCAAAAATAATAAAATTTCTTTAAAGAATATTGAATTATCTTCTAAAATAAAATTTTTTGCCGAAATTCAGTTCCTATATTCAATACAATTTAATATTAGTACAAAGTTTTCTGTTTTTTACTACAATTTTCATTAAATTTTTCAAATAAAATTAAATTATTTTAAGAAATTTTAAAACAATTCAATTATTTTCAAGAATAATGAAAGTTCTCTAGAAGATTCAATTATTTACTAAAAAAATAATAAAATTTGTCAAAAGAATTCAATTATTTTCTAGAAAAAGAAAATTTGTCAAAAGAATTCAATTATTTTCTAGAAAAAGAAAATTTCTCAAAAGAATTTAATTATTTTCTAAAAATAAGAAATTTTTTTTCCCGTAATTCAGTTTCTATATTCAATACAATTTAAATGAAATTTCTCGAGAGAATTCAATTAATATTTTTCTAATACAATTTTAATAAATTCCTCTAAAAATTTTAATTATTTAAAAAAAATTATTCTTTAATTCTTCTTAAAAAATTCAATTATTTTTAAAACAATTTTAGTTACATTCTTAGAATAAATTTAATTTTTTTTTAAATTTCCATAGAATTCTTTGATATAGAATTAAGAAATTTTAATTTCGGAAAATTGAAATACAAATTTTTGAAAATTTAATTATTTTGAAAATTTTTTGGAAATTTTAAAACAATTTTTCGAAACAATTCAATTATTTTCTAAAATAATAAAATTTTTCAGAGAATTTCAATTATTTTTTTTAAAATAATAAAATTTTATGAAAGAATTCAATTATTTTCTAGAAAAAGAAAATTTTACGAAAGAATTCAATTATTTTCTAAAATCAGAAAATTTTTCGTAGAAATTCAATTATTTTTCAAAGTAAGACAATTTTTCGTAGAAATTCAATTATTTTCTAAAATAATAAAATTTCTCTAAAGAATTTAATTATTTTCTATAATTCTATAATAAGATTTTTAAAAAAAAATTCAATTACTTTCTAAAATAATAAACTTTTTCTTATAATTTCAATTATTTTCGAAAATAAGAATGTTTCTAAAAAAAAATTCAATTATTTTCTAAAAAAAGAAAATTTATCAAAAGAATTTTATTATTTAAAAAAAAATACATTTTTCGTAGAAATTCAATTATTTTCTAAAATAAGACAATTTTTAGAAGAAATTATTTTCTAGAAAATGAAAATTTCTGGAAAATATTTTCTAAAATAAAGAAATTTTTCCTAGAAACTCAATTATTTTCTAAAATAAGAAAATTTCTCGAAAGAATTCAATTATTTTTAATACAATTTTAATAAATGAGTCTGAAAAATTGATTTGTTTTAAACGATTCTTCTTAAAAAATTCAATTATTTTCAATACAATTTTAGTTACATTGCTGGAATAAATTTAATTATTTTAAAAATTTCAATTTTTTTGTAAAAAACAATTTAATAATTTCGAAAATTTGCAGTTAAAATTTTTGAGAATTGAATTATTTTTGAAAATTTGCCATTAAAATTCTTGAAAATTGAATTATTTTGAATATTTACCATGAAAATTCTTGGAAAATTGAATTATTTCCTAAAACCTTACAAATTAAATTTATTCAAAATTGAATTACTTTAAAAATTCTTGGCAGAAATTTGCAAAAAAATTATGTTCCAATTTTTTTTAGAAATAAACGAAAAAATATTGCTATGAACATTTTTTTTACAAAATTTTATGTTTCCTTTGAAAGAAAAGAAATAGAATTTTTTCATAATTTCTATTGGTTAGTGACAATAGAGAAAAAAATAAAAAAAAAATAAAATAAAAAATAATAAAAATAAAAAAATAGTAAAAAAAAATAAAAATAATAAAATAAAAATAATAATAATAAAATAAATAATAATAATAATAATAATAATAATAATAATAATAAAAAATAGGAAAAAAAATAATATAGAAACTTATTGATTTGATATTGTTAAATTACTTTTTGTATAAATAGTAAAAATAAATAAATAATAACTTGTGAATCGTTATTTTTAGACATCCACCGCATCAAGACTTGTACTATTTTCCATTCCGTTCGGAAGACAAAATTGTAGCTGCATGGACGGCAATTGAAGAGTGTAATATTGAAAATGGTTGTCTTTATGTTTTGCCTGGTTCTCATAAAAAATATCCATTGCTCCCTCACGTTTATCCTCCTGGATCTGTGAATAAACTTTATCACGGCATTCAGGTTATTTGCTTTTAAAAAACACATTTAAAACAAAATACACAAAAAAAAATAATAGAAAAAAAGAAAAAATAACAAAATTAGAAAATTACAACTTTTAATTCAATTTTTATTTTTATTCGCTTTTAACTGTCAAAATATTATCGGTTTTTAAATTAAAAGAAAAATTCTATTCTTCTGGAGTGAAGAAAATAATAAATTAAATAATAATAATAATAATAATAATAAATTCAATATTAAAAGATTATCAATATTATATTATATTAATAATTAATTATTATATTATTAATTATTATTAATTAACATTTTGTTATTTTTAATATTATTTATCAGTAAATTAATTAAAAATGATGCTAATTTTAATTAGCATCAATTTTGTTAATTAAAAATTAATTAAAAATAATGCTAATTTGAATTATCATCAATTTTGTTAATTAAAATTAATTTAATTGAAAATTAATTGAAATTATCAATTCCACAGGATTTAAAGGAACCGTTAAATTGGGTTTACCTGAAAATGGACCCTGGAGACACGGTTTTCTTTCATCCAAAATTAATTCACGGATCCGGTGTTAATAAATCGAAGGGAACAAGAAAAGCAATTTCAGCTCATTATGCAGCCAGTGACTGTCACTATATTGAGGTATTTAAACAATTATTTCCTTTATACTATTTTTTTTCATTTATTTCATCTTTTTTTTTTGTTTTGTAATTTAATCTGAAAAATTTCTTTGTAAAAGAGGAAAAAATTTTTGAAAAAAAGGAAAAAAATGTTGGGAAAAAATAAAAAGAAGTTAGAAAAGTACAAAAGAAATAGAATAAAGATTAGAAATTAGAAAATAGAAAAATTAATTGGAAAAGTATGGAAAAAGTAGAAAAGATTAAAAAAAATAGGAAAAGTACAGAAAAAAATAGAAAGAAAACAAAAAAATTTTTTTTTAAAAGTACAGAAAAAATGGAGAAAAATCTACAAAAAAAAGTAGAGAATATAGAAAAAATTGAAAAATTCTGAAAATATAAGGCGAAAATACAAAAAAAAATAGGAATAATAGAAAAAATGAATTGGAAAAGTAGCAAAAAAATATAAAATATACGAAAACCAATTTTTAAAATAGAGAAAAAATAATTTTTGAAAAGTACAGAAAAAATAGAGAAAAATCTACAAAAAAAAAGAGAAAATAGAAAAAATTGAAAAATACTGAAAATTTAGGGCGAAAATAGAAAAAAATAGGAATAATAGAAAAAATAAATTGGAAAAGTACCAAAAAAATAGGAAAGAAATAAAAAAAAATTGACAGAAAGAGAAAAAATAATTTTTGAAAAAGTACAGAAAATATGGAAAAAAAAAATTAAAAAATTTGAAAAATAGAAAAAATTAGGGGAATTTAAAGAATTTTTTAAATTTCAAGAAATTTAAATAATATTAAAAATTAATTATTAAAATGGGCCAAAAAAGGGTTTAAAAAATAAAAAATAAGTACAAAAATAAAGAAAAATAAAATAAATTGAGAAATAATTCAAAAAAGTTTAAGGAAAAATAGAAAAATACTGAAAAAATAGGAATATCATTAAAAATATAAATAAATAATTAAAAAAGACAGAAAAAGGATTTAAGAAATAAAAAATTAGTAAAATAATAAAGAAAAATACAATAAATAGAGAAAATACAAAATGCTTAAGAAAAATTAGGGAAATTATTAAGAATATAAATCAATAATTAAAAAAGGCCAAAAAAGGGTTTCAAAAATAAAAAATAAGTACAAGAATGAAGAAAAATAAAACAAATAGAGAAAATCCAAAATAGGTCAGGAAAAAATAAAAAAAAAAATACTGAAAAAATAGGGAAAATACAAAAAATAGAAAGGATATGAAAAGTATGGGCAAATAGGGAAATAAAATAGATAAAATAAAATAAAATAAAAAAATAGGCAAAACAGAAAAATTAAAAAAAATTAGGGGAATTACAAAAAAATTAAAATATTATTAAAAATTAATTATTGAAAAAGGCCAAAAACAAGGGTTTAAAAAATAAAAAATAAATACAAGAATAAAGAAAAATAAAATAAATGGAGAAAATCCCAAAAAGCGTAGGAAAAAATAAAAAAAATAGGGAAAACAGGAAGAAATAGAAAAAATACAAGAGTTGTTGACACTATGGACTCGATAAAATTTCAGGTAGATGGAACAGTGCAGCAAAGTATAAAAGAGGAAGTCCTCGAAGTGGCGAAACGTAAATATCCAGGAGTTGAAATTAATTTCGCAGACGTGTGGCGTATTAAGTCAGGTATAGTTCGTGGAATACGTTCCTCACTCTAAAAACTAACTTCAAAAAAATAAATAAATAAATAAATACTCTTACAAAACTGCCGAAAAAAGAAAACAAAAAAAAAAAAAAAAAGTTTGAAACATATTTCAAATATGCAAAACATTTTGTAAATAATCGAACAAAAATTCGAACAAAAAAACATTTGTGCAATAAAGAGTAATATATTTCCTTTAAAAAAATAAGAGAATAATGAAAAAGTATAATTTTCTACATTAAAAAATCCTTTAAAACAGAAAAATGCATCTGGAGAAAAAAAAAAATTTTTAAATCACTTATTAATTAATTAGCTACTTAAAAAATGTATTATTTTTAACATTATTTATAAAATTCGTCGAAAAAATTCAATTATTTTCAAAAATTTAAATGTATTTCTTAGAAAAAAATTCAATTATTTTGAAAAATTTAAATAAATTTCTAAGAAAAAATTCAAATATTTTGAAAAATTTAAATACGTATTTCTTAGAAAAAGTTCAATTATTTAAAAAAATCGATTTTTTATTATTCGTCGCTAGAATTAAATTATTTGTTTAATAAAAGTTATAAATAATTTTGTTTCATTAATTTTTCTGATTTTTGAATCTTCGAAGCATTAAATTATAATTTTCAATAAAATTTCACAAAAGAATTCGATTTTTTTTCTTAATTCGTTATAAAATTTTTTAAAAGAATTCAATTATTTTTAATACAATTTTAATAAATGACTCTAAAAAAATGTATTTATTTTAAACAATTCTTCTTTAAAAAAATCAATTATTTTTAATACAATTTCAGTTATATTTCAGGAATAAATTAAATTATTTTAAAAATTTCAATAAAATTCTTTGGAAAAACAATTTAATAATTTCGAAAAAGTTGCAATTAAAATTTTTGATAATTGAATTATTTTTGAAAATTTGCCATTAAAATTCTTGAAAATTGAATTATTTTGAATATTTACAATGAAAATTCTTGGAAAATTGAATTATTTGGAAAATTTGCAACTAAATTTTTTTAATATCGAAAATTTTTCTTAGAAATTCAATTATTTTCGAAAATTGAAATAAAATTCTTTGAAACAATTCAATTAATTTCAAAAATAATAAAATTCTATAAATCAATTAAATTATTTCTTTAATGAATTTCAATTATTTTTAACAATTTGAATAAAAATGGTTCAAAAAATTCAAATTTTTCGAGAGAATTCAATTATATTTTCTAAAATATTAACATTTCTCGAATAAATTCAATTACTTTTTCGAAAAAGAAAATTTCTCCAAAGATTTCAATTATTTTTGAAAATAATAAAATTTCTCTAAAGAATTCAATTATTTTCGAAAATAAGAATATTTTCTATAAAGAATTCAATTATTTTCTAAAATAAGAAATTTTTTCGTAGAAATTCAATTATTTTTTAAAGTAGTACAATTTTTCGTAGAAATTCAATTATTTTTTTTAAATAACACAATTTTTCGTAGAAATTCAATTATTTTCTAAAATAAGACAATTTTTCTTAGAAATTCAATTCTTCTCTAAAAAAAAAGAAAATTTATCAAAAGAATTCAATTATTTAAAAAAAAAAAAGAAAATTTATAAAAAGAATTCAATTATTTTTTTAAAAAAACATTTTTCGTAGAAATTCAATTTTTTGTAGATATTTTTTTTCTAGAAAAAGAAAATTTCTGAAAAATATTTTCTAAAATAAAAAATTTTTTCCTAGAAACTCAATTATTTTCTAAAATAATCAAATTTTTCGAAAGAATTCAATTTTTAATACAATTGTCTAAAAATTTGACTTATCTTAAAAATTTTTTTCTTAAGGGGATTTGAACCTTGATGACGTCACAGTTTGTGCAAAGCATTAGTTTTAAATCTGTGACGTCATCATGGTTCAAATGCCCTTAAATTCTTTGTAAAAATTCAATTATTTTTAATACAATTTTCGTTACATTTCTGGAATGAATTTAATTATTATGGAATTTTCCACAGAACTTTTTTTTGAAACAATTAAATAATTTCGATTAATTGCAATGGAAATTTTTGAGAATCGAATTATTTTTAAAAGTTGACATTAAAATTCTTGACAATTTACCTACAATTATTAAAATTCTTGGAAAATTGAATTATTTGAAAAATTTGCAATTACAATTTTATATCTTTAAATTATGATTTTTGTACAAAATTGTCTGTTTTTTACTAAAAATTAAAAATTTTTTTAAAGTAAATTTAATAATTTTAAGAAATTTGAAAACAATTTGTCGAAACAATTCAATTATTTTCAAGAATAATAAAATTTCTCTCGAAAAAAAATCAATTATTTTCTAGAAAAAGAAAATTTCTCGAAATATTTCATTTATTTTCTAAAATTAGATTTTTTTAGAATTTCAATTATTTTCGAAAATAAGAAAATTTTCGGTAAAAATTCCGTTATTTTCGTAAATAAATTTTTTATTTGTTTTAAAATTTATTAAATTTTCAAGTAATTTAATTGTATTTTAAAATTTTTTTATAAAACTTTTCGAAGAAATTGAATTGTTTGAAAAATTTTTTGATAAAATTGTTTGCAAGAATTCAACGATTTTTAATACATTAATTTTAAAATTGAAAATATTCGAAAAGAAAAATTATCAAAAAAAAACTAGGAAACAAAAAAGCAACAACTAACTTTAAACTGCGAACAATTTATCGAAATACAACGATTATTATTAATATAGAATAATTTTTATTGAAAAGAAATGAAAAAAAAAATTGATATTATTATTAAAGTATTTATTAAGTCAGTTAATTATAAAATAAATAAGAAAAATAATCGCTAGTGAATAAAAAAAAATAGTTGCTAGTAAATAAATACAAATAATATTTAAATAGAATAACTTACAGTATTAATTAATTAATTATTTAATAATTAATTATTAATATTAAAACTAATTAATTGACCGAAAGAACGAAACAAAAAGCAGAAGAAAATCTTCTTAAATTTTTTTTTTCTCGTCGGGAGGAGAGGGGTTGGAGAAAAGTGAAATTTGTTGTTGAAAATTTGAAAAATCTAGACAGAAGAAGATGTAAAAATGTTGTTATTATTATTGTTGTTGTTGTTATGACTATTAATTGTCTCCAAATCTCTTTGTGTACGACGATGTGACATTGGAGCGTAAGGATTGTAACAGTGTTTCGAGTGTGGATTTTTGTAAGTATTTTCGTGACGAACACTTGCACTTGATGTACGACAAGCTGCAAGGCAAAATTGAAATCTATCTAAAGCACGTAGACGAAGTTTTAACACCTCCTCGCCCCTCTGTCCTTTTCCCTCTCGATTTTCCACTGGCTTTTTACTCCTCACTCGATGCTAACAAAAAAAAAGAAAAAAGAAATTATTTTCTGAATTAATACACTTTTTAATTTTTCTCATTTGTCCTATAATTATAATTTATAATTTTCCACTTTTTTTAATTTTACAATTTCTTTTCAAAAAAAAAAAAAGAAAAAAAAAGAAAAATGCAAAAATTTACCTTTCCAGGATGTAGACAACAAGAGACGCAATATTCGTAAATGGCGCAACATCCCTGCGAATTGCAAGTCTCGCAACTGTATTTGTCCCTTTTTTTCGTTGTCACTGCTTGTTCGTCCTGCGAATTCTTTGGTAATTCTGGATTGCAACAGCCACTGGCCAAAATATCTCTTCGTAAACAAACGTAACCCTTCTCATCGACAATTAAAACTTTGCCCTGAAACATTCGATGAGAAAAAAAAAAGAATTAATTAATAATATCTCAAAATAATAGTAGAAATAATAAAGGTTGACACAAAAATTTAATTTTGTTTTCCCCTGACTTTTTCCCTGATTTCTAGACAAACTTTTCGACTTTTTCCCTGATCCTAAAGAATATTCTGCGATTCACTCTAAAAATGATTAGATACTCAAAAAAATGTTCTAACATTTATTTACGAATTTCCTTAAGCGTAAAATTATTCAAAAACACCAATAACTTCATTTTTAAATAAATACTTAATCATTATTATTTTTCTATAGGAATTAAGGATTTCAAATCCAAACCTTCTGAAATTAAACAACTTATCAAAAATTGTTATAAAACATCAAGAAATCGATCAAAATCGACCAATCGATTTCTTCACGTTTTATAATAAATTTAAAATGACAGAGTGATAAAATCATTATTTTATATTATAAGAATATTGCAACTACAAATTCAAATTTTCAAAGATTTTCATTTTTTAACCCTATTCAAAATTCACGCTATGATGCTTTTAATATTCAATTATAATTTCAAATTTTAAGTGAAATTCATTTTTAATCAATTTTTATTAGAAAATTTTTCAAGAATTCAATTATTTAAATACAAAGATAAATAATTTATTAAATAATTAACTATTTCTTAAAATTGAATTTTTTTTAAGAAATTTATACAAAATTCTAAAAATAATTGAATTCTTTCGGCGAATTTTAAAAAAATTATAAAGAATAAATGCAATTTTCTATCAGTTTACGTAAAATTGTACATAAAAAATAATTGAAACTCTGCTATAAATATTGTTATTTATAAAAGTAATTTAATTCTTGCAAAGAATTTTATTAAACAAATTTTTAAAGAATTGAATTCCTGTGAAGAATATTTTATTTGTTAAAATAATTGAATTCCAGAGAAAAATATTATTATTTATGATATTAAATTAATTTCTTGTGAAGAATTTTATTCAAATTTTTTAAATAATTGAATTTCTCAGAATTTTTTATAACATTTTGAAAATAATTAAATTCCATCGACAAAATTTCATTAAAAAATTGAAAATAATTGAAACCTGACGAACAATGCAATTCAAATTAAACTTAATAAAAGAATTCAATTATTTTCAAAAATACTAAAATTCCTCCAAAGAATGCAATTATTTTCATAAATGAGAAAATTTTTTGCAGAAATTTAATTATTTTCAAAACAATTTTCATAAAATTTATGGAAAGAATGAAATTATTTTGAAATCAATGTTTATAAAATTTATTGCACGAATACAATTTTTTTTTGAAAACTTTTAATAAAATTCTTTGTAAAAATTCAATTATTTAAAAAAAAAACAATAGAAATCTTCATAGAAATTCAATTATTTAAAAAAATTAATAAAATCTTCACAGGAATTCTATTATTTTCAAAAATTATTAAAATTCTTAGCAATAATTAAATTATTTTCATAAATAATAACATTCTTCTGAAGAATTCAGTTATTTTCATAAATAATAAATTTGTTTTCCAAAATTGAATTATTTTCAACAAAATTTTAATAAATCCTTCGAAACAAATTCAATTGTTTTTTCAAATAGTAAAATCTTTGCAAAAATTCAATTATTATCAACAAAATATCAGGGAAGAATTCCTGTGAAGAATATTTTATTTGTGAAAATAATTGAATTCCGGAGAAAAATATTATTATTTATGATATTAAATTAATTTCTTGTGAAGAATTTTATTCAAATTTTTTAAATAATTGAATTTTTTAGAATTTTTTATAATATTTTGAAAATAATTAAATTCCATTGACAAAATTTCATTAAAAAATTCAAAATAATTGAAATCTGACGAAGAATGTTATTAAATTTTTTTTTAAATAATTGAATTCCTGTGAAAAGTTTTATTTTTGAAAAAAATTGAATTCTTGGGAAGAATTTAATTAAAATTTCTTAAATAATTGAATTGCTTCAAAGAATTTTATTTTTTAAGAAAATAATTGAATTGTTTCGAAGATTTTTACAAACTTGACAGTAAAATTGTAATTCCTATAAGGAATGTTATATTTTACGAAAATAATTGTATTCTATAGTCAATTTTATTATAATTTTTCAAATTTATAAAGCATTTTATCTCAAAATTTTTGAAATAATTGAATTATCGAGAAAAATTTTATTATTTATGAAAATAATTGATTTCTTATGAAGAATTTTATTCAAATTTTTTTCAAACAATTGAATTACCATAAAAAAAATGTATTATTTGTGAAAATAATTGAATTCTTAAGAAGAATTTTATTGGAAATAATTGAATTGAATAGGAAAATTTTATTAAAATTGCAATTTTATTAACAAAATCTTGTAAAGAATTTTGTCAAAAATTTTTTAAATAATAGAATTTTTAAAAGAATTTTATTTAAAATTTTCGAAATATTTGAATTTCTTAGAACTATTTTTTTCTATTCTTTGAATATATTTGAATTCTTTCGATAAACTTCATTAAAAAATTAAAAATAATTGAATTGATGCGAAGAAATGTATAAAAAAATTGGAAAGTAATTGAATTCCTGCGAAATTTTTATTTCGTTTAAATAATTGAATTCTTTTGGAAAATTTGATTAAAATAGTAAATATTAAAAATAATTGAAATGAGGAAAGTTTTTGAAAATAATTGAAATTTTGCCAAGAATTTTATTAAATTTTTTGAAAATTTATTGAATTTCGGAGAAGAATTGTATGATTTATAAAAATAATTGAAATTTTGACGAGAATGTTTATAAATTTTTGAAAATAATTGAATTTCTGTAATCAGTTGTTCTTGAAATTTCTATTTAAATTCGTTAAAAATTGAAATTTTTAAAAATTTCATATTGAAGCCTTTGAAGTTGATCTATTTATGCAGATTTTAAGCGCAACTCTTTTGAAATGTAATTAATTTTGAAAATTTTGAAGTAAAATTATTCATTAAATAATTTTTGATTAATAATTTGATGATAGTTGTTGAAGAATGAAGTTATTTAAAAAGAAAATATTGTCAGAAAGAGAAAAAATTGAAAGTTTTGTATTAAAATTCTTGTGAATTTCATAGTTTGTGAGTCAAACAAAAAAGACACAAAAATTCAGAATTTTCTTGTAAATTCTAAAACTTAAATTTTTTCCAGTACTTTTAATAAAAATCCCTGACTTTTCCCTGATTTCCCTGACCAATTCTAATTTCCCTGTCTTTTCCCTGAATTCCCTGACTTGTGGCAACCCTGAACTGCTTATAAATAGTTCTAAATATTTTTAGATACTTTTATAAATAAAATCAAATACTTATAAATACTTTAGAATAGTTGTAGATTCTTATAAATATTTTTAGATACTTTTAAATAGTTTTAAATACCAGTAATACCAATAAATATTTTTAAACGCCAATATTTCGAAATATTTTACAAAAATGAAAAGAGAATTAAACTGCGTGATAAAAATACCTGAATAGAATTCCGACAATGAATAGATGAATCGTTATTTTCTTGGCCCCCGATTGATTCCAAAGAATCAATATTATTATCATCTAAAACATCCATTTCCCAAAGTGATGATTTCATTGAAACTTGCTCGTCGCTATTGTCCTCATTTTCATTAAGGAATGTATTATCGTCAATATCTTCAAAATCATTTTCAAACGAAATGCTCTTTCCCTAAAAAAATACAAAAAAAAGAAAATTTCTCTTTTTCTCGCTTGTTATTAAATTAATATTTACTCTAAAAAAAATATTAAATTAATTTTTTTCGCTTGTATTAAATTAATATTTACTCCAAAAAATATTAATTTATATTAATTTTTTCGCTTGCATTAAATTAATATTTACTCCAAGAAATATTAAATTAATATTTTTCGCTTGTATTAAATTAATATTTACTCCAAAGAATAAATATTAAAATAATTTTTTTCGCTTGTATTAAATTAATATTTTACTCCAAAAAAAAGAGAAAAAAAAGAAAGGAAATGTTAAGAAAAACAAAAGAGATAATTGATAATTTGAAAATAGCTCACTTCCTGACGAAGAAGAGAAACGGCGCAATAAGTAAGCGATAAACCAAAAATCAGGCCAAGCACAATTCGCCTTCTTAGAAGCCTGATTAAACTTGTCCAAATTGGCATGCTTTTTCAATCCGCAAGTAATTTAATTAACACAATTTTGATTTCGACAAAATGTGCAATTCATTTTTTTTCGCTCGTCAATCCATTTATTTATAGAATATTTTCCTTTTTTTCTTTTTTGGTAAAACAAAACGCTATTTTGACAGAAAATGGTAAAACTTTTTTAGAGGCAATTATTTAGTGGTTTTTTTTTGTAAATAAATACTTATTTTTTGAGAATATTTATTTAGAGAATATTTCGAAAATATTTCGACAAAATTTCTAAATAATATTTAGAGAAACTTTCGTTATTAACATCTAGAGAATATTTCGATAATATTTCGAAAATATTTCAATAAAATTTCGAAATAATATTTAGAGAAATATTCGTTAATGTCTAGAGAATATTTCGATAATATTTCGAAAATATTTAGAGAAATTTTCGTTAATAGAAAATATTCAGCAAAATTTTCGTTATTAGAAAATATTCAGAGAAAATTTCGTAAATATTTCGATAATATTTAGACAATAAGAGAAAATCTCGTTAATATTTCAATATTTCAACACGTAAAATATAGAAAATATTTCCAAAAATTAACTATAATTCATTAATATTTCGATATTCGGTTAATACTTTCTCAATATTTAGAGAAACTTTTCGCGAATATTCAAAGCATTTCAGAGAATATTTCAATAATATTCAAATATTCAGAGAATTTTCATTTACACGAATATAAATATTGATTTACAAAAAATATTAATATTTATAAAATCAAAAATATTTGCAGAATTTGGAAAAACAATTGTCAAAAGTGACGTTTCTCGAAAGTGAGGTTATGTTCGTGAATTAGTTGTTTACTTGAATTCTTACCACTCGAGCCAGGGGCATTAATTAATTGACATCAATCATTGCGTATCGTAC
This sequence comes from Leptopilina heterotoma, assembly GCF_015476425.1. NCBI lineage: Eukaryota > Metazoa > Arthropoda > Insecta > Hymenoptera > Figitidae > Leptopilina > Leptopilina heterotoma. The sequence goes on from NW_025110842.1 coordinate 4,575,371, forward strand.
AAGTAAATATTCTCTCCTTCTTCCTTTGCATTCTATATGTTTATTTTATTTGTAGCTGTTTTTTTTAAATATAAAATATAAAGAAAATACTGTGCGAAAGCGAATTAGTCCAATTCAGTGCAATTCACATTTCAGTTTTTTGCGTTTTGCGCACTTGCCAGAAGATTGCAGCACTTTTTTGTTGTGAATCAGCCCTAAGGTTTTTCTTTTTTACTTTTACGTAACGACTCGTAACTTACGGGTTCGAATTACGTAAATAATAATTTACAAACGGCGGGAAATTTGAATTACAAATTTCCAATTTTTTGTATTTTTGTATAGAATTTATTTACAGAAACATTTTTATAATTAATTTTCTGCAATTTATTCTATTTTTTTAATATAGAAAAAGAAATGGCAATATTGAAAAAAACTGGATCCCTCTTGTTATTTTTGATTATGATTGGAATTATTATTTGGGACTCGACTTATTTTGCCGAAAAAGAATTGAAAGATAAAAGGAAAAATTCCATTAATATTACAAATATCCACCAGATTATTGAAATAAAAGGAAATTTTGTTAATAATTCAAAAGCAGTTTCGAACGAAAATTATAATAATAATAATAAAACCAAAAATCCCAAAAATGATCGATAGAATTCGAATATTTGAATTAAGGCGCCAAAGCAGGAAAGTCTGCTAACTTCAAGAGGTTCGAGATCAAAATCAAAATATAAACATAACCTCAAAAATTTTGACACATGCTGGTCGTCGGCATGGAAAAGAGTTAAAATAACTTTTGTTCTTTTGTTTCGTCTTCTTCGTGAAAATGTATTTCTAAACGTGTTTAATTTGTCAAAAAAAAAGAATTTCAGTTTTTAATTCATTTTATTCAGTCGTTGTCAATAAATTTCTCTGATAATAAAAACGATAAAAGGGAAAGAGAAAAAATTTGTAAAATGTTGAAGAAAAGTTTGGCAATGTTTCGACCGGTGTGTTGCGGTCAATTTCGATATTTAAGTAAAGTTTCTGCGAAACATAAGGAAAAATTGGACGATAAAATGCAAGCGTGGCAAATTCATTGCTATGGTGGTATCGATGAGGTGAAATTATTTACCACTAGAATGCCGGTTATTTCGAGACCCACCGATGTTCTAGTCAAGGTCGACGCTTCAAGTGTCAATCCTTTTGATTTGGCAGTGACAAGTAAGTTGAAAATTATATTTGTAGTCGTATTAATATAAATAATATTCATATTTCTATTCTTATGTACAATTTGTTTGAAATTTCCATTATTTTTTTTTATTTTGCTATTTTATTATTTTTTTTAACATTTTTAATGAAATTCTATGAAAGAAATCAATTATTTTCAAGTATTTTTATTAAATTGGTCGCAAAAATTCAATTATTTTTAAAAATGATAAATTACTTCTCACGAATTCAATTATTTTCAATACAATTTCAATAAAAAAATTTTAATAGAATTTTTACAAAATTTCTCGAAAGAATTCTATTATTTTCAAAAATTGAAATAAAAATCGTTTAGGAAATTCAATTATTTTCAAAAATTTAAGTTTTTATAAAAATTCAATTATTTTCAATACAATTTTAATTAAATTTCTCTAAAGAATTCAATTATTTTCAAAATTTTTATAAAATTCTACGAAAGAATTCAATTATTTTCAATAAAATTTTAATTAAAAAATTTTAGTACAATTTTTACAAAATTTCTCGAAAGAATAAAATTCAATTATTTTTAAATGGATTTCAATTATTTTCAAAAATTGAAATAAAAATCGTTCAAGAAATTTAATTATTTTCAATACAATTTTAATTAAATTTCTCTAAAGGATTCAATTATTTTTAAACTTTTAATAAAATTCTACGAAAGAATTCAATTATTTTCCAGAACTATTATTAAATTCTTCGCAAAAATTCAATTATTTTCAATACAATTTTAATAATAAAAATTTTAGTACAATTTTTACAAAATCTCTGGAAAGAATTCAATTATTTTCAAAAATTGTAATAAAATTATTCAAAACAATTCAATTATTTTAATAAATAATAAAATTCTTTTGAGCAATTCAATTATTTTTTAATGGATTTCAATTATTTTCAAAAATTGAAATAAAAATCGTTCAAAAAATGCAATTATTTTCAATACAATTTTAATTAAATTTCTCTAAAAAATTCAATTATTTTCAAACTTTTAATAAAATTCTACAAAAGAAAATTCAATTATTTTCAAAAATTGAATTCTTTATAAAAATTCAATTATTTTTAATGGAATTTTAATTAAATTTCTCTAAAGAATTCAATTATTTTCAAACTTTTAATAAAATTCTACAAAAGAAAATTCAATTATTTTCATAATTTATGTTTCTACTCGTGAATTGAATTATTTTTGAAAAATTGTAATAAAATTCTGAGAAGAATCCAATTATAATCAAATTTTGTCAGTTATTCAATTATTTAGAAAAAAAATTTGAATAATAATTAATATTAAAATTTTTATTTACAACTATAAATAAATACAATTATTTACAAAAAATTGAAAGAAATTCTTTGTAAAATTAATTTACTTTCAAAATATTCAATGAATATAATTAAAAAAAAAAAAATTGTTAAAAAACTATCAAAAGTCTTCAAAAGAATTAAATTTTTTTTTTGTTAAAAATTTTAGTAAAATTTCTTGAATTAATTCAATAATTCTTTTATTTATTTAATCATAGACAATAATAAAGAATTTATACAATTATTTAAAAATATTTTCTATTTTCTTTTTCAATTCTTTTTATATTTTTCTTCTACTTTCTATTTTTATTTTCTTCTTTTTTTATTTAAAAATAAACAGGTAGCTATATAATTATTGAAATTGAAATAAATTTGAATTTCATTTAAATTGAAGTAAATTTGAATTTCATTTAAATTGAAGTAAATTTTTAATTTCCTTTAAATTGAAATAAATAAATTAATTTTTTTTGTAAATTCTCATTTTGTTGCGTTATTTAAATATTTAAATTAATTTTTTTTACATTTTCCAGAAGGTTATGGATCAAAAGTATTAAATTTGATGCGTAAAGCGAAGAATTTTGGAATCGAGTCGGACATTGAATTTCCATTGACATTGGGAAGGGATTTTTCGGGAACAATTGTATCGAAAGGACACGGAGTTGGTGAACGTTTGCAATTGGGCGATGAAGTCTGGGGAGTAATTCCCGTTGAACAACAAGGATGTCATGCCGAATACGTTGTTGCCAATTCATCTCTGGTTTGAAGAAAACAATGACAATTTTTCAAATTTTTTATTTTTTATTTATTCTTAATTAATGTAGGAAATTATTTGCTAAAAATAATTAATTGTTAATTGTTCTCTTTTACTTTTCAATTCTTAATTTAAATTTTTTATTTTACATCTTAATTTTACTTTTTCCTTTTCAATTTCCAATTTTGATTTTAAATCCTTAATTTTAATTACAATTTTAAATTTTAATTTTAATTTTAATTTTAATTTTAACTTTTAATTCTGAATTTTTAATTTAATAAGCTTAATTTTAACTTTTAATTCTGAATTTTTATTTTTAAATTCCTAATTTTTATTTTTAATTTAATTTAAATCCTCATTCCTGAAATTTACTTGAAATTGCATTGAAAATAATTGAATTGTTTTCGAGAAAATTATTTAAAATTGTATTGAAAATAATTGAATAGTTCCGAGAAAATAATTTAAAATTCAACTGAATATAATTGAATAGTTTCGAAAAAATTATTTAAAATTGTTAGGTATTGAAAATTATTGAATAGTTCCAAGAAAATAATTTAAAATTTGACTGAAAATATTTGAATTTTTTTTTTTGAAAAAATTAATTGAAATTGTAATGAAAATAATGGAATATTTCTGAGAAAATTATTTAAAATTCAACTGAAAATTATTGAATCGTTTCGAAAAAAATTTATTGAAATTGTATTGAAAATAATTTTTAATTCTTCAAAATTTTTTTGAAAATAAAATTGAATTCCTGCGAAGAATTTTTTATTAAAATTTCATAATTTTTTCAGGTTAATCACAGGCCGAAGAATATTTCCTACATCGAAGCGGCGAGTATACCCTACGCGGGATTAACTGCTTGGTCTGCTCTCTGGTATTCCGGTGGTTTATATTATAAGACGGGAATTGTCACTCGACGAAACAAAAGAGTTCTGGTTATTGGCGGTGCCGGTGGCGTTGGAACTTTAGCGATTCAAATGCTCAAAAATTGGAATATGCACGTAAATATTTTCTTTCTTTCTTTTTTTATCAAGTTTTACAATTTTTTGAAAAATTCTGTTTTTTTTATTTATGAAATTAAAAACTTAAAATTTATTTTGTTATAATGAGAAAATTCTAATAACTAATTGTAATTAAAAAAGAAACTAATAATAATTTTTCTATGTTAAAAAAAGGTGATAACAACTTGTAGCAGTGATGCGGTGAACGTTTTGGAAAAATTGGGAGCCGACGTTGTTATAGATTACAAAGAAGACAATGCTGACGAAAAAATTATTTGCGAAGGACCGTGAGTTTAAAAAAAACAAGGAAAATTTGTTTAATTTTCCAAACATAATTGTAATTTTGTTTTATTTTACTTTAAATAATTTTTGTACTTTCAATTTTAGAATTTTTAAAAATAATTTCTATAGTTTGATAATTTCGATTTTGAATTTCTACAATTTCAATAATTTTTGTAGAAAACAGTTGAAAAAGAAAATGTTGAATATTTTTCTATTATAATTCGAATGAAAAAAGGAAAAAGTGCAATTTTTAAAATTTTTTGTTATTAATTTATTTATTTATTGTTTCAGTTATGATATAATTCTCGACTGTGCAAATCAAGGACCAGGGGCAATAAAAGCAAAAGGATATCCGCATTACACTTACATAACGTTGAATTCTCCGCTGTTGAAAAATATCGACGAACGTGGATTCATAGCCGGCACTGTGAAGAACGTTGGCGATTTTGTCAAGTACAATATTCCATCGCAGGAGAATAAGGGTTTCGTTAAATGGGGCTTCTTCACTCCCTGCAGATCTGGACTCAACGCCATTCAGAAATTCGTCGAAAATGGCCAGGTAATTAACGAAAAACTTGAAAAATTAATTAATTATTTCCATTATCAATTCTCTTATTTAAATAAAATTCATTCTTTTCGAAAAACAATTTCTATTTTTAAATAAAAATTTTATTTTTAATAAATAGTAATTTATTCATTTATTATTTATGTAATAAATATAAAATATATAATAATAAATAAATATTTCCTTTTGCAAATAATATCAAAATTGAAGTTTTCTTAAAACTCAATTCTATTCTTTCTTAAAATCAATTATAATTTTTTTAATATTATATAATTTTCATTTTCCAATAAATTAGGTACTTCTTTCAAATAAAAATAAATGAAATCAAAAATTAAATACTTTTTCATACCAGATAAATTTTTATTGTGTCAAATTATTAACGTTTTCGAAAAAAATAATTTCTTTTTTTCTAAACGAAAGAAATTGGTTAAATTCTAAATTTTATTTCAGCTGGTTTCGGTTGTGAAGAAGGTTTATCCATTTCAAGAATTGCCAAGAGCTTATGAACGTGCAGCACAGGGGCATCTTCGTGGAAAATTAGTTATCGACATGAGATAAGTTTACGTATTCATAATATAAATTATATATTATTTATTATTTTCTATTTTCAATATATATACACAAATATATAACTTTATTTACACAATAAAAAAAACAAAACAAAGCACAAATAAAAAGTTCTTAACTATCTAAGAATAAACTATTTTGAATCTTAATTTATCGCTAAATCCAATTTTTGCTCGTACATCTAGTAAATTTGGAATTGCAATTTCCGAAGCTTTTTGAGCGCCGTCACGTAATACTTTCTCGAGATATTGTGAATCGGCAGTTAATTGCAAATATCGTTCTCGAATTGGATTCAATTTCTCAATTACAATGTCGGCCAGTATTAATTTATATCTGAAATACAGAAAAAACAATATTTCTTTAAAAAATAATAATTAAACTAATAATTTCGACAAAATAATAATAATAATAATATATTATTAAATTTTTTTTAAATAATTGAATTTCTCTGAACAATTTTATAACTTACAAAAATAATTGAATTCTAGTGACGAATTCTCTTTTTCTATTTAAATTTTCAAAAATAATTGATTTTTTTTTTAAGAAATTCATTAAAATTTTTGAAGATATTTTAATTCTAATGAACAAATATTATCAAAATATTTTTCAAATTACTGAATTCTTTCAAAAAGGAATTCATTAAAATTTTAAAAAACTAATTGAATTTCATTCTGCGAAGATATTTATTTGAAAAATAATTTAATTTTTGCAAATTTCTAAATTTTTTTTTAAAATAATAATTGAATTTTTCTGAAGAATAGTATTGAAATTTTTAAAAATAATTGAACTCCACTAAGAAATTATATTGAAAGTCAATTTTAAATAATTGAACTGCTCCGAAGAATTTTATTATATTTATAAAAAAAAATTTAATTTTTTAGAGAAACTGAATTATTTATGAAATTAATTTAATTATTCAGAGAAATTTTAGTACTTTTGAAAATAATTGAATTCTTTCAATAAATTTTATGAAAATTGTATTGAAAATAATTGAATTTCTGCAAAAAAATTTCTTATTTATGAAAATAATTGAATTCTTTAGAGGAATTTTAGTATTTTTGAAAATAATTGAATTCAATAAATTTTATGAAAATTGTCTTGAAAATAACAGAATTTTTCCGAAAATATGTCTTATTTATAAAAATAATTTTATTTTATTACCATTTTTTTTTTTTTTAAATAATTGCATTTTTCTAGAAATTTTATAAAAATTATACTAAAAATAATTAAACTCGTGAGAAAGAAATTTATAATTAACGAAAATAATTAAATTCTTATAAGGAACTGTAGCAAAATTTTTCAAAATTAATTGTCTTCTTTCGAAAGATTCTATTATAATTTTTTAAAATAATTGAATTTTTTGGAAAAATTAAATTCAAATTGTATTGAAAATAATTGAATTATTCCCAGATAATTTTATAAGAATTTTTAAAAATAATTGAATTTCCAAGTAGAATTACATGATTTAGAAAAACAATTGAATTTATGAGAAGAAATTTCTTATTTTTAGAAATAATTGAAATTTTGCGAAGAAAGTAAAAAATTCTCTGAAAATAATTGAATTTTTGTGTAGAAATTTATAAAAGTTTTTGAAAATAATAATTTTTCAGTTCAAGCGCAGATCGAGTTATTGGACGCGGGAGCTCAATTTAATTCTTTCAAAAAAATTTATTCAAATTGAATTAAAAATAATTGAATTTCTGCAAAGTTTTATTATTTCTGAAAATAATTGAATTCTAGTTAAGAATTTTATTAAAATGTTAGAAAATAATTGAATTGATTTAAAGAATTAAAAAAAATAGTTAAATAGATTTTTGTAAAATATTACAATTTGAAAAGCAAAAAGGAAATTTAAATCTGTACATACTTTCCGGTATCAATTCCCTCAGCCTCTTGGCATATTTCCTCGGTCGATTTTCCCGTGAGTAGAGAGTGAATTTTTATTAAATTTGAAATTCCCGGACGATTATCGGGATCGTACGTCACTTGGGATGTAAAATCGGTTACAGATTTTTTCACTTTCTTCAATAAAATATCGGGACTGTCAGTTATATCCAATCGACTTTTTGGATCGGGGCACGATTTTGACATTTTATTTGTTGGATCGCGTAGAGATTTTATTCGCTTTGCTTCGTCTGCAAAAGTAAAAGCGAAAAAATAATATTAAAATTATATAAAAATTCATTATAATAATAAAAATATAGTAGAAAATAATAGAAATCTATTAAAATAAAAAATTTCAAACCATTTATAATTGTCTCTGGAAAAGGAAAAGTATCGCCAAACTTTTGATTGAATTTTCTCGCTAAATCTTGTGATAATTCTAAATGTTGAATTTGATCTTCTCCAACTGGAACGTGTGTAGCTCTGGAATTTTTTATTCGCAGTAAATTAATTAATAATTACTTAATATTCAAATAATTAATATTTAATTTCTTTAATATTGAAATAGTTGGTATTTAATAATTACTTAATTAATTAATTAATTAATTAATATTCGAGCAATTAATATATTTTTACCTAATATTCAAATAATTAATATTTAATTACTTAATATTCGTATAATTAATATTTAATTACTTAATATTAACAAAATTAATATTAAATTACTTAATATTGAAATAGTTGGTATTTAATTACTTAACATGCAAGATAATTAATTTCGATAAAGAAATTCAATTTTATAATTATCGTTTTTTCTCTTTCTCTCACTTGTAAATTAGAATATCGGCCGCTTGTAAAATTGGATAATTGAATAAAGCGACTGGCACTTCTTTAACATTTTGACTCTTCTCTTTGAATTGTGGTAAACGACTGAGTCTTGGCATTGTCGTTATTGACGATAGAATCCAATTTAATTCGGTGTGCAATGGAACTGTTGATTGTTGAAACAATATACTTTTCTCGGGATCAACACCGCAGGCCAATAATGTTGCGACCATTGAGAAAATTCCCTTTTCTAATGTTTTTGGATCCTAAATTTTGGAATTATTTTCTCTCTTAATTAAAACTGGAGATATTTTGTAACATTTTTTTACATTTTTCCTCAAAGTATAATAATAGTAGAAAAATAATAATATTTTCTTTTTCTTAAAACCGTTTTTTAATTATTTCGCAATAAAAAGAAAATATTAATATTTTCTTTCTGTTAAAAATGTTTTTTTAAATTATTTTGCAATAAAAAGAAAATATTAATATTTGCTTTCTGTTAAAAATGTTTTTTTAAATTATTTTGCAATAAACAAAGAATAATAAGTAATAATAAAAAATGGTAAATAATAGTATAAATAATTAATAAAAATAGTAATAAAAGTAAACAAAATTAATTAATTGAATAATTAATAATAAATAATAATGAATTGTTTATAATGAATTATTTAAATGAATTAATAATAATAAAAATAGTAAATAACTGTAAAAAATAATATAAATAGCAATAAAAGTAGTAGTAATAGTAAATAATAAAAAAAAATAGTAAATAACAGTGAAAAATAGTAAAAATAATAATAATAATGGTGTAGTAAAAATTAATTATTATTAATACCTGCGGTAATGTAATGGCGTGCAAATCAACAATACTCCAAATAACGTTTTGCCCCGAATTTTGTAATTCGACCCAATTTTGAATTGCCCCTAAATAATTGCCCAAGTGCACGTTTCCCGTTGGTTGAATACCGGAAAATATTCTCTTTGGATAAGAATTTTTTGCACTCTAAAGAAAAAAATTAATAGTCATTATAAATTATATTATAGAAAACTGGTAAAATTAAACATTTAGTAACTGAAAATTAAAAGAATATAAAGTAATTTTTCTTCTATAAAAAATAATTTAATTGTAATTGAAAATATTATTCCAAGTCGAATTGTGGTTTGAAAAATATTTTTTAAAAATTAATTTGTAGTTAAAAATATTATTCTAAATTGAATTCTAGTTTAAATATTTTTTTTAATTGAATATTTATTAGAATTTAATTACAGTATAAATTATTTGTTTGAATTGAATTGAAATTGAAAACAATTATTAAAATTTGATTTGTAGGTATAGTTAAAAAAAATTATTTTAAATTGAATTCTCGTTCAAAATATTTTTTTTAATTAAGATTCCAGTGGCAAATATTTGTTTCAGAGTTGTTTGAATTTAATTCCAGTGGCAAATATTTGTTTAAATTTAATTCCAGTGGAAAATATTTGTTTGAATTGAATTTTAGTGGGAAATAATTGTTCGAATTGAATTTCAGTGGAAAATAATTGTTTCAATTGAATTGTTAATGGAAATTAATTTTTAAATTTAATAATACTTGAATATATTCTTTTTAAAAATATTTCTTTAAATTAAATTCTAGTTGAAAATATTTTTTATAATTGCGGAAAATATTTGTTTGAATTGAATTCTTTTTGAAAATATTCTTTTTAAAATTGAATTACAGTGAAAATTATTTATTTAAATTGAATTCTTGTAGAAAATATTTTTTATTATTAAATTCGATTGCGGAGAATATTATTGTTTGAATTGAATTGTAATTGAAAATACTTTTTTAATATTGAATTCCAGTGGAAAATATTTGTTTGAATTGAATATTTAAATTTTTTGTTGTTGAAATTTTTGTTTAAATTGAATATATAAATATTTGTTTGAATTGAATTTCAGTGGAAAATAATTTTTTGAATTGAATTCCAGTTGAAAAAATTTTTAGAATACATCGAGAAAATTAAGGGAAAATGTATAAAAAAACAAATGACAGAAAATATTGTTATTGACATAAATAGTCCCAAAGAAAAACAATAAATTCCACATTTGTTTACATCTTTTACATGCGAACATAACCTAAAAATTGTACCTTGCAGTAATTCTTCCTCTCTTGATTAAACAGTGCTTTAAATCTAATTCTTTTTTGATAGGATCCATTGTTTATTAGTTTTCTAAACATGGTACTAATTACAATAAATATTCTTTTTAACTTCTCATGAATATTCCTTATTTTTTACAGCACGTGGTTTTTATCACAAGAGAGAGAAAAATGTTTAAAAATGACTAAAATTCTTCTTTATCGATACTTGACCGGTACAAATTTTTCCGTCTAAATTCCGTAAAAATTTTTTTTTTATTTCAGACCTTTTTCGCCCTTTTCTAATTGTTATTTCATAAGTTATTACAAAAATCTTTCTTTAACAAAATTCAATAATTATTTAATAATAATAAATTCAATAATTTTCTATAGCAGAGGTGATATTTTGAAAAACGTTTCGAAAACAAAAGTGCAAAATATTTAACGGAAATTTTCATTAAGCGGAGATTAGAATTTATACGATTTATACATTATTTATATTTTCCTATTATAAGGAACTTTCTTTTGAAGGTTGGAAAACAAAACCTTGAATCAATTTTTCTTCGTGATTCTATAATAAATATAAATATATATTTAATTGACATCTAAAGTGACAGTGAGAGGAAAATTCTTAATGAAATTAGTTTCGTTTCAACTTTGAAGCAGAGCGAACGTAAAAATAGAAATATTTATTTTATAAAATCGCAAGAAATATTTTTTATATATTTTTCTGTATATTAAAAAAAAACAAAAAAATGGCCGAGTGTTCTGGAAATTTTTCATCAAATGAAAAAGAAGACTACACAGGACGTCCCAAAAATTTGTAAGTTTTTACTCTTTTTTTCTATATTTCTCTCTTTTATATTTAAAAAAAAATTCAAACTATATTTAATAATTTTTAAACGAACGAAAAAAATTTAATTAGATTATTTGTAAATATTTGTTAATATTAATTGAAATATTAATTAGTTATTGTAAATATTAATTAGAAAATTTTTATTTTATTCGTTGAAAACAGGAAAAAAATGAGCAAATTATTTGTAAATATGAAATTAAATGATGGAACAAAATTGAAGAAAATGGAATCCTCTGAACTAGTTGTGGAATTTCCGAAAATTTCACACGAGGAATCAAAGGGCAAACAATTTAACGTCGCTGGAAAAATAATTTCCTTTCTCGAGGTATTTACTGTTTATTCGTATTTAATTATTAATTTTATTCGAATACTATTTTCATTTATTTACCATTTTTATTTATTTCTCCATTTAGTTATTATTTTTATTTATTTATTTATTTATTATATTAACTATTTTAATTTACATATTACTTTCATTTAGTTTTTATTTATTTTTTTTTATTTAGCCAATTATTTATATTCACTGACTGTTTTTATTTATTTTTTTTCCTTTATTGTTTTTTTTTGTTTATTTATTATTTTTGTTGTTTCTCTTTATTTATTATATTCACTTATTTATTACTTTCATTTAATTATTATTTTTATTTGCTTACAATTTTTTATTAAATATTTTTTTTATATAATTGAATTGACGCGAAAAATTGTCTTATTTATATATGAAAATAATTGCAATCTTTAGACACATATTTTATTAATGTTAAAAATAATTGAATTCTTACAATGAATGAAAATTGTATTTAAAATAATTGAATTTCTGCAAAGAATTTTAGTATTTTTGAAAATAATCGAATTTTTGTAAATTTTTAAAAATAATTAATTTTCTGCGAAAAATTTGGTTTTTAAGAATATAATTGAATCCCTGCGAAGAATTTTTTGTTTAAGAATATAAATTAAATTCCTGTAAAAAATTTCGTTATTTTTGGAAATAAATTAATTTATATGCAACGAATTTCAAAAATTATTTTTTTTTGAAAATAATTGAATTGTTTTAAAGAATTTTATTAAAAAAATTTTTAAATAATTATAATCCACTAAGAAATTGTATTGAAAGTCAATTTTAAATAATTGAATTACTCCGAAGAATTTTATTATTTATGAAAATAATTGAATTTTTTAGAGAAATTTTAGTATTTTTGAAAATAATTGAATTTCAACAATAAATTTTATGGAAATTGTATTAAAAATAATTGAATTTGTCCAAAAAATTTCTTATTTATAAAAAAAATTGAATTTCTGACAAAAAAATTTCTTATTTATGAAAATAATTGAATTCTTTAGACAAATTTTATTATTTTTGAAAATAATTGAATTTGTGAAAAATTTTCTTATTTTTATGAAAATAATTGAATTTGTTAGAGGAAATTTTATTACTTTCGAATATAATTGCATTTTTATTGAAAATAATTGAATTATCTGCAAAAAATTTTATTATTATTATGAAAATAATTGAATTTGTATTTAAAATAATTGAATTTCTGCGAGAAAAGTTCTTATTTATGAATATAATTGAATTCTTTCAATAAATTTTATTCAAATTTTTATTGTGAAAATAATTGACTTTCTGCGAGAAAATTCCTTATTTATAAAAAAATTTGAATTTTTATTGAAAATAATTGAATTTCTGGAAAAAAATTCTTATTTATGAAAATAATTGAATTCTTTAGACAAATTTTATTATTTTTGCCAATAATTGAATTTGTATTGGAAATAATTGAATTCTTTAGAGAAATTGTAGTATTTTTGAAAATAATTGAATTCTTACAATAATATTTTATAAAAATTGTATTTAAAATAATTGAATTTCTGCGAAAAATTTCAGTATTTTTGAAAATAATTGAATTTTGTAGAGGAATTTTAGTATTTTTGAAATATAATTGAATTTCTTGCGAAAATTTTTTTTATTTGTGAAAATAATTGAATTTTTACGAAAAATGGTCTTATTTTTTAAAATAATTGAATTTTCATTATTTATTATTTTATTTATTTATTTATTATTGTCTTTTGTTTTTATTTATTAATTATAATCCTTTGTTTATTCTGTTTATTTACTTTTTTTGCTGATAAATTGCAATTTTTATAATTTATTAAATTATTCAATTTATTTTTGTCTTTTAATTAAACAAAAAATTTTTTCTATTCATTAATTGAAATGAATTGAAATGAATTGAAATTAATTGAAATTAATTGAAATTTTTTTGTTGAAATTAATGGAAATTTTGTTGTTGTAAGTAATGGAAATTAATTTATTGAAACTAATTGAAACGAATTTATTGAAATTAATGGAAATTAATTGATTGAAATTAATGGAGAATAATTTATTGAAATGAATTGAAATTAATTTATTGAAACTAATGAAAATTAATTGATTGAAATGAATTTATATCTAATATTTTATTTTCCTTTTTCCGAACAGAAAATCTCAGTAATTCTGGTGAAACCGTTACACAGTGAAATTGAACTGTTAAATATTGGAACAAATTTATATTATCGCACTGAGGACGCTTGGATTGTCGTGGGACATATTGATGAGATATTTGGCAATATCAAGGATCCAATGTACGCCGTGGGTTTGTTTTCAACCGAGAATCAGGTATTTCAAGTGGACAATGATGTTTATTTTCTGGCCGATGACAGCACCACATCATTGTTTCACCTTGAGTGCAATAATTCCAGTAAATACAATGTTGTCTATCATAATTAATTGGCAAATTTAGTTAAATAACATTTGGAGAAATATTAATATTTCCCTCAAATTTATTGTTATTAATTGTCAATTGTTAATATTTTTTTTGTTTCAAATTATATTCTAGTTATTTTTATACTTTTTAATTTTGTTTTTAACGAGTTTTTTAAATTTTGTTTTTTTTTTAAATTAAATTTTGTTTTTTTTTTAATTAAATTTTGTTTTTTTAATTAAATTTTATTTTTATTAAATTTTGTTTTTATTATTATATATTTTGTTTTTATGAATAAATTTCGTTTTTGTTGAAAAATTCTGTTTTTATTTCTAAATTTTGTTTTTCTTCAGAAAATTTCGTTTTTAAGATTAATTTTTCCTTTTCTAATTAAATTTCGCGTTTATTAGTAAATTTCCCTTTTGAGATCAAGTCTTTTTTTGTTTTAAATTTTCAATTTTTAGATTAATTCTTGATTTGCTTTTAAATTCACTTTTTTTTTATTAAATTTAGTTTTTCTTAGTAAACTTTGCATTTAAAATTAATCTTTGTTTTTGTATAAATAAATTCTGCTTTTTTTCAGTAAATTTCGCTTTTGAGATTCATTTTTGTTTTTGTATTTAAATTTCGCTTTTCTCGGTAAATTTTGTTTGTATTAGTAAATTTTGTTTTTGAGATAAATTCTTTTTTTTTTTGGTTTTTAATTTTCGTTTTTGCAACGAAATTTTGTTTTACTTAGTAAATTTTGCATTTGAAATTAATTTTTGATATTCTCCTAAGAATTCAATTAAAGTTCTAGAAAATAATTGAATTTTTTCGCAGCATTTAATTTACAATTGTAGTGAAAATATTTGAATTCTTCTAAAGAATTCAATCAAAATTTTTCGAAAAAATTGAATTTTTGGGAAGAATAGTTAACAAACTTTTAAAAGTTAAATTCTTTTGAGCAAATTCAATAAAACTTTTATTGAAAATAATATTGGATTTCTGCAAAAAAAATTCTTATTTATGGAAATAATTGAATTCCTGCGAAGAATATTATTTTGTGTACAAAAATGAAAAAATAATTAAATTCATTCAAATTTTTCTTTCGACAAATTAAATTAAAATTGTACTGAAATTAAATCAATTTTTATAAAGAATTTAATAAAAATTTATTGAAAGAATTGAATTTTTTCGAGAAATTTAATTTCAATTCTTTTAAATAATTTAATTTTTAAAAAAATGATATTAATTACGACAATAATTAAAAATATTGTTAAGAATTTAATTAAACTTTTAAAAATAATTGAATTCTTCAATAAATTTTATTCAAATTTTTTTTGTGAAAATAATTGAATTTCTGCGAGAAAATTTCTTATTTATGAAAATAATTGAATTTTTATTAAAAATAATTGAATTTCTGCAAAAGAAATTCTTATTTATGGAAATAATTGAATTTGTTAGAGGGAATTTTATTATTTTCGAAAATAATTGAATTTTTATTGAATATAATTGAATTTTTATTGAAAATAACTGAATTTTTATTGAAATTAATTGAATTTCTGCGAAAAATTTTCTTATTATTATAAAAATAATTGAATTTTTATTGTAAATAATTGAATTTTTATTGAAAATAATTGAATTTCTGCGAAAAATTTTCTTATTTATGAAAATAATTATTGAATTTTTTTAAATGGAAATTTTATTATTTTCGAAAATAATTGAATTTGTTTGGAATAATTTTTTAAAAATTTTTATTATTTATTAGTATAATTTTATTTTCATAATTAAATTTTTCTCTGTATCTTTTGTTTTTTTTAATTAAAAAATTTTTAAATTCCATTTTTATAATTAATTAAAAATTTTTTGTGAATTCTGCATTTTTATTAGTTAATTTTGTTTAATTAAATTTTTTTTTATTTGTAAATTTTACCGTTATAATTAAATTTCGCTATTATTACTCAATTTTGCATTTGTTATTAAATTTTGTTCCTCTGTGTGTTATTTTTTTTTTATTTTGTTATTGAATTTTTGTATTGTTCTTTGTAAATTATTATTTTTTTTTGCAAATTATTATATACAATTATTTTTTTTTATTTATTCAAAAGTTTAATTTATTTAAATCTATTATAAAATTGTATCTTTGTTATTATATCTTTATTTTTTTATCATTTCTTTCTATATTTTTTACACATTTTTACCAAAAACGAATTTTGAATTTTCCCGCCTTTTTACCAGAAACAGCGCCTCCAGTGTCAGAAGTACCAACCACAGTAGTTTTCCGGGTTGTCCAAAATTTTTTCTATTTTTCCTCCTTTTCTTTTGTATTTATATATAGAAACACTTTTATGTATATAAAAATCAGAGAAACAAGTGAACAAAATAACATCTACAATCCCAATTTTTTACTTTTCCCTTTTCTTTTTCATTTAATAATTGAAAACAAGTACAAAAATTTAACTTAAAGACACCAGGACACCACTGTCAAGATCGATGTATATAAATTGATTTATTGTTGTCATTGTTGTTGTTAACGTTGTTATATTTCCTGTAATAGAAATATTTTCTCCCTCACAAAGAAGAATTTCTCAAATTTGATTTTCTTCTTTTAAAAAAAGTGTTTTTTGTGTTTTTTAAAGCATTTAAAGTGAGAAAAGTGACGAACAGGGTGCCCTTCCTCCTATGGAATGCTAGAAGTATAATCCCAAAAAGAGCTGAATTTGAAGTACTTATGTGGAAAATTAATCCTGATGTAGTATGCCTCACGGAGACGTGGCTTAGTAACAAACACATTTTTGAATTCCCGGGATACATCACGCTTAGACAGGACCGTCCTGACGGCAGGGGGGGAGGAGTACTGATTCTTATTCGTAACAAAATTAATTTTTGCACAATAATATCCACTCATAATAATATTAATGACCTTCACATTGATATTGTGGGATTGAATATGAAAACACTGTATGGAAACACACAAATTATCTGTACATATGTTCCCCCTGGAAGAGATGTACCTGTACAACTGTGGGAGGAGATACTTGATGACCTCCCTACATACTCTAATCGTATTCTATGTGGGGATTTTAATGCACACCACACCTGCTGGGGCGATCATTCCACAAATTTAAGAGGATCTTCTCTTCTTACATTCACTATGCACAATGACTTGTTCCCAATGAATGA
This sequence comes from Leptopilina heterotoma, assembly GCF_015476425.1. Taxonomy (NCBI): domain Eukaryota; kingdom Metazoa; phylum Arthropoda; class Insecta; order Hymenoptera; family Figitidae; genus Leptopilina; species Leptopilina heterotoma. The sequence continues at coordinate 4,592,618 of NW_025110842.1, forward strand.
CACACAACCTACTAGACATACGTACGACGACACACCTGGTAACAACCTTGATCTATTGTTCTGCACCTCCACAATATTGCAGACTTCTGACACCACAATACTTGATGACTCTTACACCTCTGATCATTATCCGGTAATAGTCAAGGCTAACATAAAACCACAGAATATATGCACAACCTCTACCAGAATTAATTTGAATAATGTTAACTGGAATGACTTTAGGGATCGTACTGACCATGACACACTTACTCTAGCTGACGAGCTTATTAATGAAATAAGACCAAGTGTTATATTCAATCGCTTTGTTACTAACATCAAGAACCGACTCTTGGAATGTGGGGCTTACATTCCTAAAGGAATTACACATATTAATAACTCTAAACCACTCTGGTGGAATGCAGAATGTGACAGAATCATAAAAATCAGGAGGGAAAATTATAAATGGTATCAAAATAATCAAAACTTAAATAATAGAATTGAGTTCAAAAGAAAAGATGAAGAGATTAAAAAGTTACTTAGAGCTCAAAAGACGTTAGGTTTTAAGAAATTTTGTGAGAGTATCTCCCCAGCACGTGGAACACAGGTGCTGTGGAGAACAATAAAAGCATTATCCTCTAGATCGGGATCAAGGTACACTAACATCACCACAGACCCTACACATCCTGATATGACTAAATTCAAGAATGATCTTATTAGAGAAGACATACCACCCTCAGAACTGGAATTCTTACCTACAACTCACATTTACACGGAGGATTTCACTCCTTTCACAAAAAATGAATTTGATGCTGTCCTAACATCTACCAAACCTGACTCTGCTCCGGGACAGGATAGAATCACTGGTGAAGTAATTAAAAAACTAGGTTCTATTTCTTTGGAGTTCCTTCTTCTAATATATAATAGAATGTTATTATTTTCATCCTTCCCGGAGGACTGGCAGGAGACCATGGTCATTCCAATTTCTAAACCTGGTGGAAAGGGATTCCGCCCTATTGCCCTTACATCCGTCTTCTGCAAGATATTCGAGGGGCTGATCCAGCGGAGGTTGGAGCATGATGTTGAGGCATCTCGAGCTATTCCTAAATACCAGTTTGGCTTTAGGAGGGAGAGGTCCTCAGTTGACTGTGTGTCCACCTTTGTGGCTGACATTCTGGGAGGTTTTACGGAAGCTGCACACACTTTGGCTATTTCGATAGATATTAAAGGGGCCTTTAATAACGTGCGACCTTCAATTTTGCATAGACATCTGATTGCCCTAAATATAAATCCACATTATATTAATTTCATTACTTTTTTAACAACAAAAAGATGGATCACCTTCTCAAACGGACCAGATAGAAAACTCTGTGGTATTGGTGTGCCACAGGGTGGTGTTCTTTCCCCTTTATTATTTAATATCTATCTTAGAAAAATCGGAAATATATTACCAATCAATTTTAAATATGTCATGTATGCGGATGACTTGCTTTTATATGTAAAATTTGATGACCCCAACTTGGTTGCCGAGGAGGCCACTGCGGTCCTTAATACCCTTAGTGCCTGGCTCGAAAACCTGGGCCTTGAGATTTCACCTAGCAAAACGTTTTGCTGTGTGTTCTCAAGATCCAGAACTCAATTTGATAATCTGGGAGTATATGTAGGGGATACACTCGTTAAATGTGAACATTCACTAAAATTGCTGGGAATAATTATGGATAGAAAATTAACTTGGTTACCACATATTACATACATAGCAAACAAAGCTACAAGGGCTTTGGGAATACTTAAAATCACGACCAGAACATCCTGGGGAACTAATCCAACTCTGGCGTTAATAGTATATAAGGGTTTAATTCGCGCGATACTAGACTGGGGCTCGCCCTTATTTGCTGACACTACAAAAACTAATTTGAAAATACTAGATAGAGTACAAAACGCTTCCCTCAGGATAGCTCTAGGACTTATGAGGTCTACCCCCATTTCTGTTCTCCTGGCAGAGGCGGGTGAGACTCCCCTCTCCTTACGAAGAATAATCCTATCCAATACATTTTTGCTGAGAAACTATAAATGGAAGGATAATCCATTGATTCCAAAATTGAAATTGTTAAAGGAAAGGCTCTCACTCCGAAAACTTAAAAATTACGAAACACGATACACAATTTTAAACACTTATTGCAGGGCGGTCCCCTTAGCTCAGGACAGGTTCAGGGCCTTTCGGACTTCATATTTCGACTGGGATTGGAGAGCGATCTCCTCCCCGGTGGACTGTGATCTCTTGACTGGTTTTAAATTTAAAAATAATCCTCATTCAGAAAGATCTTTTAGAGAGCATATTCAAAAGGAATATCGGGACTATACTGTCATTTACACTGACGCTTCGTACAACAGGAAGCATTCTGAGGCCTCAGCTGCAATTTATGTCGAGGGACGGGACTACCACTCTGGAACCCCCCTCCAGTTTGGTACCTCAGTTCTTACGGCGGAATTGTATGCCATTTTTAGAGCGATACTGTACGCTGAAATGCACTCACTATCAATGGTCCTCATTGTGTCTGACTCATTATCGGCGTTAAGTATCATCTCTAATTGCCTAAAATTTAAAAATATACCAGAAACTACATATAAAATACTCACACACATTTATACCTTTACAAACTCCTCCATAAACAACAAAATAAGCTTTTTGTGGGTTCCTGGTCACTCAGGCCTAGTAGGTAACGAAAGGGTTGATTTGACTGCGAAACTAACAAACTGCTATACAAATCGTATATACTTTAAACCTCCAATTGAAGATCTCAAAAAAGAAGTCATCCTTCCTGATATGGAAGCATGGCTCTCAAAGTTGTGGCCCTACACAGAGGTACAGTCTAATAATCCCTATTTTGGTAGAGTGAATTTTGAAACTAGCAGACCCTGGTTCAAGGATATATCACGACCCAGAAGGGAAATTGTAACAATAACTAGATTGAGATCTACACACATCTCAACCGCGGACCATCTAAGCAGATTTTATAATAACGCGAACTTGACCTGCGGATGTGGATCGATGTGGAGAAGTCTCGAGCATATTATTTATGATTGTCCCATTTTGGAACAAGCAAGACCAAAATACATCCGATTTTTGAATAAAAAATTTCCAGGTTTGAATCCGAGAGAGATCTCGATGGATGACTTAGTGTACAATCCAGATGAGGAACTTGTCAGGGAGCTGGGAGGCTTCATAACCTCTGGCGGAATTAATCTGTGAGATGTGGGGTCGAGTGCCTTGGTGCTCATTCCCTCTGCTTCTTCGGACCGTTCATGTAATATCAAACGATCACTTACTATGAATTAATTAAATAAAGGTCCCAAGTAAGGGGAGGGATTGATGTATGATTGCGCGGCCCTTTCTCTCTTTGATCCAAAATAAAAAAACAAAAATCCCTGGCAGTACTATCCTTAAAGAATGTTTTTTATTTTTTCTCACAATATTTTTTTTGAAACAGTACAAAGACCTTTGACACTTACATACTTGACTATATAGACAACAACTAGACTGACTATGTGGACTGCCTATTCCTTATTTTCCTTATCCTGAAAGACATTCAAATGGATTGGACACAAGCTGCTCAAATGGACAAGATTCACTCTCAACTAAAGTCATGTACACACGGACACGAATCAAACGCAATCACTTTATATTCTTCTATTCTATTTTGTTTGTTCTGACAGTTGGCTGAGCCAGAAGTCATTTAAGAAGAAGAAGAAGAAGAAATATTTTCTCCCTCACAAAGAAGAATTTCTCAAATTTGATTTTCTTCTTTTAAAAAAAGTGTTTTTTGTGTTTTTTAAAGCATTTAAAGTGAGAAAAGTGACGAACAGGGTGCCCTTCCAGGAGCGTATGAATTAATTCCGAAACCCTGACAATAGAATAATTTCCTTTGATTATTGATCTCTAACATTAATAATTAGAAACAAAGACTAAATATGTTTAGAAAATTGAACAAAAATATATTTTTCAGCAAGTGAATATTTTGGTTTTTTTTAATATTTAATATCGTTTTTTTTTAAAAGAGACACATGTTTTTTTTTGGAGTGAATTTACAGTGTTGAGAAAGAGTGGTTAAGGAGTCGAGAAAAAATAAGGAAGGAATTATAGTAGGGAAACCTGTTTAGTGATTGGTGTTAATTTATTTTTGTTCTACTTCTGTCAGAAAGACGTGGCAAAGAGGCAAAAGTGTCAGCATTAATTTTGTTATTTACTTTTTTATTCAAATATTATTAAATTCCACCACACTGACATTCTATTCTTTTTTGAAAAAACAAAAGAAGAACAATCAGTCGAGGTTCGATATTATTATGAGAAGGACATAAGGAAGTTAAATATGTCAAAAGAAATTAATAATATCAGGAAGAGACCATTGGCGGTAAGAACATTTTTTTTTCTCTAATGATTCTTATTGTTTTCCACTATAATTGTAATATTTATCAAAATTTCTAATTTCGTTTAATCGTTGACCAATTACGTTAAAAAAACAAATTTTCATTTATTTCATTTTATTTTTATTAAATTTTATTTTACTCATTTATTTTCGATTTTTTTTCTTTTTGAGAAGACAACAAAATATTTAAAAATTTGTTTTTTTCTACAGTTAATTAATTTGTTTTTTTTTATTTATTTTCGATTATTTTTTTTCTTTATTAAAATAAATTAAATGAATGAAATTAAGTTGGGAATTATTTAAATATAATTTGTAATTGTTTAATTTATAATTTTTTTTTCTTTTTTGTTTTCTGAGAGAATATATTTTTTTCGGGGAAAAATTAGAAAGTCGATGAGATCTAACCTACATGTTGAAAGTTTTTACCGTTTTTACTCATCTTTAGTCCATGAGATTCATTTCCATATAGAAATGAAAAGAATTCTTAAACTTAATATTAAAAAAACATGCTTTTAAATTTCTTGAAAGAAAAAAAAAGTTTTTTTGAAAATTTCAGAAAAGAATTTTGAAAAATTAATCAGTTTTCAATAAATTTAATTGCTAATTTAGAAAATAATTGAATTTTAAAGAATTGAATTGCTAATTTTGAAAATAATTGAATTTTAAAGAATTTAATTGCTAATTTTCAAAGTAATTGAATTTTAAAAAATTTAATTAAAAAATTTAAAGAATTTAATTTTTAATTTACAAAATAATTGAATTTTAAAGAATTTAATTGCTAATTTTGAAAATAATTGAATTTTAAAGAATTTAATTGCTAATTTTCAAAGTAATTGAATTTTAAAGAATTTAATTAAAAAAATTTAAAGAATTTATAATTTTGAAAATAATTGAATTTTAAAGAATTTAATTGCTAATTTTGAAAATAATTGAATTTTTGAGAGTAAATTTTATTACAATTTTCGAAAATAATTGAATTTCTTGAGAAAATTTTTTTATTCATGAAAATAATTGAATTCCTTAGTGAGTAAATTTAATTGATTTTCGAGAAAATAATTGAATTGTTTGGAATAATTGGACTAAAATTTTTAAAACCTAATTAAATTCATTCAAGAATTTGAAAATCCGTGTTTTTTGCTGACAACGAGCGTGTAATATTTGCTAGTACTTAATAATTTACTGTTTTTATTTATTTTTTATTTCAATTCTTTTTTTTTTAATAAAACTAAATTTTTCGAATATTTGTATTTTTCCATAGTAAAATATTGAAATTTTCTTTTTCTTCCAGACTTGTGCGAATGTTTCGTACCAAGATCACAATGTCTCGCGTGTAAAAAGAGGCGAAGCCTTGGGCTTCACAAACGGTTTTCGAGGATGCACCATTTGGCTGACGGGCTTATCGGGAGCGGGCAAAACCTCGATATCATTTCAAGTCGAGGCCTATTTGGTGAATCGTGGAATTGCAGCGTACAGCTTGGACGGCGACAATGTGAGAACGGGACTCAACAAAAATTTGGGATTCAGCGAGGAGGACAGAACGGAGAATATAAGGAGGGTCGCCGAAGTTGCCAAATTATTCGCTGACAGTGGACAAATTTGTCTCTGCAGTTTCGTATCGCCCTTCGAAAAAGATCGACAAATGGCGAGGGAAATTCACGAGGCCGGGAAATTGCCATTCTTTGAGGTCTTCATTGACACGCCACTCGATGTTTGCGAGGCGCGGGACACGAAGGGACTTTACAAGCGGGCAAGACGAGGTTATTTTTTTTTCTTCTTGATCAATTTTCCCTTTCTGTCGATTTTAAATCGAATTTTTCTCATCTTTCGATTTTAATTCAAATTTTCCTTCTGTTCTTTTCATTATTTTTCCTTTTCTTTCGATTGTAATTCAAATTTTCCTGTTCTCTCGATTTTAACACAAACTTTCAATTTTTAATAAATTTAAAAAGAAATTTTAAGAACAATTATTGACTACAGAAATTCAATTATTTTCAAAAATTTATAAACATTCTCGTCAAAATTTCAATTATTTTTATAAATAATACAATTCTTCTCCAAAATTCAATTATTTTCCAAAAATTTCATAAAATTCTCGTCAAAATTTCAATTATTTTCCAAAATTTCATAAAATTCTTGGCAAAATATCAATTATTTTCAAAAATTTTCCTCATTTCAATTATTTTTAATATCTATTTTAATAAAAATTTCACAGTAATTCAATTACTTTCCCATTTTTTATAAATTTCTTCACACCAATTCAATTATTTTTAATTTTTTAATGAAGTTTATCGAAAGAATTCAAATATATTCAAAGAGTAGAAAAAAATAGTTCTGAGAAATTCAATTATTTCGAAAACTTGAAATAAAATTCTTTTAAAAATTCTATTATTTAAAAAAATTTTGACAAAATTCTTTACAAGATTTAGTTAATAAAATTGCAATTTTAATAAAATTTTCCTACTCAATTCAATTATTTTCAATACAATTCTTCTTAAGAATTCAATTATTTTCACAAATAAAACATTTTTTTTAATGGGAATTCAATTATTTGAAAAAAAATTTGAATAAAATTCTTCGTAAGAAATCAATTATTTTCATAAATAATAAAATTTTTCTCGAGAATTCGATTAGTTCAAAAAAATTTTGATAAAATGCTTTATAAATTTGAAAAATTAAAAATAAAATTGATTATAGAATACAATTATTTTGTCGATGGAATTTAATTTTTTTTCAAAATGTTATAAAAAATTCTGAGAAATTCAATTATTTAAAAAATTTGAATAAAATTCTTCACGAGAAATTAACTTAATATCTTAAATAATAATATTTTTTTTAAGCCATTAGGCCACAAGAAAGAAGGAAATCTTTACTGTATTATAATTGGCTTAAAATGAAAAAGGAGTTATACACTCCATATACTTAATAATATTTTTCTCCGGAATTCAATTATTTTCACAAATAAAATATTCTTCACAGGAATTCTTTCCTGATATTTTGTTGATAATAATTGAATTTTTGCAAAAATTTTACTATTTGAAAAAACAATTGAATTTGTTTCGAAGGATTTATTAAAATTTTGTTGAAAATAATTCAATTTTTGCAAAACAAATTTATTATTTATGAAAATAACTGAATTCTTCAGAAGAATGTTATTATTTATGAAAATAATTGAATTATTGCTAAGAATTTTAATAATTTTTGAAAATAATAGAATTCCTGTGAAGATTTTATTAATTTTTTAAAATAATTGAATTTCTACGAAGATTTTTATTGTTTTTTTTAAATAATTTTATTTTTGCGAAGAATTTTATTAAAAGTTTTCAAAAAAAAATTGAATTCGTGCAATAAATTTTATAAACATTGAATTCAAAATAATTTTATTCTTTCAATTAATTTTATGAAAATTGTATTGAAAATAATTAAATTTCTGCAAAAAATTTTCTCATTTATGAAAATAATTGCATTCTTTGGAGGAATTTTAGTATTTTTGAAAATAATTGAATTCTTTTAATAAATTTAATTTGAATTGCATTGAGTTAAAAATAATTTAATTTCTTGCGGAAATTTTTTTCATTTATGAAAGTAATTGAATTCTTGAGAGTAAATTTTATTATTTTGGAAAATAATTGACTTTCTTGCAAAAATTGTTGTATTTATGAGAATAATTGAATTCTTGATAGTAAATTTTATTATTTTATTATTATTTTATAAGAATTATAATTACTGTCAAAAATGTTTATAAAAATCTTCGAAACAATTCAATTATTTTCTTTAAAAATAAAATTCTTCGAAGCAATTCAATTATTTAGGAAATTTTAATTAAATTCTTCTCAAGAATTCAAATTTTTTTCAAAAATAAAACTTTTCACAAGAATTCAATTATTTAAAAAAAAAATTTAATAAAATTCTTTGTCAGATTTCAATTATTTTCAATTTTTTTAATGAAATTTTGTCGATGGAATTTAATTATTTTCAAAATGTTATAAAAAATTCTGAAAAATTCAATTATTTAAAAAATTTGAATAAAATGCTTCACAAGAAATTAATTTAATATCATAAATAATAATATTTTTCTCCGGAATTCAATTATTTTCAGAAATAAAATTCTTTACAGGAATTCAATTCTTTAACAAATTTTTTAATAAAATTCGTTGCAAGAATTAAATTACTTTGATTAATAACAATATTTATAGCATAGTTTCAATTATTTTTTATGTACAATTTTACATAAACTGATAGAAAATTGCATTTATTCTTTATAATTTTTTTAAAATTCGCCGAAAGAATTCAATTATTTTTAGAAGTTTTTATAAATTTCTTTAAAAAAAATCAATTTTAAGAAATATTCAATTATTTAATAGATTATTTATCTTTGTATTTAAATAATTGAATTTTCGAAAAATTTTCTAATAAAAATTGATTAAAAATGAATTTCAGTTAAAAATTGAAATTATAATTGAATATTAAAAGCATCATGGCGTAAATTTTTCTAAATCGATTGCTCCGAGTCGAAGACTCGGAGTGATCGATTTCTTCATGTTTTATAACAATTTTTTATTTTTAAACTTTCATTCTTTTTTTTTATTAATTTTTCCTTTACTTTCGATTTTAATTCTAATTTTCCTTTTATCTTTTTATTCAGTTTTCCAATGTTTTGCTTTAAATTCTAATTTTCCCTTTCTTTCGATTTTAATTCGAATTTTCCATTTCTTTTGATTTTGATTCAAATTTTCTTCTTTCTGTTTAAAAAATTTTTCCCCTTTGTTCGATTTACACTCGAATTTTCCTTTTTTTTTGTTCGATATTCGAATTTTCCTTTTCTTTCGATTTTAATTCAATTTTTCCTTTTTTTGTGTTCTTTATTTAAATTTTCCCTCTTTCGATATTAATTTTCTATTTTTTCGTTTATTTTTTTTTTTTTTTGCAAATTGGAAATAGAAAATTAAAATTTAAAATTGTGTCTTCTTTTTTTGGCAGGAGAAATAAAAAAATTCACTGGAATCGATCAGGAATATCAAATACCGCAAAATTATGATTTGAGAGTAAAGACGGAAAATTATACAATTGAGGAATCGGCGGCGATTGTCATCAATTTATTGGAGAAGAAAAACTTTATACCCGTGTTGCCGAAACCCTGGATAAGCATTGAGAAGGAACGAGAGAGACTCAAAGCGCCGCAACTCTTGGCGGAAACTTTAAAGTCCATCGACATTTCCACAATCGACGTTCAATGGTTGCAAATTATTGCCGAAGGTTGGGCGGCGCCTTTGAAAGGCTTCATGCGAGAGGACCAATATTTGGAAGTATGTTCATTATTTATTCTCGTTCTATTTAACGGAAAATAATGGAAAAAATATTTTTTGCCTTTTTATTATTTCATTTTATTTTTAATTAATTGTTTTTGAAAAATTTTAATTTCAATTTTGTTTTAAATTAGTTTCAAATTTAAAAATTTTAACGCAATTTTTTGAAAGGAGTCAATTATCTTAGTAAATATTAAAATTCTTTCCAGAGTTTCTATTTTTTAATTTTTATTTTGAGTTGGAAAAAAATTGTTAAAAGTTAAAAAGAAAAATTATTCTTCAGGTGCAACATTTGAAGACACTGACTGTGAATGGAGTGGAAGTGAATCAATCAATTCCGATTGTCCTCGCGGTGACGAAGGAGGATAAGGAGCGTCTCGAAAATGAAACGAGAATTTGTCTCCGCTATAATGGAAAAAATGTGGCGATTTTAGAAGCACCGGAATTTTATTTTCATCGTAAGGAGGAGCGATGTGGTTGGCAATTCGGAACGACGAATATCGCGCATCCTTATGTGAAAATGATTTATGAATCTGGCGATTGGCTGGTTGGCGGTGAGGTGGAATTGCTGTGTAAAAAAATATTGTGGAACGATGGACTCGATGAATATCGATTGACGCCAAACGAAATAAAACTCAAGTGCAAAGAAATGAAGGCCGACGCAATTTTTGCATTTCAATTGAGAAATCCCATTCATAATGGACACGCACTCCTCATGCAGGTAATGAATTATTTTTTTCATTTTCTTTTCATTTTTGGTAATGAATTTTATTATTTTCACTTTCTTTTCTTTTTTGGCAATGAATTTTATTATTTTCACTTTCTTTTCATTTTTGGTAATGAATTTTATTATTTTCACTTTCTTTTCATTTTTGGTAGAAGAAATGTTTTATTTTTTGTCAAATTTCTTTTTTAACTTTTGATTTTTTAATTCTTGAAAATGTTTTCTTTATTTTGGAAAAAAATTTAAAAATGAAGAAAATAGAATTTTCTACAGAAATTTTTTGAATTTTCAATACAAAAATACTCTTTTTTTCAAGGATACGAGAAAAAAACTTTTGGAGGAGAAAGGTTATAAAAATCCAGTTTTGCTCCTTCATCCATTGGGCGGATGGACAAAGGACGATGACGTTCCTCTGAAAGTACGAATTGAACAACACAAAGCAGTTCTCGACGAGGGAATTCTCGATTGGAAATCAACTCTTTTGGCGATATTTCCATCTCCAATGATGTACGCTGGACCAATCGAGGCAAGTTTTTCGAGAGAAAGAAGGAGAAAACAAAACAAAAATTATTGAAAAAATTAATAAAAGTAATAAATAATAATTACCTATTTTTAGTTAATAATTAATTGTGAATTCTTTTTTTTGAAACTTTAGGTTCAATGGCACGCGAAAGCGAGAATGAATGCCGGAGCAAATTTTTACATTGTCGGAAGGGATCCAGCTGGGATACCGCATCCAAATCCAAGTTCAACGCCAGATGGAAATTTATACGATCCAACGCATGGTGCGCGGGTATTGGAGAAAGCACGTGGTCTACGTACACTCGAAATTATTCCATTTCGCGTCGCCGCCTATGACGTGAGAAATAAAAGAATGGCATATTTCGAGGAAGAGAGAGAAGAAGATTTTCGACTTCTATCCGGAACTAGAATAAGACGTACGTTCATATAATTCTATGCAAATTAACAAAATTTATTATTTTTAAAATATTCCATTAATTATGAATTTCGGAATAATTTCAGATTCAAAATTAAAAAAAAAGAAATTATTAGCTAATTTACTAACTAATTATAATTATTTATTGTTTTTAAAAAGATTCATAATATTCTTCGCGGGAATTCAATTATTTTCAATATAACTTTAATTGAATTCCCCCAAAAAGAATTCCGTTTATTTTTAAAAGTTTTGATAAAATTCTTCGCAAAAATACAATTATTTTGAAAAAATTTTCATTTCATAAAATTCAGTTACTTTCAAAATTTTTAATTAAACTTATTAAAGAAACTCTATTATTTAAAAAAAAAATTCAAAGAAATTCTTCAAAAGAATTGAATTCGGATTTTTTCGAGAATTCAATTATTTAAATGCAAAGATAAATAATGTATTAAATAATTAAATAATTATTAAAATTGAATTTTTTTAAACAAATTTATAAAAAAATTCTAAAAATAATTGAATTCTTTCGGCGAATTTCAAAAAAAAATTATAAAGAATAAATGCAATTTTCTAACAGTTTATGTGAAATTGTACATAAAAAATAATTCAAACTCTGCTATTGAATTTCTTAGAATTTTTTAAAACCTTTTAAAAATAATTAAATTCCATCGAGAAATTGAAAATAATTGAAATCTGACGAAGAATTTTATTTAATTTTTTTTAATAATAAATTCTTGTGAAAAGATTTATTTTAAAAAAAAATTTGAATTCTTGGGAAGAATTTAATTAAAATTTCTTAAATAATTAAATCGCTTCGAAGTATTTTATTTTTTAAGAAAATAATTGAATTGTTTCGAAGATTTTTACAAACATTTTTGACAGTAATTGTAATTCTTATAAAATAATAAAATTTACTCTCAAGAATTAAATTATCTTTTGAAAATAATAGAATTCCAGTGAAGAAAATAAAGCATTGAAATTCTTCGAAGAATTCAAGAATTTAATTACTTTCATAAATAAAAAAATTTCCGCAAGAAATTAAATTATTTTTAACTCAATGCAATTCAAATTAAATTTATTAAAAGAATTCAATTATTTTCAAAAATACTAAAATTCCTCCAAAGAATGCAATTATTTTCATAAATGAGAAAATTTTTTGCAGAAATTTAATTATTTTTAATACAATTTTCATAAAATTAATTGAAAGAATAAAATTATTTTGAATTCAATGTTTATAAAATTTATTGCACGAATTTAATTTTTTTTTGAAAACTTTTAATAAAATTCTTCGCAAAAATAAAATTATTTAAAAAAAAACAATAAAAATTTTCGTAGAAATTCAATTATTTTAAAAAATTAATAAAATCTTCACAGGAATTCTATTATTTTCAAAAATTATTAAAATTCTTAGCCATAATTCAATTATTTTCATAAATAATAACATTCTTCTGAAGATTTCAGTTATTTTCATAAATAATAAATTTGTTTTGAAAAAATTGAATTATTTTCAACAAAATTTTAATAAATCCTTCGAAACAAATTCAATTGTTTTTTCAAATAGTAAAATCTTTGCAAAAATTCAATTATTATCAATAAAATATCAGGAAAGAATTCCTGTAAAGAATATTTTATTTGTGAAAATAATTGAATTCCGGAAAAAAATATTATTATTTATGATATTAAATTAATTTCTTGTGAAGAATTTTATTCAAATTTTTTAAATAATTGAATTTCTCAGAATTTTTTATAACATTTTGAAAATAATTAAATTTCATTAAAAAATTGAAAATAATTGAAATCTGACGAAGAATTTTATTAAATTTTTTTTTAAATAATTGAATTCTTGTGAAAAGTTTTATTTTTAAAAAAAATTTGAATTCTTGGGAAGAATTTAATTAAAATTTCTTAAATAATTGAATTGCCTTGAAGAATTTTTTTTTTAGAAAATAATTGAATTGTTTCGAAGATTTTTACAAACTTGACAGTAAAATTGTAATTCCTATAAGGAATGTTATATTTTACGAAAATAATTGTATTCTATAGTCAATTTTATTATAATTTTTCAAATTTATAAAGCATTTTATCTCAAAATTTTTGAAATAATTGAATTCTCGAGAAAAATTTTATTATTTATGAAAATAATTGATTTCTTACGAAGAATTTTATTTAAATTTTTTTCAAATAATTGAATTTTTAAGAAGAATTGTATTGAAAATAATTGAATTGAATAGGGAAATTTTATTAAAATTGCAATTTAATTAACTAAATCTTGTAAAGAATTTTGTCAATATTTTTTTAAATAACAGAATTTTTAAAAGAATTTTATTTAAATTTTGCGAAATAATTGAATTTCTCAGAACTATTTTTTTCTATTCTTTGAATATATTTGAATTCTTTCGATAAACTTCATTAAAAAATTAAAAATAATTGAATTCTTTTGGAAAATTTGATTAAAATAGTAAATATTAAAAATAATTGAAATGAGGAAAATTTTTGAAAATAATTAAAATTTTGACAAGAATTTTATTAAATTTTTGAAAATAATTGAATTTCGGAGAAGAATTGTATTATTTATAAAAATAATTAAAATTTTGACGAGAATGTTTATAAATTTTTGAAAATAATTGAATTTCTGTAATCAGTTGTTCTTAAAATTTCTATTTAAATTCATTAAAAATTGAAATTTTTAAAAATTTCATATTAAAGCCTTTGAAGTTGATCTATTTATGCAGCTTTTGAAATCTAATTAATTTGGAAAATTTTGAAGTAAAATTATTCATTTAATAATTTTTGAGTAATAATTTGATGATAGTTGTTAAAAAATGAAGTTATTAAAAAAGAAATTATTGTCAGAAAAAGAAAAAATTGAAAGTTTTGTATTAAAATTCTTGTCAATTTCATAGTTTGTGAGGTAAACAAAAAAGACACAAAAATTCAGAATTTTCTTATAAATTCTAAAACTTAAATTTTTCCCAGTACTTTTAATAAAAATCCCTGACTTTTCCCTGATTTCCCTGACTTGTGACAACCTTGTTATTTATTAATATTTATTTATATATATATTTCTATCCACTGAGAAATTATGCATTAAAATAAATTTCAAATTTCAGATCTTGCGAAAATGAACGAAACACCACCGGAAGGTTACATGGCACCGAAGGCATGGAACATACTCGTCGATTATTATCAAAATTTAAAATCGTAGCAAGTTTTTTTTCTTTCTTTATAAAATTAAGGTAAAAAAACAAAAAAATATTTTATTTTGCTCTTTAAATATGTAATTTACTATTTTTACTCTTTTTTATTTTAAATAACTTATTATTTTAAGACCACTATTATAATTATGTAAACATAACAGAACGACAAAAATGTTTTCTCTGAGATTCATTTTTTGATTGTATTTTCTATTTATTTTTTTTATTCCTTTGGGACACACTTGCAATAAATTTTTTCTCTTCAAATTATAATTCCTTATATAGAAATTGTGTAAATATTCATAAGAAAGAGAATTATTATAATAATAAATTTCTATTATTTAAATCTGAATGTGAATTTAAAAGAAAATATATTCCGATTATTGAAAATGGAGAGAACTTCAAATTATTTATTACCGAAAATATGAAATGAATGTAAGAAAGAAATTGAAAAATAGTTATAAGTAAATACTATTTATTTCTATAAAATAAGAATAATTTCTCGTCGTAATTATTTTCTTTTCTTCAAAAAATCAAGAGAGAAATTGTTTTTATATTAATCACGAAAAACTAATTTTAAATACATATTTCAACTTAACTTCAAAGTCAGTCTAAGAATTTAATTTTTTTTCTTTAGCTTTAAATATATAATCGTGTTTATATAATTATATGTAACATTTAATTATAATTATATTTCCATATAATTGTATAAAATATTTAATTATAATCATATTTTTTATATAATTATAATTTAACTTATAATCATTATTTTCTCTATAATTATAAAATAGTTAATTATAATTATTTTCTATATAATTATAAAATAATTATAATTATATTTTCTTTATAATTCTATTAAAATATAATTTTATATAATTTATAATTATATTCAAAAAATACATAATATATAATTATAATTGGATATATAATTATAATTTCATTCGCATAGATAATTGTTTATTTTAATTATATATTTAATTATAAGAATATAATAATTATGCCTATAATTATCGTGTTTTTTTCCTTATTTGCAAAATAATAATTATTTATAACAACTACATTTTATTTAATCCAATAAATAAATTCCATTTCAGAATTTTTGACATTCAATTTTTTTCAAAGTAAAAAAAAAATTCTTCATTGTCACATAAATTTTTTTGTTTTGTTAGTAAAAAAAAAATCTTTTTACAAAATAAAAAATAAAGAAAAAGAAAAATTTCGAAGCGACAATTTTTGCAGAAAACATTTTCTTTAAAAATAAAAATAAAATGTTTCTCTTTACGAAATAAAATATTATTTCGGAAAAAAACAGAAATCGTTTTTCTTTATGAAATAAAATATTTCGTAAAAAAAACCGAAAATATTTTTCTTTACGAAATAAAATATTATTTCGGGAAATAAAAGAAAATGTTTTTCTTTACGAAATAAAATATTATCTCGTAAAGAAAAATATTTTCTTTTTTTCTTCATTTCGTAGAAAAAAACCGAAAATTGTCGTTTGGAATTTTCTTTTTCGAAAAAAGAGAAATCGAAGAAAAAAAAAAGAAAAATTGCAATCGATTTGTATTTAGATGAGAGAATAATTTCTTTTTTTATATATAATATAGATATAGAAATGTGTGGTGAATAATATACAAAAGGGGAATTAAAAATGATTACTCTTCTTCTTCTTCTTCTTCTTCGACTTCGTTATTGTACATTATTGAAGTTGTCGCGAGATTAACTTCGGCATTCTCCTCGGTGAGATCGGGAAGCGAGAGGACGACGGGGATCATTTGTATTTTGCCCTCCTCGTCCTGTTGCTCGATGTGAACGACGGTGCCCGATTGGAGAAGTTGATTTGCCATTAATTCGTCATCGATTATTTGCGTTGTCTCGATACTCTCGATATTTTCCGCTGTCACTTCCTCGGTATAAACGGCAGTGTCCTCCATGTTCATTATCACTTCGGTTGCGTCCTTTGAACTTTCTTCATAGTCCTGTGAAAATGGGAAATTGTCATTTTAATTTTAAACAAAAATTCAATTCAATTTCAATCAAATTGAAAATTACGATTCAATTAAAAATTCTTTCAATTTAAAAGAAAAATTCAATAAATATTTAATTCAATTTCAATTTTATAAAATCAATTCTAAAAATTAAACTTCGATTTAATTAAGAATTCTTTGAATTTCTAACAAAAATTAAATTTAATTTCAATAAAATTCAATAAAATAAGTTACGATTTAATTAAGAATTCTTTCAATTTCAATTCAATTTGTATCAAATTCAATAAAATAAATTAAGATTTAATTAAGAATTCTTTCAATTTCAAACAAAAATTCAATACAATTTCAATCAAATTCTATAAAATAAATTTCACTTCAATTAAGAATTATTTGAATTTCAAAGCAAAAATTCAATTCAATTTCAATCAAATTCAAAATAAATTACAATTTAATTAAGAATTCTTTAAATTTCAAACAAAAATTCATTTCTATTTAAATTAAATTCTATAAAATAAATTTCGATTCAATTAAGAATTCTTTGAATTTCAAAGCAAAAATTCAATTCAATTTCAATCAAATTCAATAAAATAAATTACGATTCAGTTAAGAATTTTTTTTTATTACAATTGTAAAACTTCATATGGTTTCTTTTTTATTTTTTAATCTGAATTATTGTAAAAATTCAACTCAAAATAATTGAATTTTCAATTCTTCAAATACAAAAATTCAATTTTTTTAAAATGAAAATTACAATTGTAACTCTTCATGGTTTCTTTTTTATTTTTAAATCTGAATTATTGAAAAAAATTAACTGACAAAAATTGAATTTTAAACAAATATTTCAAGAAATTTTATTGAAATTAATTGAAAATAATCATTAAAATTTCGAAAAATCAAGATTTTTTATGAATTTCAATTAAAATTTAAAAAATTTAATTAAACTGTTCGGAAAAATTCAATTATTTTCATAAATATTAACAATTCTTTCCAGGATTTGAATTATTTTTTTAATTCAACTTTAAATAAATGAAAATATTTTTTCAATTGAATTGTTATTTTTATTTAAATTTGATTAGAATTGAATTTAAAAATTGAAATTTCTGTTTAAATTTGGTAAAAAAAATAATTGAATTGCAATTAATTTTGAATTTTATTTAAAGTGGAATTTTTTTTGTCAAAATTAAAAGTATTTTTAATAAAAAATATTTTAAATTCTAAATTAATTTGTTATTTATTTCAATTTTAAATTAAATTCGAAATTTGAAATTTTTAAATTTAGTTTAAAATTGAAAAAATTTGAATTCAATAAAAATAGAATTGAAATTAATTGTAATTGAATCAGATTATTTAAATTTTGATAAAATTGCAAATATTTTGTATTGATTTGTTAATTATTACCCACAATTTTAAATTGAATTTGAAACTTGAATGTTTGTGATTTTCATTGCAAATTGAAAATATTTTGATTTTAATTTGTAATTGAATTGAATTTTTGTTTTGAAATTGAAAGTATTCTGAATTGAATCGTAATTTATTTTGAATTTTATTGAAATTGAATCGAATTTTTTATTCTTTGTTCAAAATTGAAAATAATTATTTTGAAATTGAATGAAAAATTGAATATTTTTATATTGAAAATATTTTGAATTGAATTGACATTGAATTGAGTTTTATGAAATTTGAGTTAAAATTAATATTTTGAATTGAAAGTATGTAAAATAGAATTAAAATTAATTGAAATTCAGTTAGATTTTTGAAATTTTCTTTTAAATTGAAAATATTCTGAATTAATTTGTAATTTATTTCAATTTGAAATTGAATTTGAGAATTCGATTTTTGAAATTTTGTTTTTAAAATATAAAAAAAATACTGATCAAATTTCTGATTTTTTTATTTAAAATACTGGAAAAGAAATTAAATTTTGTTTCGATTTTATAAGAAAATTAAAAAATATCAATAGACATTATTAACTATTGACAATAAAGAACAAAGAAGAAAATAGAAAAAGACAATAAACAAGAAATAAATAAATAAAAATGATAATAAACAAGAAAATAAGAAAAACAATAAACAAAAAATAAATAAATAAAAACGACAATAGACAAGAAAATAAGAAAAAAAAATAACCAAGAAATAAATAAATAAAAATGACAATAAACAAGAAAATAAAAAGGACAATAAACAAGAAATAAATAAATAAACAAGACGCGCGTGTTTTTTTAAATTTAATTTCAACTAGCGAAACTATCTAATAAATTAGTTGAAATTAAATAAACAAACATTAAAAAATAAATAAATTACCTGTGGATAGTCGCCGTGCTCGTCCTCGGTACCAATAATATTCGCCTCAATTTTCACATGTTCCTCGGCCTCATAGGCGGCATCGACTAATCTCGCCTCCATTTCCATTGTCTCCATTTCGTCGTCTTCCATTTGCTCGTCCATTGGCTCCTCCATTTGTTCCTCCATTTGTTCCTCGAGCATTTCCTGCTCCTGATCGGAATTCGACGTGTCGTCATCCTCCTTTCTCGTCTTCACTTTCTTCGGTCCACGATTAGTGACAATTCGCTTGAATCCAGAACCGCCGAGACTCTCGTGTCGTCTCTCGTGCTTATTCTTATCGCCGAGGTACTTGAAACGCTGTCTGCAAACGCTACACGAATATGGACGCTCGTTCGTGTGCGTTCTCTCGTGACAAACCAGGGCGCTCACCTTTAACGAACAAAAAAAATAATCAGAATATTAACAATAATTGTTTTTTGTATTTTCCTAACTTTTCCCTAATTTCCAGACAAAATTTTCACTTTTTCCCTGACCCTAAAGAATATTTTGCGATTCACTCTGAAAATTATTAGATACTCAAAAAAATGTTCTAACATTTATTTACGAATTTCCTTAAATGTAAAATTATTCAAAAACACCAATAACTTCATTTTTAAATCAATATTTTATCATTATTATTTTTCCATAGAAACTCCGATTTTCAAAATTTCTAATTCTAATAATTATAAGAATATTATTACAAAACATGAAGAAATCAATAACTCCGAGTCTTCGACTCGGAGTCATTGCTTTCATCATGTTTTTATAATAATTAAAGGTGACCGAGTGATAAAATCATTATTTTATATTATAAGAATATTTTTACTGGAAATTCTTCAAAATTATTTTCATCATTTCAATTCAATTATTATTTTCTACAATTTTTAACTAACATTCTTCTCTAAATCAACTTAATTTAATAATTTTTTAAAAAGTTCTTCTTTCAGAATTTTTAAATCCATTTGTTTAAAATTCAATTTTAGGTGAAATTTCAATTATTCGGAAATTCTATAATTAAATATACGTTAGAAAATAAAAACTGGAAATAATTTTTAAAAATTTCGATTTAAGCTTTTTGAAAAAAATTAGTTCCAAAGAATTTTTAATGAAAGGGAGAAAAATTCAAATTTTCAAAGATTTTAATTTAAAACCTTTACAAAATACAATTATTTCTAAAAATTACAATTATTAGTAACTTCTCGAAAATTCAATTATTATCGAAAACTTTAACTAAAATTCATTTTTAAATCAATTTTTATTAGAAAATTCTACGAGAATTCAATTATTTATTAACAAAGGTAAATAATTTATTGAATAATTGAATGTTTCTTCAAATTTAATTTTTATACATAATTTTATCAACAAATTTTTAAGTAATTGAATTCTTTCGACGAATTTTAATAAAATTTTTAAGAATATTTACAATTTTTGGAGGAATTCGATTAAAATGTTATTAAAAATAATTGAAATTCTCCAATGAGTTATTATTTAAGAAAATAATTCAATTATTGCGAAGAATTTTATGCAAGAAATTATTTTTTAAAAATAATTGAATTCCTGTAAAGAATTTAGTTACTTTTGGAAAATAATTGAATTCCTGTTAAGAATTTAGTTACTTTTAAAAAATAATTGAATTCCTGTTAAGAATTATATTTAATTTTTAAAAATAATTAAATTTCTGCAAAGGATTTTCTTAAAATTGATTAGAAAGAAATTGTATTCTTTCTAAGAATTGTATTAAAATTTTTGAAAATAATTGAATTCTTGGTAAGAATTTAATTAAAATTTCTTAAATAATTGAATTGCTTCGAAGAATTTTATTTTTTAAGAAAATAATTGCAATGTATCGAAGATTTTTACAAATATTTTTGACAGTAATTGTAATTCTTATTATAAAATAATAATAAAATAATAAAATTTACTCTTAAGAATTCAATTATTTTTATAAATACAAAAATTTTTGCAAGAAAGTCAATTATTTTCGAAAATAATAAAATTCAATTATTTTCATAAATAAAAAAATTTCCGCAAGAAATTAAATTATTTTTAACTAAATGCAATTCAAATTAAATTTATTTAAAGAATTCAATTATTTTCAAAAATACTGAAATTCCCCCAAAGAATGCAATTATTTTCATAAATAAAAAAATTTTTGGCAGAAATTTAATTATTTTCAATACAATTTTCATAAAATTTATTGAAAGAATAAAATTATTTTGAATTCAATGTTTATAAAATTTATTGCACGAATTCAATTTTTTTTTAAAACATTTAATAAAATTCTTCGCAAAAATTCAATTATTTAAAAAAAAACAATAAAAATCTTCGTAGAAATTCAATTATTTTAAAAAATTAATAAAATCTTCACAGAAATTCTATTATTTTCAAAAATTATTAAAATTCTTAGCAATAATTAAATTATTTTCATAAATAATAACATTCTTCTGAAGAATTCAGTTATTTTCATAAATAATAAATTTGTTTTGCAGAAATTGAATTATTTTCAACAAAATTTTAATAAATCCTTCGAAACAAATTCAATTGTTTTTTCAAATAGTAAAATCTTTGCAAAAATTCAATTATTATCAATAAAATATCAGGAAAGAATTCCTGTAAAGAATATTTTATTTGTGAAAATAATTGAATTCCGGAGAAAAATATTATTATTTATGATATTAAATTAATTTCTTGTGAAGAATTTTATTCCAATTTTTTAAATAATTGAATTTCTCAGAATATTTTATAATATTTTGAAAATAATTTGAAAATAATTAAATTCCATGTACAACATTTCATTTAAAAAATTGAAAATAATTGAAATCTGACGAAGAATTTAATTAAATTTTTTTTTAAATAATTGAATTCTTGTGAAAAGTTTTAATTTTAAAAAAAATTTGAATTCTTGGGAAGAATTTAATTAAAATTTCTTAAATAATTGAATTGCTTCGAAGAATTTTATTTTTTAAGAAAATAATTGAATTGTTTCGAAGATTTTTACAAACTTGACAGTAAAATTGTAATTCCTGTAAGGAATGTTATATTTTACGAAAATAATTGTATTCTATAGTCAATTTTATTATAATTTATTTTTCAAATTTATAAAGCGTTTTATCTGAAAATTTTTGAAATAATTGAATTCTCGAGAAAAATTTTATTATTTATGAAAATAATTGATTTCTTACAAAGAATTTTATACAAATAATTGAATTCCCATTAAAAAAATGTATTATTTGTGAAAATAATTGAATTCTTAAGAAGAATTGTATTGAAAATAATTGAATTGAGTAGGAAAATTTTATTAAAATTCCAATTTTATTAACTAAATCTTGTAAATAATTTTGTCAAAATTTTTTTAAATAACTGAATTTTTAAAAGAATTTTATTTAAATTTCTCTAAATAATTGAATTTCTTAGAACTATTTGTTTCTATTCTTTGAATATAAATATATTATATTTATCTTTCGATAAACTTCATTAAAAAATTAAAAATAATTGAATTGGTGCGAAGAAATTTATAAAAAATTGGAAAGTAATTGAATTCCTGCGAAATTTTTATTAAAATTTCGTTTAAATAATTGAATTCTTTTGGAAAATTTGTTTAAAATAGTTAAAAATAATCGAAATGAAGAAATTTTTTGAAAATAATTGAAATTTTGCCGAGAATTTTATTAAATTTTTTGAAAATAATTGAATTTCGGAGAAGAATTGTATTATTTATAAAAATAATTGAAATTTTGACAAGAATGTTTATAAATATTTAAATTGATTAAAAATTGAAATTTTTTCAAATTTCATATTGAAGCCTTTGAAGTTGATTTATTTATGCAGATTTGAAACGCAACTCTTTTGAAATGTAATTAGTTTTGAAAATTTTGAAGTAAAATTATTCATTAAATAATTTCTAAGTAATAATTTGATAATAGTTGTTGAAGAATGAAGTTATTTAAAAAGAAATTATTGTGAGAAACAAAAAATTGAAAGTTTTGTATTAAATTTCTTGTCAATTTCATAGTTTGTGAGGCAAACAAAAAAGACACAAAAATTCATAATTTTCTTATAAATTCTAAAACTTAAATTTTTTCCAGTACTTTTAATAAAAATCCCTGACTTTTCCATGATTTCCCTGACCAATTCTAATTTCCCTGACTTGCGGCAATCCTGTTTTTGAATAAAAAAATCTTTTTTTTTTGAATAAAAAATGATTTTTATCTTTCTTTCTAAGCATTATTCTAGTACTTTTGTACGAAAGGTTTTTTTCACCCGTATATATGGAAATAAATAAAAAAAAAATTCTTTACTCTAATAAAAAACTTTTTTTTGGAACGGAAAAAACATTCTTTCCATCAAAAAACTTGTTTCTGAATTAAAAAAACCTTCTTTAAAATAAAAAACCCTTTTTTTGATTAATAAAATCTTCTTTCGAATAGAAAAAATCTCCTTTCGAATAAAGAACTTTTTTCTTGATCGTAAATAATGTTTCTACCTGTTTACACCTCCAGGGACAGTACCGACACTGCAAAGGCCTCTCGTCACTGTGCCTATTCTGATGATGCTTAATCAGCTGAATCTTCGTCTTGAGATTAAATCCACAAATATCACATCTAAATGGTCGCTCCTCCGAATGCGCAATCATATGCGTCTTGAGCCGCAACTGATTGACGAATCTCTTTGGACAATGTGGACACGCGAGTGTGCCCTCCAGACGATTATGCGCCACCATCATGTGATGTCTGAGTCTCACTTCGCTGACAAAAGTGTCGTCGCAGTCGAGACACTTGACCGGCTCCTTTTCCATATGAGAATTCTTGATATGTGTACGAAGTATCATTTCAGTTTTGAATGTCTTGTGACAATGGAAGCAGGCGACGCGTTTCGAGTCGCTGCCAGTGATCATTTCGGCCTTGACGATTCCCGGCAGTGGCTCATTGTGAATGTGCGCCAAGTGCCATTCCAATGATCTTGTCGATATCATGGAACGATTGCAAATGTGGCAGGTGAAATTTCTTCCGTCTTTGTGAATTCGATTGCGATGAATGACGAGCATTGAATGATTGGGGAATTTTTCGCCGCACACTTGACACGAGCATTCCTTTAGTCCTCGACTGTCGGCTTTCTCGTGGACCTTCATGTGAAGGCGGAGGCCGTCTCTTCGATTGAAACCCACGCCGCATGTGTCGCATCTGGAAAAATTATTATTTAGTTCATTTTTTCTTTTAATAAATTTTATTTAAATTCATTTTAAATTAAAAATAAATATTAAATATTCTTGTTTATTATTATTCAAAAATTTTAATAAAATTTTAAGCAAGAATTCCATTATTCTCATAAATAAGAAAATTCTTCACAAGAATTCAATCATTTTCAAATACAATTTTAATCATATTTCTCGAAATAATACAATTATTTTTAAAAATATTAATTCAATTCGATTATTTTTAACGATTTTCATATAAATAATTCAATTATTTTTTCAACAATTTGTGATGAAAACTCTTTTCAAAAAATAATTTTATTTTCAAAATTTTTAATAAAATTCCTTCAAAAAATTCAATTATTTTTAAAAATTCAGATAAAATACTTTGAAACAATTCAATTATTTTTATGAATTGTAAATCATCGGCAAGAATTTAATTATTTTAAAAAATCAGAAAATTCTTCGCAAAAATTAAAATATATTCATAAATAATAAAATGTTTCGGAGAAATTCAATTATTTTTAATACAATTTTAATACCATTTCTCGAGAGAATACAATTATTATTAAAAATATTTAAATTCAATTATTTTCAAGAAGTTATTCAATTATTTTCAACAATTCTGATGAAAAATTCTTTAAAACAATTCAATTATTTTTGTAAATAATAAAATTCTTCTGAGAAATTCAATTATTTTCAGATACAATTTTAATAAAATTTCTCGAAAAAAATTCAAATTCAAAATAATTTTAATAAAATTTATCTAACAGGTTAAATTATTTTTTAAATTTGCAAAAAAATTCTTCTAAACAATTCAATTGTTCTCAAAAGTTTTTAATAAAATTCTTTGTAACTTTCAATTATTTTCAAAATTTTCAATTAAAATTATTTTTAAAAATTACATTATTTTTACGAAATTTAATGAAATTCTTCAAAAAAAAAATATAATTATTTACAAAAACTCAAATAAAATTGTTTAAAAGAATTTAATTATATCTTCAAAAAAAGTAAAATTCTATGGAAGATTTAAATTATTTTCATTAATAGTAAAATTCTTCGGAGGATTTCAATTATTTTCAAAAAATTTGAAACAAATTCTTGTCAAAAATTCAATAATTTTCGGTAAATCGACAATTTAATTATTTCTGAAAATAATTGAATTCTTGAATTGAATTTTATTAAAAGTTTTTAAAGACGAATTTTAATAAAAATCTTGCCAAGAATTAAATTTTTTTCAATACAATTTTAATTACATTTTTAAGCGAAAAAATTCAACTATTTTCTAAAAATTTTAATAAAATTCAAAAATTAAATGTTTAATTTCAATTAAGAAGAAACACGATTATTTAAAAAACTTGAAAGAAATTGTTCATAAAATTCAATTACTTTCAAATTTTTCCATTCAAATTGTTAAAGAAAACTTTGTTACTTTCCAGAAAATTGAAATAAATTCTTCAAATTTCAAAAGTATTTAATTACGATTTATAAAAATTCTAATATAATTATTCGCGAGAATACAATTATTTTGATAATTAATAAAATTCTTCGAAAGGGAATTCAATTATTCTTAAATTTTTTTATTAAAATTCTCTGCAAAAATTCAATTATTTAAATACAAAAGTAAATAATTTATTGAATAATTGAATGTTTTTTAAAATTGAATTTAAAATTGAATTCCTGTGAAGAATTTTCTTAATTTCCAAAAATAATTGAATTTCTGCGAAGAGTTTTAATAAATTTTCAAAATAATTGAATTCTTGCGAAGAATTTTAATTACAAAATTTCAAAATAATTGAATTCATGCGAAGAATTTTATTAATATTGGAAAATAATTGAATTCCTAAGAAGAATTTTATTAATTTCCAAAAGTAATTGAATTTCTGTGAAAAATTTTAATAAATTTTCAAAATAATTGAATCCCTGCAAAGAATTTTAATAAATTTTTTAAATAATTGAATCCCTGCGAAAAATTTTATTAATATTAGAAACTAATTGAATTTCTGTGAATAATTTTTTTAATTTACAAAAATAATTGAATTCTTGCGAAGAATTTTAATAAATTTTTAAAATAATTGAATTTCTGCGAAAAATTTTAATTACAAATTTTTAAAATAATTGAATTTCTCTGAAGGATTTTAATAAATTTTTTTTTCAAAATAATTAAATTCCTGCGAAGAATTTTAATATTATTGAAAACTAATTGAACTCCTGTGAAGAATTTTATTAATTTCCAAAAATAATTGAATTCTTGCGAAGAATTTTAATAATTTTTCAAAATAATTGAATTTCAGTGAAGAATTTTAATTAAAAATTTGTAATAGAATTTAATTTCTGCGAAGAATTTTAATTAATACCTATTTAAAATTAATTGAATTCTTGTGGAAAATTTTATTAATTTCCAAAAGTAATTGAATTTCTGCGAAGAAATTTAATAAATTTACAAAATAATTGAATTTCTGCGAAGAATTTTAATTAAAAATTTTAAAAATAATTACATAAGTTCCTGCGAAGAATTTTATTATTATTGAAAACTAATTGATTTCCTGTGAAGAATTTTATTAATTTCCAAAAATAATTGAATTTTTGCGAAGAATTTTAATAATTTTTCAAAATAATTGAATTTCTGCGAAGAATTTTAATTACAAATTTTCAAAATAATTGAATTCTTGCGAAGAATTTTATTAATATTTGAAAATAATTGAATTCCTGCGAAGAATTTTATTAATATTGGAAACTAATTGAATTCCTGTGAAGAATTTTATTAATTTCAAAAATAAATTGAATTTCTGCAAAGAAATTTAATAAATTTACAAAATAATTGAATTTCTCCGAAGAATTTTAATTAAAAATTTTTCAAAATAATTGAATTCTCGCGAAGAATTTTATTAATATTTGAAAGTAATTGAATTTCTGTAAATAATTTTTATTAATTTCCAACAATAATTGACTTTTTGCGAAGAATTTTAATAATTTTTCAAAATAATTGAATTTCAGTGAAGAATTTTAAATAAAAATTTGGAATAGAATTTAATTTCTGCGAAGAATTTTATTAATATTTGAAACTAATTGAATTTCTGTGAATAATTTTAATAAATTTACAAAATAATTTAATTTTTGCGATGAATTTTAATTAAAAATTTGGAATAGAATTAAATTCCTGCGAAGAATTTTATTAATATTGGAATCTAATTGAATTTCAGCGAAGAATTTTAATAAATTTTCAAAATAATTGAATTTCTGGGAAGGATTTTAATAAATTTTGAAAATAATGGAATTCTTGCGACGAGAATTAAAATTCTCTCCATAGGAAATCGAGAAAATCTCACATAAATTTAAATAAAAAAAAAGAAAAACAAAAAAACAAAGAAAAAAAAGAGAAAATCTCACCTAAATTGCCTCTGATCCTCATGAATACGAACATGTTGCTTAAGAGTCGAAGAATTCTTAAACATCTTATCGCAATGCGGACATTTAATCGTGTACGCCTTATGCGTGTGCATATGTTTACTGAGACTATAAAACGGAATCATTTTCCTGCAAACAGGACATTCCCGCTTATTGCCAGTGGGCAAATGTTTTCTAATACGATGATGCCGCAAACTGGCGGGATTCTTGAAATCCGCACCGCAATCCTCGCACAAATACGCCCTCATTGCCGTGTGCACGCTCTTCAAGTGAAAACTCAATTTTGTCTTGAATGTAAATTTCTTCGGACACTTGGGACATTGAAATATTTTCTCCAACGTCATATGCTTTGATTTCACGTGCTGATCGAGTGTGCCCTGATGCTTGAATTTCTCACCACAATATTCGCACAATTGTCCAAATAAACTGTCGCAATGCTTTTGCTCGTGCTGCTTCTTTTTACCCTTTGAGTCCAACATTAAATCACAATATTTACAAATCAATTTTCTAATGCATATGACATTGTGATTTTTTTTATAGCGCAAAATTGTGAATTCCTCGTTGCAATCCTCGCAGAGATATTGAATTTTTGAATCGTGAAATTTCATGTGCTCGTCGCAAACGTCCTTTGTGGGGAATTCGCTGAAAGAAAACAAAGGCTCGTTAGTAAATTTCATTCAATAAGTTAATAAATTAATAGCAAATATTATTATTAACAAATATTAATCAAAAATATAAATAATAACAAATGAATAAACTGCAAAAAATATTATTATACATAAAATTTTACAATTTTATTATAAAAATTACTAAATTTCTTTTTTTTTAAATATTTTAAAATATTAAATATTATATAAAAAAAATATTAAATAATTAAATAACTATTAAATTCTTATTAAATTATTATTATTATTAAATAATTATAAAAAAAATTAATTCTTTTCATGAAAAAATTAAGAAATTTAAGGCAAAGTTTTAGCTTCAAAATAAAAAAATAATTTTTTTCATGAAAAAATTAAGAAAGTTAAGGCAAAGTTTTAGCCTCGCTTTGAATTTAAGGCGGTAAAAAAATTCCCAGAACAAAAAAAAAGGCGGAAAAATTGTTTATTTGATTGAAAATTTGAATTTGAAACAAAAATTTCATTTTTTATTTCCTTCATTTGTTTCTTAGTTTACAAAATATTTTTTTAACTTGAATTCGAAACTTTTCTAATAAATTCAATTTCTTTTCCTAGACTTTTTACATGAAAATTCTTCTCTAAACAATTATTTAAAAATAAATTCAGAAAATTCTTAGAGAATTCAATTATTTAAAAAAAATTAGAAAATTCTTAAGAATTCAATTATTTAAAAAAAAAAATACAAAAGTTTTGCTCTAAATAACGTCAAGAATTCAATTATCTTCAAATGAATGAATTCAATTTTTTTTTCTAATATAAAAACTTTTAACCTAAAATTCTTCTATAAATCAATTATTTTTTTTTAAATTATAGAAAGTTCTTTAAGAATTCAATTATTTAAAAAAAATACGAAAGTTTACTCTAAAAAAATGTCAGAAATTCAATTATCTTCAAAAATATTCAATTCAACTTTTCTAAACAATTTGATTTTTGACAATTTATAAATAAAAAAAATTTTTTGTAAATCTAATTTCTTTTAAAAATTCCTTTAAAAAATTTTAAAAATCCAATATTTTTAGTTTTTAAAATCTAGAATGAAATGTTTAAAGAAAAATTATTTTTAATAATATTTTAGAAAATTTTACTTTTGATTCTTTTAATTAAATAATTTCATCATCATCATAAATAAATTATTAAACTAATTTTAAAAAATACCATTTATACCAAAAATTATTAGAATAATTTTAAAAAATTCAATTCTTTAAGAAAAATTATTAAAATACTTTTAAAAAACTCAATTCTTCAAGAAAAAATGATTAAAATCATAGAAATTTGAACTTAAAAAATTAAAAAAAATTTTAAAAATTAATTAATTAGTTAATTAATTAAAAATTCTGCATTGAATTTTATTATTTATGAAAATAATTGAATTCTTGCGAAGAATTTTATTAAAATTTTCAAAAATAATTAAATTCTTGCAAAAAATTAACAGGAATTCAATTATTTTTAAAAATTTTAAATAAAATTCTTGGCATAAATTAAAAATAACAAAATTCTTAGCAGATCTTCAATTACTTTCAGAAATTTTAATAAAATTTTCGCAAGAATTTAAATATTTTCGTATAAAATAATAAAAATCTTTGCAGAGATTCAATTATTTTCAAAAGTCTTAAAATAAAATTCTCTTCGCAAGAAATTAATTATTTTCAAAAATATCAGAATTTTAGCAGAAATTCAAACATTTTAAACAGTTTTGATAAAACTTTTTTTTGGTAGAAATTTAATTATTTTGAAGACAATTTTAAAAAAATGTCTCGATAAAATTCAATTATTTTTAAAATTTTAATAAAATTCTTCGAAAGAATTCAATTATTATAATCTAAGATTTTAACTGAAATCTATTTTGAAATCAATGTTTATGAGAAAATTCTGCCAGAATTCAATTATTTCAATACAAATAAAATGCAAATAAATAATTTATTGAATAATTGAATGTTTCTTGGAATTCAATTCCTATTAAAAATTTTATCAACAAATTTCTAAATAATTAAATTCTTTGGACGAATTTTAATACAATTTTTAAGATTTTTTTCGAGGAATTCGATTAAAATTCTATTGAAAATAATTAAATTCCTAAAAAAAATTTTATTACTTTTGAAAATAATTGAAATTTTGCAATGGATTTTATTAAAATTTTTGAAAATAATTGAATTTTATTACTTTAGAAAATAATTGAATTCGTGTGATAAATATTGTTAATTATAAAAATAATTCAAATTTTTTAATGAATTTTATTAAAATTTTTGAAAATAATTGAATTTTGTCGAAGAATTTTGCTATTTATTTATAAAGATAATTGAAATGTTGACAAAGTTTTTTTAAATTTTTTAAAAATAATTGAATCTCGGAGAAGAATTTTAATATTTCTAAAGATAATTGAAATTTTGACGAGAATTTAAAAAATTTTTTGAACATAATTGAATTTTTGCGAAGAATTTTATTTCTTTTAAAAATAATTGACTTTCTTTAAAAACTATTCAAAAAGAATTACATTTTTTGTTAATTTCTTAAAAACTGTTTAAAAAAAACTTAAATTTTTGCCAATTTTTTAAAAATTATTCGAAAATAATTGAATTTTTGAAATTTTTTTTTCAATTATTCGAAACTAATTAATTTTTTTCCAATTTTTCTTAAAAAGTATTAAAGAGTAATTGTATTTTTGACAATATTTAAAAAACATTTAAAAACAATTGAATTTTTTGGAGAATATTTAAAATTATTCGAAAATAATTGAATTCTTTAGAGAACTTTCAATTGAAATTTGGCAAAAACTTTATTTTTAGAAATTTTAATGACTGTTTTTTTAAAAATTCAATTAGGTATGATTAAAAAATTATATAAATAATTTAGGAAAATAGAATTCTTTAGAAAATTTTCTATTTCAATTGTTAAAAAAATTAATTTTTCATATATTTTTTAAAAAATTTTGTTTTGAAATTAATTATTTGCAGAAAAAATTATAGAAATAGTTTTTTAAAACTCAATAATTCAATAGTTGACTAATTAAATTTTTCAATTAATTTTGAAAAATGCATTGAAATAATTTCAAAATTCAATTATTTTCCAAAGACTATTTAAAGAGCTTCAAAATTCAGTTAACTTCATAAAATTATTAAATTAATATGAAAATACTAATCTATCAAAGTTTAATTATTTTCAAAAAATAATTGAAAAATATTGAAATAATTTTGAAATTCAATTATTTTCATACAATTATTAAATAAATATGAAAATACTTTTAAAATTCAATTATTTTCAAAAAATAATTTAAAAATATTGAAATAATTTTGAAATTCAATTATTTTCAAAAAAAAAATTGAAAGAATTTAGAAAATTCAATTATTTTCAAACAATTATTAAATAAATATGAAAATACTTTTAAAATTCAATTATTTTCTAAAAACAATTTAAAAATATTGAAAAAATTTAAAAATTCAATTATTGTCAAAAAAAAATTGAAAGAATTTAGAAAATTTAATTATTTTCATACAGTTATTAAATAAATATGAAAATTACTTTCGAAATTCAATTATTTTCAAAAAATAATTTTAAAATATTGAAATAATTTTGAAATTCAATTATTTTCAAAAAAAAAAAATTGAAAGAATTTAGAAAATTCAATTATTTTTTAAAGAATATTTAAAGAACTTAAAAATGCAATTATTTTTGGATAATATTAAATAAATATAAAAATACTTTCGGAATTCAATTATTTAAAAAAAAAAATAATTGAATAAATATTGAAATAATTTTAAAATTAAATTATATAAAAAAATAAGTGAAAGAATTAATTGAAATAAATTGTAAACTTCAATTTTATTTTCAAAGAAATATTGTGAACTAATTTTGAAAGAAATTAAAAATTTAATTATTAACAGAAAATTATGTATTAAATGTAAATACTTTTATAATTTATTTATTATTTTCAACATAATTATGTAGAAAAAATATTGAAATAATTTCAAAATTCAATTATTTTTTAAAATTTTCATAAGTTAGAAAATTCTTTGATGGATTTCAATATTTTACTTAATTATTTCAATTTTTTTTTTAAATTATTTTTTTGTTTTTCATTTTTTAAACTTTTTTCATACAATATTTTAACTTTTTATTTTTAATATTTCAAATTTTTATTATTAATATTTCAACCTTTTATTTCCACTATTTCAACTTTTTTGTTCTAATATTTTAACGATTTTAACTTTTTATTTTTTCAATTTTTTCTTTTACTTTTTTAATATTTCTACTTTTTTTCCCACTATTTCAAATTTTTATTTTTAATATTTCAACTTTTTATTTTTAATATTTTCAACTTTTTATTTTTAATGCTTCAACTTTTTTTTCCCACTATTTCAACTTTTTTGTTCTAATATTTTAACTTTTTATTTTTTCAACTTTTCTTTTTTACTTTTTTTTCCAATATTTCAACTTTTTAGGTTTTAATATTTCAACTATTTATTTTTTAATTATTTTTCACCTTTTCTTTTCTACTATTTCAAGTTTTAATTTCCAAAATCCCCCCCCCCCCCTACCCCTAATTTTCAATAATTCTAAAACTAATAATTTTTGTTTTCTATAATACTCAGAAATATATTTACCTGAAACAAAAGTCACAATCGAACGATTCACTTGACTTCAAATCGAAACAATCCAAATTCAATTCCAATGGATCGCTCTCCTCATTGGTGTTGGTGTAAATTTTTCCCGCCATTCTCTCCTGATACAAATTCACCAGATCCTCGTCGCTCATTTTCATTATTATCATTTTCCTCTGCTGCAAATTCTCCATAAATTCCCCGAGACACTCGTCGTCCTTGCCCTCCAAGATCCTCCTCAATCTCTCCAGTGTGCTCTCCTGTTCCGGATTCACCTCCTCCCAGTCCTTCCTCTGCTTGTCCTCCAATTTACTCTTCACCGTCTCAATTCTATTGTTATAGTCCTCCGCGTTTGTGTACACCTTCACGTCCACCGGCATTTTTCTGTCCTTACACCTCTGCGGCTTCTCTTTTTTTATTTCCGAAATGTCTTTTAGTTTTAGGGTCGGATTATTGAGGGGAAAATTTTCGGAGAGTGTTTGGGGGGAGGAAAGGGTCGAAAGTTGGTTTGAAGAAATGTTCGAAGAAAGGGTCGAGGAAATGTTCAAAGGAAGGTTCGAAGAAAGGTTAGATGATTGATTCGAAGAAATTAAAGAAAGGTTCGAAGACTGATTCGAAGAAATGTTCAAAGAAAGGTTCGAAGAAAGGTTCAACGACTTATTCGTTTGGTTCGAAGATTGATTCGAAAACTGGTTCGAAGACTGATCTGATTGATTCAAAAACTGGTTCAAAAATTGATTCGGCAGCGATTCCTGCTCGGTCTTGATTCGACACTCGGGGATGATGATTTCCGTCGTGGCAATCGGACCAAGAACTTTCTCCCGTCTTCGCTTGTACTGCTCGATTTGGTGTTCGATTATCTGCCCCTTTTGCTCGAGACTTCGGTCGACGAACAAATTGTCGCTCTCCTTCCGTCCCGGTCGACTCTTCTCCGCCTTCTCCATCTTCTTCACCTTCACCAGCAGCAATTCGTTCGGCTTCTCCCCCCTCACCGTCACATACATCACCCCATTCTCCTCCTGCTTTATACTCAACGCGTCGTTCACATTAAATTTCCGAATCTTCGGATCGAAGCCCTTCGATCTCGTCTCCGAGAATTTTCTCTTCAACCCCTGCTCCTCGGACTCCAGTAGTTTCTTCTCTTCCTCTCCTCTCGAGGTTGTTTCCTCCACTTCTTCTCTCTTCGACAAATTCGAAAAATCCTTCGACAAACTTGAAAAATCCTTTGAACAACTTTCTTTTGCCAAATTCGAAAAATCCTTCGAATAACTTTCCTTTGACAAAATTGAAAGATCCTTCGAAGAACTATCCTTCGATACGTTCGAAAAATCCTTCGAAGAACTTTCCTTCGATACGTTCGCAAAATCCTTCGATACGTTTGGAAAATCCTTCGAATAAGTTTCCTTCGATGAAATTTGGTTCAAAGAGAGTTTCGACGAATTTTGCTTCGAACAACTTTCTCGAGGTGAATTTTTGTTCGAAGCTCCGGTTTCGATTTTCTCGATAGTTCGTTTGAAGGGATTGAGAACATTCGACTCCTCGACTTCTTCTTCGTCTTCCTCGTCCGTGGGATTAAAACCAGGATCCTCGGGATCGAACTCCTCGATCGATTCATTATCACTCTCGTCTTGATTCCCTTTCGGTTCGATCTTCACCTTCTCCTCGTCCTTCACTTCACGTTCGATCTTCCCGTCCTTTGGGAGCAAAGAACCGCTGCTCGAAATCATCGAACCAATTTTCGTCACTCCGGGTGAATTTACCACTCGATCTCCCTTTTTCCTCTCCCACTCAGTGGCGTTCGTCGAGAAAACAGCCGAAATTCTCGGTCCATTATTCTTCAAATTTGTCGCGTCGTGTTGAATCAAAGACTGAATTTTCGTCTCCGAATCGAAACATTTTTCGTTTCCTTTAGTTTCTTTTTCGTTTCCTTTAGTTTCTTTTCCCCCTTTTTCGCTGCCAAATGAAAATTTATCAATCGAAGGAAGAAAATTCTCCTGATAGTCCTCGACGAATTTCGCCCTAATCGCCCGTAGCTTCATTTCCGCCTTTTTAATTTGAACGAAAAACGTGAAACTCATCTTCAAATCGCAAATACAGTCCATACACATTTGCGTCGTGAGTGAATCGCTCTCGGCAATTTGCTGCAAATGTTTTATCTGTAAATTCAAACGCATTTGTATTCCCTTGTCGCTGAAAATGTCGACGAGGGGAAATTTCTGTTCAGCGCAAGTTCGACAATATTTACGCATTTTATTCTTTGTCTCCTCGTCAATTATTTCCGTCTCGTCGTCATTTTTCTCCGGCGATGATAAAATTATTGTCTTCTGATTTGATTTTGTCTCTTTCCTCGTCAGCGATAAATTTGTTGATTTTCTCGACGATTGGGATTCTTGACTTGATTTTCTCGAGGAGGATTGAAAGGAATTTGAAGATTCTTGACTACTCAATTTCTTCGGCGATGGAAAATTCGGGGATTCAAGACTCGATTTTCGTAAAGATTGTAAAGTGGGTGTTTCTTGATTTAGAACTTTAACCCGAGGGGTAATTTTTTTCAGATCATTGATATTTGTCACGGGGGTGAATGATGATTTTTCCGCTTGTGACGATGAACTTGACGTGGCATAATTGTGAAATTGTGCGACTTTCGGTGAGCCGGTTTTGGTTTTTGTACGTAAATTGTAACTCATTTTTGCGACAGTGTTCTTTTTTTGTTCTTTCGTCTCTTCATTGAATTTCAAAAATTCGGGGGTTTTAGTGGAATTTTTTCCTCCCACACACCTGCAGACAGTAAATAAAGAAAATCGTATTAAAGAAAATGATTTCTTTCTTTCTTTCATCTCTAAATTTATTTCCAGACGAAAATTTCTAGGTAAAGAAAAAAAAATTCAAGTACAAAAAAAATTGATTTAAAGAAAATAGATAATCTTAAAGAAAATAAATATTCTTTTATTTCTCAATTTAATAATATATACAGAAAATTAAAAATCGCATTGAAAAGAAAAAACTTTTTTTCATTTTATTCCTCAATTTATAAAGAAAAGAAAAAAAATGTTAAAAAATTTTTTTTAATTTTAAAAGAAAATATTTAAAAATCGCATTTTTTTATTTTATTTCTAAATTTATACAGAAAAAAAGAAATTTGAATTTAAGTACCTACATAAATATATGGCAAATAAATAAATAAACAAAAATAATATTAATAGTAAATAATTACAATAAAATTGAAGAAAACATTCTTTTTTTTCGATTTTTACTTCGTAATTTATAGACGAAAAAAGAAATTTAAATTCAAGTAAATAAATAAATGGAGAAACATTTATAAGAAAATAAAAATAATATTAGTAGTAAATAATTTCAAAAAAATAAAAATTATAAAATAAATTTTTTGAATTGAATTATTTTCGCAAAGAATTATTGAAAAAAAAAATCGAGATCCTTAATAAATTCAATTATTTTCAAAAAAATGTTAAAAGATCTGAAAAATTCAATTATTTCTGGAAAATTTTTAAACAAATATGAAAATACCTTTGAAATTCAATTATTTCTCAAAAAATAATTTAATAAATATTGAAATAATTTTAAAATTCATTTCAAATTCAAATTTCAAAATTCAATTATTTTCCAAAAAGTAATTAAATAAATATTGAAATAATTATAAAATTCAATTATTTTTTTCAAAAAAAAATAATATTAAAAATTCATTTAAATAATTTTAAAATTCAATTATTTTCCAAAAAAAATTTAAAGAATTTAGAAAATTCAATTATTTTGAAACAATTATTAAATAAATATAAAAATACTATTGAAGTTAAATTATTTTTCAAGAAATATTAAAAGAATTTCAAAATTCAATTATTTTCAAAAAATAAAATATTGAAATAATTTTAAAATTCAATTTTTTTCAAATGAGTATTTAAAGAACATAAAAATTCAATTATTCTTGAACAATTATTAAATAAATATGGAAATAATTTCAATATTTAATTATTAAAAAAAAAATTGCAGAAAAAATATTAAATTAATTTTAAAATTCAATTATTTCTCAAAAAATAATTGAATAAATATTGAAATAATTTTAAAATTCCATTATTTCTCAAAAAAATATTTGAATAAATATTTAAATAATTTTAAAATTCAATTATATTCAGAAAATAAATCAAAAATTGTTGAAATGACTTCAATATTCAGTTATTTAAAAAAGAATTATCGAAAGAAATATTTAAAGAATTTAAATATTAAACAACATAATAAAAAAATTAATGAAAACATTAAAGAAATATTTTTAAAATACATTTATTTAAAAAAAAATAATTTAAAAAATTTTTAAATAAAATATTTGTTCGAGTACGCAGGTTATTAGTGACAAGTCAAAACATTTTATGGGATCAGAAACTTTATTTTAGCACTTTATAAACTTTATTGAGATTGATTAAAAGCGACGCGAAACATAATAGGCAACTTTTATGTAAGCGAATAGACAGAAAACAAAAGTGAGTGTGTAGAAAAATATAAAGATGCCCTCTTTAGTGAGGAACTTAAATTATAACGTTAGGGCGGGAATTGTGAATACTTAACACCCCCCCTCAATTTATGCCCGAGAAAACAAAAATAAATGTTCAAATTTTAAGTCCAAGATCACGAACACATTTTTGATGTAAACTTTGCGAAAGTCCTTTTGTGAGCACATCCGCCACCATCTCACTTGTTGGTAAGTACTCGATCTTCAACAATCCGTCAGATAGAACTCGTCGAATAAAATGATGACGGATGTCAATATGTTTGGTCCTGGAATGGTGAATTGGGTTTTCCGCCAATCGACCAGCACTTTGGTTATCATTAAAAATGACAAGATTTGTCAAATTTTTGAAGTTCAGTTCCTTGAGAAATTTGACTAAAAAGACACCTTCTTTGGCAGCATCCGAAAGCGACATGTATTCTGCCTCTGTCGAAGACAAGGCAACTGTCCTTTGCTTGCGAGATTGCCAGGAGATTGCTCCTCCACAGAGCTTGAAGATGTTACCGGTGAAAGAGCGCCTGTCGATGGAACAGTTACCCCAATCTGCGTCTGCGAATCCTTGGAGAGGTAAATTGTCCTTCTGGTAGACTAACTCGTAGTCTAAAGTCCCTTGGAGGTAACGTAGGACCCTTTTTGCAGCCTGCCAGTGTTGGTTCTCGTAAGATGAATTAAACTGTGCCAAAACGCTAACTGCATGCGCTATATCAGGACGTGTTCCTTGAGCAACATACATCAGCGCTCCGACGATTTCGCGATAAGGCAAACTGGTGTCCTCGGTTTTCAAAGGTTTGGTAAATTTGCGGCCAAGAGCAAGTGGAGTTGAAATCGGTTTACAATTTTCCATTCCAAATCTTTTGAGAATTTCCTTGATGTATCCCTGCTGTGAAATGGAGACACGATTTTCGCTACGTTTAATTTCAATGCCGAGGCAAAATTTAGCCTCGCCCAAATCCTTGACCTTGAAATATTTTCCGAGTGTTTTCTTGACATGGTTTTCCTTTTGACGATCATTCGTAAGAATGAGAAAATCATCCACATAAATTAGCATGAAAATTTTCTTTTCTTTATCAACATAAATGCAAGGATCGGAATCAGTTGGGAACAAGTCAATACTTCGAAGCACTCGGTCCAATTCGGTGTGCCATTGGCGGCCAGCTTGTCGAAGCCCATATAAGGCCTTTTTGAGTTTACAGACGGCGTTCGGTTTATCTAAATTTCGAATTAATGTTCTCGCCCGTTCTTGAAGGATAGGACCCTTTTCTTCGTTTATCATTCTCGACAGCATTTCTTGCAGAAGTTCCGGTTTTTCGATGTAAATATCTGCATCTACTTTTCCATTGAGATACGCGGTTTCGATATCCAATTGAGTGATCCTAAAATTTTCCTGCGCAGCAATAGCCATAAGTAGTCGAAAAGATCCAAGACGAGCCACAGGTGAAAAAGTCTCGAAAAAGTCAACACCAAACTGTTGAGTGAATCCCTTTGCAACGGTGCGGGCCTTTCTGCGACTTATGTTTCCATCGGCATCAAATTTGTTGCATAAAACTGTACGACACTTGATGACCTTGGCATCGGATGGTTTTGATACAATTTCGAATGTATCATTCAGTACAAGATTTTTAGTTTCCAGGTAAATGGAATTCCGCCACTCGTCCTTGTCTGGTCCAGAAAGAGCTTGATGAAATGGAACTTCGCTTGCAAACATAACTTCATTATCATTATCCCATCCAAAAAATTCTTCTTCACTCGAACTTGAGTCATCACGAGGAGGTCCTTCTGGTATAATTCGTTCTGCCGGCGCAATTTGTTCTTCCACAGGAACAAGATTATATTTCTTCTTAGGACGACCCACTGCTCCAGTTCGTTCTTTACTAGGACGACCAGGTCCTCTTCGTAATTGATCACCAGCATTATTCCGGATTTCTAAAGGCTCATTCGGAATGTTTGGAGGTTGATGCTCTTCATTATCAATGGCAGCAATCGGGATCTCTGGTTGATTCTGGACATCAAGAGGTGCAAGGAGCTCGAAATCGACGTACTTGTTAGTATCTGCATCAGAGTCTGAAACTTGAGAAAAATTGTCAAATTTATCAGTAGAATTTCGAGTTGAATAATTAAGATCAGTTTCGTTAACGAATTTAACATCTCGTGTGACATGAATTCTCTTCTCAGAAGAAACCCAGATCCTGTAAGCTTTGGAGTTTTCGGCGTATCCTACGAAGACACCCTCGATTCCCCTTGGCGCAAATTTATCCTTGGTAGGAGATTTATTCAAAATGAACACCTTCGAGCCGAATCTTCTTAGGTAGTTGACCTTTGGACGTCGACCAAAAATAACTTCGAAAGGAGTTTGTTTTCCCAAGATCATTGTCACACACCGATTGCGTACATGGTTTGCTGCTGAAACTGCTTCAGCCCAAAAACGAGTGGAAAGTTTCGAATCTGACAATAAACAACGAGCTGCCTCCAAAAGAGTTCTATTTTTCCTCTCTGAAATACCGTTCTGTTGAGGTGTATGTGTTGTTGATAGTCGGCGCTGTATCCCTGCTTTTCTCAAAATATCGTCCATTCTCGAGTTGCAATATTCGGTGCCGTTGTCACTTTGAAGACTTTTAATTTTCTTACCAGTTTGATTTTCGATATAGTTTTTAAATTCCAGAAATTTGGAGGGAACTTCGGATTTGCTTTTCAAGAAATAAATTTCAGTCCAGCGACTATGATCGTCCGTAAACGTTAAAATGTAACGAGCTCCGCCGAAGGATTCTTGCCTCATCGGGCCGCAGAGGTCAGAATGTATTATTCCAAGTATTTCTGGGGATCTTTCTAAACGTTTTGGAAAGGGAAGTCTGGTTAATTTCGCGATAGCACACTCATCACACGGAGGAAGTTTTTCTTCCAAATTGAATGTTAATCCATCAACAGATTTATTACGTAACATAGTCGACATGTCCTTAAAATTTAAATGTCCAAGACGCTGATGCCAAATCATTGTATTACACGTCGCGGAACTGGTAGAAATACACGCACTATTATTTCCTTCACGGAGAAAAAATAAGTCACCTTGTCGATCAGCAACCATTTTTGTTACACCATTTGCGTCCTGTACTATAGCACTTGTTTTCGAAAATATCACTTGATGATCTTTATCTACAATTTTAGCAATCGACACTAAATTTGTGCGTAGATCCGGCACGTGAAGTGTATTTTGAAGAGTAATAACACTGTCGATTTTTCCGTCGGAAGTAATAATGTCTACATCGCCCTTAGCAATGACAGGTGCCGTCGCATTGCTGGCTAATCGCACACTAGAATTTACTTCGCACAAATTAGTGAGACCTTTTGAGTCATTGCACAGATGCGTTGTGCATCCACTATCGAGACACCACTTTTCTTTATCAGTCACATTATACACAGATACCGAGGCGGAATTAATTTCGTTTGTAAGAAAAACATTATTCGCGTCATTATTATTTCGATTTTTATTTTTCTTTTTAAAACAATTTTTCGTAAAATGTCCCTTTTTCTTACAATATCCGCACTGTATATTTTTATTTGAATTCGGATTTTCACTGTTTGCACTGTCACTTTGATTCGATGGTTTATTTTTGGGAAATCGATGTTTGGAGAACATGGCACTAGAATCGGAATCACTTTTATGAGCTTTACTTTCACTCTCTTCGATAATTTTAATAATCAACGACTCTACATCGGGTAATTTATCGCGTGATTTGATGGCACAACTAAAGTTATTAAAATTGCTGGGCAAACTGTGAAGCAACATAATCGAAAGTAAATCGCCATTAATTTCAATTTCCATACTATTAAGTTTGTCAACTGTGTCCATGAACTCAGACAAGTGATCGCGAATGTCTGTGTTTTCTTGCATTCTGAGAGACAATAATTTTTCGAGGAGATTCGCTTTTCTCATTGGTCCCTCTGACGCGTAAACAGATTTTAACTTATCCCATATTTCCTTCGAAGTGTTACAGTTCCGAATATGACGAAGTTGCGATGGACTGATAGCGAGAATCAGATCGCTTTTTGGTTTCCGGTCTTGTATGTTCCATTGGTCGAGGGCAGCTTGTGCGGCGGCTAATTGGTCACCTTCACCTTGTAAAATTGGTCGAGGAGTATCTCCGTTGACATAAGACCAGGTATCATCTCGAACTAAAAGAGCTTCTATTTGAATCCGCCATGTATCATAATTGAGCTTGGTTAAAAGCTCAATTCGCGCTAAACCGAAAGCATTCGCACCAGCCATCGTGAGATATAGCGTACGTGCGTGTGTGAACTACGAAAAATGGCGTCGACCGAAGCGTTCGAGGACGCTCTACCGTTTCGAGAGAATTTGCGGTTTATTTGCGCGATTCCGGACCTGGGCCCATAACCTGTTCGAGTACGCAGGTTATTAGTGACAAGTCAAAACATTTTATGGGATCAGAAACTTTATTTTAGCACTTTATAAACTTTATTGAGATTGATTAAAAGCGACGCGAAACATAATAGGCAACTTTTATGTAAGCGAATAGACAGAAAACAAAAGTGAGTGTGTAGAAAAATATAAAGATGCCCTCTTTAGTGAGGAACTTAAATTATAACGTTAGGGCGGGAATTGTGAATACTTAACAATATTTTCCAAAAAAAAGTGAAAGAACTTAAAAATTCAATTATTTTCAGAAAATTATTTCATAAAATATGCAAATACTTTCGAAATTTAATCATTTTCAAAAAATATTTGAATAAGTATTTGAATAATTTTAAAATTTAATTATTTTTAAAAAAAATTACTGAAAAAATATTTAAATAATTTGAAAATTCAATTATTTTTCCAAAAAAAATTTAAATAATTTGAAAATTCAATTATTTTTCAAAAAAAATTATAATAATTTGATAATTCAATTATTTTAAAAAAAAAAATTGTATTAATTTGAAAATTCAATTATTTTCAAGAATTTTCATGTTATAAAATTGTTTAAAGAAATTCAATAATTTTTATTACAATTTAGTAGAAGTTCATTATAAAAGGCAATTATTTTTGAAAATTGAATAATAATTTCAGAAATAAATTTTATTTTCCAAACATTTTGATAAAATCCTTGGGATAAAAATTCAATTAATTTTTAATGTCATTTTTATTAAAATTCCTTTAAAGAATTTCATTAATTAATATTTTTAAAAGTTTTTTAATAAAAATTCTTCGAAACAGTAAAATTAGAATTTCGTTAATTTTCAAAATTTGGAAAAGTTATACTTATTTAAAAAGAAAAATTATCAGAAAAAATTTAGAAAACAAAAAAGTAAACAAAAACAACTAACTTCAAACTACGGGAATAAATTTCCAGAATACAACGATTGTTAATTGTTAATATAGAAGATTTGATAATTATAACAATTGAATTATAATAATTACAATAATAAAATTATAATGTAACTATAATTATAATATATTTATAATAATTACATTAATATAATTTTTTTTCTTAACCCGTTTATATAATATATTTAAAATTGTAAATATAATTTAAATCATTTAAATTGCTAAATTACTAGCACTTCCTTTTATTTTCGTTTTTTTGTTAAAAGCAGAGAATGGAAGAAATTTAAAAATAAAAACTCACCGGATGTGTAAATAAATCTGAGATTATTCAATAATAACCTATTTTCAAAGAGTTCTATTGGCTCAAGATTGAAATTCGAACAATGCAGAGATAATTGTTGCTCAAGCAAGTAAACATCCTCTTTTCACTCACTCTCTCCTTTTTTTTCTTTTAAATAAAATATATTTGTTCCTGAAGATGTGAATCTTGTCTATTTTGCTTCTCTTCTTATTTACTTTTTTCAAAATGACACTATTTTCAATCTATTTTTTAGAAAAAATTTACAATAATTCGTCATTTCTCACTTTTTCGCGTCAATGAATTTCATATGCGAATTTACACTTTCAATTTCTTTTTATTTAGATTATTTTTCTATTTATTTACATGACTAATTATCAATTTTACCCGATTTCACTATTTTGATTTAAATGATTTAAATGATTCAAATCCTGTTTTGAAAAGTTTGGAAAAAAATCTTTACGCGTGAAAAATTGAAAATTGCCAATTTTGAGGTTATGTTACTCGAGAGGAAAATTTATGAAATTTATCGCGCACCGAAAATCATTTACTTTTAATAAATTAAAACAAAGTATATAGTAAACTAATCTTTTTTTTCTATAAAAAAAAGGAAAAATTGCAAAATTCAAATATTGATATGTTTACCATTGTTTTTTTTATGTTGCGGGCTTTTACGTTTTTCTATTAGGTTTTTGGTGATCCATGGCGACTAAAAATCCAGATGGCGCGTAATCAAGAAAGGCGAAACACACGACGACGACGACGACGATGCTTTTATTTTCGTGTAGTAATTTGTCTTTCTACAAATTCAATTCATGACTATTTTTTTATTATTCACTGACTCAACACGGTTCCATTCAGTTTTTGTCTCAACAATTATTTTGCTACAGTATAATGTT
Organism: Leptopilina heterotoma; assembly: GCF_015476425.1. Taxonomy (NCBI): domain Eukaryota; kingdom Metazoa; phylum Arthropoda; class Insecta; order Hymenoptera; family Figitidae; genus Leptopilina; species Leptopilina heterotoma. The sequence continues at coordinate 4,636,390 of NW_025110842.1, forward strand.
CTTTTTTTTTTTTGCACACCGCGAATTGTTGAATATTTTTTGCGAGAGAAAAAAATTACAAGCGACAACACATTTTACGCAAGAGAAGTCCGAGAGATAACTGCAGCGACAACGACGACGTCGTTTTAATACATAAAAATAAAATATGGCGGAAATCAATTTTTTTCTTTTAAAGGAAAGAAAAATTATGTTTTCTCGTTTTTTTTCTGTTTAATCGCATTTTTTCATATTTACCTTTTTTCACAGTTAATTTATAATTCCATTTGTTGTTCTAAAAAAAAAATTAAGTCTAAAATTTAAATTAAAAGGGAGGAAAGAAGAATTTTAGGTTAAATAAAATTTGCCTTTTTTATTAATAAAAAATAAATATTGAAATCAAGCTTCTTGATTGAAATAATAGTATTTTAATTAATATAATAATCTAGCATAAAGAAACTTTAATTATTAACTAGTAAACAATAGTTTCTATAAAAAAACTATTTAATTAAATTTCAATTTTTCGATTTGCGCGGGAAATTTGAATTTCTTTTCCCTCTTCTCTTTAAATTTGCCCTCTTTTTTTAATTTTTTAAATATGTTTTTTATTAAAATTTTTATGACATTATTTTTATCATATAAACATGTGAAATATTTGTTTTTTTTCCATTTTACTCGATTCGTTTGGCAAAGCCTTCAAGATTTGAAGAAGAATCTACCAAATCTCTGGGCAGCTCCGGATTCCAGAAAGTTTTGCATACTTTCTATATTCTTTATAGTTCGTGTTAATATTTCCAACCATTCCAACGGAATTCTGCTTTTCCATTGGCTGATTTTTTAGACATTAAACAAAGGAAAGAAAGAAAGGTAATACGGAATAAAATTCGAATATAAGGCCAACGCAGAATAGATCTGTAACCGGAACCGCAATCGTAACCGTAAAGGCGCTCTCACAGCTAGTAGTCAGTATACAAATTTGAATTTACTGTCTCTTTCACTCTAATTGATTTTCTCTCTTACTCCAATTACTGCCTGCGCAGGCAGGCAGAGCTGTGAGAGCTCCATAAGCGTAAGAATGAGTTAGAGAAGGATAAACAATATACCTATCCTTCTTTAACTCATTCTTACGGTTACGCTTACGATTGCGGTTCCGGTTACAGATCTATTCTGCGTTGGCCTATATTATTATCAGACTGATTATTATAATGAAATTATAACATTTAAAAATAGTGTCAAAATATTACATAAATTTTATATAAAATTAGTAAATTGCACATAAATACATATAATACAACCAATATCAAATACAAAAAACTGGCTTAATTCCCGCCACATAACCTAACCTGACTTTTTTTTCATGGACAGCACGCCGAAAGATTATAAGCGAATTTCTACTTTCGAAGTGAATTTAATAAAAATATTTGCAAAGAAAAAATATCGTGTACCTACTTATGAAAAAAGGATTTCAAAGAAAAACTACAATTCAAAATGACTTCTGAGGTAAAAAGAAACTTTATTACAACAATCGTTTGGAATAATTTGCATCATTTCTATTTCTTAAAAAATTGCATTAATAAAATTTAGTTTTTTTTTTAAAAGTATAAAAGAAAAAAATGATTATAAATTCAATTATTTACAAAATAATTTTCATATATTATTCAATTATTTTCATAAATAATAACATTTTTTACAAGCATTCAATTATTTTCATCATTTTCATAAATAATTAAAACTCAATGCTGAATTATTTTCAAAAAATTTTATTGAAATTTTTTGCGTAACAATTAACTTTTTTCAAAATAATTTTAATATAATTCTTCGCAGAAATCAAATTAGATTTCAAAATTTACAAAAATTCTCGTCAAAATTTCAATTATTTTTATATATACTTATTTAATATTTTTTTCCAAAATTCAATGATTTTCAAAACTTTTAATAAAATTCTTGTCAGAATTTCAATTATTTTAAATATACAATTTTCATCAAATTTCTCTAAAAATGCAATTATTCTGAAAAATTTTATTAAAATTTGTCAAGAGAATTATTAAAAATAATTTAAAAATTTTGTTGATAATATTCATTATGAAAAATTCAATTTTAAGAAACATAGATTAAAAATTATTGTATTTAATAAAATATTTATTTTTATAGTTAAATAAATTGAATTCTCGTAGAATTTCCTAATAAATTTTCAAAATAAAATCTTTGACAATTTGAACTTTTCATACATTTATAATTAACAATTCTATAGAATTAATTTTTCTCAATAAAGTTTAATGTAATTTTTTTTTTGTTAATTATTTTAAGTTTTCAATTTCTAATAAATATTTAATTGAAAATTGTCAAAATAATCGGAAATTTCGTTAAATTTAATTGTAAACAAAAGAGTTTTGAAAATTCACAAAGAATTTTTTCAAAAATTACTTATTTTTAAAAAATTTGACTTAAAGAAGAATTTTAGTTAAAAATTCTAGAATTAATAAATAATCGTATTAATGAAAATAATTTTTGTTGAAGTTACAGTTAACAAAGTAGCCAATTCTAATATTTTTAAATATGTTATTGAATTTCAATTTTTTGAATATCTTTAATTTCTACAAAAAAAATAATGCGATTAAATATTTATTTAAAAATGAAGTTATTGATGTTTTCGAATAATTTTCGTTTTTCAATCTGGAAAACATGAAAAAGTAAGGGAATTTGAAAAGAGCAAAAGCGTGGAAACCCTGAATTTATTATTTATAAAAATAATTGAATTCATAAAAAAAAATTTATTTTTAATGAAGTTAATTGAATTATTGCGAAGAAAATTATAAATTTATTTTTTAATAATTGAATTCCTGTGAGAATTTTTATTATTTATGAAAATAATTAAATGTTTGAGTATAATTTTATTAACATTTTTTTAAAAATAATATTGAATTCTTTTGTCAAATTTATTACTATAGTAAATATTGAAAATCATTGAAATGAGAAAAATTTTTGAAAATAATTGAATTTTAGAGGAGAATTTTATTATTTATTAAGATAATTATGATTTTGATGATAATTTTTTTTTAATTTTCAACGTAATTGAACATTGGAAGAAGAATTTTATAATTCAATTTTGAATTATTAAAAAATATATAAAAAAAAACATTACTATACAGAAAATTGGAAATTGATCTAATTTATGCATATAAAGAGACTATAAATAAATTATTAATTTCTTTTGTACTGTTGCAGATAATTCGAAGAAATATGCATCGACTTCGTTATGCCATCGATAAGGGAAATCTAGAAACTGTAAAGGAGCTTTTACAAGAAATTAAAATTGATTATCGAGATGAGAATTTTTTAACCATTTTGGACTATGCTGTTAACGCAGGAAATTCAATGATTGTTGAGGAAATTTTAAAGCGTCATCCTGATATTAATCTAGAAAACTACACATTGCACAGTGAAGTTGGAAAAGAATCTGAAGAGTTGGCAAATATATTGTTTAAAAATGGTACTAATGTTAATTCTGTGTATAAAAATGTCGGTACACCACTTCATATTTCTGCTCTACTTGGAAACACAGAAATCTGTAAATTACTATTAATTAAAGGAGCTGATATAAATGCAGTAAATGAAAATAAAGAAACAGTCTTGCACATTGCAAGTCGAAAAGGTGATAAAGAGATTGTTAAATTATTGCTAGAATTTGGTGCCGAAATTGAATGCAAACATATTTATGGCAAGACACCACTTCATTTTTCTGCTGAAAGAGGAAAAAAAGAAATTTGTAAAATGCTTTTAATTAATGGAGCTGATGTAAATGCAGTAACTAAGAATCAAGATAAAGCATTGTTCATTGCACTTAAAATGGGTTATGAAGAGATTGTTGTATTATTGCTAGAGTTTGGTGCCGAAACTGATTGTAAAGATAATCAAGGCTTCACACCACTTCATTTTTCTGCTGAAGGAGGATATGAAGAAATCTGTAAAATGCTCTTAATTAAAGGAGCTGATGTAAATGCAGTAAATAATTATGAACAAACTGCTTTGTCCATTGCACTTAAAATGGTTTATGAAGAGATTGTTAAATTACTTCTAGAGTTTGGTGCCAAAATTGATGGTAAAAATAAAATTGGCGACACACCACTACATGTTTCTGCTAGAAAAAAAAATAGAGAAATATGTAAAATGCTATTAATTAAAGGAGCTGATGTAAATACTGTAAATTTGAAAAAAGAAACTGCTTTGCACATTGCAACTATAAATGGTCATGTAGAAAATGTTAAATTATTGCTTGAATTTGATGCCGACATTGATTGTATAAGTAATGTACCATCTTATGCGCATTATGTTTTTAACTACCACTTTATTAAAAGAAAAACAGCAAATTTGTTTGTAAGTGAAAATTATCCACTATTTTCGAGTGATAGGAGTCTTCTGGACAATGAGTTTCAAAAAAAATGCGAGAAAGAAATATTTTACTTGAAGCATGAAAAGATTAGTAATATTAAAATTTCATTCTTTGACGTATTGATAAACCATTGTTCATTAGTAAACTACATGGAAAATAAGAACATTGTACAGACTCTAAAATCATTGGATTATGAAACAAAGTTTCCAATTTACGGCAACATGATAAACTGTAATTTCTTAAAGGCTATGAAAAGAAGAGAATTACTAAACCAATGTTATCAATTTTTTCCTCTTTTTTATAATAACTTCACCGAGTCACCGCAATGTTATCACGAAAAAATACTTAGTTACCTAAATGACAAGGAGTTAAGTATTTTAATTAAAGCTTGTCTGCCTATTAACAAGTAAACTTTGTTGGAAAGTATTTTAGATTGTCGGATCTGCTTTTTTTCGTAATATAGAAAATTACAACGCAAATGCTCCTTCGAAATTATTCTTTTCTCCATTTATATGAATTTTTCTGTTATTTAAAAATTTTATACAATGTTTTTTATGAAATTAATGTTAAATTTAACAAATTTAAAAATATAATATAAAATAAATAAAAAAAAGTCAATTAAAAAATTGATAATAAAGTTAATGGAACTTCTTTATTCCTGAAGAATAGGAAATAATATTTAAGTTTGGTATTTTTATACTTATGTATTAATTAGAATTAAAAGTGAGTATTGTATTTTGGAATAAAAAATTATTGTGTTCAAATTTATTGCGAAGGACTCGTTACAAATTTCTTTCCTATAAATAATTTTAATCCTTAGTAAACTGCTCTCCTCTTTTAAGTTAAAAAAATCAACATTTTACTGTTCTCGTTTCACAATTTCCGATTGAAAAATATTCTATATATTTTAACCTATTAACGCCTATGAATAGACAAATGAAAATATCATCAAAGTCATTGTTGGAAACAGGACTGCGGAACAAATATGATGACTTTCTACGTCAAAAATTCGTTAAAAAATAATTTTTTTATAAAATTTATTATTAAAAAATAGAGAAAATGAATAATATAAAATAATAATGATAATTATAAAATTTTTAAATTTCTTTATCTGTATTAGTAAAAATTTGAATTATATAGAACAAAAGAGATACAAATCTAAAATGAGTTAATTTTAAAAAATAAATACCTAAAGTAAATAAAAATAAATAAAATTTTTTTTTCTAGAAAGTTAAATTAATATTAGTATTATTAATATTGATTGAATTTTAAAAAGTTGAAAATTAAAGTTTTAGAAAAGTTGAAAATTGTAAAAAAATTTAATTAAAAATTCTGAATAAGTTAGTTTTTTGAAATATTTTAGTTAAAATTTCTAGAAAGTAATTGAATTTAAATCTTGAAAATAATTTTTTATAATTTACAGTAGCAATTTTTATAAATGTTAGGTATAAATTATTCAATTTTAGAGGATTTATTTAGAATTATTTATTTATTTGGAATCTATTTAAGTTTCAAATGATTTTACAATTAAAGATATTTAAAAAATGTATAAATTTTTTTGCAATTTCAATTATTTTTTTCAATTTTTTCTTTTTAAAATGCAAGATAAATATATTTGATATATTATTAATAATAACAAATATAAAATTTTTTTAATTAATTCTTTAGTTTTCAAATCACAATTAATTGCAAAAACACTTTCATAATTTTGAAAATTCAATAAAGAAAAAAAAATTTGCTAAATATTTGTTTCTCAGTAAAAATTAAAAAATTTTTTAAACTTTTTCATTTCTATTTTTTTTTTTAAAATAAAAGAAACAAACTGGAAACAAATTTGAATAATAATTTGATGCATTGTGAGAAGTCCGCCCTAAGGCGTTATGAACGTAATTGTAAAACCGCCTTGAGGACTCTCAAAACTTGAGATTATTTAAAATTTTAAATGCCTTTAAATGCTATCAATGTTTGTGTTATCTGCGTTACAATGTTAAATTGAAATTCGAAGTTTATAAGCGAATGTCTACTTTCAAAGTGAATTTCACAATTATTTAAAGAAAAAATATCTTTGTGGAATTAGTTAATTCCAGTTTTACTGATTTTGTAAGTGATTTTCAGTTATTTTTCCATAAAAGTGCAAACATAACCTCACTTTTTATGTTTATTCATTTCATTTATTTTCTTTTACGCGTTTATTCATATAAATGATATAAATTATGAAATTTTTAATTATAATTAATTTACATATGCAAACGTTTGTTCTAGATTGATTAAATAATTGTTTGCGACAAATATGGAAAGAAATTAGGCAAAGTAATCACACCAGATCCGTGGAAAGATCCCGGAACACATAAATCTTGTGCTTATAAAAAAAGGAACGCGTTCTGTGGGAAGTATGTGACAAAAACTTGATTGACACTAAACAGTACAGGCAGTCTTTCCACACAAAATTTTAAAGAAAAACTACAATTCAAAATTAATTCTGAGGTAAAAAAAAAATTTTTTAAAACAATCGTTTGAAATAGGGTAACAAAAACCGCTGCCAAGTTGTACATTTTTATAATTTTGGTGTTATCATTTCATGAACACTTTGCTTCCTCATAGAAATAATAATAATTAAAATGTTAAAAAAATGATATTTTCCACAATTTTTGATTTTTCAAATACCAATAAGTTGATAATTTTTTACCGAATCAGGTTAAGAAATAGGTCAATCGAAGCGTTTTTTAAAGCTCTTCAAGTTGGTAATAATTTTTTGAAATTACTTCTACAGAATTTTAAAAAAATGTAATTTTAGTACACACACGACGGGACAATTTTTTAAAATCCGTTTTTTGGACTTCTGAGGTCAAATTACATCGAAATTTTTATTCATTTATTTATAACATTTATACGGGCAGTGCCTACTCGTACATAAAGTACTAAAAGATTAGGTATAATGAAAATAAATTTATAAATATGTCAAAAAACCACAATCGAAAATTTTGCTAATACAACCCAGGCGCGAAAGACCAATGCTGACGATGGATTGAAGATTTATTCAGTCTTGAACGCCCAGCCTGGGTAACCCAGTGTTGAAGCAGTCTTTATATCACTGTCACTCAATATTGATTCAGCATTGGACACCAATGTTCGTCCCATGCTCGATTCAAGACTCGGTCAATCTTCGTGAGTGAAGCTCGAACATCTGATCTTAATTCAAGCCTGAATCAATCTTGACAGTTTATTTGTTGACGTGTGCACTTAAAAATATTAAATATAAATATTTATAAATTAATTAATATTAAAATATTTTTTATGATAATTTTGTATACTATTTAAAAATTATTATTAAGATATCAATTGGTAAATAAATATTAATATTTATTTAGTGTATAATATTTATATTAATTATTAATTTATTAATAATAATGATTATTATTATTATTATTATTATTATTATTATTATTATTATTAATTAAATAAGATTTATATAAATAAAGTTAAATTATACATTATTATTTTTTCCTTGTACAGTGTCAAATTATTATTTTCAAAGTTTAAGAGTTTCGTTTATCTGAAAAATTATTAGTGAAAAAAATGTTCATTAGGGTGTAATAAATATTTATGCCTAGTAGTTTTACACTAGGATTAACTGTTTAGTAAATATGTATTATCAAAAAACTATTTTTTGTCCTACCTGCACGGAAAGTATGTCATTTCGGGCACTTAAGGCGGGCGCAAAGTAACACATTACGCCCGGGAGTGGGGGAAGCGGGCGGAAAAGTATTTTGCGCCCGCTTGTATGACGTCAGCGGGCGGTAAAGTATTTTCCGCCCGCTTCCCCTACCACCGAGCGGGCGGAAAAGTATTTTGCGCCCGCTTGTTAATTATTCGATTTTCTTCATTAAAATGCGACATTTTCGACTTTCTTTTTAAGTTGACTATAGAACTGCAAATATTTTGAACTTGTTTTATTTTACCTTTAAAAATTTGCAAGTTTTTTTTATTTTCTCTAAAAAAACTTATGAGACATTTGGTTTTGTTCCCATTTCGTTTATCAAAATTGTCAATTTTAAAAGTTCTTGTTTCAGTTTTGTTTAATTATTAATTACTACGTTCTAAATAAATACTATGTTTCCAGAATACATTATTTTTTTATTTCTATTTTAAAACTTCTATCATTATAAGACTTCATTCGATATAATGTTTATATAGAGCTTAATTTTTAACTAATATGAGTGTTTAATCGTGCGTGCCCTCAATGCCATACTTTCCATGCAGTTAGGACAAAAAATTATGTTCGCATCATGGGCGCAAAGGTGATTACGACTTTGGCGAAATTTCGGGACCTCGGGGACACTTTCGCTCCCTCGGCTTCGCCTCGGGCGCGAAATTGTGTCCCCTCGGTCCCTTCATTTCGCCATCGTCGCAATCACCTATTTTGCGCCCTTGTTACGAAAATAACTATTTTGTCAAACGCGTGCGATTAAACACAAATAACCTTGAGACTTTAGCATTGCCAACTCAAGAGTTTAACGTATGTGTTGAGTTGGTAATGCTGGAGTTTCAAGGTTATTTGTGTTTAGTCGCGCGCGTTTGACAAAAAATAGTTTTTTGATAATATTTACTAAACAGTTAATCCTAGTGTAAAACTACTAAGCATAAATATTTATGACTACCTAATGAACATTTTTTCACTAATAATTTTTCAGATAAACGAAACTCTTAAACTTTGAAAATAATAATTTGACACTGTACAAGAAAAAAAATAATATATATAATTTAACTTATAAAATTATCATAAAAAATATTTTAATAATAAATAATTTATAAATATTGATATTTAGTATTGTTCAGTGCACACGGTAATAAAGAAAGTAAATATTGTATCAAGATTGACCGAGTCTTTAATCGAGCATGGGACGAACATTGGTGTCCCATGCTGAACAAATATTGAGTGACGCGCCGTATATACAGAATATACGGCGCTGGCATTGAAATAGTAGATTAGGCGAGGTGCCTTCCAGCCTTCTGTGGCCGAGCGGTTTAAATGCGTGCGTTTAGGACTTCCGGTATGCGTTAGGGGCGGGGTGCGTGAGTTCGATCCCACATGCGAGCGAATATTTTTCATTCTTTGTTTTAAGCGTTATATCTAATAATAAAATTGTGTGTTGTGTTGTGAATAAAAAATGTGAATATGTTTGTAAATTATATTAAAAAGTCTGCTGAAAAATCGAGAAAAAATGTACCGATTAACAGAAAAATTGTTTTCTTTTACCAAAATTATTTTTTTAATATTACTATTTCAAATGACATTTATTGTTAGTAATATATTATTTATATGAAAATAATATAATTATTATAATAATAACTTATTTTCAAACAAACGCATATAATATGAACAAAAATAATAACAATAATATTCATTACTATTATAATTATTACTATTATTATTATTATTATATACAATTCATATATCCATATTATATTGAATGAGCGCGAGAGACGCGTAAATTTGGGAACAGTGGAAGCAGCCTTGTTTCAGTCCTGCATTACACGGAAAGAAGGTTTCACCCTTAACGACAGTGCCTCGTTTGATAGGTTAGAACAGTCTGACAAGCACGGCGAAATGAAGGCACGGGATTTTATGGTGAGCGTCACCGAAAATTTCGGTGCATTCATAGTAATATCTCATGCGTGTACCCTCTTATCTTCTTACGTGCACCGTCAGAGAGCGGTAAAAGGCACGAAAAAAGATACTGCTAACTTTGCACCGTACTTCTATGTGTCACAAACGTAGAAATAAGGTGCTTGTACAGAGTTTATATGGTGAAACCTTCTTTCCGTGTAGGGTTCCGCAGCATTGATTGAACATTGAACGCCAATCTACAACAAAGACTGGAGCGTCAGTCTTAAATAAGTGTTACATTATATGGCTAGAAGCAACCTTGCTTCCGCCGTCCCACCAAGGCTTGATCAATGTTGACCAAGCCTCAACGAAGGTTCCGTAAAGCCTGAATCCAGCGTCAGTTCTCACCTGGGAATCCTTCCTCTATGAGGAAGCAATACATAATTAGAATACCATCCCATCCTAAGGAAAATAAAAATCAAACTGTCAAAATTGTTATTTATTCAAATATTATTATTTTCTAGTTTTCATTTATTTAAGGGGTTAAACCACTCTAGAGCGTCAAAAAGAGGTTCTAATTTCAACATTTTTTAAAAAGAAAAGTTTAAAAGTAATGAAAAATATGTTTACATATCTCTATCAGGTACACTTTAAAGAGAAAAAAATATACTTTATAAATTTTCTTTGTTTAAAAACAGCAGATGTACATGTACGTGATGGAAACCCTTTGTAAAAAGAATTCCTTCGCGGCCGGAAAGGTTTTTGGTACAATTTTCATCCTAGAACAGAAAACAAATTTTTTTCTATTTTTACATCTCAAAAGCTATAGAAAGACGTAGGTAATTTTTGCAAAAATGGTGAACATTTTATGGAAAAACTGAGTTTTTGACTGAAAAAAATAGGCACTAAATTGTTTATAACTAAAAAAATATGCAACATAAAAAAAATCCCCTACGTCTTTCTCTAGCTATTGAGATGTAAAAAAAGAGAAAAATTTGTTTTCTGTTCTAGGATGAAAATTGTACCAAAAACCTTTCCGGCAGCGAAGGAATTCTTTTTACAAAGGGTTTCCATCACGTACATGTACATCTGCAGTTTTTAAACAAAAAAAAATTTATAAAGTATATTTTTTTCTCTTTAAAGTGTACCTGATAGAGATATGTAAACATATTTCTCATTACTTTTAAACTTTTCTTTAAAAAAAATGTTGAAATTAGAACCTCTTTTTGACGCTCTAGAGTGGTTTAACCCCTTAAATGCTGAATTTTTCAAAATGTAAATTAGGGGAAACCGAGGTGAGTTGAAACGATTTTTATATTATCCAGTATAACTCAGCGAAAAATTGTCCTATTTTTATGAGCTTTGTATTTTTGGATAGGTAGTTTTGTGTAGTATGTGAATCAAAAAATTAAAAATAATGTAAAAAGTTGTAATGGTTTACGACAAAATTGAAAATCCAAAACAGTTCCCGGTGTTATGTTACAACTCACCTAGTACCAAGATGAGTTGTAACACATGTGGACGTTAGTTGTAACAATTGCAAATTTTGTGATTTTAATGAAAAAAATTAATTTTTAATGCTCTGTTTAGTTAGTAAAGACATCTAATTAATAGAAACGAATAAAATACTCGTTTTAATACCTTAAAATAATCGGCTGCTATTTAAAAGCACCTATTTTGTGCCTGAGGTATGAAAAATCTAATAAATTCACGCTTTTTAAAATTTTTAAAAGGTCATAGTTTTCGAGAAATCGGCTTTGTTACAACTCACCTCAGTCTCCCCTAATAAAATATTTATGTTATGAAAATTTTATTAACTCAAATGACCAAACTGAATCCAATTCAAATTAGGCAGGTCGACTAACTTCAAGTTATAGATTTAGCTGTCGCTAAAATATGTTAGTGTATACATGAAAAATAAAGAGACACGTATTTTTTTTATTTTTCAAAAAAGATAAATTTAACGAAGTTGCGCACATTTGAACTTTGAGTGGTAAAACTCGAATGAACAGTGAAAAAAAATTGTTTTTTTAGCATAATTTAATTTTCTTTCTTGGGTCTTGTAGATGATCTTGTCCTCTTCAAAATCCAGTTTGAAATTTGAAAAAATTCATTTTTGGCTTTGATTTAAACAAGTTCACTTTTTTAATATTAACTTTGTTTATATCATCAACAGCATATTCTATGTCTACTGTTTTCAAAAATTATTTCCGATTAATTACAGAATTATACTCATTTTTTTCTTAAAACAATTGTAACGTATTTTCGAATCATTTTTGAATTGTAAAAGTGAGTTAGTTCAGTTCACAATGAAAAAATTGGCTGTCAGTTATGAATAAACCGTTGTCAATTGATGTTATCAAAAAGATTAAATAAAGTTTTTATTAGTTTGAAATCGAGTCTCAATTATCAATTCTATACAATAATAAAATAATTAAATCAATTTTTATCAACTTTGCCCAATTTGTATAGGTCATTATCAAAATTTTATGAAAATTAGTAAAATTTACAGGATAATGTCGACAATGACCAACGATTTACAGGACAATGTCAACAATGACCTACGATTTTGGGATTGTCGACATTGACCGCGCATTATCGGAGAATGTCCAATTCCGATCTTTGCCCGTAACACATATAAAGAGACTATAAATAAATTATTAATTTCTTTTCTATTGTTGCAGATAATTCGCAAAAATATGGATCAACTTCTTTATGCAATCGATGAGGGAAATCTAGAAACTGTAAAGGAACTTTTACAACAAAAAATTAACATTCATTATACAGATGAGAATTTTTTAACCATTTTGCACCATGCTGCTTACGCAGAAAATTCAATGATTGTTGAGGAAATTTTAAAGTGTCATCCTGATATTAATCTAGAAAACTACACATTGCACAGTGAAGTTGGCAAAGAATCTGAAGAGTTGGTAAATATATCGTTTAAAAATGGTACTAATGTTAATTCTGTGTATAAAAAAGTCGGTACACCACTTCATATTTCTGCTCTACTTGGAAACACAGAAATCTGTAAATTACTATTAATTAAAGGAGCTGATATAAATGCAGTAAATGAACATAAAGAAACATCCTTGCACATGGCAACTCGAAGAGGTGATGAAGAGATTGTTAAATTATTGCTAGAATTTGGTGCCGAAATTAATTATAAAAATAAAAATGGCGAAACACCACTTCATGTTTCTGCTCAACTAGGAAAAAAAGAAATCTGTAAAATACTTTTAATTAAAGGAGCTGATGTAAATGCAGTAAATAATATTAAAGAAACCGCCTTGCCTATTGCAGCTCAAAATGGTCATGAAGAGATTGTCAAATTATTGCTAGAATTTAGTGCCGAAATTAATTATAAAACTTTTTTTGGCTACACAACACTTCATATTTCTGCTCAAAGGGGAAATAAAGAAATTTGTAAAATGCTTTTAATTAAAGGATCTGATGTAAATGCAGTAACAAGTTTTCAAGAAACCGCCTTGTTCATTGCACTTAAAATGGGTTATGAAGAGATTGTTGTATTATTGTTAGAGTTTGGTGCCGATATTAATTGTAAAAATAATAATGGCGACACACCACTTCATGTTTCTTCTGAAAGAGGAAATGAAGAAATTTGTAAAATGCTTTTAATTAAAGGAGCTGATGTAAATGCAGTAAATTGTAATCAAGAAACCGCTTTGCACTTTGCAGCTGCAAATGGTCATGAAGAGATTGTTAAATTATTGCTAGAGTTTGGAGCCGAAATTGATTGTAAAAATATTCATGGCAACACACCACTTCATGTTTCTGCTCTAAAAAAAAGTAAAGAAATGTGTAAAATTCTTTTAATTAATGGAGCTAATATAAATGCAGTAAATTTGAAAAACGAAACTGCTTTGCACATTCAGGCTAAATTTGGTCACGAACAGAATGTTAAATTATTGTTAGAATTTGGTGCCGACTTTGATTGTATAAGTAATGTATCAGATCGTGTGCATAATGTTTTTAACTTCCACTTTATTAAAAGAAAAACAGCAAATTTGTTTGTAAGTGAAAATTATCCACTAATTTCGAGAAATAGACACAAGGAAAGCGAGTTTCAAAAAGAATGTGAGAAAGAAATATTGTACTTGAAGCATAAAAAAATTAGTAATACAAACATTTCGTTCTTTGACATATTGACTAAAAATTGTTCATTAGTAAAGTACATGAAAAATGAGAACATTGTACAGACTCTAAAATCATTGGATTATGAAATAAAATTTCCAATTTACGGCAACATGATAAACTGTAGTTTCATAAAGGGTATGAAAAGAAGAGGATTACTAGACCAATGTTATCAATTTTTTCCTCTTTTTTATAACAACTTCACCGAGGCACCACAATGTTATCATGACAAAATACTTAGTTACCTAAATGACGAGGACTTAAGTATTTTAATTGAAGCTTGTCTGCCGATTAACAAGTAAACTTCGTTGGAAAGTATTTTAGACAGGTGGATCTGTTTTTTTTTGTAATAAAGAAAATTACAACGCTCCTTCGAAATTATTTTTTTTTCTCCATTTATATGAATTTTTCTGTTCTTTAAAAATTTTATACGATTTTTTTTATGGAATTAATGTTAAATTTAACAAATTTAAAAATATAATATAAAATAAATAAAAAAAAGTCAATTAAAAAATTGATAATAAAGTTAATGGAAGTTCTTTATTCCTGAAGAATAGGAAATAATGTTTAAGTTTGGTATTTTTATACTTATATATTAATTAGAATTAAAAGTAAGTATTGTATTTTGGAATAAAAAATTATTGTGTTCAAATTTATTGGGAAGGACTCGTTACAAATTTCATTCCTGTAAATAATTCTAATCCTTAGTATCTAAACTGTTCTCCTCTTTTTAAGTTAAAAAATCAACATTTTTCTGTTCTCCTTTTTCAATTTTCAATTGAAAAATATTCTGTTTTAACCCACTAATGCCTATGATTAGATAAATGAAAATATCATCAAAGTCATTGTTGGAAACAGGACTGCGGAACAAATATGATGACTTTCTACGTCAAAAATTCGTTAAAAAATAATTTTTTTATAAAATTTATTATAAAAAAATAGAGAAAATGAATAATAATAATTATAAAATTTTTAAATTTCTTTATTTGTATTAGTAAAAATTTGAATGAATTAGAACAAAAGTGATACAAATTTTCTAAAAGTTAATTTTAAAAAATAAATAAAGTAAATAAAAATAAATAAAATTATTTTTTCTTAGAAAATAAATTTCTAAAAAAAACATATTTTGCATTTCTATATTTTAGAAAGTTAAATTATTATTACTAATATTAATATTGATTGAATTCTAAAAAGTTTCAATTTAAAGTTTTAGAAAAGTTGAAAATTGTAAAAAAATTTAATTAAAAATTCTGAATAAGTTAGTTTTTTGAAATATTTTAGTTAAAATTTCTAGAAAATAATTGAATTCAAATCTTGAAAATAATTTTTTATAATTTACAGTAGCAATTCTTATAAATGTTAGGTATAAATTATTCAATTTTAGAGGATTTATTTATTTATTTGGAATCTATTTAAGTTCCAAATGATTTTACAATTAAAGATATTTAAAAAAATGTATTACAAAATTCTTTTGCAATTTCAATTATTTTTTTCAATTATTTCCTTTTAAAATGCAAGATAAATATTTGTTATTTATTAATAATAACAAATATAATTTTTTTTTAATTAATTCTTTAGTTTTCAAATCACAATTAATTGCAAAACCACTTTCATAATTTTGATAATTCAATAAAGAAAAATAAATTTGCATTTGTTTCTCAGTAAAAATTAAAAAAAATTTTTAATTTTTTTTAATTCTATATTTTTTTTAAATAAAAGAAACGAATTTGAATAATAATTTGATGCATTGTGGGAAGGCCCTAAGGCGTGAACGCAATTGTAAAACCGACTTGAGGACTCTCAGCTGCTTGTCAATTTTTAAGATTCTTAACAATTCTATAAAATGAATTTGAGTAATTGTCAAAATTGACAAATATTACATGTAAACTGAAAACGGTTCATCAAATTGTTTCTCATTATTGCCAATCTTGTGCTTATAAGAAAGGAATGCGATCTGTGGGATGTATGTGACAAAAAATTGATTGACACTAAACAGTACAGGCAGTCTTCCCACACAGAATTTTAAAGAAAAACTACAATTCATAATTAATTCTGAGGTAAAAATAAAATTTTTTAAAACAATCGTTTGAAATGGGGTAACAAAATACATAATTAGAATACCGTCCAATTATCCTAATGATGATGATAATCAAACTGTCAAAATTGTTATTTATTCAAATATTATTATTTTCCGGTTTTCATTTATTTAAATGCTGAATTTTTCAAAATGTAAAGTGATAAAATATTTATGTTATGAAAACTTTATTAACTCAAATGACCATAAAATATATTTTTTAATATTTATAAATGTTATTTGACAGAATCTTTACTTTGGTAAAATGTTAATTGCAAATAACGTTTTTATACTCAAATAACCACTTTTTCTAAGGTTAAAAAATCCAAATGGGATTTATTTTCATCTGCATGAAAAATTGACTGTCGTTCATTATTTGGAAATTTTATAAAAATAGTAGATATTGAAAATCATTGAATTGTGAAAAGTTTTTGAAGATAATTAAATTTTACAAAGAATTTTATTAAAAAATTTGGCAATAATTTTGAATGTCTGTGGGAAAGTTTTATTAAATTTTTTTGAAAATATTTGAATTCCTAAAAATCATTTTATTATTTATGAAAATAATTGAATTTTTAGGAAAAATTTAATTAAAATTTTTAAAAAATAATAATTGAATTATTTTTAAAAAATTTAATTAAAATTGTATTTAAAACATTTCTTTCGAATAATTTTTTAAAATTTTTTTAAATAATTATTTAATCCTTCCAAAAAATATTAAAAAACATTTTTTTTAAATAATTGATTTTTTTGAGGAATTGAAATGAAGTTTTTAAGAATAATTACATTTTTTGAGCAATTCCTGTAAAATTGTAATAAAAATAATTGAAATCCTGCTATGAATTTTATTATTTCTGAAAATAATTACCAAAATCAATGCTTTCCCCGACTTGGAACCGCTTGGAATTTTTTTTAAATAGCGGCTAATATTAAAAAAATCAGAAATTATCAAAAGAAAAAAAATTTGCTACGTAAGCGAAGAATTAATTATTAATTTACTTGAAATTCTCGGATTTTTGGAAAATCCGTGCCAAAAAAATAAGAACTACTATTTCCCCATCTTTTTTTTTTATTTTAACGTTTGGAGGGTTTGAAGAAGAAAAATTTGTATCCTGAACATTTTAGAGAAATTTTTTTAAAAAATTTTTTCGCTGAATCAACGTTGGTAACTAGAGTTTCAGTTTGGAAGACTTGCAGTTCAAATTTTTAAGTATTTTCGAAATTTTAAGCAAATAAAGAACAATAAGTATTTAAATATATATTTTACAAAAGTGATTAAAATTTTGGAAAAATTTAATGATTTAATTTAGAAATTTTGAAAAAATTAAGTTTTTGAAAAATAGTAATTAAAATTTTTTAAAGAAAAAGATACTTTAATTCTCGAAAATAATTTTAAAAAATTGTAACAATTGGAAATTTTTTATAATTTTACATTTTAAAGAATTTTATTTTTTCATCTTTAAAAATTATCTATATAAATATAATTGTATTTTTGAAAATACATTATTTTATGAATTTACAAAAATTATTCCATTTAAATAATTCAATTCTCGTAGTTGAATTTTGATAGGAATTGATTTATAACCAAAATTGCAGTCAAATAGTTGCACATTTTAGAAGTAATTAAATTTCAAGAGGTTTTTCATTGAAATTATTTGAAATTTTAATTCATCAGAAAAAATAAATATGAATAAGTTTTTAAATTTTGACTTAACAAAAAGTATTGAAGTTTTGAAAAATTTCATTCATAAATTCCGAAAAATTGTTTCTTGAAAAAATGTATATTATTAAAATAGGTATATGGAAAAAGCAATACTATACATCAGAAAATTGAAAATTGATCTATTTGATGCATATAAAGAGACTATAAATAAATTAATAATTTCTTTTGTATTGTTGCAGATAATTCGAAGAAATATGTATCAACTTCTTAATGCCATCGGTGCGAGAAACCTAGAAACTGTAAAGGAGCTTTTACAAGAAATTAACATTGATTATCGAGATGAGAATTTTTTAATCATTTTGCACCATGCTGCTTACGCCGGAAATTCAATGATTCTTGAGGAAATTTTAAAGCGTCATCCTGATATTAATCTAGAAAACTACACATTGTACAGTGAAGTTGGAAAAGAATCTGAAGAGTTCGTAAATATATTGTTTAAAAATGGTACTAATGTTAATTTTGTGTTTAAAAATGTCGGTACACCACTTCATATTTCTGCTCTACTAGGAAAAAAAGAAATGTGTAAAATACTATTAATTAAAGGAGCTGATATAAATGCAGTAAATGAATTTGAAAGAACAGCCTTGCACATTGCAATTGAAAGAGGTGATGAAGAGATTGTTAAATTATTGCTAGAGTTTGGTGCCGAAGTTCATTGTAAAGATGTTGATGGTGACACACCACTTCATTTTTCTGCTCAAAGGGGAAATGAAAAAATTTGTAAAATGCTTTTAATTAAAGGAGCTGATGTAAATGTAATAAATCGGCATCAACAAACCGCCTTGCACATTGCAGTAGACTGTGATCGTGAAAAGACTGTTAAATTATTGCTAGAATTTAGTGCCGAAACTGATTGTAAAAATAATAATGGCGACACACCACTTCATTTTTCTGCTCAAAGGGGAAATGAAGAAATTTGTAAAATGCTTTTAATTAAAGGAGCTGATGTAAATGCAGTAAATGAACGTGAAGAAACAGCCTTGCATAATGCAGTTTACTTTGATCATGAAGAGATTGTTAAATTGTTGCTTGAGTTTGGTGCCGAAATTGATTGTAAAAATAATAATGGCGAAACACCACTTCATGTTTCTGCTCAACTAGGAAAAAAAGAAATCTGTAAAATGCTTTTAAATAAAGGAGCTGATGTAAATGCAGTAGATAATAATCTACATAGAGTCTTGTCCATTGCACTTCTCATGAGACAAGAAGAGATTGTTGTATTATTGCTGGAGTTTGGTGCCGAAACTAATTGTAAAGATTATAAAAACGAATCACCACTTCTGGTTGCTGCTGAAAGAAGAAATGAAGAAATTTTTAAAATGCTTTTAATTAAAGGAGCTGATGTAAATGCAGAAAACACATTTCAAAGAACCGCCTTACACGTTGTTGCCTTAGATTGGTGTGAAGAGATGGCTAAAATATTGCTAGAATTTGGTGCCGAAATTGATTGTAAAGATTATAAAGGTTACACACCACTTCATTTTGCTGCTCAACGAGGAAAAACACAAATTTGTAAAATGCTTTTAATTAAAGGAGCTGATGTAAATGCAGTAACTAAGAATCAAGATACAGCCTTGTTCATTGCACTTAAAATGGGTTATGAAGAGATTGTTGTATTATTGCTAGAGTTTGGTGCCGAAATTGATTGTAAAAATAATAATGGCGAAACACCACTTCATGTTTCTGCTGAAAGAGGACATGAAGAAATCTGTAAAATGCTTTTAATTAAAGGAGCTGATGTAAATGCAGTAAATAAATGCGGACAAACCGTTTTGTACAATGCTACTCGAAGAAGTCATCAAGGGATTGTTAAATTATTGCTAAAGTTTGGTGCCGAAATTGACTTGACTTTGATAAGTCATTATTACTTATCAGATTGTGTGCGTAATGTTTTTAACTTCCACTTTATTAAAAGAAAAACAGCGAATTTATTTGTAAGTGAAAGTTATTCACTATTTTCGAGTGATAGTCACAAGGATAGTGAGTTTCAAAAAGAATGTGAGAAAGAAGTATTGTGCTTGAAGCATGAAAAAATTAATAATACAAACATTTCGTTCTTTGACATATTGTCTAAAAATTGTTCATTAGTAAAGTACATGAAAAATGAGAACATTGTACAGACTCTAAAATCATTGGATTATGAAACGAAATTTCCAATTTACGGCAACATGATAAACTGTAGTTTCATAAAGGGTATGAAAACAAGAGGATTACTAGACCAATGTTATCAATTTTTTCCTCTTTTTTATAACAACTTCACCGAGTCACCGCAATGTTATCATGAAAAAATACTTAGTTACCTAAATGACGAGGACTTAAGTATTTTAATTAAAGCTTGTCTGCCGATTAACAAGTAAACTTCGTTGGAAAGTATTTCAGATAGACGGATCTGTTTTTTTGTAATATAGAAAATTACAACGCAAATGCTCCTTCGAAATTATTCTTTTCTCCATTTATATGAATTTTTCTATTCTTTAAAAATTTTATACAATGTTTTTTATGAAATGAATGTTAAATTGAACAAATTTAAAAATATAATATAAAATAAATGAAAACAACTAAGTCAATTAAAAAATTGATAATAAAGTTAATCTGGAAGTTCTTTATTCCTGAAGAATAGGAAATAATATTTAAGTTTGGTATTTTTATACTTATAATAATATATTAATTAGAATTAAAAGTGAGTATTGTATTTTGGAATAAAAAATTAGAAAATACGAGAATTTTTCCATTAAACAATAAATTCATCTCCAAAGTCTTTTTTTATATTTGATGGGCGTTTTTTTTTGGGAAAAAAAGAAATAAATATTCACTATAGCATATATAAGGTTATTTATTAAAAATTACTTTTCAAAAAAAAAAAAAAAAATCCGACTCGAATACCTTTTGCAATACAATTTGATACTAAATATTCTGGCACAAAATTTAATTAATAACAATACAAATAGAAAAAGTATTTTTTTTTAAACGCAGAAAAATTATTTACAATTCGAAACAAAAAGTGTTAGTTTTCGAGTAATAAACATAGTCTATATATATTTTTTTAAAAATTATATACCTATATATAATTATAATAATACATATTTAATAATAATTGACGTATCAAATAAAAGTGCACTTTGAAATCTCAACAATTTTCATTTTTCCTACGCGTGTGTACAAAAAGCTTCTTTTTTTTTAAATATACATTTTTTTTATTCAATTATTATCGTTTTTCTATTTCCCACTTTTCTCGTTAAATAAAAGAAAATATAAACTAACTAGCTGTCGTACCCGTCTTCGACGGGTTTTAGTTTTTGCTAATACATTTGATAGGGTTTCTACCAACCGGGAAATAGACGGGAATTAAATTTGACTGGGAAAAACTAATAATTAGTTACCATTATGTATTTCGTTAGAAAAATATCACTATTTGAATAAGTTCATTATTCCCGGCTATTTATCGGTTTCCCCGCGCAATTAGTAGACACTCAGTCAAATTTATTATGATAGAAACTAAATCCCGTCAAAGACTGGTGCATAAAATATTTTCTTAAAAAAAGAGTATTTTCATAAAATAAGTCAATTTTTGTAGCCATCTGAAGATTTACATATTTATGGATAAAACTTAAAATCAAGTAAATTTAAATTTGTTTAAAAAAACCGGGTAAAATTTGGACAATGCCGGGAAGTTTTTTAAACAAACATAGAGACCTTGCTTAACTTTTGTCTTTACATTGCTCAAAACATCTTTTGAAGTTCAATCTAAAAGTAAAATAACGTAATTTTTTACCACCCAAGCTTTTACCCATTAGCATAATGATAGTATCGTATCACAGGTGACTAACAATTCTTGACATCCTGTGATATAATTTGTTTTCATAAAATATTGATCATAAAACATCTTCATTTTTAAAGTTTCTGAAGTTCTTTCAAATAATGAATATTGAATGAATTGGATAAATAATTATGAATTGCATTATTTTGACGTTAAATTCTTAATCAGAGACCCCAAAAATACGACTGAATTATAATTTTTTCGAGTTTTTGATATCGAAAATATTTTTATACTTACATCATAGTCATATGATTTTTTGTGCAAAATTATGCTAAAATGTGACTAAATAACATGTCATACTCAATTATATAGTGTTTAAAAGCAATTCATTAAAAATGTATAAACTTTGTAAATTTGCGATTTTTTAATCTTTGAAAACATTTTTATACTTAAATCTTAGTTATAGAACACTATTTTTTGCAAAATTATGCTAAAATATGACTAAATAACATGTAATACTTAATTATAGATAGTTTAAAAGCAGTCCATTAAAAAATATAAAATTTGGAAATTTGCGATTTTTTGAATTTTTCGAAATCATTTTTATACTTACGTCTTAGCTATAGGACATTAATTTTTTAAAAATTATGCTAAAATTTGACTAAATAACATGTAATACTCAATTATAGAGAGTTTAAAAGCAATTTATTAAAAAATATAAAATTTGAAAAATTTCGATTTTTTAAATTTTTTTAAAAAAATTTTATACTTACATCTTAGTTATAGGACATTATTTTTGGCAAAACTATTCTAAAATGTGACTAAATAACATGTTATACTCAATTATAGAAAGTTTGAAAGCATTTTTAAAAAAATGTAAAATTTGAAAATTTTTAATTTTTAATTTTTCGAAAAAATTGAATATCTCCCGTTCTAATTAATATTTTTCAAATCTGTAAATTTATAAACCTTCCTAGGCCCAAGATCGAACATTCTGCCAAATTTGGTTTCAAATGGTTCAGCCGTTTTTAAGTGATTCGCGAACAAAGATTCTGTGACATACCGACACACATACATACATACATACATACATACATACATACATACATACACGAAATTTTTTATTGGTATATTTGGAATCCTTGATGCCTAAAACGAATAATTATGTGCGAAATTTAAAGTTCCGAGCAATGTACAGACAAAAGTCTGATTTTATATATATAGATTAATAATATTGAAAAATAGTAATTAGTTATTAACTATAAACTAATAATAATATTAATTAAAAATAATATTAATAGTAATAATAATAATAATATTAATTAAAAATAATAATAATAATAATAGTAATTAAAAATAATAATTCTAATAATAATTTTACTAATAATATATATGTATATAAAATTTCGTTGCATACAAAAGTATACATTTTCACGTAACAAGCTTTTTCCTAAGAATTAAAATCTATCCGAATAAGCGAAAGGCGAATATGATAATAATTATAAGAATAAGAATAAAATTTTAAATATTGTAGTAATACTTGTTAAAAAAAGAAACTATACAACATTAGAGAATTTTAGAATAGAAATTATTTGAATCTCATTGATTCAAAAATTGGAAGACCAATGGACAATTGTCAATATTTTTTTCTTTTTCATTTACTTTTTCTTTTCCTTTTTCTTATTTCCTTTTTCATTTTTACTTGTCATTTTACTTTTATTTTTATTTTTCCTTTTTCTTTTCTTTTTTCATTTACTTTTCCTTTTACTTTTATTTTTCCTTTTCTTTTCCTTTTTCTTTCCTTTTTCATTCACTTTTCCTTTTTTTTCTTCTTCTTTTCCTGTTTCTTTTATTCATAAACGATAAAGGAAATAAAAAAGGAAAAAATTTGTTTCTTCTTTACTTTACGCCCCTAAAATTCTATACCTATATACGAAAATTTAACATACTTTCCTCTCCAACTCTTATTATTATTATTATTAGTAATAAAAATAATACTAGTTAACAAATTACAAGTACATATTTTTTGAGTCGTCTTTCGAAAAATTAAAAAGCGGAGCCAGTCTTTATTAAATCTAAATTCTATCATCGTATATAATTCGCAGTCTTGATCGATTAACAACTAGAATTCGTTATTTTTTTTTCTCTATCAAAATTTTCCAAAAGTAAACACTAAAAACAAAACAAACAAAAAAAATGAATTATTTATACGAAACATTTATTTTCGAATTTGAGCACGGAATTCATTATATCACAATTTTTGTTATTATTTTCTTATTCGTTTCTTTTATTTATTTATTTTTTTTTTTGAGAATTCCGCTTTTTTTTATCTTAATTCCCAAGAATTCCCAAGGACTCGATCTGAAAGCTTTTTATTTCTACCCTGTAAATTGCTCCTAGTATTAATTAAAATTGTCGTTTTTGTTTTTTTACTTTCTTTATTCAAAAAGCACAATTTTCTCCACTCGTTGTATATTAATTACGTTAATTAGTATAATTTGTTGTTATTTTGTTTCCTTATTTTCTTTTGATAATTTTTCTATTTAATGTCTCGAATTTTAAAATTAGAGCAATTATAACTCAATTATTAATAATTAATTGTTTTTTTGTTTCTAAAATTTTTAACAATTTTTCTTTTCAATGTCTCGAATTTTAAAATTAAAAAAATTGTGACTCAATTATTAATAATTAATTGTATTTTCGTTTACAAATTTTTTGATAATTTTTCTTTTCAAAGTCTCAAAATTTAAAAATTCAAAAAATTGTAAATTTAATTTTTGAATAATTAATTAATAATTTAAGCTTTGAAGACCAAAAAAAAAACTTATTAAAACCAAATTGTTTTAAACTAAAAAAATTTCTTCTATATTTTTACTTTTTGAATTTCAAATCTGAAATAATTGAATTTTTATAAAGAAATTTATCCCATTTTTTGCAAAACAATTAAATTTCTTGAGTAAAATTTAATTAAAAACTTAAGTTAATTTTTACGAGAAATTTTATTAAAATAATATTTAAAGTAATTAAATTCTTATATAAAGAGTTAATTTATCGAAATTTTTGAAAATAATTGAATTTCTCCAAAGAATTTTAAAATTAATATTTTTTTTCTTTTTTGAATAATTCAATTCTTTCGAGAAATTCTATTATATATTTTTTTTTAAATTCAATTTTTTCGAGAAATTTTCTTACAATTTTTGAAAAAAAAATTCAATTTCTTTCGAAAAATATTATTAATTATGAAAATAATTGAAATCTTAATAAGAATTTGATTAAAACTCCATGAAAAATAATTTAATTCATAAAAAAAAAATTTTACCGAAATTATTCAAAATAATTCAATTTCTGAGAAGAATTTTATTATTTAGGAAAAGAATTAAATTTTTTTAAAAGTATTTAATTAAATTGTTTACTTATAAACAATTTCATTGAAATTTTTCAAAATAATTAGATTTTGAGAAGAATTTTTTCCAAATGATTTAAAATAATTGAATTTTTGCGCAGAATTTAATTGAAATTTTCGAAAATAATTAAATTTTTTCGAGGAATTCAACTAAAATTGTATTGAAAATATTTCAATTCTCATAAAGAATTTAGTCAAAAATTTTCACAAAAATAATTGAATTTGTGTGAAGAAATCTATTATTTTTTTTGAAAATAATTCAATTTTAACAAGGAATCAAATTCAGTTTTCAAAATAATTGAATTTCTGCGAAGAATTGAATTATCTTTCGAAAATAATTGAATTCCAGCGAAGAAAATAAATAATTGAAATTCTTGGAAGAATAAAATTTATTTTTGAATACAATAATTGAATTCCTACGAAGAATTTTTTAAAAATAATTGAATTTTTGTAAATGAAATTCTATTAATATTTGAAAATAGTATGAAAAATTAAATTCTTTTTTCTAAATAATTGAATTTCTGTGAAGAATTGACTTTTCTTTTGAAAATAATTAAATTTCTTCAAAGAATAAATTTTTTTTTTTGTTGAAAATAATTGAATTCCTATCAACAATTTTATTAATTTCTCAAAATAATTAAATTTCTTCCAAGATTTTTATTATTTAGAAAAAGAATTAAATTTTTTCAAAATATTTAATTAAATGTTATTTTATTGAAATTCTTCAAAATAATAAAATTTTCCCGAAGAATTTTATTGAAATTCTTCAAAATAATAAAATTTTCCCGAAGAATTTTATTGAAATTCTTCAAAATAATAAAATTTTCTCAAAGAATTTTATTTTGAAATTCTTGTTAAATGATTAAATTCCTGTGAAAATTTTTTTATAAATTATGAAAAGAATTGAATTCCTCGGCAAAATTTAATTGAAATTTTCGAAAATAATTGAATTTTTTCGAGGAATTTAATTAAAATTGTATTGAAAATATTTCAATTTTCATGAAGAATATAATCAAAAATTTGTTTTAAAAAATTATTTAATTGCAAAGGATTTTACCAATTTTTTAAAAATAATTGAATTCTTCAAAGAAGAAATTCTATTAATTTTTGAAAATAATTCGAAGAATTAAATTCATTTTCAAAATAATTGAATTTCTCCGAAGAATTTAATTGAAATTTTCGAAATAAAAATTGAATTTTTTCCTTAAATTTAACTAAAATTGTATTTAAAAAAAAATTGCAGTTCTCATGAAGAATTTAATCAAAATTTTTTCAAAAATAATTGAATTTTTAGGCGAAGAATTAATCGAATTTTTAAGAATAATTAAAATCTTTTGGTGAAATTTAATCGAAATTGTCCCGCGAAGAATTTTATTAAAGTTTTTGAAAATAATAAATAATTATTAATTAATTAGTAAATTAGTTAATTGAATTTTTTGAAAATTTTTTTGAAAATTTTTTCTAAAATTATTTCAAAAAATCTGTATCATTATCAATGAATTTCCCTATAAAAATTTTAACGTTTTGAATAATTTAGAAATTAAGAAAAAATTTCATTTTTTTGGGGAAAATTAAAAAATTATAAAGTAAAACGTAAAAATTAAAATTGATTATAATTGCTTTTTAGTTAAAAGAAAGATAATTGAATTCCCGAGAATAATTTTTAAAAACTTGAAAGATAAAATAAAATTTGAATTTTACTGGAATTTTTCGCGAATATAAAAAATTATACTAATTAATATAAATAATATAATATTATATTAATACTAACGGTGTTTAGTAAAATTCAAAACTGGCCTAAGGGGTAAAAATTAAGTTAAAGTTTAAAAGAAAAATTGTGCTTTAGAGAATTGTGATTGTACATTGCCTACAAATAGGAATAAATATTTTTCTTTTCCCTAACAAATATACGATTTCTCGAAAAAAGAAAACGCAGTGTATTCCTTTTTTTCTTTCTTTTTTTTTGTACAGGCACAGATTGGACGGTTACTGTGATGTTTTTTTTTTAATTCTCCCTTTTTTTCCCCAAATGGCAAAAATTGTCAATTTCTTTTTGTTCTGCCATTTGGCAAGAATTTCGAGAGAGATTCATTTTTAATTATTTTAATTTTGTTAACTATTAATTGTATTTTAATTTCGAGTGTTTTTTTTATGCTTCTTAAATTTGTTTTTTAAAAAATTGCTTTATGTAAAACTTACATAAATTTTGCTTCTTTATCTACCTTTACTTCTCCTTCTTATTATTTCTTACTTCTTCTTCTTCTTCTTATCTTTATACTTCTGCTTTTTATTTTCCTCCTTTTTTTCTTCTCCTTATTTTTCTACTTCTGCTTTTTATTTTCCTCCTTTTTTTCTTCTCCTTATTTTTCTACTTCTACTTTTTATTCTCCTTCTTTTTTTCTACTTCTTCTTTTCCCTCTTTTTCCACTTTTTATTTTTTTGTTCTTTCTTTCCTCTTCCTCTTCTTCTTTTTTTTCTTAACTATTTTTATTATTACGACTGCGTAAAATGGAAGAAGCGTCCGATAGTGAATACGTTCCGGGCTCGAAAACTGGTGGATATTCAAGGCCAGGATAATCAGGCGGCGGTGAAGTTGGAGGCGGAATATAAGGCAGTGTCGGTGGCGATGTGAAATTCCTCGAATTCGTCGAACGTTTTTGACATCCAGGATGACCCGTTGGACACTAAAAGGATTAACACATTTTTTTTCATTACTCATTTTATTATAAACGAAAAATTTTTTATAAACGAAAATTCTAATTTCCTAACTTTTTAAATCTTAAGGTGAAAGAAGTTAATTTTCTTTTTAAATGTTTTCCATTTGAAAATTAATAAACTGAAAATCCTTGAATTCTTGTTAAGTATTTAAATCAAAGAATTTGAAAATAATTAAATTTTTAATGAAGAATTCAATTTGTTTTCAATAAAATTGTAATAAAATTCTTTAGTCAATTTATTAAAAATAAAAATCTTCGTAAAAAAAATTCAATTATTTTTATATAAATAATAAAATTCTTTTCAGAATTCCACTTATTTTCAATTTTCCCTTTTAATTGATTTCTTCGAAAATTTCAATTATTTTTCAAAATGATAATTGAATTTTTCACAGGAGTTCAATTATTCAAAAAAACCTTTTAATAAAATTCAATTCAAGAATTCAATTATTTTTAAAAATAGATTAAATTTTCGCTGAAATTGAATTATTTAAAAACTTTAAATACAATTTTAATTGAATTCCAGGGAAAATTAAATTTTTCTTTTAACTTTTTTTTTAAATTCATCGAAAGAATTCAATGATCCTATCAATAAATAGAATTTTTTTCGCAAAAATTCAATTACTTGTAGAAATAATATATTTTTTCACATGGATTCAATTATTTAAAAAAGTTTTAATAAAATTCTATTCAAGAATTCAATTATTTTCGCAGAAATAATTAAATTGTCAATTTACTGAAAATAATTGAATTCTTATAAAGTATTTATAAAAAAAATTTGAAAATAATTGAATTAATTTCAAGAATTATATAAATATTTTTTTCAATAATTGAAATCTTTTGAGAAAATTTATGTAAATTGTATTGAAAAAAATTTATTTCTTGGCAAGATTTTTATTAAAATTTTTTACAATAATTAAATTCTTTTGAAGAATTTATTTCAATTTTCTTGAAAATAATGGATTTTTTAAAAGTAATTTTTACTAAAAATTTTGAAAGTATAATTGAATTTTATCAAGAATTTAATTATTTTTAATAATTGTAATACATTTTTATTTTTAAAAAGTCAATTTATTAAAAATAAAAATCTTCGTAAAAAATTCAATTATTTTTATATAAATAATAAAATTCTTATCAGGATTTCACTTATTTTCAATTCCATTTCTTATTGATTTCTTCGAAAATTCCAATTATTTTTAAAAATATCTTTTAAAAATTCTCCGAGAAAATTCAATAGAGGGCTCAGATCGAAGAACCGACGCTTCGCAATGTTCTGTGCGTTTACAAGCGTCGGTTCTTCGATCCGAGCCCTCAATTATTTTAAAGAAATAATTGAATTTTTCACAGGAATTCAATTATTTAAATAACTTTTACTAAAATTCAATTCAAGAATTCAATTATTTTTAAAAATAACGAAATTTTCGTTGGAATTCAATTATTTTTAATACAATTTTAATAAAATTCTTCTCAAAAATTCACTTATTTTTAAAAATTTTGCAAAAATTCAATTATTTGTAGAAATAATAAATTTTTTAGCAGGGATTCAATTATTTAAAAAAGTTTTAATAAAATTCTATTCAAGAATTCAATTATTTTCATAAATATGTAATTAAATTGTCGATTTACTGAAAATCATTTAATTCTTGTAAAGTATTTGTAAAAAAAAATTTGAAAATAATTGAATTCATTTCAAAAATTTTATCAACATTTTTTTTGAAGAATATTGAATTCTTTCGAGAAAATGTAATTAAAAACTTATTAAAAATAATTTAATTCTTGGCATGATTTTAATTAGAATTCTTTAAAATAATTGAATTGTTTTGAAGAATTTATTTCAATTTTCTTGAAAATAATAAAGTTTTCTTTAGTAATTTTTAATGAAAATTTTGAAAGTATAATTGAATTTTATCAAGAATTCCATTATTTTTAATAATTGTAATAAAATTCTTTTCTAAAAGTAAATTTATAAATAATAAAAATCTTCGTAAAAATTAAATTCTTTTTTTTATAAACAATAAAATTCTTATCAGGATTTCACTTATTTTCAATTCCATTTTTAATTGATTTATTCGAAAATTTCAATTAATTTAAAAAATCTTTTAAAAATTCTCCGAGAAAATTCAATTATTTTAAAGAAATAATTAAATTTTTCACAGGAGTTCAATTGAGGGGCTGGATGCTATAATGTGTTACGCGCCATTCACTTAACATGGCGCGTAACACATTATAGCATCCAGCCCCTCAATTATTAAAAAAACTTTTACTAAAATCCAATTCAAGAATTCAATTATTTTTAAAAATAATGAAATTTTCGCTCTAATTCAATTACTTTTAATACAATTTTTATTGAATTCCAGGAAAAATTTCTGTATTTTTAAACACTTTTTTTCAATTCTTCGTATGAATTTAATAATATCAATAAATATTAAATTTTTCACAGGAATTCAAATCTTTTAAATACAATTTTAATAAAATTCTTCTCAAAAATTCACTTATGTATTTTTAAAAATTTTGCAAAAATTCAATTATTTGTAGAAATAATAAATTTTTTCGCAGGAATTCAATTATTTAAAAAAATTTAATAAAATTCTATTCAAGAATTCAATTATTTTCAGAAATAATTAAATTGTCGATATACTGAAAATAATTGAATTCTTGTAAAGTATTTATAAAAAAAATTTGAAGATAATTGAATTCATTTCAAGAATGTTATCAACAATTTTTTTAATAATTGAATTCTTTCGAGAAAATGTAATTAAAATTTTATTGTAAATAATTGAATGGTAAATTTTTAGCAAATTTTTTTTTAAATTCTTTAAAATAAATGAATTGTTTTAAAGAATTTATTTCAATTTTTTTTGAAAATAATAAAGTTTTTTTTCAATAATTCGACGCCTCCCGTTCATATAATGCTTATTGAAAAACAAATGCAAGATCATTCTTATTCAGTTTTTAGTGCAAGACAATTCTTATTCGATTTTCCGTGCAATAAAATGCTTATTCAAAATTCTATGCTAAAAAGTACAATCTGAAATTAGCTTTCACTATGAGTTTTATAAAATTTTCAATTGAATATAATTTTTAATTACAATTGCTTAAACAATATTTCTTAATACGTAAGAGATAATCAAGTATTAAATTTTCTAATAACAATAGAAACGCACTGAAATTCTCAGATATTTAATTGCAATTTAATATTAAAAAGATGATTTAGGGTTACATTTATTGTTCTGTCAGTGGCAATAATTTTGAATAAGCATTTTATTGCACGGAAAATCGAATAAGAATTGTCTTGCACTAAAAACTGAATAAGAATGATCTTGCATTTGTTTTTCAATAAGCATTATATGAACGGGAGGCGTCGAATTATTAATGGAAATTTTGAAAATAATTAAATTTTAAGAAGAATTTATTTTAAATTTTTTAAATAACCGTGTTTTTTCTTTTTTGCGATTAACGATTTTCCTATGAAATTATATTAAAATTATTCATAGAAAATTAAATTCTTTTAAACAATTTTATTAGAGTTTTTGTAAATATTTACATTTTTTTTTTTTTTTGAAAAATTTCATTAAATTTCATAAAAATAATGTATAATTTTTGAAAATAATTTCAATTAAAAATTTCGAAAATAATTAAAATTTACAAAGAATTTTATTAAACAATAAGAATTTATTATTTTGAGAACAATTGAATTGTTTAGAAAAATTTTATTACAATTTTTGAAAATATTCGAATCTTTTAGAGAAATTTTATTAAAATTATCTTGAATATGAATTTTTTTCTAGAAATTCTATTAAAATTGTATCTGAAAATAAGTGAATTTCGCAGAAGAATTTTATTTGTATTTACAAAAAAAAAATTGAATTCTTGCCAAGAATTTTACAAAATTTATAAAAATAATTAAATTGTTTCCAAGAATTTTACAATCAATTTTGTTGCAAAAAATAATTGAATTTTTTATTCAAAATCTTAAAAATAATTAAATTTAAATAATATTTTTAAAAATAATTGTATTCTTTAGAGAGGTTTTATTAAAATTGTATTGAAAATAATTGAATTTCTCCGAAACATTTTATTATTTATGCAAAAATAATTGAATTTCTTTTGTAGAATTTTATTATTTATGAAAATATTTTAATTTTTGTGAAGAATTTTCTTATTTATGCGAAAATAATTGAATTATTTCTGAGTTTTTTGCAATTCATAAAAATAATTGAATTCTTTCGGAGTATTTTACAGTTCATAAAAATAATTGAATTGTTTCGAAGAACTTTATCTGAATTTTTGAAAATAATTGAATTTTTTGGAAGAATTTTATTAAAAATCTTTGAAAATAATGATTTTTTTTAAAAAGAATTTCATCTAAATTGTTGAAAATAATTGAAGTTATATTAAAATTCTTGAAAATAATCGAATTTAATTAATAGTTTTAAAAAATAATTCTATTCTTTCGAGAAATTTTATTCAAATTGTAGCGAAAATAATTGAATTGCTCTAAAGAAAAATTCGAATAAAATTCTAAATAAATTACGAGATTTAAAAAGAATAAGAACTGAATAATTTTCTCCTACCTTTGGTCCATGGGAAGCTGGAGTGTCGGGACTCCAATCGCTAACTGAACTTACGGAACTGTAACTCTGACTTAGAGTTTGTGACTGACTTGCACTTCCGGAACTCAAAGACTGACTTATTCCTGAATCGCCGGGACTTTGACTTCCCGATCGCTTTGTCTTCGGTTGCGTTGATGATTTATCGCGAAACAATGCCCGATGAAGTCGAGGAGATCCTACAGAAAAAAATGAATTTTATTAAATTTTTTTTATGAAAATAATAATTGAGTTCTTTCGGAGGAATTATAAAATTATTTCAAAAATAATTAATTGAATTCTTCCGAAGAATTTTAATAAAATTATTCTGAAAATAATTGAATTCGTGTCAAGAAAATTCTATTTATTTTATTTTATATGCAGAAATAATTGAATTTGGTTGAGAAATCTTTTTTTTTTAAAGTAATTAAAATAATTTAATTTCTACAAACAATTTAATTATTTTTTTATGAAAATTATTGAATTCTTGCGAAGAATTTTAGTGAAATTAATAAATTATCGAAAATAATTGAATTCTTGCGAAGAATTTTAGTGAAATTAATAAATTATCGAAAATAATTGAATTCTTGCGAAGAATTTTAGTAAAATTAATAAATTATCGCAAATAATTGAATTCTTGCGAAGAATTTTAGTAAAATTAATAAATTATCGAAAATAATTGAATTCTTGCGAAGAATTTTAGTAAAATTAATAAATTATCGAAAATAATTGATTTCTTTCGTAGAATACAATAAATATTTTTTTTTACGAATTAAATTATTTTTAAATGAAATATATAAATAAATTTATGAGTTAAATTCGTAAAAGGGAAAAAATAGAATTTAGTTTTAAAAAAACAACGAACCAAGAAGTGTTTTCTGCGTCTCCTTTGGAATTTCCAAGGCACTTGGCTTCTGGGGACTCTTATTACTGAAGAAATTCTTCAATTTATTTTTCTTCTGCACATCCTCGGATTTATCGAGATGCATCTCAAAGGCCGCCCTCATTCCCTCCTGCTCGAAGGGCGTATTAAGAATCGGTGGCGGTTGATATTGACCGACGTGTTTCAATTTATTTTTCTCAAATTTATTCATTTTCTTCTCCTGATGATGATGATGATTCTTGTCGCGTCGACAGTCCGCCAAATTGAAACTTCCATTTCGACTCACAGTTGGTTTTTGCACTTTGAACGTGTCCGTCGAATGTGACGCTAAATCGCCACTCGATCCAGAGTAAACTGTCAAAAACGGAAAAGAAATAGAAAAATTTAGAAGAAAAGAAGAAAAATTGAGAAAATGAAAATTATGCTTCAGCCCTTAGAGGGTTGCCACAAAAATTTAATTTTGTTTTTCCATGACTTTTCCCTGATTTCCTAATAAAGTTTTTCCTTCGAAAACGAATTTTTTCAAAGGAATTCAACTAAAATTTTGTATTGGAAATATTTCAATTCTCATAAAGAATTTAGTCAAAAATTTTCCCCAAAAATAATTTAATTTTAGTGGAAAATTTTATCGAATTTTTATGAAGAATTGAATTTAGTTTTTAAAATAAATGAATTTCTGCGAAGAATTTAATCAAAAATTTTCCCCAAAATAATTGAATTGAAAAATTTTATCGAATCTAAAGAATATTCTGCGATTCACTATAAAAATTAATTAATTAAAAAAAATTATTAAACATTAATTAATACTCAAAAAAAATGTTCTATTACATTTATTTACGAATTTCCTTAATTGAAAACTTATTTAAAAACGCCAAATTCTTCCTAAAATTAATTTTTTTTAATAATTTTTGCAAAAGTTCTTCTTTAAGAATTTTTAAATCTATTTGTGTAAAATTCAATTTTACGTAAAATTTCAATTATTCGGAAATTCTTCAATTAAATATAAATTAGAAAATAAAAACTTGAAATAATTTTTAAAAATTTCGATTAAGCTTTTTGAGAAAAAATTATTTACACAGAATTTTTAATTAAAGGGAGAAAAATTCAGATTTTCAAAGATTTTAATTTGAAACGTTTTACAAAATTCAATTATTTCTAAAAATTGCAATTATTAATAACTTCTACAAAATTCAATTATTATCTGAAACTTTGACTTCAATTTTAAATTTAAATTTAATTCAATTTTAAATCAATTTTTATTAGAAAAACCTACAAGAATTCAATTATTTAAATAGAAATAAAATGCAAATAAATAATTTATTAAATAATTGAATGTTTCTTGAAATTTAATTCTTATACATAATTTTATCAACAAAAATTTTCAAGTAAATTGAATTCTTTCGACGAATTTTAATAAAATTTTGAAAAATATTTACAATTTTTCGAGAAATTCGATTAAAATTGTATTAAAAATAAATAAAATAATTGAAATTCTGCAATGAGTTTTATTATTTATGAAAATAATTGAATTTATTTCGAAGAATTTTATGCAAGAATTTATTTGTTGAAAATAATTTAATTTCAGTAAAGAATTCAAATACTTTTCATAAACAATTGAATTCCTGCGAAGAATTTTATTAATTTTTAAAAATAATTGAATTTCTATGAAGAATTAAATTCAGTTTTCAAAATAAATGAATTTCTGCAAAAAATTGAATTATCTTTTGAAAATAATTGAATTCCACCGAAGAAAATAAATAATTGAAATTTTTCGAAGAATAAAATTTATTTTTGAAAATAATTCAAATTCTCAGCAAAATTTAATTGAAATTTTCGAAAATAATTGAATTTTTTCGAAGAATTCAATTAAAATTGTATTGAAAATATTTCAATTTTCATAAAGAATTTAATCAACAATTTTTCCCAAAAATAATTGAATTTTAGTGGAAAATTTTATCGAATTTTTAAAAATAATTGAATTTCTATGAAGAATTAAATTCAGTTTTTAAAATAAATGAATTTCTGCAAATAATTGAATTATCTTTTGAAAATAATTGAATTCCAGCGAAGAAAATAAATAATTGAAATTTGTCGAAGAATAAAATTTATTTTTAAAAATAATTGAAATTCTCAGCAAAATTTAATTGAAATTTTCGAAAATAATTGAATTTTTTCGAAGAATTCAATTAAAATTGTATTGAAAATATTTCAATTTTCATAAAGAATTTAATCAACAATTTTTCCCAAAAATAATTGAATTTCTATGAAGAATTGAATTCAGTTTTCAAAATAAATGAATTTCTGCGAAGAATTGAATTATCTTTTGAAAATAATTGAATTCCAGCGAAAAAAATAAATAATTAAAATTCTTAGAAGAATAAAATAAATGTTTGAAAATAATTGAATTCCTCATCAAAATTTAATTGAAATTTTCGAAAATAATTGAATTTTTTCGAGGAATTCAACTAAAATTTTACTGAAAATATTTTTATTCTCATAAAGAATTTAGTCAAAAGTTTCCCCAAAATAATTGAATTTTAGTGTAAAATTTTATCGAATTTTAAAAAATAATTGAATTCGTGTGAAGAAATCTATTTTCTTTAGAAAATAATTCAATTCCAACGAGGAATTCAATTTAGTTTTGAAAATAATTGGATTTTTTCGAGAAATTTAATGAGAATTATATTAAAAATATTACAATTTTAAAAAAAAATTCAATTATATTCTAAAGTAATAAAATTCTTCGCAAAAACTCAATTATATTCAAAATTTGTGTAAATTGCAGAAATTCAGTTATTTTCAAAAAATCATTAAAATCCTTAAACAGAATTTCAATTATTTTTAAAATTAGTAAAATTCAATTATTTTTAAAAAAAATTAATAAAATCCTTAAACAGAATTTCAATTATTTTTAAAATTTAGTAAAATTCAATTATTTTCAAATATTACTAAATCCTTAACAGAAATTCAATTATTCTCAAAAGTAATAAAATTTTTCGCAGGTATTCAATTATTTTCAAAAATTAGTAAAATTCTTAACAGAATTCAATTATTTTTAAAAATTAATAGATTTCTTCACAAGAACTCAATTATTTTCACAAATTTTAAATAAAATTCTAATCAAGAATTTAATTACTTTTCAAAATTAGTAAAAATTTTCACAAAAATTCAATTATTTTCAAAAATTTTTTTAAATTATTAGCAGAAATTCAATTATTTTTAAAATAAGTAAAATTCAATTATTTTCAAATATTAATAAAATTCTTCACAGAAATTCAATTATTTTTTAAAATTAATAGATTTCTTCACAGGAATTCAATTATTTTCAAAAATTTTTAATAAAATTCTACTCAAGAATTTAATTACTTTTGAAAATTAGTAAAAATTTATACAGAAATTCAATTATTTTCAAAAATTATTAAAAATCATTAGCAGAAATTCAATTATTTTCGCAAAATTAATAAAATCCTTAACAGAATTTCAATTATTTTTAATGTTAGTAAAATTCAATTATTTTCAAAAACATTAATAAAATCCTTAATAGAAATTTAATTTTACAAAATTATTAAAATTATTAGCAGGAATTCAATTATTTTTAAAAATTAGTAAAATTTTTAATAGAAATTCAATTATTTTTAAAATTAGTAAAATTCAATTATTTTCAAAAATTAATAAAATCCTTAACAGAAATTCAATTATTTTCAAAAGTAATAAAATTCTTGGCAGAAATTCAATTATATTCAAAATTTATTTTTAATATCTCCTCAAAATTTCAATTATGTTTAAAAATATCAAAATTCTTCTGCAAAATTCAATTACTTTTAAACATTTTTAGAAAATATCTGTTCAAAATTTTCAAAATCTTTGTGAATAATAAAATTCTTTTCTAAAATTCAATTATTTGCAAAGAATTTTAATAAAATTCTTGTCAAAATTTCAATTATCTTTAGAAATAATAAAATTCATCCTAGGAATTCAACTATTTTCAAAAGTAATAAAATACTTCTCAGAAATTCAATTGTTTTCAAATTTTTTTTTAAATTTCTCGTCAAAATTTTATTTATCTTGATAAATAATAAAATTCATCCTGGAAATTTAATTATTTTCAAAAGTTCTGATAAAATTCTTTACAAAATTCAATTATCTTCAAAAGTAAGAAAATTCTTCACAGAAATTCAATTATTTTCAAAATTTTTTTTCCAATTCTCCTAAAAATTTCAATTATCTTTGTAAATATCAACATTCTTCTGCAAAATTCAATTACTAATGTTTTATAACAATTTTTGATAAATTGTTTAATTTCAAAATGGTTTGAATTTGAATCTTTTGAAGAATTTTAATTCCTATGAAAAAATAATAATTAAATATTTATTTAAAAAACAAGTTTTTGATGTTTTCGAAAAATTTGAAAGAAATTTGTAAATAAATGCAACAGAATATTTTTTTCACTCAAACTTTTTCCTTTAAATTAAAAAAAAAATTTTAATATTTCATTCGCATTTTACTAAAAAAAATCTTGAAAAAGTCGATTAAAGGCATTTTTTCACAAAAAAATTCGAAAAAAGTCACGTTTCCTTAGAAAAGTCGAAAAAAAGTCGAAAAAGTCGCACAATTCGAGCCCTGAATTTTTTTGATTTTAGAAAGGAAAAATTCATTTTTTGATTTTGATTTGAATTTCTCTTAATTTTGGGCGAAAATTATTTTCTATTTTTGGCAAAAATGCATTTTTCTATTAGAAAAGAAAAAAAATAAGTTTCTATTTTCAATTAATTTAATTTCTCTTCAGGCGATAATTAATTTTTCTTTTTAGAAAAGAAAATAAACTCACCATCATTTTTGGCGATTCTTCGCGAACAAAAATCCATGGAATTATTTCTCTCGACGCGAAATTCATTGCCAATAAATTCGCAACCATAATTTGCGGGATTAATTTGTCCGTGTGCGCCGGTTCTATTTTGCTGTTGCAGTTGCAGTTGTTGTTGTTGTTGTTGTTGCTCCAGTCTACTGTCATAATACGGATCCTCCGGCGATTTTTTCTTCCGCATACAATTTAGTGTTCTTGGCGTTGAATTTTTACTCTCTGAATCGCGCGTCTTTTCACTCGCTCGACGTTCGAATGTGTGACTCGGCGTTTGCATTCCGTACGAACTGCCGCCACTTGTCGACGATGTTTCGTCGTAATTTTTCGGAAAGCCATAGATAACGCCATTGTTATTTGGAATATCGCGAGCGAAGCGCATTCGCGCGCTCTCTAAATTGTCAAATGTTCGATGTTGAACGTGAACGTGATCGCTGGTTAGTGGCGTAAAACGTGGCGATGGTGTGCCACGATTTTGTTGTTGTTGTTGTTGTTGCTGTTGCTGTTGATGATGATGAAGCTGCTGCTGCTGCTGCTGCTGATGATGATGGTGATCGTCATCCTGACGCGAGAGCATAAATTCCTCGAGAGTTATGAAACCCTGAAGTTCATCGTTTCTTCTCGTTCTTGGAAATCTGATAAAAAAAATTTTTATTTTAATTATTTATAATTACTGGCAATAAAATTCTTCAAAGGAATTCAATTATTTTCAATACAATTATTCACAAATTCGATTGTATTCAATAAATTAAAGAAATTTTTCGAATGAATTCAATTATTTTTTAAAATATTATTTAAATTCAATTCATTCAATTCAAGAGTTTTAATAAGAATTCAATTATTTTCAACAATTGAGAAATGTAATTAAATTTTTATAAACAATTCAATTGTTCTCAAAAGTTTTCAATAGAATTTTTTTGAAAATTTCAATTATTTTCAAAATTTTCAATTAAAAATACTTTAAAAATTACATTTTTTACGACATTTAATAAAATTTGAAAAAAAATCCTTCATTTCCAAGAAAATTGAAATAAATTCTTCAAAAGAATTAAATTATTTATAAGAATTGTAATAAATCTAAAATTAAATAATTTTATAAATATGTTTCAAAAATAATCTAATTTTCTCTGGAATTCCATTAAAATTGTATTTAATATAATTGAATTCCAGGGAAAATTTCATTATTTTTATGAAAATTCTTCGGAAGAATTCAATTATTTCAATAGAATTTTAATAAAATTCAATTAAATTATTTTCAAAATTTTTAAAAAAATTCTTTCAAAACATTCAATTATTTTCAAAAATTCCAATAAAATTCTTCGAAATATGTAATTCAATTATTGTCATAATAATATTTTTTGAATGAATTCATTATTTTTATAAATTTTAGTAAAATTTCTCGGAGGAATTTAATTATTTTCAACACTTAATAAAATTTCTAGAAAAAAATTAATACAATTATTTAAAAAAGAAATATTAATTGAATTCGATTCATTTTAACAATTTTGATAAAATTCTTTCAAAAAATTAATTATTTTTAAATGCCTTAACAAAATTATTCAATAAAATTGAATTATTTTTAAAATTTCCGATGAAAATTATTCAAAAAACTACGTTCTTTTCAAAAAAGACTTTATTTAGAAATTCTTCAAAAAAATTTAATTATTTATGAAAACTAATAAAATTGTTCAAAAGAATTTAATTTTATATCAATATGTAATTCAATTTTAATAAAATTTATATA
Organism: Leptopilina heterotoma; assembly: GCF_015476425.1. NCBI lineage: Eukaryota > Metazoa > Arthropoda > Insecta > Hymenoptera > Figitidae > Leptopilina > Leptopilina heterotoma. The sequence goes on from NW_025110842.1 coordinate 4,676,264, forward strand.
TTGCAAAATAAATACAAAAAATGTAAAAGAAATTCTTGATAAAATTGAATTATTTTCAAAATTTTCAATTAAAATTCTTCAAAATTTAATTTAAAAAAAATGTAATTTAAATACTAAAAAATTAAATTACTTTTAACTAAAATTTTATCAAAAATTTATTTTTAATTCAATTTTTTGAAGGTATATTTTTTAAAATAGTAAAAATAATTGAATTTTTAAATAATTTATTAAAAAATTATTATAATTATTTTTTAAAATAAATATTTTAATATTGTTTTAGCAAAAGGAATTTTCATTAATTTCTATTTTCGAATTTTTGATAATTGCATATTTTTCAATAAAATTTTTGAAAATTCAATTATTTTCCTAAATTTTCAATTAAAATTCTTTAAAATTTTAATTAAAAATATTAATAATTATTAATAATAGTAAAATAATGAAAATTTTTATCTGAAGATTTTTCATTAAATTTTTTGAAAATTCATTTATTTAAATTTTTTGAAATATTGATAAGTGAATCGTTAAAAATTATAATAAAAGAAATAATAATTATTTTTTAATAAGTGTTTAATTATAATTTAGTACAAAAAATTACCTGTCTGAAGTGCGTCGATAATCGCCCATATCTTGACTGCTACTTGGAACATCGTTTGCACTTCGAGAAGCGTTTAAACCATAAAAAGTACTTCCGGCAACAGTCACCGGCAATTCCGGCGAATTGGAAATAGAATCTTGTTTTCTAAAATGCAAAAAATGGGAATTATTTCTAAATTTATTACAATTTTTGAGCAATATAACATAAAATTATTATTTATAAAGATAATTGAAATATTGCCATGAATTTTATTAAAATTGCATTTCGGCGAAGAATTTTGCTATTTATAAAAATAATTGAAAAGTTGACGAGAATTTTTTTTAAATTGTTGAAAATAGTTGAATTACGGTAAGAATTTTAATAAATTTTTAAAAATATTTGAATTCCTGCGAAAAATTTTATTAATTTTTGTGAAATAATCTATTAAGATTTGAAAAAAAATGAATTTCACTAATTTTTGCAAATAATTGAATTTCTGTTAAGAATTTTACTAATTTTTGAAAATAATTGAATTTCTGTTAAGAATTGTACTAAATTTTCAAAATTATTGAATTCCTGCGAGAAATTTTATTAATTTTTGAAAATAATTGAATTTTTGTGAAATATTTGAATATAATTGAATTTTACCAAATTTTAAAAATAATTGAATTTCAATTAAGAATTTTACTGTAATTTTTGAAAATAATTGAATTTCTGCTAATAATTTTAATAATTTTTGAAAATAATTGAATTTTTATTAAGGATTTTATTAAAATTCTTTGCAAATAATTGAATTTCAAAGAATTTTAATATTCACAAAGATAAATTGAAATTTTAAACAGATTTTTCTTATAATGTTTAAAAGTAATTGAATTTTGCAGAAGAATTTTGATATTTATAAACATAATTAAAATTTTGAGGAGAATTGAAAAACAATTTTTTGAATATAATTGAATTCCTGCGAAGAATTTTATTACTTTTGAAAATAATTAAAATTTTGACAAGAATTTTATTAAAAATTTTTTTAAATAATTGAATTTCTGTTAAGAATTTTACTAATTTTTGAAAATAATTGAATTTCTGCTAATAATTTTAATAATTTTTGAAAATAATTTAATTTCTTTTAAGAATTTCATTAATTTTTGAAAATAATTGAATTTTACTAATTTTAAAAATAATTAAAATTCAGTTTAAGGATTTTATTAATGTTTTTGAAAATAATTGAATTTGACTAATTTTAAAAATAATTGAAATTCTGTTTAAGGATTTTAATAATTTTTTGAAAATAATTGAATTTCTGCTAATAATTTTTAATAATTTTTGAAAATAATTGAATTTCTGTTAAGAATTTTACTAATTTTTAAAAATAATTGTATTTTACTAAATTTAAAAAATAATTGAAATTCTGTTAAAGATTTTATTAATTTTTCAAAATAATTGAATTTCTGATAATAATTTTTAATAATTTTTGAAAATAATTGTATTCCTGTGAAAATTTTTACTAATTTTGAAAAGTAATTAAATTCTTGAGTAATATTATATTAATATTATTAATATTATTTCTTGAGAATATTATTAAAATTTTTGAAAATAATTGTATTCTGTTAAGAATTTTACTAATTTTTGAAAATATTTGAATTCCTGCGAGAAATTTTTATTAATTTTTGAAAGTAATTGAATGTTTGTCAAGTATTTGAATATAATTGAATTTTACTAATTTTAAAAATAACTGAATTTCTTTGAAGAATTTGACTAATTTTTGAAAATAATTGAATTTCTGTAAAAATTTTTACTAATTTTGAAAAGTAATTAAATTCTTGAGTAGAATTTTATTTAAAATTTTTGAAAATAATTGAATTCCTGTGAAGAAATCTATTAATTTTTGAAAATAATTGAATTCTTTTAAGAATTTTACAAATTTTTTGAAAATATTTGAATTCTTGCTATAAATTTTATTAATTTTTTGAAAGTAATTTGAATTTTTGTGATAAAATTTATTAATATTTAAAAATAATTGAATTTTACTAATTTTAAAAATAATTGAATTTCTGTTAAGAATTTTACTAATTTTTGAAAATAATTGAATTTTTGTGAAATATTTGAATATAATTGAATTTTACTAATTTTGAAAAGTAATTAAATTCTTGAGTAGAATTTTATTTAAAATTTTCCAAAATAATTGAATTCTGTTAAGAATTTTACTAATTTTTGAAAATAATTAAATTTCTGTGAAGAATTTTACAACTTTTGAAAATAATTAAATTTCTGCACATCAATTTCTGCTTCAAAGTTCAAATTTGTTTTAATGTTTTTAACTAAAATTCTTCTATACACCCATTATTTTTAATAAAACTAGTGTAATATATATTAAAATAAAAAATTTAACTAATTTTTGATAAATTTTAGCTTTTAAATTTTTTTTAAATCATTTTTTTAAAGTTCTTTTTATATTTCTAATAAAATTCATTTGAAATTGAAATTTTCCAAAATTTTAAATCAAAATCTTTTGAAGTTCATCTATTTATGAAAATTGTTTTATTTATGAATTTATTTATGAAAATTTTTTTAAAATTGAATTATATTTTGAAATATTTTTGTAAAATTAGATTTTAAGAATAAACTTTAGAAAAGAAAAATTTTCCAGGATTTCGATCAAAATTCCCTGACTTTTCCAGGTTTATAAAATTCCCTTTCAATTCCAGAGTTTTCAGGAATGCGTTGCAATCCAAATGGTAATGTCCCAAGATCTATTTTTACTGTAAAAAAAAGTAAAATCTATTTTAAACCTTTGCTTTTTCAGACAAAAAAAATCTCACCTAGGCGTCGAGCTCGGCAATACACGTCGATAACTCCTAAACTGCGCCGTCGGTACCGGAACATTTTGACTCTTCCCAAGAAATTTCAAATACTTTCTATCCAAACTCGCTCCAGTTGGTAAATTCTGCTCCTTTTTTCCACTCTTTTTCAACGAACCAAACACCTTTCCACTCTCGGAATTCGGTAATTTACTATTTCTGCTACAACTCTCGCCATCGCTCTCGTCAGTCTCACTGAACAAACCACTCGATCTATCGGCGACGTCGGCGCCCACTGTCGTCTTACTGACGGCGTCGAGCCAAGTGAGCAGCGAGTCGTCCGTGTCGGCAGCGAAATAGAACACAGTCCCCGTGTGATAGACCTTGAAGGCGTGCTTCCTCGACTTGACCTCCGACGCTTGCGACGCGGTGAAACCCGCCAGGGCAATGAGACAATCGGCCTTTGGACTTTCCTGGGTCTTGAAGCGGAACAGTGAGGAGCCTTTGAGGACGAACCAGGCTTTTGCCCAGGCGCCACCTGCGCCTCGCGATCTGTAGATTAACCAGCCTTCGAGGTCGTTGGGCGTGAGTTCCTTCGCGGAGATGTTCCTCCTCTTCGCCAGGGCCATGTTTCGCTTTCTTGAGGTTTTCGGTGACGTGAGGGTCTTTGAGGTGTTGAATCCGATGCTTCTTGCCACCATCATCGCTCGGTTCACTACTCCCCGATCTTTTTCGAGGGTTCGCGGTTTTTCCTGCTGACGCGAACATCCCGCACCGTCTGTTGAGTCTAGTAGTGCGTTTTCCATTCGGAGTTGACTCTCGATCGGGGTTCTTAGATTTTGGCTTCTTCCTTCGCTTCTTCCTTCGTTTCTGGAATCGTTTCTCGAATCGGTTCTTCCTTCGTTTCTGGATTCGGTTCTTCCTTCGTTTCTAGATTCGTTCCACGATTCATTCCTTGCTTCGTATCTCGATTCGTTTCTACCATCGAACCTCGATTCGCTTCTACCATCGAACCTCGATTCAGAGAACCTCGCGTCCAGTGTCCTCGAATCCCTCGGAAAATTCCTCGCCTCACCCGAAAATCTCGAATCATAAATCCTCGAGTCCAAAGTTCTCGAATCGAAACGAGAATCAGACAATCGCGATTCATTTGACATTCTCGAGTCCAAAGTTCGCGATTCGCCCAAAATTCTCGACTCCAATTGTCGCGATTCACCCAAAATTCTCAAATCCCTGGAATCCCTGGAATCGAAATTCCTCGATGACGATTCATTCGACAGTCTCGATGACGATTCATCGGACGTTCGCGAGTCCAAAGTCCTCGAAGCTGACTCATCGGATATTCGCGAATCAAAAATTCGCGAAGCCGAATCATTCGATGTTCTCGAGTCCAAAGTCGATATTCTTGAATCGTTAAAGCGCTCGGTGGTGCTCGTCATCTTCTCCTCTTGCGAATCGTAAATCTGCGAATAACCATAAGCGTCGAGGGTGGAATTTTTAAAATCGAAATTCACCGGCAATTCGTCGATGAATTCAAAGGATTTTTCGCCGAGATTTAACGCAGTCTGCTCGATGAATTCCGTCGAGTCTCCTGGCATTGAGTTGCAGATCGAGTTTGGATTTTTCAAACTTTTGTCACTTCTCGACGAGTTTTTCGAGTTGTCGATCGAAATTCTTGAGTTTTCGAATGAATTTGACGAATTTCCACTTGAATTCATCGAACCAGCGGTGGAATTTAACGATTTTAGGGATTTCTCCTCGAAATCGGTAGATTTATTGGGGAAATCGGTCGATTTATTGGAGAAATCGGTCAATTTATTGGAGAAATCGGTCGATTTATTGGAGAAATCGGTAAATGTTTCGGAAAACTTTGCGTCCTCTGTGTGTAGATCCTTTCGCGGTCTTTCGGGAACTTTCGGCTTTGAAAAATATTTTCTAGGCGGCGGTTCCGGTGGACAGAGTCTCGGCTTTACTTCCGGTCGTTTTCTGTCTCTCTCGACGTCTAGTTTCGTTTTTTCCCTTCTCTCCGTTTTCTCTTCGTTTTTCTCCATTTTCTCCCTTCTTTCTCTATTTTTCTCCAATTTTTCTTCATTTCTCTCCGAATTCGCTTCGTTTTTCGAGAATTTCTCTTCACTTTTCGCTCTTCTTTCTTCACTTCTCTCGAAATTTGGTTCGTTTCTGGGGAATTTTTCTTCCTTCGCTCTTCTTTCTTCAGTTCTCTCGAAATTTGCTTCGTTTCTAGGGAATTTTTCTTCCTTCGCTCTGTTTTCTTCGATTTTTTCGAAATTTGATTCGTTTCTGGGGAATTTTTCTTCCTTCGCTCTTTTTTCTTCGATTTTTTCGAAATTTGGTTCGTTTCTAGGGAATTTTTCTTCCTTCGCTCTTCTTTCTTCACTTCTCTCGAAATTTACTTCGTTTCTCAAGAATTTTTCTTCCTTCGCTCTTCTTTCTTCACTTCTCTCGAAATTTACTTCATTTCTAGGGAATTTTTCTTCCTTCGCTCTTCTTTCTTCACTTCTCTCGAAATTTGTTTCGTTTCTAGGGAATTTTTCTTCCTTCGCTCTTTTTTCTTCGATTTTTTCGAAACTTGGTTCGTTTCTCGAGAATTTTTCCTCTTTCGCTCTTCTTTCTTCATTTCTCTCAAAATTTAGTTCGTTTCTCAAGAATTTCTCTTCTTTCGCTCTTCTTTCTTCATTTTTCGAGAATTTCTCTTCTTTCGCACCGTTTTTCTCAGCGTTGGAGAATTTTCCCTCTTTCGCTCTTTTTTCTTCGATTTTTTCGAATTTTGGTTCGTTTCTGGGGAATTTTTCTTCCTTCGCTCTTCTTTCTTCACTTCTCTCGAAATTTGGTTCGTTTCTAGGGAATTTTTCTTCTTTCGCTCTTCTTTCTTCACTTCTCTCGAAATTTGCTTCATTTCTAGGGAATTTTTCTTCCTTCGCTCTTCTTTCTTCACTTTTTTCGAAATTTGATTCGTTTCTGGAGAATTTTTCTTCTTTCGTTCGTCTTTCTTCGTTTCTCTCAATTTTATCTTCTTTCACTCTTCTTTCTTCACTTTTAGCCACTTTTTCTTCTTTCACTCTTTTTTCCTCATTTTTAACCACTTTTCCTTCACTTTTCACCATTTTTTCTTCGTTCACTCGTTTTTCTTCGCTTTTAGCCACTTTTTCGTCAATTTTCATCACTTTTTCTTCACTTTTCACTCTTTTTTCTTCACTTTTCACCATTTTTTCTTCATTCACTCTTTCTTCTTCGTTGTTCGCCCATTTTTCTCTCCTTTTCTCTAGTTTCTCGTCTTTTTTCTCCATTTTTCCGATTCGTTTCTCTTGTTCGTAATTTCTGCTAATTCTTCCCCCTCTTTTCTCTTCTTCTTCACTTTTCTCCATTATTCCTCTTCTTTTCCTCCAATTTTCTTCATTTCTCTCTATTTCTTCGTCTTTCGCTCTTCTTTCTTCATTTCTCCCCCAATTTTCCTCTTCGTCTCTTCTTTCTTCGCTTTTTCCCAGTTTTTCTTCACTTATCCTTCTTTCTTCACTTATCTGTCTTTCTTCACCTTTCCTTCTTTCTTCACCTTTCTCCAGTTTTTCCTCATTTTGCTCCATTTTTCCCATTCTTTTCACTTGTTTTTCTTCAAAATTCTCAATTTTTCCTTCTTTTTCCTGTTTTTCTTCGCTTTTCCCCCATTTTTCTTCTTTTACTCTCTTTTCTTCATTCTTCCCCCTTTTTTCTTCGTTCTTCCCCCAGTTTTCTTCTTTTACTCTTTCTTCTTCGTTTTTCGCCCATTTTTCCTCGTTCCTCGCCCATTTTTCTTCTTTCGCTCTTTTTTCCTCGTTCCTCGACCATTTTTCTTCTGTCGCTCTTTTTTCCTCGTTCCTCGCCCATTTCTCCCCTTTTATTCTCTTTTCTTCGTTCGTTCCCCATTTTTCTTCGTTCCTCTCCCAATTTTCCTCGTATTTCTCGTATTTCTCCAATTTTTCCCCCTCCTTTCTCTTTCTTCGCTCCTTTCTCTCTCTATTCTCCTTCTCCTCGCTCTTCTCTCGTTTCTCCTCATTTTTCTCTCTTTTCTCCCTTTTTTCCCTCTCCTGCCTTCTTTCCCTCTCGTCGCCTTCGATTATTTTTCCCCCCTCGTCACAAAACACTCTCTCGCTCAATAAACCGCGAGGCGACTTTTTCGCCGGAACTTTAGGCGGTGAATATTTTTCCTCTATCGAAAGGATTTTTTCCCTTTTTTCGCTCCTCTCGCTCCTCTCGCTTTTTTCGCCTCTCTCGCAATAAATCTTCTCGTTCGATCGAATCAAATGCTTCTCGAAATTATTAATTTTCTGCACAACACTGCCAATGACAATTTTCACCTCCGACGAATCGGGAAATTGTAAATTCTTCTTGTTCTCAATTAAAAAATCATAAGCTGGCGTACTGTGACATTTTTCCAATTCGCCACGACTTGATTTCTTCTCTAAAGGCACTTTACTATCACAATCTGCAACAATTGTCGTCTCCCTGTCGTTGGGAATTTTTTCCTCGTCGTTCGAGAATACGGAAGAATTTCTACTTTTCAAAGTTCGCTGCTGTTCGATTCCGAGACAAGTTTGTGGTCTCGATTGTACTTGATTCAAACCGTGAGCGCAAGATGCGGCCTTGTCCCTAAGTTGAAAAGTCGAATTGTGCTCCTGCTTCAATTCTCGCCAGAAACGCTCGATGTCGATGCTGTGCTTTGTCGTTGGACTCGCGCCCGTTATTGTCGCGCGTCTCTGAACTGTGTTGCGAGGCTTGGCCAAATAGAGACGAACCGATGAGGGGGATTCGATTTCGGAATCGGAATCGTTGCTGCTGTCGGTTGTTATTGTGTCGAGCATCATGTCGACGGTGTCGATCATTGTGGGCACATCTTGATGATGATGAAGGGAATTTTCTTTGGGAGTGTGCTTTGGAAGGGGCATTTGAAAATCGGGGATTGTTAATAATTCGGGACGTGGCGATGGAAGATTGTGATGCCAACGTGATGCGTAGGGAGTTTTTTTATTGCTTGGTAGACGATATGGTTTTATGTAAATTTGACCGTAGACTTTTGTGTGACGAGGTCGACGTTTTAAGGTGAGGAGAACTTCCGCTGGACTCTCGCGAAATAATTCCAGTACGTTTTTACGCTCCCAACCTACGACCGTTTGATAATTGACCTGAAATAAAGAAATTTTTGATAATTTATTTTAAATTAATAAATTTTTTCTATTTTTGGCAGAAAATTAATTTTCTGACAAAAAATTAATTTTTAACAATCAATTAATTTTCTGACAAAATATTAATTTTCTGACAAAATATTAATTTTCTGACAAAAAATTAATTTTTAACAATCAATTAATTTTTGCCAAAAAATTAATTGTTGACAAAAAATTAATTTTTATCAGAAAATTAATTTTTTCTAGAAAATTAATTTTTGCCAAAAAAATTAATTTTTGAGAGAAAATTAATTTTTGGCAGAAAACTAATTTTTTTCAGAAAATTAAATTCCAGGGCTCGGATCGTCTTTAAGACTCAAAAAAAAGTCGCTTTAGTCGCATAAATTTACAATAAAAGTCACGAAAAGTCACAAAAAATTTCACGAAAAAGTCGGAAAAAAGTCGCATGAAATTTTAGAGAAAAAAACGACAAAAAGAAACACGAAATTGTCAAAATTGTAAAAAAATCACATTTCTCGACAACAGATACATTAATATCAAACAATCCGGAATAAAATTTTTAGAAATTTAATAAAATTCATAGCAAAATTTTAATTAGGTATTTTTAACATTTTTTTTTCTAAAATTCTCTATAAAATGTCAATTATTTTTATAAATAATAAAATTCTTCTTCGAAATTCAATTATTTAACAAAAATTTTAATAAAATTCTTGTCAAAATTTCAATTATCTTCATAAATAATAAAATTCATCCTGGAAATTTAATTATCTTCAAAAGTTCTAAGAAAATTCTTTGCAAAATTCAATTATCTTGAAAAGTAAGAAAATTCTTCACAAAAACTAAATTATTTTCAAAATTTTTTTTTAAAATTCTCCTCAAAATTTCAATTATCTTTGTAAATATCAACATTCTTCTGCAAAATTCAATTACTTACGAATGATTTATAAATTTCTTCCGAATAATTCAATTATTTGCATAAAAAATAATTGAAAGATTTTTTTTTCTAAAGTCTTATAATATAAAAAAATGATTTTATCACTCGGTCATCTTTAATAATTATAAAACATGAAGACATCGATTGCTCCGAGTCGAAGACTCGGAGTGATCGATTTCTTCATGTTTTATAACAATTTTTTATAAGTTGTTTAATTTCAAAAAGATTTGAATTTGAATCGTTTGAAGAATTTTAATTCCTATGGAAAAATAATAATTAAATATTTATTTAAAAAACAAGTTATTGATGTTTTCGAAAAATTTGAAAGAAATTTGTAAATAAATGTAACAGAACATTTTTTTGACTCAAACTTTTTCATTTAAATTTAAAAAAAGTTTTTCAATTTCATTCGCATTTTACTAAAACAAATCTTGAAAAGTCGATTAAAGGCATTTTTTCACAAAATAGTCTAAAAAAGTCACGTTTCCTTAGAAAAGTCGAAAAAATTCGAAAAAGTCGCACAATCCGAGCCCTGAATTTTTTGTTTTTAGAAAAGAAAAATTCATTTTTTATTTCAATTATTCATTTTATAATTTCTCTTAACTTTTGACGAAAATTATTTCCTATTTTCCCTATTATTTTCTATTTTTGGCAAAAATGAATTTTTTTATTAGAAAAGAAAAAAAAAGGTTTTATATTTCAATTAATTTAATTTCTCTTCAGGAGAAAATTAATTTTTCTTTTTAGAAAAGAAAAATGAATTTGTTTTTAGAAAAGAAATTATGAATTTTTTAGAAAAGAAAAATGAATTTTTGACGAAAATGAATTTGTTTTTAGAAAAGAAACAATGAATTTTTTGCAAAAATAAATTTTTGTTTTCTTGAAAAGAAAAACTTATTTTAGAAAAAAATTTATTTTTAATACTATTTTCGTTTATTAATTTAATTAATTTTTATTGGCAGGTTTAAGTAATTATTTTTAATTCACCTGAACAATTTCGTCGCCCTCTTCCATTTTTCCACATTGATGAGCAGCCGATCCGAATTTAATCTCGGCAATTTGATGAGCTCCATGAAATGACGGGAGAATACAAAAACCCTGTGAAGAGAAAGTTTAAATGTAACTGAACAAAGAAATAAAGCGCCGCGACTGAAGTTTCTTTCTTTTTTTTATCAAAAACGGAAATTGCAATCACGCGACGCAAACTTCCATATTGTCAGAGTTTTTCGAAAATAAAAGTTTTAAAATTATTAATCTCAAATTTTATTCATTAATCATTATTATTACTTATTTCTTAATTTTATTTATTATTACTCATTATTTAATTTTAATTATTATTATTAATTATTAATCAAGTTTTTTTGAAAATTTAAATAACAATTAAAATTTAAAAACATTTTAATATAAAACTTTTAAAAATTAAGATTATTTATAAATTTTAAAAAAATGTTCTTGGAAAGAATTCAATTATTTTTAATTCTTTTTTAAATTTAAATTAAATTCTTCAAACAATATCAGATATTTTAATTCAAATAATTTAAATTATTTTAAAAAAAAATACAATTTAAAAAAAATTTTAATATTTTCAAAAGTTGTAATAAAAATTTTCTCAAGAATTCAATTCTATTCGTAAATAAAAAAATTTTTCTAATCATTTAAATAAAATTCTTCAAAAGAATTCAATTCTTTTTTGAAATTCCAATGAAAAATCATTTAAAAAATTCAATTATTTTGAAATCAACTTCTTTTAAATTATTCAAAGAATTTAATTATATACGAAAATATTGAATATTGAAAAAATATTGAACTAATTTCAAAATTCAATTATATCCAAATTAATTGAAAAATTATTGAAATAATTTTTAAAATTTAATTAATTTCAAAAAATAATTAAAAATAATTGAATTCTTGCCAAGAATTTAAAAGAAATTTTTAAAAATAATTGAATTCCTTCGAATAATTTGATTATTTGTGAAAATAATTCAATTCTTTTTGCAGAATTTTATTATTTCATGTAAATAATTGAATTCCTGGCCAAGAACTTTAAATAAATTTTTAAAAATAATTGTATTCCTTCGAAAAATTTGATTATTTATAAAAATAATTAAATTCTTGACAAGAAATGAAAATAATTGAATTCTTGCCAAGAAATTTTTTAAAATAATTGAATTCTTTCAAAAAATTTGATAATTTATAAAAATAATTGAATTCCTTCGAAAAATTTGATTATTTTTAAAAAGAATTGAATTCTTGCCAAAAACTTTTAAAGATATTTTTAAAAATAATTGAATTCCTTCGAAAAATTTGGTTATTTATGAAAATAATTGAATTCTTGGCAACGATTTTGTAGAAATTTTTTTAAAAAATTGTATTTTTTCGAAAAATTCGATTATTTTTGAAAATAATTGAAATCCTTCGAAAAATTCGATTATTTATGGAAATAATTGAATTCCTTCGAATAATTTTATTATTTATGAAAATAATTGAATTCTTGCCAAGAACTTTGTAGAAATTTTTAAAAAATAATCAAATTTCTTCGACAAATTTGATTATTTTTTGAAAAGAATTGAATTCTTGACAAGAACTTTTTAGCATTTTTTTTAAAATAATAAAATTCCTTCGAAAAATTTGATTATTTTTTAAAATAATTCAATTCTTTTTGCAGAATTTTATTATTTCATGAAAATAATTCAATTCTTTTTGCAGAATTTTATTATTTCATGAAAATAATTCAATTCTTGTCAAGAACTTTAAAGAAAATAAAATAAAATAAAAAAAAAATATATAAAAAATAAAAAAATTTTATAAATATTAAATTTTTTAAAATAATTGAATTCCTTCGAAAAATTTGATTATTTATGAAAATAATTGATTTCTTGACAATAAATTAAAATAATTGAATTCTTGCCAAGAAATTTTTTAAAATAATTGAATTCCTTCGAAAAATTTGATAATTTATAAAAATAATTGAATTCCTTCGAAAAATTTGATTATTTTTAAAAAGAATTGAATTCCTGCCAAAAACATTTAAAGATATTTTCAAAAATAATTGAATTCCTTCGAAAAATTTGGTTATTTATGAAAATAATTTAATTCTTGGCAAGGATTTTATAGAAATTTTTTTAAATAATTGCATTTCTTCGAAAAATTCGATTATTTTTGAAAATAATTGAAATCCTTCGAAAAATTTGATTATTTATTAAAATAAATGAATTCCTTCGAATAATTTGATTATTTATGAAAATAATTGAATTCTTGCCAAGAACTTTGTAGAAATTTTTAAGAAATAATCCAATTCCTTCAACAAATTTGATTATTTTTTGAAAAGAATTGAATTCTTGACAAGAACTTTATAGCATTTTTTTTAAATAATTAAATTCCTTCGAAAAATTTGATTATTTTTCAAAATAATTGAATTGTTGACAAGAATTATATAGAAATTCTTAAAAATAATTGAATTTCTTCGAATAATTTTATTATTTATGAAAATAATTGAATTCTTGCCAAGAAATTTTTAAAAATAATTGAATTCCTTCGAATAATTTGATTATTTTATGAAAATCATCGAATTCTTGCCAAGAATTTTATATTAATTTATGAAAATAATTGAGTTCCTTCGAATAATTTGATTATTTGTGTAAATAATTGAATACTTGTCAATTTTATAGAAATTTTTTAAAATCATTGAATTCCTTCGAAAAATTTGAATATTTATGAAAATAATTGAATTTTTTCTACAAATTTTTTTAAAAAATTAAAAATATTTGAAAATAATTGATTTTCTGCAACGAATTAAAATTTTTTTTATGAAAATATTTGAATTTTTTCAACGGATTTTTTTTGTTTTATTGAATAATTGAATTTTTCTTAAAATTGAATTCTTTTGAATTGTATCAATAAAAAATTTTTTAATAATTTTTATGAAAATAGTAAATATTGAAAATTATTGAATTGCAAAAAACTATTGAAACTAATTGAAATTTTGCAAAGAATTCAATTAAAAAAATTTTTTTATATAATTGAATTTTTGGCGAAAGATTATGTTATTTATAAAGATAATTGAATTCTTGATGAGATATTCGTTGAAATTTTTGAAAATAATTGAATTTTATTACTTTTGAAAATAATTGAATTCTTGTGATGAATATTGTTATTTTTGAAAATAATTGAATTTTGAAAGATTTTTTTTTTTTTTAAAGATATTGATTAAAATTCTTAAAAATAATTGAATTTCTGTGAAGAATTTTGTTATTTATCAAGATAATTAAAAACTTTTGAAATAATTGAACAATATTTAAAAATCCATTTTGTGGTCAGAAATAGAAAAATTTATTAAATATTTTATTTATTTTAATCTTTCTTTTTTTGTAAAGAGTAAGTAGTTTTTAAAAATATTCACGCAGAAAAAACTTTCGTTCATTAAAATGTTTCATAAACGTTTGAAAAATGAGGAAAATTAGGAAAAAATAGAAAAAGAGAAAAAAAATACCCACCAAATCGTCGCCAGGTCGTTTTTTCAACGTCGCCAAATCCAAACTCGCCGGTTGCAATATCATTGGATCGGCAATATCTTGTACAATATAATCGGCCAATTTAGCCATTTGTCCACACGTCGTGCGTATTTCTTCAATTGGCTTCTCAGCGAAACGATCCCTTTGAGCGCACGTCGCCATTTCCAATGAGAGTTTGAGCAATTCCGTTTTTTTATCATTGTACTCGAGCTGTCCACTGAATGGCGGACGATCCAGCCAGCAGACAAGTGGCTTCACCGCAGTGATAATTGTCGCCACATCGGCCAGTGTTTGCGTCGACACCGGCTGCAAATCCGTTTGTCTCGATAATTCATTGAATAAACTGTGCGTGAGACACGACAATCGCAACGAGAGTAATTGCAAATTTTCCCGATCCAATTCATAGTGAAAATTTCTCAAGTACTCAACGGCCTCGAGAATTGTCTCTTGATGACCAAGTTTCAATACGCCGAGATGATCCAAATCCTCGGGTCTTAAATTGAGCAATTGCTGGCCATTTACATTGTGATTGGAAAAACTGTGCACGTACGGTAGGACAGAATTATCCAGACCTGCGGGGAAAAAACAATTTTTTCTCAAAATTATTCAAAAGTCACCAATAAATTAATTTTTAAATATAAATATTTTTTAAAGTAATTCAATACAATTTTAATTAAATATTTAATATAATTTCAAAATTTTATTCTGATTTTCCCCGACTTTTCCTGATTTCCAAACGAAATTTTCCCTTTTTTCTAAATCTAAAAAATATTCGGCTATTTACTCTGACAATTATTAGATACTAAAAAAAATATTCCAGTACATTTATAATTACGAATTTCCTTAAATGGAAAATTATTCAAAGTCACCAATAAATTAATTTTTAAATAAATATTTTTTAAAGCAATTCAATACAATTTTAATTAAATTTCCCGAAAGAATACAATTATTTTTAAAAAATATTAATTAAGTATTTTCCGTTAGCAAATTATCTCTATTCATTTGTTTTTTTTTTGAAAATTAATTTTTGTGGGTTATTGTCATTTTTTTAATGTCAAAAAGAAACAAAAAAAAACTCGTTTTATTCACTTCACAAAATTGACAAAAATTCCATTCCATATTTTTTATTTTCCTGACTTTTTCCTAATTTTCATCAAAAATATTTACTTTTTTCTTATCCTGCTAATAAATTGAATTTATGCTACGAATTTTATTATTCATGAAAGAATTTTAAATAATTTAATTCTTACGAAGAATTTAAAAAAATATTTGAAAATAATTGAATTTTCAATGAAAAATGTTATCATTTATAAAAATAATTGAATTTTTCAGAAGAATTTTATTATTTACAAAAATAATTGATTTCTTTAGGCAAATTTTCTTTATTTATGAAAATAATTGAATTTTCTTGAAATATTTTATTATTTATTAAAATAATTGAATTCTTGCGAAGAATTTTTAAAAATTTTTTGAAAATAATTGAAATTTTCTGAAGAATTTTATAAATTTTAGGAAAAATTGACTTTTTTTTTGAAGAATTTCATAATTTAAGAAAACAGTTAAATTTTTTTGGAATATTTTTCTAATTTTATAAAAATAATTGAATTCTTGCGAAGAATTTTTTTTTTAAATTTGGAAAATAATTGAATTTTTGGGAAGAATTTTTAAAACAATTTGAAAAGTCAATTTTAGGAAAAATTGACTTTCTTTTGAAGAATTTCATAATTTATGAAAATAGTTAAATTTTTTTGGAATATTTTTCTATTTTTATAAAAATAATTGAATTCTTGCGAAGAATTTTTTTTAAAATTTGGAAAATAATTGAATTCTTGGGAAGAATTTTAAAAAAAATTTGGAAAATAATTGAATTTTTCTGAAAAATTTTATAAATGTTGAGAAAAATTGAATTTTTTGAAGAATTACATTTTTTCTAAGGATTTTGTAATTTATGAAAATAATTGAATTCTTTCGAGAAATTTTATTAATAATTGTTGAAAACATAATTTAATTACTTTCGAAGAATTTTATTATTTATAAAAATAATTTAATTCTTTCAAAGAATTTTATTAATTAGGTAAATGATTAAATTCTTGCGGCGAATTTTATTAAAATTGATGAAAATAATTGAATTTTTTCATAGAATTTTATTATAAATTTTTTTGAATAATTGAATTCTGTTTGGTAATTTTATAAAAATAGTAGATATTGAAAATCATTGAATTGTGAAAAGTTTTTAAAGATAATTAAATTTTACAAAGAATTCTATTAAACAATTTAATTATTTTTATAAATTGTAAAATCCTCGGCAAGAATTTAATTATTTTCATAAATAAGAAAATTCTTTGCAAGAATTAATATATTTCCATAAATAATAAAATTTTTCGAAGCAATTCAATTATTTTTGTGAAATTCTTGGCAAGAATTCAATTATTTTTGTAAATAACAAAATTCTCCTAAAAATTCAATTATTTTCAATGCAATTTTTAAAAAAATTTCTCGAAAGAATAAAATTATATTTAAAAATATTAATTAAATTTTATTATTTTCAAGAATTTTAATAAGTATTCAATTATTTTCAACAATTTTGATAAAAAATTTTTTTAAATAATTATTATTTTCTAAATATTTTGTCAAATTTCTTTAAAAAATTAAACTATTTTCAATAATTCAGATAAAATTCTTTGAAACAATTCAATTATTTTTGTGAATTGTAAAATTTTCGGCAAGAATTTAATTATTTTCGCATAAATAAGAAAATTCTTCACAAGAATTAAGATATTTTCGAAAATAAAAAAATTCTTTGCAAGAATTAAAATATTTTCGTAAATAATAAAATTCTACAAAAAAATTCAATTATTTTCAAAACAATTTTTAAAAAAATTCCTTAAAAGAATACAATTATATTTAAAAATATTATTTAAATTCAATTATTTTCAACAATTCTGATGAAAAATTCTTGGAATCAAATAATTATTTTTGTAAATTGTAAAATTCTTGTCAAGAATTCAATTATTTTTGTAAATAAATAAAAATCTTTTTATAAATACAATTATTTTCAGACATAATTTTAATTTTTTATAAATAATAAAATTCTTCTTCAATTATTGTTAAAAATTGTAATAAAATTTTTCTAAACAATTCAATTGTTCTCAAAAGTTTTTAATAAAATTCTTCGTAAATTTCAATTATTTTCAAAATTTCCAATTAACATTATTTTTACGAAATTTAGTAAAATTCAGATAAAAAGAATTTTACTAACATTTTTGAGAATAATTGAATTTCTGTGAAAAATTGAATTAATTATGAAAATAATTCAATTCTCATAGTTAATTTTATCAAAATTTTTGATAATAATTAAACTTCTGCGAAGAGTTTTAACAAATTTTTAAAAATAATTGTATTCTTTTGAGGAATTCAATTAAAATTTTTCAAAATAATTGAATTCTTTTAATAAATTTAATTCGAATTTTATTGAATTGAAGATAATTGAATTTCTTGCGAAATTTTTTTGTATTTATAAAAATAATTGAATTCTTGATAGTAACTTTTTATTATTTTCGAAAATAATTGAATTTTTTATGAAAATTTTTGTATTTATGAAAATAATTGAATTCATGAGTGAGTAAATTTTAATATTTTCGAAAATAATTAAAAACAATTGAATTGCTGTGAATAAAATTAGTAATATTACTTTTAAAATAATATAATTAATATAATTGAAAAATTTCTAAACACTTGTAATTTAGTAAAATAAAATTAAAAATAATTGAAATGTTTAAAAAATATTGGAAAATTATCAAGTTTTTGAAGAATTTCGAATAAAAAAAAATTTTTATTAATTGAATTTCCAAACAATGATTTACAATGCAAATTTTCGAAAATAATTGAATTGCAGAAAATAATTTTTCGCCAATTTTGAAATTTATTCGACTTTATCCAAAATCTGCATTTTTTAAAATCAATTTTGAGGTTAGAATTTAAATAATTAATATAGAATATTTAATATAATAACGAAAATGTTCAATGTAATTATTCAACAATAAAAAAATTCATTCGAATAAACTTATAAAAAAGTTAGAATTTATTTACAGAATAATTTTCAATAGAAGAAAAATAGAATAGAATAAAAAATGACTATATTATTCTATTGAAGAATCCACCACGAAATCGCAACTAAAATATTTCAAGTATTCAGAATATTTAGTTTATCATAATATAGCTCTTTATTAGCAAAAGGCAAAAAGAAACCTCAAGGCCATTTGGGAAAATTAGGTTATGTTTATACTTGAAAAAATAAAAAAAAAACTTTCACTCCTCATTATTGTAATTGTAAATAGTACGAAACAAACGAAATAATAATGAATAATATCAATTTGAGAACAACAAAAAAATTTGGTTAAAATCTCCAAAATAGGGGAATTTGACATTTCCGTATATTATTATAATATACATATATACAAAGTGTTGGAGATAAAAAAGAAACACAAGAACAATTTTTATGAATGATTTCAAATTTATGAATCACACACATCAACATCACTTGAAATTGATCTATGCGTAGAGTAATATATATGTATGACGAATAAAACGGGTGGGGGCGTATTACACAGGAAATGAATTTTCCCACGGAGAAAAACACACACTTATAAGTTATTTTGAGAATGTTTGTGATGGGTATATTAATAATTGAGATGGGTGAAGAGGAAGAGGGGGGAGAAAGTATTAAACTTGCACTACACACTCTCGATTCATTGGGAAAAAAACGGTTAAAATCACTTCGAAATAAATATATTGTATAAGAAAAAAAGGTGTAATTTTTTTCCAAACCTTTCAACCATTCACAAACTTGATCTGTTTTCCATTCGGCCACATTAACATACGCCATGACCCGCGTTCAAGTCATGACTCCGCACTGTATTACTCTCGTTGTCTGTGAGCTGCAAGTGCAGAAAATATACATGAATAGAGGGAGGAGAGAGATGATCCTTTTGTGTATGATCTTTCTTGCGCTATTATCATCATCGCTCGGTCGATAAAGTAGAGACTCACCTTCGCTTGGTTCCAAGCGGCTGTGTTGGAGAAATCTTCCTTATCGACATATTTTTGATATTAAACTAAGGAACAATTGAAAAATAAACAGATATTTATTATTTATTTAACTTATTTAGATTCTACATTTTTTCTATTTATTTATCTTATTTAGTTATTTTACAAAAATATGTGATAATAATGAGGATGAGATGAGGAAATTTTTCTATTAAAACTTTAACTTTATTACAATTTTTTAACAACAATTTTAGAAATCGGGCGAGGATTTTCTAAGGAATGTTTGTTAATTTACGTATCTAGGAAAATACTTTTTATTATTTTTCTTTTTTCACAATCGAACGAGATGAAAATTTGTTTAAAAAAGTACGTGAATTTTCATGAAAGGGTTAAATTGATAATAATTGGTAAAACCGGTAAAATATCGTAAAAACGTAAAATCCGTAAAGCTGTCACGTAATAACTGTCAAAAACATAACCTATAATTTTTAAATAAAATTTACAATGTTTACATGATTTACATTTTATTTTTGCTTTTTATTTATACTTATTAAAATATTTATGCAACATTTAAGTTCTCAAAAAAAACATAAATAATAATTTAAATATTCATTTAATTTCAAAGTAGGAAAAAAATTATTTAAAACGTTATTAATAATTATAACGAAATATTAGTAAAATAAATATCAATAATATACAAAGTAGAAGTGAAAAAGGTAACAATAAAACTTAATTTTTGAATAATTTCTTAATAAAAATGTTTAAAATTCAATTATTAAGTACATAATTAATTATAATTGTTTATATTTTCAAAAAAATTTAATATAATTCTTAGCAAGAATTCAATAATTTTCCCCAAAAGAATAACATATTCTTTGGAAAAAATTCAATTATTTTTATGAATAGTAAAATTTTTTGCAATGAATTTCAATTATTTTCTAAAATTTTAATAAATCCCTTCGAAATAAACAAATTATTTTTATACTAAAATTTTTTTGGAAAAAATCAATTATTTTTAAAAGAATTTTAATAAATTTTCTGTAATAAATTTCAATTTTTGTAATTTAAAAAAAATTTTTTTTTTCGAAAAAAATTAAATTCTTTTTTGAATATTTTAAATAAATCCTAAAAAACAATTCAATTTTTGAAATACAATAAAATAAAATAAAATAAAATAAATAATAATAATAATAATAATAATAATAATAATAATAATAATAATATAAAATTTCATGAATGAATTCAATTTGTTTCCTAAAATTCAGATAAAATCCTTCGAAACAAGCCAATTATTTTTATAAATTATAAAATTCTTTAGCAAAAATTTAATTATTTTAAGAGCAATTTTAATAAAAGTTTCTGTAAAGAATTTTTTTTTTTTTTTGAATTTTGAATATTCTTCATACAAATGTATAAGTATCGGTCCGCTGAACAGGCTTTTCACCATATTATCTTAAATGACAATGTGTATAGTTGACGTCTGCTACGACATTGACAATTTTTAATTATTATCCACTGATCATGGATAATAGTTCCCAACTCCAATTCTTTGGGGAAATTAATAACATTATTATTATAACGTTGTTATAATTTTTTAATGTTTAATAAAAATTAAAAATATTAAATATAAATTTGTTGCTAATAATAAATTATTAATTTTATATAATAAACAATTTCCATATATAAGATTACATCAAGTTTGCGGCAACCTTTAGTGCAATATTGCAGCAAGCTTGTAGTGCAAACTTGGGCAAGGTGGGACATTTTAACATTATGACAACCTTGCAGTAATGTTATACGGCAATATTGCCAATATTTCTGCAAGGTTACGTGCTCTCTGGGAAGGAATTTCTGTTAATTTTATTTTATAAATTTGATTTTTCTTCATTTTTTTTTATATAAATATCTAAAAATTAGTTATGTTACAGAATAAAAGAAACTAAACTTAGTACAAATTCAACTAAAAATATTTTAATAATAGAAAAAAAAAATAACTTCGAAAAATCATCTACGGACTAACTTGGTACATTACTATTATACCTATTACCAGGCTCTAGCAATAATTTGACAATCTCTTCATGACCCTTTTTAGCTGCAATAGACAAGGCGGTTTCTTGAATACAATTTACTTCATTTATATCAGCTCCTTTAATTAAAAGCATTTTAAATATTTCAGTATTTCCCTTTCTAGCAGAAACATAAAGTGGTGTGTTGCCATTATCATTTTTACAATTAATTTCGGCTCCAAATTTCGGCTCTAGTAATAATTCGACAATCTCTTTATGACCATTTTCAACTGCAATGTGCAATGCGTACTTTTCTTCATTAATATCAGGACGATACTTTAAAATTTCCTCAACAATCAATAAATTTCCTGCATTAACAGCGTGATATAAAATGGTTTTTCCATCCCTATCTTGATCATTAATGTTAATTTCTTTTTGTAAAAGCTCCTTTACAGTTTCTGCATTCCCCTCATTGATGGCACAACGAAGTTGAAGCATATTGTTTTGAATTATCTGCAACAATACAAATACAAAAGAAATTAATAAATTCAAGCTACTTTTTATGCGTTAAGTAGATAAATTTCCAATTTTTTTTAAGGGGAATGAGAAGTGTGCAAATTATGTCAAAATTCAACATTTATTTTCTCGCTTATTTTATTATAAAATTTAAAAAGCCTTTTTGCTTGATGAAAAGTATAATTTGAAGTATTAAAAACAATAAACAAAATTTTTAAATTGTTACATTATGTTAAGCTGTAGAGGGCGTCAAAAACGATGCTTTTATTTTGAGGCGAACTCTTAAAGTTGGGGTAAGTTAAGTTAAGTTAAGTTGGGTAGTTGGGATATTTAATTTCCAAATTTTTTCAAAGTTTCTGAATTTAATTATTCGAAAATTTCTACATTATGAAAAACTTTAGTAATTTATCAATTATGCATTTTAAAATAATGACAGAATACAGCTGTTTATTACACTGAAAGAATTTTGTTACGAAATTCAGCAGAATAATATTTGTATTTGATATAATTAGTTACGATTTAGGGAAATTGAGAATTCTATGAACTATCGTTTACCGTTTTTAAGAATGACTAAAATTAAAATAATAATAGATTTAATACTGCAGTAGAACAGGAACTAAAATTATCGTTTGAAAAATTGAAAATCTATTATGAAAACATCAAATGGTAAATAGTATTAGATTACGAATTTTATAGGTATTATTACGAATTGTTCCTTGTTCGTTACTCGGTAGTTGGAATTATATTCACTGTTTAAATAATTTTAAACATTAGTGAAAGTAATTATTGAATCATTGTGAAGAATTGTATAAAAATTTTGTTAAATAATTGATTTTTCTTTAAATGCTATACTCTAAATAAATTAAGTCCCTGTGGAAATTTTATTCCTTTTTTTCTGAAAATATTAGTCTAGTTTTAGAAAAATTTCTTCTTACCTCGGAATTCATTTTGAATTGTATAGTTTTTGTTGAAAATTTGTCGTGGAAGTATTTCTTTTCACAATTATCGCAAACCAAAATTAAAACAATCTAGAACAAATGTTTGCATATGTAAATTAGTTACAATTTAAATTTTATAATTTATATGAATAAACGCGTAGATGAAAATAAATGAAATGAATAAACGGAGTAAATATAAAAATATATAAAATTACTTACGCAATTAGTAAAACTGGAATTAACAAATTCCGCAAAGATAATTTTTCTTTAAATAATTATGTGAAATTCACTTTGAAGGTAGACATTCGCTTACTTCGAATTTCAATTTAACATTGTAACGCAGATAACACAATTGATAGCATTTATAATAATCTCAATAGTTTATTATAATCTCAATGACAGTTACATGTATTGTTTGTCAATATTGATAATTGATAAAATTGTTATCTCGATCTTTAATAATAATAATAATAATAATAATAATAATAACTTCCGGTGGGTGTGGGACTTTCCACAATGCATCGTAAGTTATTTAATTTTCCATTAATAATAATTTTAATAAAATTCAATAATAATAATTTCAATTATTAAGAAACATGATTATTTTAAAAACATGAATAAAAATTGTTCGTAAAAATTCAATTATACTTTCAAAATTTACAATTAAAATTATTAAAGAAATTCCATTATTTAAAAAAAAATCAAAGAAATTCTTCAAAAGAATTTAATTAGGATTTTCATAAATTTTTATAAAATTCTTCGCAAGAATTCAATTATTTTCATTAGGGGTCATTCAAATATTACGTAAGCATATTTTTCAGGTTTTTAGACCCCCCCCCTCCCCCATGTAAGATTTTTTATGTGCATTAGCGACATTTTTTCTAATGGAAATAAGCAATAGCTAGACCCCTCCCTCCCCCTTCAATGCTTACTTAATACTTGAATGGTCCCTTAGTAATAAAAATTCTTCGAATTCGATTCTTCGATCATTTCAAGAATGATATCAACATTTTTTTCAATAATTGAATTCATTTAAGAAAAAAAATTAACATTGTATTGAAATTAAATTCTTCGAAAGAATTCAATAATTGCATTAAAAATAATTAAATTCTTATTAAGATTTTTATTAAAATTCATTAAAATAATTTAATTGTTTTGAAGAATTTATTTCAATTTTCTTGAAAATAATAAAGTTTTCATAAATAATTTTTACTGAAAATTTCTCGAAAAAATTTGAAAATAATTGAATTCATCTCAAGAATTTTATCAACATTTTTTTTAAATAATTGAATTCTTTCGAGAAAATGTAATTAAATATTTTTTTAAAAAAATGCAATTATTTTCTAAAATTTTAATAAATCCATCGAAACAATCAAATTATTTTTATAGTAAAATTCTTTGCAAAAACTCAATTATTTTAGAAAGAATTTTTTTTCCAAAGAAATTTAATAAACTTTGTTGTAAATAATTTAATTCTTTCTTTTTTAATTTTGAATATTATTAAAAAAAAATGCAAATATTTTGTAAAATTTTAATAAATCAATCAAAACAATTCAATTATTATTTTAAATAGTAAAATCTTTGTAAAAATTAAATTATTTTCAATACAATATTTTAATAAAATTTTATGAAGGAATATTTTTTGAAAAAGTTCAATTATTATTTTCTAAATTTCTTTATAAATATCCTTCGAAACAATTCAATTTTTACATTCTCATCACACGAGAAAGTATTGGTTTTGGTAGAAAATTGATTTTTGCTAATTTTTATGAAATCTTCACGTTTTTTGGTGCCCTGAACCCCAAAAAAAACATGATTATGATAACTTTTAAAAAAAATTATCGAATCGTTTTCAAATTTAACACACTTAAAGCTGGTGTAAAAATGAAGACTAATTTCGTTAGCCAGACATTTTTGTCAAAAACTACAATACTTTCAAAATTTTGCGAATTCAATTTTTCCAAATTTTCGTTCGCATATTATTATAGCTTAGAAAATACAAACAACTTTTCTTTAGAACATTTTTTTCATAGGAAATCTACTTTCGAAGTTATACTCTTCTTTTAAAAAAACTCAAAAATACCAAAATAACGCTAAAAATCAAAATTTTTTTCCAAGAAAAAGTACAATTTATCTGTTTACTAAATAAATTATTATTATTATTATTATTATTATTTGTATTTTTTTATTAATTTTTTTATTTTATCAGGAAAGATATAAAAAGACTGTACTTCATTAATTTGTAAAATAGTCATTTTATTTCCAATTAGAATTCTTTACTTACTATTCATTTTTATGTAAATATAAAAATACTTAACTTAAGTATAGAAAAAACAAATTTCCTATTCTATAGGAATAAGGAATTCCCATTAACTTTATTTTATAAATTTAATTTTTCTTCACTTTCTCTATATATCTAAAAATTAGTTAATTAACATTAATTTTACAGAAAAAAAATTATGGTACAATACCAACTGAAAACATTCTAATAATAGAGAAGAAATAACTTCGAAAATTCATCTGCGTACGTAGATCCAATTTTAGAAAAAAGAAAATCTGTCTATCTGACAGTTCTACAGCGAAATTAAAATTTATCAAAAAATGATTATTTGAAAACTAAATTGTTTACAAATTTAGGTTTACAAGAGGCTGACAAGCTTTAATTAAAATGCTTAAGTCCTCGTCATTTAGAAAACTAAGTATTTTTTCATGATAACATTGTGGTGACTCGGTGAAGTTGTTATAAAAAAGAGGAAAAAATTGATAACATTGGTCTAGTAATCCTCTTCTTTTCATACACTTTATGAAATTACAGTTTATCATGTTGCCGTAAAATGGAAATTTTGCTTCATAATCCAATGATTTTAGAGTCTGTACAATGTTCTCATTTTTCATGTACTTGAATAATGAACAATAGTTAATCAATATGTCAAAGAACGAAATATTTGTATCATTAATCTTTTCATTCTTCAAATACAATATTTCTTTCTCACATTCTTTTTGAAACTTTTCTTCCAGGTAAGTTTCACTCGAAAATAGTGAATATCTTTCAAGTACAAATAAATTTGCTATTGCTCTTTTAATAAAGTGGAAGTGAAAAGCACTTTGCCCACAAAATAATAAATATTTGAAAAAATCAAAGTCGGCACCAAACTCTAGCAATAATACAGCATTCCTTTCATTGTAACTAAGTTTAACTGCAATGTGTAAAGCAGTTTCGTTTTTCAAATTTACTGCATTTACATCAGCTCCTTTAATTAATAGCATTTTAATTATTTCTTTATTTCCTTGTCGGGCAGAGAAATGAAGTGGTGTGGCTCCATTTTTATTTTTACAATTAATTTCGGCTCCAAATTCAAGCAAAAATTTAACAGTCTCAACATGACCATTTTTAACTGCCATGTGCAAGGCGGTTTCTTTTTTACGTGTTAGTGCATTTACATCAGCTCCTTTAATTAAAAGCATTTTACAGATTTCTTTCTTGCCCCTATCAGCAGCAAAATGAAGTGGTGTATCACCATAAACATTTTTACAATCAATTTTGGCACCAAACTCTAGAAGTAATTTAACAGTCTCTTCACGACCTTTTTGAGCCGCAAAGTGCAAGGCTGTTTCTTCATGTTCATTTACTGCATTTACATCAGCTCCTTTAATTAAAAGCATTTTACAGATTTCTTCATGTCCTCTTTCAGCAGAAACATGAAGTGGTGTGACGCCAATTTTATTTTTACCATTAATTTCGGCACCAAATTCTAGCAATATTTTTATCAACTTTTCAAAATCTTTTTCCTCTTTCATTAAATGTCCTGCATTGACAGCGTGATATAAAATGGTTTCTCCATTCCCGTTTTGATCATTAATGTTAATTCCTTTTTGTAGAAGCTCCTTTACAGTTTCTACATTTCCCTCATTGATGGCACAACGAAGTTGACGCATATTGTTTCGAATTGTCTGCAACATTATAAATACAGATAATAATTACTATAAAACATTAAGAAATCCATTACTCGAAGTCATTGATTTCTTCATGTTCTATAATAATGAATAATTATTAATAAAAATAATTTATAATAATTAAAATCATTATCAATTCAATTATTATTTTTAAGAATTTTTATCTAAAATTCTTCTTTATATATTGATCATTTTTAATAATTTTCGAAAAAGTTCTTTGGAAATTTCCAAATTCATTTCTTTACAATATTCAATTTTACGAAATTTCAATTATTCGTAAATTCATTAATTAAATAAATATTAGAAAATAGAAACTAAAAATAATATTTAGAAAACTCAATTAAACTTTTTCAAAAAAATTAATTACAAAATTCAATTATTTTTTTAAATTCACGCTACATTGCATTTAATATTCTATTATCTAAAAGTTGAACTGAAATTCATTTTTTATGAAAATCAATTTTTATTAGAAAATTCTACTAGAATTGAATTATTTAAATAGAAATTTAAATGCAAAAACGCAAAGAAATAATTTATTGAATAATTGAACGTTTCTTAAAATTCAATTCCCATAAAAAATCGTTATCAACAAATTTTCAAATAATTGAATTCTATCAACGAATTTTAATAAAATTTTTAAGAATAATTACATTTTTCGACAAAATTCGATTAAAATTGTATTAAAAATGTTAAAAATAAATAAAATAATTGCGAAATTCTGCATTGAATTTAATTATTTATGAAAATAATTGAATTCTTGCCAAGAATTTTATTAAAATTTTTAAAAATAATTAAATTCTTGTAAAAAATTAACAGGAATTCAATTATTTAAAAAAAATTTAATAAAATTCTTGGCATAAATTAAAAATAACAAAATTCTTAGCAGATCTTCAATTACTTTAAGAAATTTTAATAAAATTTTCGCAAGAATTTAAATATTTTCGTAAAATAATAAAAATCTTTGCAGAGTTTCAATTATTTTCAAAAGTCTTAATAAAATTCTCTTTGCAAGAAATTAATTATTTTCAAAAATATCAGAATTTTAGCAGAAATTCAAACATTTTAAAGAGTTTTGATAAAACTTTTTTTTGGTAGAAACTTAATTATTTTTAATACAATTTAAAAAAAAATGCGTCTCGATAAAATTCAATTATTTTAAAAATTTTAATGAAATTCTTGGAAAGAATTCAATTTTTATAATCTAAGATTTTAACTGAAATCTATTTTTAAATCAATGTTTATGAGAAAATTCTACCAGAATTCAATTATTTAAATACAAATAAATAATTTATTGAATAATTGAATGTGTCTTGAAATTCAATTCCTATTAAAAATTTTATCAACAAATTTTTAAATAAATAAATTCTTTGGACGAATTTTAATAAAATTTTTAAGAATTTTTTCGAGGAATTCGATTAAAATTCTATTGATAATAATTGAATTCTCCTAAAAAGAATTTTATTACTTTTGAAAATAATTGAAATTTTGCAATGGATTTTATTAAAATTTTTGAAAATAATTGATTTCTTACCAACAATTTTATTAAAATATTTAAAAATAATTGAATTCCTGAAAAGAATTTTATTCTTTATGAAAATAATTGAATTTTTGAAAAGAAATTTTTTAATATTTACGAAAACAATGGAATTGTCGGCGAAGAATGTCATGATTTATAAAAATAAATGAACTTTTAGCGAAAAATTGAATCATTTTTTAAAATAAGTGAATTTTAGCGAAGTGTTTTATTAATTTTATTTATATTTCTGTTTTAACAAAAATTTCCAAAAAAATAATTGACTCTTACAAAAAATTTCATTATTTACGAAAATAATTGAATTTTTGTCAAATCATTTTAATATTAATGAAAATAATTGATTTTTCGTAAAAATTCTCTAAAAATTATGAATTCTGGCGAAGAATAAATTTCACTAATTGAATTCTTGACAAAAATTTTATTATTTATGACAATATTTGAATTTTGGATGAATTTTATCAATTTTTTTAAATTAAATAATTGAATTCTTTGACCTGAACATTAAAAAAGTCTTGGAACTGGATATTATTACGTCCATGTTCTACTTCATTTTTTTTTTTTTTGAAAATATTAGTATTTATAATTTGAAATAAAATTCTTCTTACCCGGGAATTCATTTTGAATTGTAGTTTTTGTTGGAAATTTGTCGTGAAAGAATATCTTTTCACATTTGTCGCAAACCAAAATATAATAAATCTAGAACAAAAGTTTGCATATATGTAAATTAGTTACAATTCAAATTTCATAATTTATATGAATAAACGCGTAAAAGAAAATAAATGAAATGAGTAAACATAGAAAGTGAGGTTATGTTCGCACTTTCATGGAAAAATAATTGAGAATTACTTACGCGCTTACGCAATTAGTAAAACTGGAATTCACCAATTCCACAAAGATATTTTTTCTTTAAATAATTGTGAAATTCACTTTGAAAGTAGAAAATCGCTTATAAACTTAGAATTTCAATTTAACATTGTAATGACATATTTTATGTCTTGTTAGAACAGGAAAACTAATAAACAGTTGTTTTAAACACTATAGTGATTAATAATTCCGATAATTCCTGACAACTACATGTCCTGTTTGTCAATCTTGTTAATTGCGATAGAATATATTGTTAAAAATCTTATAGAACTTTTCATATTTCATCGTTTCATCTCGATTTCGAATAATAATAATAATAACTTCTGCTGCGCGACGCGCGTGGGAGGTGGGACTTCCCAGAATGCAACATAAGGCCGCACTCACACCGTCGTTTGCTGCCAGCCTGCAGGTTGTCATGGTAACCTCTTAAGACTATGAGAGTAAGAGAGTCAGACAATTCAAATTATGTTTTCTCTCCCTTACTCTAATTGTTCCACAAAAGCTGTGAGTGCGCTTATTTTGTTCGCTTAGGCCAAAGTCCCATGGCAACGTTTTGCGTTGCGTTGTAATGAGAGAGAATGCAGCAAACGTATATTTGCGTCTTTTTCTCTCCCATTACGACGCAACGCAAAACGCTGTCATGGGACTCCACCCTTATTCATAAATAAAGAATTGAAATTAGTATATGTTTAAATTTACAAAAACGCCTCTGTCACTGTCGGTTACTTTAGAAATTCTCCAATATGGCCGCCGACAGAGAGAAAATTGACGTATTTAGTACATGAAAATGCTATATTTATTACAACTACAAAATTTTAAAGTGTTTGTGAAAGTGAATTATAATTTTATAATAGCAAGGAATTATTTATTTTGTGAATAAGCAATGGAATTTGAACCCAAATTCTGAAAGTCTCCTAATAATGGAAATTATAATTATTATACGGTAGCTTTATAGTGAATGAAAATAAACTGTTTAAGCTTCAAGCTAACATACTTAGAATCGAAACAACACTATAGTCCTTTATTTTTAACCTATAAACTATAAAAATATATATTTAAATTAAATAATGTCAGTTATTAATCATTCAAATGAATATTCTCATAAATTTTCTTTTCCTCGATAATTTACCACAATTTTCTTTCTCACCTGCTCCGATTTCAATTTTACCAAGAATTTTTAAACACTAGTGTTTGCAATTAATTGTTATATTTAGAAATAAACAATAATTAAACAATTTTATAATTATTATTAATTAATAAATCAATTTATCAAATATTTATCTACCATTTAAAAAGAAAATTAAAATATTAATGTCCCTTTTTTCTTCAATTCTCCAGAAAATTACAGAAAACAATAAAATTTTGATTTTTTAACTAAAAAAAAGGAGATCAGTTTACTAAGAATTAGAATTATTTGCAGGAAAGAAATTTGTAAAAAGTATATTCCAATAAACATAATAATTTTTTATTCCAAAATACAATACTTACTTTTAATTCTAATTAATATATAAGTATAAAAATACCAAACTTAAACATTATTTCCTATTCTTCAGGAATAAAGAACTTCCATTAACTTTATTATCAATTTTTTAATTGACTTTTTTTTATTTATTTTATATTATATTTTTAAATTTGTTAAATTTAACATTAATTCCATAAAAAAAATCGTATAAAATTTTTAAAGAACAGAAAAATTCATATAAATGGAGAAAAAAAATAATTTCGAAGGAGCGTTGTAATTTTCTTTATTACAAAAAAAAATCCGTCTATCTGAAATACTTTCCAACGAAGTTTACTTGTTAATCGGCAGACAAGCTTTAATTAAAATACTTAAGTCCTTGTCATTTAGAAAACTAAGTGTTTTTTCGTGATAACATTGTGGTGACTCGGTGAAGTTGTTATAAAAAAGAGGAAAAAATTGATAACATTGCTCTAGTAATTCTCTTCTTCTCATACCCTTTAAGAAATTACAGTTTATCATGTTGCCGTAAATTGGAAACCTTGTTTCATAATCCAATGATTTTAGAGTCTGTACAATGTTCTCATTTTTCATGTACTTCACTAATAAACAATGGTTAATCAATACGTCAAAGAATGAAATTTTAATATTACTAATCTTTTCATGCTTCAAGTACAATATTTCTTTCTCACATTCTTTTTGAAAATCATTGTCCATGTCCCTGGAACTCAAATATAGAAGATTTTTTTGGCTTACAAATAAATTTGCTGTTTTTCTTTTAATTAAGTAGCAATCAATAACTTTACGAGATTTACTAGATATTCGATAAATTAAATTAATTTCGGCACCAAACTTTAGTAATAATTCAATAATCTGTTCATGTTCAAATTCAGCTGCAAAGTCCAAGGCTGTTTGTCTAATAATATTTCGTGCATTTACATCAGCTCCTTTAATTAGAAGCATTTTACAAATTTCTTCATGTCCTCTTTTAGCAGAAACATGAAGTGGTGTGACGCCAATATTATTTTGACAATTAATTTCGGCACGAAATTCTAGCAATAATGCAACAATCGCTTCATCACCTCTTCGAGTTGCCATGTGCAAGGCGGTGTCTCCATTCCTATCCTGATCATTAATGTTAATTTCTTTTTGTAAAAGCTCCTTTACAGTTTCTACATTTCCCTCATTGATGGCACAACGAAGTTGACGCATATTGTATCGAATTGTCTGCAACATTATGAATACAGGTAATAACTATAAAACATGAAGAAATCCATTACTCGAAGTAATCCATTTCTTCATGTTGTATAATAATTAATAATTATTAATAAAAATAATTTATAATAATTATAATCATTATCAATTCAATTATTATTTTTAAGAATCTGAAACTAGAATTCTTCGATTATTTTTTTAAATTTTCGAAGAAGTTCTTTGACAATTTCCAAATTCATTTCTTTACAATATTCAATTTTACGAAATTTCAATTAATTCTTCAAAAGAATTTAAAAAAATCAATTTTTATAAACACATACATTTTTTCCAGGAATTAAAAAATAAACTTTTAAGAATAATTATTACATTTTTCGAGCAATTCCTGTGAAATTGAATGAAAAATAATATTGAAATACCAGAAATACTGCGATGAATTTTATTAAAATTTTTAAATATAATTGAATTCCTAAAATGAATTTTATTCTTTATTAAAATAATTGAATTTTTGCGAAGAAATGTTTTAATATTTACGAAAACAATGGAATTGTCGGCGAAGAATATCATGACTTATAAAAATAAATGA
The DNA here is from genome assembly GCF_015476425.1 of Leptopilina heterotoma. Classification (NCBI taxonomy): domain Eukaryota; kingdom Metazoa; phylum Arthropoda; class Insecta; order Hymenoptera; family Figitidae; genus Leptopilina; species Leptopilina heterotoma. The sequence goes on from NW_025110842.1 coordinate 4,708,367, forward strand.
ACTTTTGGCGAAAAATTGAATCATTTTTTAAAATAAGTGAATTTTAGCGAAGAGTTTTATTAATTTTATTTATATTTCTGTTTTAACAAAAATTTCCAAAAAAATAATTGACTCTTACAAAAAATTTCATTATTTACGAAAATAATTGAATTTTTGTCAAATCATTTTAATATTAACGAAAATAATTGATTTTTTGTAAAAATTCTCCAGAAATTATGAATTCTAGCGAAGAATAAATTTTACTAATTATCAAAATAATTTAATTTTTATGAAGAAAAAATATTTACGAAAAAAATTATATTATCGGAGAAGAATTTCATTATTTTTGAAAAAAATTTGAATTTTTGGAGGAGAAATTTAATATTTATGAAATTAATTGAATTTTTGCAGAAGAATTTTATCATTTATTAAATTAATTGAATTCCTAGCGACGAATTTTAATGTTTATGTGAAAAATATTTGAATTCTTGACAAAAATTTTATTATTTATGACAATATTTGAATTTTGGATGAATTTTATCAATTTTTTTAAATTAAATAATTGAATTCTTTGACCTGAACATTAAAAAAGTCTTGGAACTGGATATTATTACGTCCATGTTTTACTTCTTTTTTTTTGAAAATATTAGTATTTATAATTTTAAAGAAAATTCTTCTTACCCGGGAATTCATTTTGAATTGTAGTTTTTGTTGAAAATTTGACGTGGAAGAATTTCTTTTCACATTTGTCGCAAACCAAAATATAATAAATCTAGAACAAATGTTTGCATATGTAAATTAGTTACAATTCAAATTTCATAATTTATATGAATAAACGCGTAAATAAAAATAAATGAAATGAATAAACCGAATAAACACAAAAAGTGAGGTTATGTTTGCACTTTCATGGAAAAATAATTGAAAATTACTTACGCGCTTTCGCAATTAGTAAAACTGAAATTCACTAATTCTTCAAAGATATTTTTTCTTTAAATAACTGTGAAATTCAGTTTGAAAGTAGAAAATCGCTTATAAACTTCGAATTTCAATTTAACATTGTAATGACATATTTTATGTCTTAGAGCAGGAAAACTAATAAACAGTTGTTTTAAACACTATAGTGATTAATAATTCCGATAATTCCTGACAATTACATGTACTGTTTGTCAATCCTGTTAATTGCGATAGAATATATTGTTAAAAATCATGTAAACTTTTCATCTCGATCTCGAGGAATAATAATAATAACTTCTGCTGCGCGTGGGACTTCCCAGAATGCTTCATAATGCCGCACTCACACCGTCAGTTGCTGCCTGCCTGCAGGTTGTCATGGTAACCATACATAAGACTATAAGAGTAAGAGAGTCAGACAATTCAAATTATGTTTTCTCGCCCTTACTCTAATTGCTCCACAAAAGCTGTGAGTGCGCCTTAAGTTATTCAAATTTTTTTTTCTTCTATTGGGAACATTGGGAATTGATTTAAATCGGATGCCAACTGGTGGCGGAAAATCAAACTATTTAAATACCCCGATTCTATCAAAGTTAACAGTGGGTGTTTTCGACGTTGACACTCTGAGCGCTCTGAAAGTACGAAACGTGGTTGGTTGGGCTAGGGGAATTCTGAATGTTGATTGGCTGAACTTCAAAATTCATAGTTTTATGCTCTGGTTTCCACACTCTGTATCGCTCGGTATCAAAGGTCCGAGCGATACAGAGTGTGGAAACCAGAGCATAAAACTATGAATTTTGAAGTTCAGCCAATCAACATTCAGAATTCCCCTAGCCCAACCAACCACGTTTCGTACTTTCAGAGCGCTCAGAGTGTCAACGTCGAAAACACCCAGTGTCAAATGTAAATAATATTTAATTTTCGAAAAATATAATAATCTCAATATAGCTTATTATAACACTTATAACAGATTTTATGTCTTAAAAGAGTAAAACACTATAGTTTTAAACAAGTGATTAATAATTCCTGACAAATACATGTACTGTTTGTCAATCCTGCGTCAATCTTGATAATTGATAGAATTGTTATCTCGATCTCAAATAATAATAATAACTTCTGGTGGGTGTGGGACTTCCTACAGCTACAATGCATCGTAATGTTATTCAAATTTTTTTCTATTTCTAAAAATAAAATTACTTACGTGTGGAAAATTTAATTGAAAATAAATAATTTTTTAAAGTATTTTTATTATAATTTTGATTATTTATTTATTTATTTTTTATTGCTTTTAAAGAATTTTAATTGAAAATTATGGAAATAATTGAATTCTCAAAAATTTTAATGAGTTTCAAGTGTAAATCGAATAAAAATGAAAATAATAATAATAATAATAAGTTCAATTATTAAGAAACACGATTATTTTAAATAAACATGAAAGAAATTGTTCGTAAAATTCAATTAAATTTTCAATTAAAATTATTAAAAAAAGTTTTATTATTTTAAAAAAATTCAAAAAAAATTTTCAAACAAATTTAATTAGGATTTTTATTAATTTTTATAAAATTCTTCACAAGAATTCAATTATTTTCATTAGTAATAAAAATTCTTCGAATTCGATTCTTCGATCATTTGAAGAATTATATCAACATTCTTTTCAATAATTTAATTAATTTAAGAAAAAAAATTATAACATTGTATTAAAATTAAATTCTTCGAAAGAATTCAATTCTTCTAAATACACTTTTAATAAAATTCTTCTCAAAAATTCAATTATTTTTATAGAAATATAATAAATTTTTTCGCAGGGATTCAATTATTTCAAAAAGTCCTAATAAAGTTATATTATTTAATAAAATGCAATTATTTTCTAAAATTTGAATAAATCTTTCAAAGCATTTCAATTATTTTTATAAATATAGTAAAATTCTTTCCAAAAACTCAATTTTTTTAAAAAGAATTTTCATAAAATTTCTTGAAAGAATTAATTCTTTTTTTAATATTCAATATTTTTAAAAAAAAATCAATTATTTTCAAAAATTTTATTAAATTCCTCAATACAATTTAATTTTTTTTTTCTTTTTTTTTTTTTTTTATTATTATTTATTTTTATAGTAAAATTATTTGCAAAAATTTAATATGATTTTAAAAACAATTTTCATAAAATTTCTTGACAAAATTCAATATTTTTCAAAAAAAAAGATTGAATTGTTTTCTAAAATTTTAATAAATCCATCAAAATAATTCAATTACATTTTTATAATAAAATTCTTTGTGAAAATTCAATTTTATTTTTAAAAGAATTTTAATAAATTTTCTGTAAAGAATTAAATTCTTTTAAAAAGAATTTTAATAAATTTTCTGTAACATATTATTACAGCTTAGAAAATACAAACAACTTTTCTTTAGAACATTTTTTTATAGGAAGTCAACTATCGAAGTTAAACTCTTTATTTAAAAAAACTCAAAAATACCAAAATAACGCTAAAAATAAAAAAAATTTTCAAAGAAAAAGTACACTTTACTAAAGAAATTATTGGTAGGAATAAAATAAGTAAACTGTAGGTACTTCATTAATTTGTAAAATAGTAATTTAATTTCCAATTACAATTACTTTACTTACTATTCATTTTTACATCTAGAAAAATTTATGTTATTCTTATAAAAGTCAACCTATTAATTTGCGGTAAAGTTCTTTCTATTCTGAATGATCGCTGCTACAATTAAAAGAAATAGGAAATTAGTAGTACGATTATAATTATTATAAACAAATGGGTAAAACATTTTAAAGAAAATAGCAAAATCTAATTTTTCAAAATTTCCCCAAATTTCCTTGAAACTTCTTATTCAAGGCTTTTTTGGGGTTGCTAAATACGAATCTAATGTCAGATTTTCAAAATTCAAAATATAGTGGACATTTTTTTTCAAATCTGTTCAAATTCGCTTGAAACATGTTATTCGGGGATTTTTGAGGTCACCATTATGAATTTTTTTAAATCTGACTTCAGATTCGTAATCAGCGACCCCGATTCCCCCCGAGTAGCAAGTTTTCTGTATAAAACATTGGATTTTGATTGTTATTGAATCGGTTTTGATTTTGATTTGAAAAATTTTATCGTGGCCCTGAATAAAAAGAGTTTTCTCGTCTTGGTTCTTTCAATTTATTAAGTTGAAAACAATTTATTGCAAAGCGACCAATTTTATCAAAAAACTAAACAAGTTTTTATATTATCTTGAGCGATATTAATTTTTGTTGTTTTAGCAAATTAATTATTATTTTTAGGAATGAGAATATTATACTCAGTATTATGTTCACTTTTTCTTAGTTCACGGTGTGATAACAATTTTCTTTCTATTTCACTTAAAATTGCATTTGTTTATAAAAGAAAATTATTAAAAAATAGAAAAAAAAGTTTTAAATTTAATGTAGATTTCATATTTTTGTATAAAAATGCCTAATATTACATTGATATATATTTTACAACATTGCATGATTATTTGTTGAAAACTAATCTTTTAACCTTCAGATTATTTGAAAGTCGTCGAATAATTAAATTTTCAACTTTTTGCTACTAGAAAACGATTGTCATAATATTTTAAAACAGGTGTGCAAATAAATATGATTATCGATTTTTAACATGCAATAAAATTTTGACTAACAAAAGATATAAAAACGAATTTATTACCGCAACAATAAACTACTTACATCGTCGTCTTCGAACACAAAAAAATTTATAATTAATTTTTCAGAATAAAATGAAATAAATATAATAATTGCCATTCTAGTATATTAATTTACTTTTCCAACAGTTTTTATCTTTTAACATCCGCTTTTTTTAATTCTTTTAAAATTTTTTAACTTTCATAAAAATGAAAGTATGGCTAAAAGATTTAAAAGTATGGAAAATTAATATATAATAAAATTAAGATATTAATAATAATAATTATAAATAAAATTACAAATGTGTATCATATTAACAAAATTTATCGATTTGTAACATAATTTATTTCTGTGCTTGCGAATGGTCAGTAAACCACTTGAAAAAATTCGTAGAATCATGAACATTGTGAACTTTACCGTTAAGCATTAGAAATTTTTATAAAATAATCCTTTTTTTAGTAGAAACTTAATTATTTTTAAGACATTTTTAAAAAAATGTCTCGATAAAATTCAATTATTTTTAAAATTTTGATGAAATTTTTCGAAAGAATTGATATTTTATAATCTAAGATTTTAACTGAAATCTATTTTTAAATCAATGTTTATTATGAGAAAATTCTACCAGAATTCAATTATTTAAATACAAATAAAATGCAAATAAAACATTTATTGAATAATTGAATGTTTCTTGTAATTCAATTCCTATTAAAAATTTTATCAACAATTTTTTAAATAATTAAATTCTTTGGACGAATGTTAATAAAATTTTTAAGAATTTTTTCGAGGAATTCGATTAAAATTCTATTGAAAATAATTGAATTCTCCTAAAAAGAATTTTATTACTTTTGAAAATAATTGAAATTTAGCAATGGATTTTATTAAAATATTTGAAAATAATTGAATTTTGTCGAAGAATTTTACTATTTATTTATAAAGATAATTGAAATGTTTACAATGTTTTTTAGATTTTCTGAAAATAATTGAATTTCAGAGAAGAATTTATGCAATGAATGCTTGTAAAATTCTTGACAATAAGTGAATGTCTATGTGGTATTTTATTAAATTTTTTTTTTAAATAATCGAATTCCTAAAAAGCATTTTATTATTTATGGAAATAGTTGAATTCTTGCGAAAGATTTTATTAAAATTTTTCACAATAATTGAATGTCTAAGAAAAAATTAATTATCTTTTAAATATAATTGAATTCTTTTGAAGAATATTGTTATTTATGAAAATAATCGAATTTTTTTTCAAAATGCCTCAAAATAATTGAATATTTGAGAATAATTTTGTTATTTATCTTTAATAATTGAATTCTTTCGAAGAATTATTTATACGTAAATAATTAAATTATTGTGAACACGTGAACAGTGAACACGTGTTGTATAATACATGGTAATCGTTACAATTTTTTTATGAATTTTGTAAAATATCTCTCAATAAACATAATTTTATTTCCCTAATAATAAAAAAAAGTATTATAAGAAAAACATTTTTATTTCAAAATTTTAATTTTTGCTTTTTCGTGAGATACTTTTATTATTTTTTATCTTTGTAAAAAAATTTAATTAAATTTATATTTTTTTTATGTCTATATGTTATGTGTGACAGATATGAGAGTAATACTTTAAATAGAGGCGAATAGAGGGAATTTTTTCTCTATTGCAACCAGGTGCGTTGAAATCTGCACAACAACGGAAATTGGTAAGAGAAATGTATAATTTTACTATATTTCAAAATATCAGTATTTTTTTAATAATTAGTTTTTTTAAATACTATAAGCAAAAATTTAATTTACTCGTTCATGCTCACATGCAAAACTTTATAATTATTAATTTACATTTATATTTAAATTCAAATATTTGAATGTAAACTTATAATTATTGTATATAAGAATTTAAATAATTTTATAAGGATAATTTCTAGTCTCACTTATATAGAAAAATTTATGTTATTCTTATAAAAGTCAACCTATTAATTTGCGGTAAAGTTCTTTCTATTCTGAATGATCGCTGCTACAGTTAAAAAAAATAGGAATAAATTAGTAGTACGATTATAATTATTATAAACAAATAGGTAAAACATTTAAAAGAAAATAGCAAAATCTAATTTTTCAAAGTTTCCCCAAATTTCCTTGAAACTTCTTATTCAAGGCTTTTTTGGGGTTGCTAAATACGAATCTAATGTCAGATTTTCAAAATTCAAAATATAGTGGACATTTTTTTCAAATCTGTTCAAATTCGCTTAAAACATGTTATTCGGGAATTTTTGGGGTCACCATTAGGAATTTTTTTTAAATCTGACTTCAGATTCGTAATCAGCGACCCCGATTCCCCCCGAGTAGCAAGTTTTCTGTATAAATTTGAGCAATTCTGAAAAAAATGTCCGCCATATTGGATCCGCCATTTTGAATTTTCAAGATTTTGAAAATTTGACTTCAGATTGATAATCAGCGACACCAAAAGCCCCTGCACAACCCAGTCATATAAAAATGATTTTATATTTCACGAAACAAAGTTTTACAAGATGGGAATCGAGCACTGCATCTTGTGCCCTAAAATGTTTTTCCATTTATTGTTTAGCTATATATACATTTTAAAAAATATGAAGAAACAAAAATTTTTTTTTAATTTAATGCCACGGAAATGCCCTATTTCATTATTATTCTTATTAATTTTGGAAAGTTAGAAATTTTGGAGAAAGTTTTTTTTTTATTTTTTGAAAAATAATTTGGGGGGGGACTTGGGATTGAACGCGGGTTTGACGAAAGGAAACAAAAACAATACCAACCTAACCAACTGAGCTAAACGATCAACTACTGAAACAAAAAAAAAAAACTTTCTCTTAAGTAAAAATATGATTTCTCGTAAAAATGACTTTTCACAAAATTGTCAATTCGTAAATATGTTGATTCGGAAAAGTGACATTTTGTTATAATAACAGTTCATACCTCATCTCCGAGTTTAAGATTTTGTGGATTGCAATTTTTTGGCATAATAAATTTTTGACTTTTCTTTTGCTAAAATCAAATTTTCTCTAGCGAATATTTCTATCATTTCATAAAGTCTTGTTATTGAATCTGTTAAATATTGATCGTAACAAGATTCAAATTTTTCGTGCCACACTTGGTACTTTCATGAATGCAAACATAGCTAATTCTAATCAATCATCCCATTCTTCATTTTTATTGATAAATTGTTTTAAATATTCTTCTAAAACATGGTAAGATCTTTCGATTGATCCCTTAGACTGAGGATGAAAAGCGGTTGTTTTAAACTGTCGTATTTTAAATCTTTTTGTTACTCTACTCATTAAATTGCTTAAAAAGTTTGTTCCCTGCTCTATTAACACTCCTTCAGGTGATCCAAAAATACAAATAAATCTTTTAATAAATGCATCAGCTAATATTGTACTTGCTTGATGATTTGGAAGTGCGATTGCTAATGAATATTTAGTTAAATTGTCTTGTATTGTTAATAAATATTAACTTCCGTTTTTAGTTTTCGGTAATGAACCAACAATGTTGATTGGTGTTCACTGGTGTGTCTGTAATAACCATTAGATCTTTTGTTTTGACTCTAACAAATTTTTTCTTAATTGACATTGAAGGCAACTTTGAATATATTTTTGAATATTATTTTTTATATTTTCTCAATAATAATTTTGACGTATTCAACCATAAGTTTTAGTTACCCCTTTATGTTCTCCAACTGAGCTTGAACGAACTTCTTCAATTAACTGTATATAATCTTCTTTCGTGGGATATTTTGTATATCCATTGCATATAACAACTTTTGCAAATGAATTTTTAAAAATTGATTTTATCATTGATAAGATTTCGTTCCAATGTACGTTATTTATTTGGACTGTCTTTGCAATACTTATGCCTTTCAATTTTAGTTCTTCGAATAAATTTTTCATTTAAATAATTAGTAGATTTAATTCTTCTTACTGTATCAGATAAATTTTCTTTTATTTCATTTTCTACTAGCGACATACACCTCGCTCGGTTGTCATCTTATTTATTTCTCCTTACATATATATTTATTACTACACATTATTATTATAATATTTGAAATTTTATTATTTATTGAATAGCATCTATATTGTTAATATATACATATAAGTAGCATATGTACATAATAATATTAAGGGTTCATACCACTTTGTCATCTTCAAAAAAGCAAAAATTTTTTTAATTAAGCATTTCGAAAGTAAAATATGTCAAAAATGTGGTGTAAAATTTTTAGAAAGATCCCAGCACTCAAAATATATTTTTTTCAATGCTATTTGAGCGCGTACACGGCTATTTAAGTATAGAACACAAACTAAACGCGTTTTTCTCAAAACCACATTTTTCCATGCTGCGGGATGTTTTTCTCAGAAACTACTGGACCGATTCTCAAAAATTTTTTACGAAAATCTTCGTCACATGGGTGGGTATCGCCGGAACTAGAATTATTTAAAAATATTAATTTTTACTATTTTTTTAAACCGAAAAACTGCCAAAAAAAACTTTAATTTTCGAAAAAAAAATTTAAATTGCCGCCATTTTGTTATTTTTGCATAAAAATTAAAAATTCTAGTTCGGGCGATAGGCACAGTCCTAGTGAAGATATATTAATTTGAATTTTGTTTTTTAGATTTTTCTAATCTGAGAAATCAATCCCGCAGCTGGCATCGGTATTTTTAGCAGATCTAAAATTATTGTTAAATTTTAAATAAACAAATAATATTTTTTAAATAAAATAAGGTTTTTTATAAAGTTAAAGAGTGTATTTATTGAACTAAAAAAAATGCAGATTAATATAATCCATAGGAATCGTAAAAAAAATGCTAGAAAATAGCTTCATTTTCAAGCGTGTAAAGTGGTATGAACCCTTAATTTTGTATATAATTGCATATTATTAAATTAATAATTGAGTTCTTTTGATGAATTTTAATCTAATTTTTAAGAATAATTTCAATAGTTTCCAAATGGCGTTGAAAATGCTGTCTTATAAGAATCTCTAGGATCCATTTTGATTTTATGAATACTTTGACGCCAAGTCAAAAACTGAAAAATATTGAGCATTTCCGAGTTGGTCAAGTAGGTCCATAATATTAAGGAGTGGGTCAAATTGACCTACTGTGCGTTCATTTAGCTTCCTGAAGTCTAAAACTAATCTCCATTTTTTATTCCCTTGTGAGTCACTTTTCTTTTTGGTACCATCCATATTGGGTGTATTGTACGGTGAGTCTGAATGTTTAATCATTTTTTACTTTAACCTTTACTCGTTAAATTTGTGGTATTGTTTCTTCTTGGTTTTTGAGAAAAATTTCGTTGTTGATTTTGGAAAAAATTTTGTTGATGATTTTGATTTTGGTATGAAGTTCGAAATTGATTTTGTGGTATGTTTCTAAACTAATTTTGTGATGTGTTTCTAAATTGATTTTAAAACTGCCCAGGCGCGAAAGACCAATGCTGACGATGGATTGAAGCTTGATTCAGTCTTGAACGCCCAGCGTGGGTAACCCAGTGTTGAAGCAGTAGATTTTGTTCGATCAGGATTTTCGTAAAAATTTTGACTTTGAAATCTAATATTAAACATTAGATTTTGATTGTTATTGAATCAGTTTTGATTTTGATTTGAAAAATTTTGTCGTGGCCCTGAATAAAAAGAGTTTTCTCATCTTGGTTCTTTCAATTTATTAAGTTGAAAACAATTTATTGCAAAGTGACCAATTTTTTCGATAAACTAAACAAGTTATTATATTATCTTGAGCGATATTAATTTTTGTTGTTTTAGCAAATTAATTATTATTTTTAGGAATGAGAATATTATACTCAGTATTATGTTCACTTTTTCTTAGTTCACGGTGTGATAACAATTTTCTTTCTATTTCACTTAAAATTGCATTTGTTTATAAAAAAAAATTATTAAAAAATAGAAAAAAAAGTTTTAAATTTAATGCAGATTTCATATTTTTGTATAAAAATGCCTAATATTACATTGATATATATATTTTACAACATTGCATGATTATTTGTTGAAAAATAATCTTTTAACCTTCAGATTATTTGAAAGTCGTCGAATAATTAAATTTTCAACTTTTTGCTACTAGAAAACGATTGTCATAATATTTTAAAACAGGTGTGCAAATAAATATGATTATCGATTTTTAACATGCAATAAAATTTTGACTAACAAAAGATATAAAAACGAATTTATTACCGCAACAATAAACTACTTACATCGTCGTCTTCGAACACAAAAAAATTTATAATTAATTTTTCAGAATAAAATTAAATTAACTATAATAATCTTCGTATTCTTCCGGAATTCCAGATCTCTGTCCACACCTACTGAAGTTAGACTTTTGTGGATTCTTTTGTTTTATTTCTAGGTTTGACATTTTTTTGTATACATTTTGTACAATATATTTTCAAGGTTATTGGAAATAAAAATTTATCGCAAGAATTCAAATACTTTGAAAAGTAATAAAATACTTTGCAAAAATTAAATTATTTACAAATTTTTTAAAAAAATTTCTACAATTAAATTATCTTTATAAATAGATAACAAAATTCTTCTAAAGTATTCAATTATTCTAAAAAATTTTAATAAAATTATTGAACAATTTATTTATTTTTGTAATTAAATAATTGAATTCTCGTAAAATTTTCTAATAAAAATTTATTTAAAAATAAATTTCGTTTAAAATTTTAGATAATAATAATTTAAGTAATATAAATTTATAGAAATAATTGAATTTTGAAAATGTTAGTAAATTAAAATCTTTGAAAATTGAAATTTTTTGTACTTTTAACTAATAATTAATTTAAAGAAGAACTTTAGTTAAACATTCTTGAAAATAATTCTAGAAAATAATAATGGAATTTAAATGATAAAAATAATTTAGAAAAAATTAGAGTAACAATATCGTTATATAAAATGATAATTTTATCACTAGGTTATCTTTAATTCTTAAAAAAAAATAAATTGATCACTCCGAATCAAAGACTTCTCTATATTTAAAAAAATATTCTTATAAGTTTTTAAATTTTAAAATTTTTTTAAAAATCTTAATTCCTACAGAAAAATGATAATAAGTAAATATTTATTTTTAAAAATGAAGTTATTTGTATTTTTGAATAATTTTTCAATTAAGAAAATTCGTAAATAATAGTATAGAAATTTTTTTGTGTGTATCTATCTTATAATTTTTAGAGTGAATCAGAATATTCTTTATAATCAAGAAAAAAGTCAAAATTCTTTCTAGAAATCAGAGCAAAACAAAATTAAATATTTGTGGTATTAAAAAATTTAAAATTATTTAAAAATGAAAAATCTTTTATTTTTATTCTCAAAAATTTTGAAATTTTATTAAGTAGAAATTTGTTTATATATATAATGCAACCAAAATAATATACCTCTTAAGGTAGTATTCATACCGCGCGTAAAAATGAAAGTATGGCTAAAAGATTTAAAAGTATGAAAAATTAATATATAATAAAATTAAGATATTAATAATAATAATTATAAATAAAATTACAAATGTGTATCATTAACAAAATTTATCGATTCGTAACATAATTTATTTCTGTGCTTGCGAATGGTCAGTAAACCACTTGTAAAAGAGTCATTCGTAGAATCATGAACATTGTGAACTTCACCGTTAAGCATTAGAAATTTGTATAAAATAATTAAAACTAATAAAATAATCCTTTTGTCAAATACTGATGAAATAAATTTACGACTTATTTTGAGGTATAACCACGTTCGTTCTGTCAAGAATTATTATTTTAACGATAATACTAACAATCGTTAATAAAACATGTCAACTTACGGACAACTGTGTATTTGGATTGCGATTTTAACCATTCTGTCAACATGTTTTGATGATGGAGTTAATGCCTCTCCATTTAAAAATCATGGAGGTATGTTTAAATAAAATTTATCGTTTACAAAAGATTTAAAAGTTAATCTGTTAATTCTTTTTTATGATACTAATGCTTTTGCAGATACTTCTAATTCTTTTTTTATATCCCACATGTAGAAAAATGGCGCTTTTAGATAGCTGACGACAGGGAGTAAAGTCACTCATTTATTCGACCATATGAAAATGGCGTCCATTTTCTCCCATGTGCAAACATAACCGCTGATCCCATGCGTTATTTTTGCCCAAGGGAGAAAACGGCCGCCATTTTCATATGGTCGAACAAATGAGTGACTTTACTCCCTGTCGTCAGCTATCTGAAATCGCCACTTTTGTGCATTAGGAATAAAAAATATCGTAAGTAACACGGGAATAAAGGCAGCCAATTTGTTTACGATGATTTTTGTGACACTCGTTACGGTCTCGGGGCGCCTACGGCGCCCTTGACCTCCAAAAATCACAAAAATCACCGTAAACAAATGGCCGCCTTTATTACACCCTTGTTGCTTAATATACTATTCTTCATCTCCCAGTAAAAAAAAGTATTCAGAATAGAGAAAAAGTATTGGTGGAGACGTTCGGTGAATGCGTTTTCGCGACAAAACCGTATTGGTGGGTTACGGTGAATCCATTTTGCTTACCGTGAATACTTTTTTTTTAAACTTTCGATTTAAAGATTCCTAAGCAAAGTTGAGAATATTTATAAAGAGCGTAAGTGACCTGAAGTATAAAAATGACGACTGCGAGAAGGAAATAAGAAATTTTGAGAAAAAACGAAAACTTAAATGTGACAAATATGACATCACCTACAACATATGATGATGAAAAGGAACATTGACGATACCGACAGAAACTTGAGAAATCCAAGTAAATGTATGTGAAACAGTAAGTTCCGCCGGTAATGTCAAAGTTGCTTTTAACCCTTTCACAGTGTTTGACGTCTATAGAGGCAAAAATAATTCGTGCCCCCAGTGTGTATGACCGCTATAGCGGCATCGAAAAAAAAGATATATAAAAGTTAACGAATCTTGCTAAAAATGCCTACTCGGGGGTTTTCGGGGTCGCTGATTACGAATCTGACATCAGTTTTTCGAAATTCAAAATGGCGGATCCAAGATGGCGGAATTTTTTCAAAATTCGTCGAATTTGCTTGAAACTTGTTACTCGGGGGTTTTAAGGGTCGCTGATTACGAATCTAAAATTAGTTTTCCAAAATTCAAAATGGCGGATCCAATATGGCGGACAACGAAATAAAAAATTGATCAGATTGGCTTGAAACTGAATACTTGGGGATTTTCAGGGTCGCTGATTACGAATCTGTCATTATTTTTTCAGGATATTTATCGAAATTTGATTTCACCAAAAATTATCATACTGATGTCAGATTAACCAGTTTCAAACAAATTCAATAAATTTTTAAAAAATTTCCGCCATATTGAACCAGATATTTTGAATTTTGAAAAACTGATTTCATATTCGTAATTAGCGACCCCAAAAACCCCCGAGTATTCAGTTTCAAGCCAATCTGGTCAATTTTTTATTTCGTTGTCCGCCATATTGGATCCGCCATTTTGAATTTTGGAAAACTAATGTTAGATTCGTAATCAGCGACCCTTAAAACCCCCGAATAACAAGTTTCAAGCAAATTCGACGAATTTAAAAAAAAATTCCTCCATCTTGGATCCGCCATTTTGAATTTCGAAAAACTGATGTCAGATTCGTAATCAGCGACCCTAAAAACCTTAGGGTACCAAGTTTCATAAAAATCCATTAAAAAATTTTTCAACACACTTTTGGCCCAAACAGTGGAAATCTCGTTGACAGCCAAGGGGTTCAATAGTTTGTGTAAATATATATATATAAATATAAAAATATAATATATGTAAAATATATTATACATATATAAAAATATAAACCCCAAAAGAATCAAATATCTATTTATAACCACATTCGTAAACTTTTAAATTTTTAGTTGACATCTTGAAGTCGCCATTTCGAATTATAAAATTTTAACCAAATATTCTAATTCAGTATCTTCAAAAATCCCCATATGCGCATTTTTAGCCAAATCCGAAAACTTTAAAATGTTTTCGGTCGCCATTTTGAAGCCGCCATTTTGAATTTTAAAATTTTAACCAGATATTCGAAATCAGCGACCCCAAAAACCCCCAAGTGAGTATTTTTAGTCAAATACGGAAACTTTTAAATTTTTAAGCCGCCATTTTGAATTTTTAAATTTTGATAAAATATTCGGATTCAGCGACCCCGAAAACATAAAATATAATAATATCAAGTAATTACAAAAAACAATTTTTTTGCACATTTGTGTCACGAAAAGCTTATTTTGACTATACTGCTAAGGGGTTAATCATCATACGCTGTAGGCACAGAAAAGCATATGGTAATTGATCAACATTTGACAATCTGTTTGTCTCATTTAATTTTTCGTTTTTTCTCAAAATATCTTATTTCCTTCTCGCAGTCGTCATTTTTATACTTCAGGTCACTTACGCTCTTTATAAATATTCTCAACTTTGCTTAGGAATCTTTAAATCGAAAGTTTTTAAAAAAAAAGTATTCACGGTAAGCAAAATGTATTCACCGTAACCCACCAATACGGTTTTGTCGCGAAAGCGCATTCACCGAACGTCTCCACCAATACTTTTTCTCTATTCTGAATACTTTTTTTTTACTGGGCTTCTAATGAAAGGGGTTTGTTTAAGTTAATTTAATTAATACTTTTGTTTATCTAAAAAAATTTTTGCGACATATCGAAAAATCCCTACATGGTCTCTACTAGATTATAAATTAAAGATACTCTGAAAAATTAAAAGCTGATAAAAATTTGTATCCGCTAGCGCAAGTTTATGTATATACATGAATTTTAAACCTGGTATATAATTATAATTTTTCAGACAGAAGCTCTTATGAAAATAGTATGTATAAACTTAAGTATTTCTATAAAAACTGTTAATTAATTACTTCTTTTTCGTTGTATATATGAATATAATATTCAACATTAATTTAACGGTGTTCGATGGTCTCTGCAATCTACGCGTATAGAAATACATTTATATCTATATACCAAATTTTAGCTCTCTAGGTCAAAATATAGTTTATACAACTCAGGCGTATTATGGTCACTTTATCTACCTGTACAGGCGCGTACTAAGTTCTCCCTTATAACCCAGCAGTCAATAATGGTTACTTTATTGACCAGCTGGGTTATATGGGAGAACTTAGCATGCACCGGTACAGGTAGCATAGAGTAACCATAATACGCCTTTGTTGTATAAAGCAAAGTATGGGACAAGGGAGGTAACCTCGTTTATGACCTCGCACAATATTGAAAAACTCTTCTTCGCACTCGCTTCTCTCGTGCTACGACTCGTTTTTCAATATTGTGCTCGGTACATAAACTCGGACGTACCTCCCTTGTTACATAATGTACTATTAACCACCAGGGGGGGGGGACATTACAATCGATGCACTTTTCGTAAAAATATTATTCCTTAATTAATGGACACTTCAACATCGAACACCCTTAAAATGAAATGAACAGTGTAATAAAAAATCTTAATTATCTTTTTGTCATACACTTGATGAAGAAATTGTTGGACCTCACGCTCCACAGCACCGAAACTTTCCTAAAAATTTATTAAATATTTACTTGCAATATTCGTCATATTTAACTGAAAAGTTTAGTGAAAATTGTGTAAAGATTTAAATGTCCCGATTAAATAAATGTTTAGCGCGAAGCTTTCCTGAACATTTCCTGAACTTGAAATTAGATCTTCGCATAATTATAATTATGCGAAGATTTTATTGAAATGTTCAGGAAAGCTTCGCGCTAAACATTTATTTAATCGGGACATTTAAATCTGTACACAACACTTTCAATAAACATTGCAATTAAATATTCCGAAATTGCAAGTAAATATTTAATAAATTTTTAGAAAAGTTTCGGTGCTGTGGGGGCGGTTTTTCTCATTTAAGTAAGTTTAATTAAGTTTATAATAAATTTATGTACACTACCGTCCACGAGTATCAGGACGATTACATTCCACTCTATGAAAAAACATGCCATCACTTTTTCAATCATATCTCGGAATTAAAAGGAGATACAAAATAAACTTTAATACAGTTAGAAAGCTGATTAAATTTTGCGTAAAATAAGCTGTCTTTGAAGTCATTTCGTTAACTATTTGAGAGAGAAAACAAGGACGAATTTATGCTGGAGAATAATGAATAATGATGTTTCACGAGTAATATAAAGAAACTCAAAAGTTCATCGTTCCCCCGCATGAATTTATCCCTGTTTTCTCTCTTATTTTCTGCCGCGCGAATCCATAATCGAGTCGTCACAGTTGAATTTCAATGCACTAATCGGTCGAATCACGGCTTTACATTTTTAATGATATATCGAAGACGGATTAACCTTTTTTAATTTTCGAAGGCATATTTTAAAGCTGAAATTCTAACGAAGATTTCTGCGTTTTTAGATTAATGTTATCTAAATTTTTCTAGATTTTTGAAAAAGTTGAAGTCAAGAGACAAAAATGAGAAAATTTTATCATTTTTTTTATTTCTTTCTCACTCTACAACTCGACAAATAGTTAACAAAATCACTTCAAAGACGGCTTATTTTACGCAAAATTTAATCAGCTTTCTAACCGTATTAAAGTTTATTTTGTATCTCCTTTTATTTCCGAGATATGATTGAAAAAGTGATGGCATGTTTTTTCATAGAGTCGAATGTAATTGTGATTTCTAGATTGATTTTGACACCCACTGTGGTGGAGGAGAAATATAGTATGCAAAATAGCGTGACATGGTTTATGAATGGTCCCCCTAAACAAAATATTGAAGATAATCTGGTAAAATTCTTTTTTATAACATTAATTATTTTGCAGGTGCTTATAATAATGGACCTTCATCTTCTCAAGGAAGAGGTACGATTAACTGATTTTTTTTATTCTTTATGCTTATTTCTTATTTCGATAATTTTCTAGTTCGACTTTTTTCAATTCGACCTTTTTATGCTGTTTTTTTAGAAAGGATTACTTAATTAATAAGAGTAATATAATATTAAAATTGTAATTATTTTTCTTTTAACAAATGCTCTGCAGCAACTTACAGTAATTATAACAGAGTTAAGTTTAATAAAAGCTTCTATAGATCGAACCGTTGCTATTTGATGACTCATAATAATTTGACTGTCAGATTGTGATCTTTTATTTGTCTTTGATGTTTTCTTTAATATTACTCCCTCTGAATTTATTTGTTTTTAAAACATAAAAATGAAGACCTCCACGGACCCCAGTAGCAAAATGTATATTAAAGCTGCAACAGTCGGTCTAACCATGGCCCAGAGTTCGGCCGACCAAGAAAGTTTAAGTCATTTAAACTGCATTTGACAAAGTTTTGCCAACCGTTGGGCCAACCGTGGCCCAGAGTTCGGCCAACCAAGAAAAATCAAGTCAATTAAACTGCGTTTCACAGAGTTTTGCCAACCGTTGGGCCAACCGTGGCCCAGAGTTCGGCCAACCAAGAAAGTTTAAGTCATTTAAACTGCATTTGACATAGTTTTGCCATCCGTCGGGCCAACCGTGGCCCAGAGTTCGGCCGACCAAGAAAGTTTAAGTCATTTAAACTGCATTTGACATAGTTTTGCCATCCGTCGGGCCAACCGTGGCCCAGAGTTCGGCCGACCAAGAAAGTTTAAGTCATTTAAACTGCATTTGACATAGTTTTGCCAACCGTCGGGCCAACCGTGGCCCAGAGTTTGGCCAACCGAAACTGAAAGTCTTTTAAACTACGTTTGGATGAGTTGTGCCAACCTTGGCCCCCAAGTTGGCCCGACGGTTGGTTAAACTCTGCATTTAATGGTTGGCTTGCAAAGTCGGGCCAACTGTGGGCACTAGTACTTGCCAAAGTTGGGCAATCTCTGGCAACCAAAACTTCGCTTGCCAAAGTTAGGCCAACCTTGGGCCAACCTTCAAACTCTGGCGGCCAACCTAAATTCGCACCTGGGTTTCTGAAATATGACATTTCGTAGATTTAAAGGTTATGTCTCATGAGAATTCGAGTAAACGCGTTTTATGTCACTTGATAATTTGAGTAATGAAAATTATGACAAATAAAATTTCGATAAATGAAATTTCTTAAATATGACATTTCGAAGATTTGAAGGTTATGTCACATGAGAATTCAAGCAAATGCGCTTTATGTCACTTGATGATTCGAGTAAATGAACATTATGACAAATAAAATTTCGATAAATGAAAGTTATGTAATATAATATTTCGAAGGTTTGAAAATTATGTCAAATGGCAATTCGGAGGATTAATAATTATGACAAATAGTCATTCGGAAAAACAAATGGTATGTCAAAAAATTTTTAGACATATTAAAAATTATATTAAAAAACAATTCGACTATTTAAATAATAGGATAAAGAATAAATCGATAAATTAAAAATTATGTTGAATAAAATTTCGAAAACTGAAAATTATGCGAAATGATGTTTCGATGATAAGAATTTCGATGTTTTGAACATTAGGAAATTGAAATTTGAGGAATAATCATGCGCCCCATTTTTATTGCAATCAATTTTTTAATTATAGACTGTTGCTATTTGGTGACTCTTGTAACAAACACGACTTTATCTCAAAATTAAATTTAACAAATTAAAAGCGATTCGAAATATTAAATAAAAAATGTTCAGAAAATTCAAGGATTAGTATATTAAATTTGAAATATGATTGTAAAAATGAAATTATATAAACAAAAATCGAAATACACGTCAATGACAAAAGAATTAACCTTTAAAGTGCTAAGTGTTGGAAAATCACGCTCAGTGCTAACCCCGGTCTGTCAGACCGCTATTCCCTTTTGACAGTTTTTTAGTCATTTATAATTTTTAAAAGACTACTATTATAAATATTTTTTACTTTTTAACAAAAAAAGTCATTTCTGTATTATGCATTTATTTATTTGATTTATTTTGTAAATGCAGTATATGAGAACTGTCAGTAAAACTAGCTGCGCGTCAAGTTGCGCAGACGTTACTCATGGGAATATACTGGAATATACTTTCACTTAAAGCTAACCCCGGTCTCACAGACCGCTATACTTCAAATATTTATTTATATTAAAAAATTTAACGAATAAAATTTTTTGAAAAAGTTGTCTCCTAACAGATTTTTATAAAATATGAAGCTTCTAAAAAGTTCAAGTTCTTATTATACTTTGAAAAAAAGTTACAAGCAAAGAAAATTTTAATAGCGGTCTGCCAGACCGGCATAGCACTTTAAAGGTTAAATTTATTTATGATCAATCAATAACTTGTTTAATCAATTTAGAGATGTCAAAGCGTACACACGCATATCACAATTATTTTTAAAGATTTGCAAAATTAAACAGGGGCTCGAGCCACGACGCAAAATTAAAATGCAAGAATATAACATAAAATACAATAATACATAAAATACAAAATTAAAACACATACAAAACCATTGGACTTAGCCAAGTTCAATATTTAAATAATGGTAACACTCAAAAGAGTGCACCTTGGTGTCAATTTTCAATGAAATATTAATCAAAATAAAATAGACTTATCGATCGTCGCCTTCGTAATCACAATGGAAACGTTGACACTGGGTTGACGGAGTTTGGGAAGCAATCCAAATTTCAGACAAATTTATGCATAAATGATTTAAATGGTCGAGATCATCCCTCGAGTTAAATTTCATTCGTCCACGACATCCAGGTATAGGCTTGGCCAGTTTGACGCCAAGAAGACCCAAGTAGCACGTAATATTGGGAACATTCCAGCAATATGCCACAACATTGAGGCAATATTGGTAATGTTAAGGCAATGTTCCCAATATCGCTGTAATATTACGTGCTACTGGGGGATATTCTCTGGAATCACCCGTAGAATGCCACGATTCCTCGACCTCCTCAATCCCGTCAGTCACACGCAATTTGACTTCGGCCGAATATTAATTAAAAATGCCACAATAAATAATTATATTTAAAAAAATCAATATAAAAATATTTTAGATAAATAATGAA
The DNA here is from genome assembly GCF_015476425.1 of Leptopilina heterotoma. Classification (NCBI taxonomy): domain Eukaryota; kingdom Metazoa; phylum Arthropoda; class Insecta; order Hymenoptera; family Figitidae; genus Leptopilina; species Leptopilina heterotoma. Next base: position 4,728,955 of record NW_025110842.1, read on the forward strand.
TTTTTACTCCCACTAAACAATTTTACCTCTAGGTCGTCGGCGACACACGTAGATGTATGGCGCGTAGTCTTATAATTTTGATAGCGAACGAACGATAAAATGAGGTCGAAGAATCGTGAAAAATCTCTTTTATTACGTGAATCAAAAAACCCCCCCCAGAATTCACCCCCATCAGGATTGCTTCCCTCACCTCGAACCTTTTGGCGGGCATTCTTGGACAAGACGCGGCGCTAATCAAACCCTCTCACGGGTTTTCTAAGAAACATTAACCGGAAAAATTAAATGCAAATCTTACACACATCTAACCCTTTCACTCTTATAATAATTTGACTGTCAGATTGTGATCTTTTAAAATAATAAAAATTAATAATAAAATAATAAAACTTTTTCTAATTTGATGAGAAAATTACTGGTTTGGAATAAAATTTTTGGCTTATTCCCGGTTTTTCCCGGTCAATACATATATATGTATGTAGGGGAGACTGGGGCGAAAAGTTAAATTTTGCATAAATGATTTTTTTTGGCAATATAAGCCGCTTAGATGCAAATATTTGTATATCAATATTGTAGGGCAACTTGTCCTCTACAACTTTCAATAAAAAAGTTCCTGATATTTTCGCAAAAAATACATGTTTTGTCCTTTTTTGAAAATTTTGTTTTTTTTTAACTTTTCGCCCCATGCTGGGGCGAAAAGTTAAATTCTATTTTTAGCCTACTAAAACTATTTTCTGATAGATGATAAGTAGTAGATAAGTTAAAGTATACGTAAACTAGTAATTTAGTAAATAAAAGTTTTTTGTTTATTTCATAAAAACTTTAGAATATTTGTAAAGTTAAAAAATTGAAATTTCAAAAAAAAAAAAAAATTTTTTGGTTTATTTCACGTGAACGGTCTTATTTTTTGACAGAGTACTTGCCCAATGTCAAATAAATCATGTTTAAACAAATAAACACAAAAAAATAAAAAAAAAATTTTAACAACATGTAAAAATACATTTAACTTTTCGCCCCACCCATTATTTAACTTTTCGCCCCAGGGTGCGTTTTTGGCTTTAACAACAAATATAAAAAATCTGACTAAAATATTTAGCAAATACTTTTAGGTATCTCTTCAGGGGACCCAAATAAGGATCTAAAAAAATCGCGATGAGAATAAATTCAAAAAATATACTTAAAAGTTGATATTTTCTTTTTCGAAAAAATTTTCAAAAGTAGGTTGAAAAAAAACTTTCAATATCGACACCACAAAAATAAACAGAATTGCACACAACTCCGGACATTTATTTAGAGTGATAACACCCTTCTATAATTAAAATTCCAATGCTCTAACTATTTTCGTTCAAAAGATAATGAATTTTAACGGTTTTGGCAGTTTAACTTTTCGCCCCAGTCTCCCCTATACTACTTTTTTTGCCACCGAGGCTACTATTTCCTACTTTTTTTGGCATCGAGGCTACTTTTTCCTACTTTTTTAAAACTCATAATTAAGTGCGAAGCCTGAATGCCCTTAACGAATTTAAAAAAATTCTGACCCTTAGAGGACGCACCAATATTAAAATTGTAATTATTTTTCTTTTAAAAAATGCTCTGCAGGAAGTTACAGTAATTATAACAGAGGTAAGTTTAATAAAAGCTTTTATAAATCGAACCGTTGCTATTTGATGACTCATAATAATTTGACTGTCAGATTGTGATCTTTTATTTGTCTTTGATGTTTTCTTTAATATTACTTCCTCTGAATTTTTTTTGTTTTTAAAACATAAAAATGAAGACCTTCACGGAACAACGATCTATATGGCACATTTAAAAATGCTTATGCAATTTTCAACTTTGAATTGCCATAAATCGTTACTCCAACTATAATATCTAATGAAAATAAGTACATTTCATTCTCTATTTATTTAATTACACTATTTCATTCATTTAGGCTAAAAATTTAATAATACGTGCTCATATTTTCACTACAATTGCATTTATGTAAAAATTGTGCCATAGATCGTTATTCCGTGGAGGTCTTCAAATAATCAATTTTAACGAATTTAAAAAAAATTCTGAGCTAAAGAGGACGCACTAATATTAAAATTGTAATTATTTTTCTTTTAATAAAGAAACTGATGTTCACACATATAATAATAAACGTAAGTTAAAAAAATTTTCTGATTGAAAATATATGAAAGCCATATATTATATATAATATCAATATGAAAATTGTAATTATTAATTTTTTTATTCTATTAAATTTTAAAGAAGGTGGATTTAATGGCGGTTTTAGTAAGTTTAATTAAAGTATTTATTAATATAATAAATCTTAATGTGAATTAACGGGAAGGTGTTACTTTAAATATATTTAAGTTGTGCAGTATAAAAAATTTGTACACCAATTTGAAAATTATAACAAAAATTTGTTTTCAGTCTATCCTGCTAAGGACTCCAATCGAGGTGGTACGTATTATATTATGAATATTAATAAGTAGGTAACTATTCCTTTTTGTTAAATTATAATCCAAGACGTGTCCTCTTTTAAATCGCTAAGTCAAGCAAATTTTAATTGCAATTTTCTTCAGATTGTATATATAGAGATTTATAAATCAGTAGATTAAGTATAGCGTCTAATATTATGTTATTTAGAAAAATCTCATAATTTGTTGACATTTGTAAAAAATTAATTTTTGAGAATTTAAAAAAAAATTTATTGCTAATTATTTTTAAATGTAGATAGAAGTTCACAATACGACTCAGGACGTATGTCAGTAGGTATGTCTTTAACACTTTTTTTTACTTTATAATGCGTATAATTATTAATTATAGTGAATTTACTGGTTAAAATTAATTTTAGATTATGAAGTCCTCTTTTAAATCGCTAAGTCAAGCAAATTTTTATTGCAATTTTCTTCAGATTGTATATATAGAGATTTATAAATCAGTAGATTAAGTATAGCGTCTAATATTATGTTATTTAGAAAAATCTCATAATTTGTTGAAATGGTGTTTAATATTTGTAAAAAATTAATTTTTGAGAATTTAAAAAAAAATTTATTGCTAATTATTTTTAAATGTAGATAGTTCACGATACGGCTCAGGACGTATGTCAGTAGGTATGTCTTTAGCACTTTTTTTTACTTTATAATGCGTATAATTATTAATTATAGTTGTTGGAAATTTGAATTCTATTAGTGCTCTCGATAATCGATCTTATTATCCGATATATATGGCGCCTTCTGTGCCTAAGTTCAGTTCGATTACATCGTCTCTAACACGCGGTTTGTGCGTCTCATCAGCTCTTATACTTTTGTACTTTAATTAATTAATAAATGTGTTTTTAATGACCTGGAATCTTCTCACTTGTGGTTATAACCCAATGAAGTGTATTTCCATCTAACAGGTTATGGGCCCAGGTCGCCAATAATAAGTATAAAGAGTGAAATTCGGTTTTGTTAAAACGACGCAACGCGAAAATGGCTAGCGCGCTAGGGTTTACGAATATTGAAAAACTAAACGAACAAAATTATGACCTGTGGAAAGTTCAAATGAAAAGCGTGTTAATAATTAACGAATTGTGGTCATACGTTGACGGTACCGAGCTGAGGCCAGCGGCAAACGCTGAAGATTGGATTAAAAAGGACAGTAAAGCACTAGCAATGATAACTTTAAGTGTCACCCATGGTCAGCTCAATCACGTAAAAAGAGCTACATTGTCGAAGGAAGCATGGGACGCTTTAAAGTTAGTGTACGAATCCCGAGGCCCTGTAAGAAAGGCTGTTTTATACAAACAGTTGTTACGCCTAGAAAAAAGGACAAATGATAGCATCACGCAATATGTTACCGATTTTACCCACAAAGCAGAGCAACTCGAAGAAGCAGGAATTAAAATTCCTGAAGACCTACTGTCGATAATGTTGTTAGGTTCTTTACCTAACGAATTCGAAAACTTCTGTATCGCAATTGAATCTCGTGATAACATTCCGACACTCGAAAATCTGAAAGTGAAACTTATTGAAGAGGAAGCGAGACAACATGATAAAAGTGCGAAAACAAACGATGACAAGGATAAATGTGACGCGTTATTAACAAAACGATACAATAGTGAACAGGGTAAACAATCAAATTCTAATTCAAAACAAAACAACGTGGAAATAAATACGCGGAGGTTCAATTTTAAGTGCTTCAATTGTGGTAAGATTGGGCATAAAAGTCGATTTTGTCGGAGTAAATCGAAACGTGTTGAAACAAATATGAGTGATGCAATGATCGCAATCGCGTACAATACCGAGTGCAAAGCAAAATCAGAAGTGTGGTTCCTCGATAGTGGCGCGACGAGACACATGTGTAATGACGATCAGAAATTTTCTTTTCTCAACAAAAGTGACAAATCAAAAGTGTACACAGCTTCAAAACACGTTGTAGAATCCCCTGGTGCCGGTGAAGTGAATTTAAATACTAAACTAAATTCCCACTCAGTGAACCCTGTGAAATTGAAAGATACATTATACGTTCCCGAACTTCGAAACAATTTACTATCCGTCTCGAGTGTTACTGAAAACGGATATACGGTCACATTTGACAAAAATCGAGCTTTTATAAATCGGAAAGACGGTTCTACAGCAGTCACGGCAACGAAACGAAATCAACTATATGTCATCGATGAAAAAGAAGAACCAGTGTCATTTTTAAGTGAAAACGAAACCAGTGAATTACAAAAATGGCATCAGCGTTACGGACACGTAAACATCAACGATTTAAAAAAAATGAAACTTGAGGAAATGGTATCCGGTATGAAATTTACATCAAAATCGTGTGAAATAAAGTGTGAAATATGTGCAAAGTGTAAAATTAATGTCCAACCATTCAAATCATCAGAAAATCGCGAAAAAGTGTTACTAGGCTTGGTTCATTCTGACATTTGTGGGCCGATAGACTGTGAATCACTCGGCGGCGCCAAGTACTTTGTGACACTTATTGATGATTGTTCCAGATACACAGAGACAGCTATGCTACGAAAACGATCTGAAGTTCTACAGATATTCAAGGATTATAAACGTCGAGTCAAAAACAAACCGGTCAAAAAATCAAAAAGTTACGCACAGACAATGGAAAAGAATATTTATCAAACGAGTTTAAAAATTTTTTGAGAGAGGAAGGAATTGTTCACCAGTTAAGTGTCGAATACACACCCCAACAAAACGGTGTGGCCGAGCGTGCCAATCGAACGCTCGTAGAGATGGCACGATGTCTAATGCTGCAAGGAAAATTCCCAAATTCATTGTGGGCCGAAATGATAAATACAGCAACGTATCTCCGAAATAGAAGTGCCACAAAATGTCTCAACGGTATCACTCCTCTGGAAGCGTGGACTAATCAAAAACCATACGTCGGATATTTTAAAACGATAGGAAGCAAAGCAATTGTCCTAAACAAAGGTCAAAGAAGAGGAAAATTTCAACCGAAAGGCGACGAATATTTATTAGTAGGTTACTCAAGTGAATCTAAAGCCTATCGCCTTTGGAAGCCAACGACAAGAAAAGTGATTAAATCCCGAGACGTAAAATTCATCGAAACAATAGACGCACCCGAGACTTTAATAAACGAAACTCTTAATATACCAATGTTTACTGTCGAAAACTTTATCGAAGAAAAAATTCAAAGCGAAGATGACGAGAACTCTCAAGCAGAAACTTCGGACGAAAACGAAGAAAATTCTCAAGAGGAATTCGTGGACGCAAACGAAACAAACATCGAGCAACAAGATATTGAAAATTGTGAAGCAGAAATAAGTGAATCAAAACGAGGAGTAGGGCGTCCCACATTCGAAAGGACAGGAAAACGTGGCAGACCGAGAAAGATCTACCAAACGAAACACCATGAACCCAGAACTCCACGTGAAGCCTTGGAACGAGATGACAAAGAATCATGACTAACCGCCATGGGAAGTGAATTCGATTCTTTAAAAGAAAACAACACCTGGACTCTTGTTGACCGACCTGAAAATAAAAAAGTTCTGTCAAGTAAATGGGTATTTAAAACGAAAACTAATCAAAACAACGAAATCGAAAAATATAAAGCAAGGTTAGTTGCATGTGGTTATTCGCAAGAATTAGGTGTGAACTACAACGAAGTTTTCTCACCTGTAGCAAGATACGAAACCATCCGTACGTTGCTTGCAGCAGCCGTAGGTGAGGAAATGTACATTCACCAAATGGATGTAATCTCTGCTTATCTGCAAGGTCATCTACAAGACGAAGTATACATGGAACAACCCAATATGTTCATTCAAATTGGACAAGAAGAAAAAGTGTGCAAGTTACTTAAATCTATATACGGTTTAAAACAGTCGGGTCGAGAGTGGTATAGTGAACTGGACAGTTTTCTTCTACAAATTGGTGGCAAGCGTACTCCAGCGGAGCCATGCGTTTATGTTTTCGACAAGGGCGAAGACAGAGTTATCATTGTTGTATATGTCGATGACTTAATATTAGCTTCGAAAAAGATCGAAAAATTAAACGCGATTAAAACAAAATTAATGTCGAAATTTAAAATGAAAGACTTAGGTGAAATCAACACCATTCTTGGAATTACAGTAAAACGAGAAGGATCAACCGGAAAAATACACCTGTCACAAAAGAAATATGTTGAAGAATTAATCGAAAAATTCAACATGGAACAGGCGAAAGAAGCTCCAACACCGATCGATCCATCTACAAAAATTTCCAAGGATATGAGTCCAAAAACAGAAGATGAGAGGAACGACATGCGTCAGAAACCTTATAGAGAATTGATTGGAGGTCTCATATATTTAGCAAATGCAACGAGGCCAGACATCGCATTTGCAGCCAGCGCCTTGAGTCGTTTTTGTTCGGATCCTGGAATAGAGCATTGGATTATTGCTAAGCGGGTTTTAAGGTATCTGAAAGCAACTTCTCATTTCGGCATCAGTTATATTAAAAATCAGGAAAATCTTCAAGCTTACACAGACTCAGATTGGGCAGGAGACATCGACGATCGGAAATCATGTTCTGGAAATGTACTAATTTTATCAGGTGGACCTATAAGTTGGAAGTCGAAAAAGCAGGCATCAGTCGCATTATCTACCATGGAAGCGGAGTATTTAGCACTGTCGGAAATTTCTCGCGAAGTGATTTATGTCAAAAGACTCTTAAGTGATATGGGTTTTGTTCAGCGTGCTAAATCTCCAATCAAAGTGTTCTGTGATAATCAAAGTGCAATTGAATTGTCGAAAAATTGTGTTTTTCACAAAAGAAGTAAACATATAGACATTAGGTTTCATTTTACACGCGAATTAGTAGAAAATAAAGAAATAAAAATAAGTTACATCAGAACAGATATGATGCTTGCCGATGTACTCACGAAACCATTAACGAAATGTAAACACTATCGAAACGTCGAAATGCTATGTCTAAATTAAATAAATATTTTTGTTTACATTACTATGTCAATTTTAAAGAGCACAAATCGATAGAGGGAGTGTTGGAAATTTGAATTCTATTAGTGCTCTCGATAATCGATCTTATTATCCGATATATATGGCGCCTTCTGTGCCTAAGTTCAGTTCGATTACATCGTCTCTAAAACGCGGTTTGTGCGTCTCATCAGCTCTTATACTTTTGTACTTTAATTAATTAATAAATGTGTTTTTAATGACCTGGAATCTTCTCACTTGTGGTTATAACCCAATGAAGTGTATTTCCATCTAACAATAGTGAATTTACTGGTTAAAATTAATTTTAGATTATGAAGTCCTCTTTTAAATCGCTAAGTCAAGCAAATTTTTATTGCAATTTTCTTCAGATTGTATATATAGAGATTTATAAATCAGTAGATTAAGTATAGCGTCTAATATTATGTTATTTAGAAAAATCTCATAATTTGTTGAAATGGTGTTTAATATTTGTAAAAAATTAATTTTTGAGAATTTAAAAAAAAATTTATTGCTAATTATTTTTAAATGTAGATAGTTCACGATACGGCTCAGGACGTATGTCAGTAGGTATGTCTTTAGCACTTTTTTTTACTTTATAATGCGTATAATTATTAATTATAGTGAATTTACTGGTTAAAATTAATTTTAGATTATGAAGTCCTCTTTTAAGGTATTTGTCGCGTAAATTCGTTTTCGACAGTTTTTTTTTAAATTTCACATAATTATTCTTTGGATATTTATCTACAAAATAAGGCCTATTAAAATAAAATTGACCGTCTGTAAGTCTCAAAAAATGAAATCAAAGTTTCGATTTTTAACATGTACGGTATAGGAAAACCATATGAAAACCACAGATTTTTAATTTTTGCACTTATACTAATCGACAGATTTTTTAGAAAAACTAAAGTTTTATTTATTGAACCAAAATTAACTTTTATAAAAAAAATGAAAATTTTTCACCGTCTTGTTTAAAAGATATTTAACATCAAACTTGAAAATTTATTTTAACATTTATTGTAAATGACAGGTGAATTCGTAAACGTGGCAATAGCGCTTGTTAAATACTACAGCTCGTCTGCTACTTTTGGCGCGAAATTTTAAAGACGGCCATACGCCAAACTTGCGACGTTGCCACGATCGTTTTTCATGCGAGAGGTTATGAATATACATTGAGAACATCTGTGTGTCAAACTGTACGTCCGCAAAAGTTTTTCGGAAACTCGCATTCATAATCGTTTCATAAGTACAGTCAACAGATACAAACTTTTGAGAGTGACCAGTCGCGCGACAAATACCTTAAATCGCTAAGTCAAGCAAATTTTTATTGCAATTTTCTTTAGATTGTATATGTAGAGATTTATAAATCAGTAGATTAAGTATAGCGTCTAATATTATGTTATTTAGAAAAATCTCATAATTTGTTGAAATGGTGTTTAATATTTGTAAAAAATTAATTTTTGAGAATTTAAAAAAAAATTTATTGCTAATTATTTTTAAATGTAGATAGTTCACAATACGGCTCAGGACGTATGTCAGTAGGTATGTCTTTAGCACTTTTTTTACTTTATAATGCGTATAATTATTAATTATAGTGAATTTACTGGTTAAAATTAATTTTAGATTATGAAGTCCTCTTTTAAATCGCTAAGTCAAGCAAATTTTTATTGCAATTTTCTTTAGATTGTATATGTAGAGATTTATAAATCAGTAGATTAAGTATAGCGTCTAATATTATGTTATTTAGAAAAATCTCATAATTTGTTGAAATGGTGTTTAATATTTGTAAAAAATTAATTTTTGAGAATTTAAAAAAAAATTTATTGCTAATTATTTTTAAATGTAGATAGTTCACGATACGGCTCAGGACGTATGTCAGTAGGTATGTCTTTAGCACTTTTTTTTACTTTATAATGCGTATAATTATTAATTATAGTGAATTTACTGGTTAAAATTAATTTTAGATTATGAAGTCCTCTTTTAAATCGCTAAGTCAAGCAAATTTTTATTGCAATTTTCTTCAGATTGTATATATAGAGATTTATAAATCAGTAGATTAAGTATAGCGTCTAATATTATGTTATTTAGAAAAATCTCATAATTTGTTGAAATGGTGTTTAATATTTGTAAAAAATTAATTTTTGAGAATTTAAAAAAAAATTTATTGCTAATTATTTTTAAATGTAGATAGTTCACAATCCGGCTCAGGACGTATGTCAGTAGGTATGTCTTTAGCACTTTTTTTTACTTTATAATGCGTATAATTATTAATTATAGTGAATTTACTGGTTAAAATTAATTTTAGATTCTTCCAACTCACGCCAATGGGGCTAAGTACGTTTTCTGGAAGAAAATTTTTTACAGTTTCGCACATTTTGTTACTTAAAATGTTTAAATAAATATTTTAAATAAATATTGTCTGAAATTAACAATATAATTTAAGAGTTGATAAAAATTTTTTTAAAATCATTTTTCGATTTTTCAGTATGATTTTGTACATCGAGGAATCGTATTGTATTTCTGAAGGAAAATAAAAGCTTCACTATATTCAAATATTTGTTTTACTTCATTGATTAAAAATTTTCCCTTTATATATTTTGATATAGGGTAGAGTGGGGGTGATCTTTACTATTTATGAAGAATTTCAATTTTTTTTTTAAATAATGAAGTTTTTTTAAAATAATTTTTAATGAAAATTTTAAAAATAATTGAATTTTTATTCAAACTTTTGAAAATAATTGAATTCTTGCGGAGGATTTTACAATTCATAAAAAGAATGAAAAAAATTTGAAAATAATGATTTTTTCAAAAGAATTTCATTAAAATTGTTGAAAATAATTGAATTTAAGGAGGCTATAGGGATTGACTGAACTAGTCAAAAGAAAAACCATTATTTTAAGATTTGACTTGCTCAGTACTTTGAAACGTCTGGCAACAGCGCACTTCGTCAGTCGTGTTGCAAATGGTTGCTATGAATTGTGATGCATTGTTTACATGCAGTTTTAAGCATTAATTGTTGCCATGGGAAAAGTAACTGGAGAGTTAAATGGGAAATTCTTTTTTAAGGGAAAAAGAGTTAGTGAAAGAATTTATAAAAAAAGATTCAAGCAACAAGAGCTTGGCAAAAATGTTAGGAACAATTTTCTTTCAAAGACGGTTTCTAACCTGAAAAATGTAACGAAGAAATCTCCTAAAATTGAAGGTCGACGAATAATTCACGTTGAAACACTTGCAAAGCAATTGTTTTGTCGAAATTGCCAATCAGTTCTTTCTCTTACGAATATTAGAAATGAAAACCGAATCGGATTGGCTTCGAAATTCTATGTCTAGTGTCTTTCGTGTCAAATAATTAATGAAGTTTGTACTGACAAACAACATGATGTGACTAATCAAAGGAAACATTTCGATACAAACACAAAAGCTGTAATGGGTAAGTATATGTACCTGTTATAATATTCAGTAAAAAAGTTACTTAATTTTAAATAACAATACTGTAAATTAAAATGTCGATTTGTTGACTCAATTACAAATTTTAAGGTTAACATTAAAGAGTAAAAGAATGATATAGTTTTCTCGATAATTGATTTCTTTATCAAACATTTTTTAGAATAAAAAGTTGATATATTGATACAAATATTACATTCAAGTGATATTTCTTAACAATAATGTGTCAAAATGTCTAATAATTTCAATTTATTTTTATCAACTTATTTTTACCTGCATTTTTATTTGTTTTTCAAAGGAGAATATTAATAATTATATTCTTATAGGTGCTATCAACGGTGGCTTGGGTAATACCCATGTAAATCATGTTCTAACTGCATTAAACATCCCATTTTTCAATTCGAATACATTTCAAACTCACGAGAAGGAAATTGGAAGAGGCATGGAAGAAATGGCTGTAGAAAGCTGTAAAGCATTAGCACTTGAAGAGCGAAGGCTAACAATTGAAAATGTCGAAGAAGTAACAAAGTTGTTGTGAGTAAATACTCATACTTTAGACTTTATATTAAAAAAATTGTACATTTTTTACAACGAATCCTATAATCAATTTTTAAATTAAATAATCAATTAATTTTATACTGATCAAATTGAATATTTAAATAATTTATTATTATTGTGCTTTGAATTATTCAATTTCAGCAAATTTATATTTTAATTTTTGACATCTTCTATTATGAGTATAAACAATTGATTCTAATTAAAACTGATTTTTATGAATTAATGCTAATCATATCATTTACACTTTATTTTCAAAAATTAATTAAATGGAAGATTTAATTCAATGAAGTATTATTCAACTATTCGGTGGGATGAAATTGAAAAAAAAGAATCAATTGCAAATAAAGTAACCATCGCTATGAAGGAATTGAGTCCATTGAGTCAGTGTGTGTCATATGCCATGAGGAAAAAAATTGCCACTGCCGATGTATCATATGATATGATTACAACAGCTTTTCGAAAAAGTGGAGTGAAAGGTTTATCAGATATTTTGGGGAAAGATGAGAATGATAATGTTCGAATCACGAAATGCCGTACTGTTATAAAAAAAATTTATGATTTTTTAAAATCAACAGAAGGTTAAGTGTAATGCAAATACTGAATTTTTGATTATTTGCTTATCAGAGTTAATTATAATTAAGATTTTAATTTTATTATCATTATTTATAATTTTATATTTAAATAACTACATATATTTTATTTTATTGCACATACCAAAGGCACAATGTGTTGAGAAATATAGTATAATACATTACTTTGTTGACAAAAATATTGAAATTTCTTTTAATGACTGTTTTAACACTTGTTAGCGTGGATTTTTTTATACATGTGACATGTATATAAAAAATTAAAAAGAAAAATGTAATTTTTTATTTACGTCGTATTTTAATGAAAATTTAATAAGTATGGTAATTAACATTACTATGTAATTAATGTTGTTTTTAAATTTTTCACAAAGAATTAAAAAAAAATTTTAATTTGTTTTTTCAATTGATTATTAATATTCAATTTAATATTTAATTATTCTTATTTACATTGTCTTTGATTATAATTTCCCTTCATCATTTTTTAAAGAAACAAAAATTTATTATCATTGCAATTTTCTATATCCATCCTGTATTAATATTATTATCATTTTCTAAGAAAATAAAAATTTTACCATTACAAGATAAATATAAAAAAATTTAATTGTATCCTGTCATTTTATATTTACGTTTATTTCAATAAAATTATTATCCCTTTATTTTAATAATTTAATTTTAAAATAGATGTAATCAAACAATTTTACTGATTAACTTTATTTTCTTTTTAAATATGACATATTTTTATGTGCTATCATATTCAATATTTTAAAATATAGCGCGCAAAAATTAACGTATAACGCGCATGATCAAGGCTAGAAAGTAGGATGACGTGTGCAACGTTGCCAGACGTTCTGACAGCTGTTCAATTTACTGACTAAAACGTGAAATATTGTTACAAATTAATTTATTGCAACTCTCACAAGAACCTATGGACTGTTTTTTCAACAGATATTTAATCATTATATATCTGTTTTATATTAAAAAAAGTTTCATCAATTTCTTATCATCAGTTACTTTGTGGTAAATAAATATGTATGAAAAAGTACTAAATTCCCATAAGACTCAATGTTAAATGGTGGTAAAATGTTACAAAACAAAAACGCTTATAACTTTTTTCACAAGAACGTACAGGTCTCAAAAATTTAACTACATTTTTTTCAAACCTTTATCTAATAGTGGACCAAGTTTCATTAAATTGGTATCTTCAAATCTGTTACCTCTATAACCTCCTTAATTAATATTTTTAAAAATAATTGTATTCTTTCGAAGAATTCGGTATTAAAAATAATAAACATTAATTTTAAAATTGAAAATAATTAAAGATAAAAATTATTAAACTAATAATTATTTATATCATTGTCACCGTAATAATAATAAAAAAAATAAAACTATTCTATTAGATTAAAATTATTATTATAATTATTATCATTATTATTAAACTACAGGAAAATAAAAATTATTTCCAATGTTATTATAATTAAACTCTACTTGTATGGATATTTGTCGAATATGTAAATATTTACGAAAATTGATTGAATTGTATAATATTTATATCAAATAAAATTATATAAATACCAAGAATGTTTCTCTTGATACTCAGTCAAATTTTATCTCCCGTCTATCGTGATATTTTATTATTTATATGTATTTATTATTTATATTACCAACAATTGGAATTTTTTACGGAAATACTTTAAGAATGAAATTCAATAATAATTTTTTATAGAAAATAACGGGAAAAAAAACGAAATTAAAATTTTTTTCTTAAATGGATGCATTTTTGAATGATGCTTTAGGACAAATTGCTGGCATTGCTTTGGAAAAATTACGAAATTCACCACGTCAATTTATTGAAAGTAAATCGGCTGATCGTGCGAAATCAGGTGAGCAAAAAGAAACAATTTTTTTTCCCCAAAGAAACTTTAAAATTTTGTAAAAAAAAAGATGGAACATAATTTTTTTGCAAATTTCTGCTAAGAATTTTGGGAAAAATTCAATTTTGAAGAAATTAAATTTGCAAAATTCGAAAAAATGTATTACAAATAATTGATTTTTGAAGAATTTTAATTGAAAATTTTGAAAATATTTCAATTTTAAAGAAATTTAATTAAAAATTAAAAAAAAATATAATTGAAGATTTTCCAACCAATTCATTTTTTAACAATTTTAATTTAAAATTTTTAAAATTATTCAATTTTGTAGAAATCTAATAAATAGAAGATTTTGAAAATATTTCAATTTTAAAGAAATTTAATTCAAAATTTACAAAATAATTCAATTTCGAAGAAATTAAATTGCAAATTTTGAAAATATTTCATTTTTTCAGAATTTTAATTACAAATTTTCAAAATTATTCAATTGTGTAGAAATTTAATAAATTGCAAATTTGGAAAATAATTCATAGCAAATTTTCAAAATTATTTAATTTTGCAGAAATTTAATAAATTGCGGAAAATAACTCATTTTTAAAAAATTCTCTAATTGCAACTTTTGAAAATATTGAAATTTTGAAGAACATTATTTGGAAATTTTAAAAATAATTCAATTTTGAAAAAATTTATACTAAAGAAATTTAATTGAAAATTTTGAAAATATTCTAATTTTAAAGAAATTTATTAGCAAATTTTGAAAATAATTCAATTTTGAATAATTTTAATTGAAAATTTTGAAAATATTTCAATTTTAAAGAAATTGGCAAATTTTGAAAATAATTCAATTTTGAAAAAATTTATTGCAAATAATTCATTTTAGAAGAATTTTAATTGAAAATTTTGAAAATATTTCAATTTTAAAGAAATTTAATTCAAAATTTTCCAAATAATTCAATTTCGAATAAATTAAATTGCAAATTTTGAAAATAATTCATTTTTTAAGAATTTTAATTACAAATTTTCAAAATTATTCCATTTTATTACAAATTTAATAAATTGCAAATTTGGAAAAAAATTTATTGCAAATTTTCAAAATTGTTCAATTTTGTAGAAATTTAATAAATTACAAATTTAGAAAATAATTCATTTTTGAAAAATTTTATAATTGCAACTTTAGAAAATATTTCAATTTTGAAGAAATGTAATGGCAATTTTTGAAAATATTTCAATTTTGAAGAATTTTAGAATTAGAATTATAATTTCTTTATTTGTTCAAGGAAACCATGAGAACAATTTTTACAGAGCAGCATTCAACAATCATAATAAAAAAAGAATGATAGATAATACAATAATAAATAGAATAATCTTGTACATACAAATACTGAATAAAGCAAAATTTATACAGCAGAAATTATAAATTACCAAATGACTAAGCGGTCAATGATCACATATATAATATAATAAGAAATTCAATTAAACATTCATACTGTCACACTGTTTATATTTAAACATTTTTGTATACATATTATGAACACATCATAAGCAACATAAATAGCATATATATGAATTTAAATACACATATTCATACATATTTACACGTGCACCACAAGATAAAAATAAATAAAATCCATAAAAAAAGAACATAATTATGTATCAAGAAGCAATAAATATGTAAAAAGTTTTTTTCTAAAAACGAAAAGACTCTGTGAACTTGTTATAGAGCAGGGAAGAGAGTTCCATAGTGACGCAGCAACAACAATAAAAGAATTTTGATATTGACTAGTTCTACACCGAGGAATTCTTAGAACATTAGGGCTTCTAATATAATTTTAATTGAAAATTTTGAAAATATTCTATTTTCGAAAACATTTATTTGCAAATTTTGAAAATAAGTCCATATTGAAAAATATAAATTGCAAATTTTGAAAATGATTCAGTTTTTAAGAAATTTAACGGTGTTGGAGGTCGAGAACTGTCCAGTGTTGCCAACCCACTTTTTTACACTTTCCTGAATTCTTTTACTTTGAGAATTTTTTGTAAAAAAACTAAGCACTTAATCAAAAAAGTGGGCCTTTACTTGGAAGCGAAATTAAATGAAGAATTTAGTAGAATTTATTTTGTCTCGATACGATGTTTGTACGAGCCACATTCTTATTTCCGCCACGAGAATTTACAGCTGTAGGTGACTTGACATAGGGAAAAAATGGCCGCACAACAGAAAGGTGGAGTAAAGCGGATTGCCTATGTAGAGGCATAACAGTCTGATAAAGCATTGCAGTAACTTTTAATTTGTTAAAAATTGTAAAACTATTATTTTGCAATAACAAAAATTAAACCAAAAGACATAAATAATGAGATTTTTGTTTATAATTATGCACATAATATAAAATATGTAAAATTAAAAATAAAAACATGAAATTTTTTTTTTTAATTTTGATATTTTATTAACATAATTTTTTACAAAGAATAAAAATATGAATTACTAATTAGTACTTATAGAGGTACAATTTATTAAATTGTAAACAATAAAAATATTACAAATGATAAATATATAGAATTTTGAAAAATTAAATTATATCTAAAATTTATTAAATGTTTTTTTATTGTTTGGGAAAATTAGTTAATAACTAATTGGAACATTATAAAAAATTAAAAATAATTTATAATTTACAATAACTTAAAAAAAATAATCAATTTTTGTCTTATATATTGGTTTAATTATCTTTAATCGTGTTTTTTAATCTATAAAAATTTATTTACTTTATGAAAATAATAAATTAAATAGGTTATTTTGTTTCTCTTGTTTATAAATCTGAAAATATTAAATAAATATATTGTAGGAGACACACTGTACCAAAACATAATAATTATAAATTACTTTTAATTTCAAATTTTTATTAATTAAAAATGTTTTAATAAAATATTTATTGTGACATACAATAGAGTAAGATTATTGCTTTTACATTTTGTTTAAGAATATCTTAAAAACGATAAGCAATATTATTTATTATACTAAATTTTCGACCCAGTTGTATTTGTTAAATATTCTGCCACCAGAATGCGTTTCGCAGTATTTTAGATCACAAAATTTTGTCTCGAAGCGGAATCTTCGACGATGAGAGATCTCCGTTGAAAATGTAGTTCTCATCAAATAACATTGCACGTCATTAAAATATGACGGAAAAAGCCACAAAAATATAGAAAACTAAGAATATTCAAAATAATTAGAAAAAATTACTTCTCAACCCCTCGTGCTGTAAGTTGTAAACTTTTCAACCCCAAAAAAATTGTAAAAAAAAAAGAAAAAATATTCCAAAGACAAGAAATTTTCTGGATACCCAAAATTTTATTACAGCTTTTCAAAGATTATGATCCAGAAAGACAAGAAAAAAATACCAGCCCCATAGCGATAGGGGAACAAGAGTTTTTCATCCCTCAAAATACAAAAAGAAGAAGAAAAAATCGAAAAAATTCTAAATTTTCTACTTTTTCTCGATATCCAAAATTTTATTGTATATTTTGGAAGATTATCATCCAGAAAGACGAGAAAAAAAATATTAGCCCTTTCGAGATAGGGGAACACGATATTTCAACCCTTAAAATGACAATAAACATATGTTTAAAAACATGTTTATAAACATATGTTTATTGTCATTTTAAGGGTTAACATATGTTTATTGTCATTTTAAGGGTTGAAATATCGTGTTCCCCTATCTCGAAAGGGCTAATATTTTTTTTCTCGTCTTTCTGGATGATAATCTTCCAAAATATACAATAAATAAATAAATAAATAAATTTCTAGACATTCTTGGAACATTTATAAGCGTACGTTTCACTTAATCTCTAAATTTGAATTTCATAGTAAAAATGTTTACTAATTTGAATTAGTGACTATTGCGTCTTATTTTGCTTTTGAATTAGTAAATTTTTTTATATATTTATTTTTTTTTTAAATAATTATTTTTTCCTTACATTTATATATATATATATATTTCAGCACCAGGCTCATCCCCTAACAATCGTATGTTTTATTTAATTACTTTAATTAATAAGAGTAATATTAAAATTGTAATTATTTTTCTTTTAACAAATGTTCTAGCTGCAGTTTATAATAATTACGACAGTAGTAAGTTTAATAAAAGCATTTATTAATCGATTATTTTACTCGGATGACCGATTGCTATTTGGTGACTCTTCCAGTCAGCGTTTGTGATTTTTTATTTGTTTTTGGTGTTTTCTTTATAATATTACTTACTTCCTCTGAATTTTTTGTTGAAATTTAAATTTAAATTAATTTAAAAAAAAAAATTCCGAGCTAAAGAGGACGCACTAATATTAAAGTTGTAATTATTTTTCTTTTAATAAAGGAACAAATGTTCACACATATGTAAATAAAAGTAACTTTAATAAAATTTTCTGATTAGAAATATATGAATATATTTTCATATATCAATGTGAAAATTGTAATTCTTAATTTTTTTATTGTATTGAATTTTACAGTCGCTGGATTTAGAGGCGGTTCTTGTAAGTTTAATTAAAGTATTTATTAATATAATAAATCTTAATGGTGAATTAACGGGAAGGTGTTACTTTAAAGATATTTTGGTTGTGCAATATAAAAAATTTGTATATGCCAATTTGAAAATTATAACAAAAATTTGTTTTCAGTCTCTCCTAAGGACTCTAGTCGAGATTGTACGCGTATATAATCCAAGACGTGTCCTTTATTAAATCGCTAAGTCAAGCAACTAAAAACTTTATAATTTTTATTTTGCAATTTTCTTCAGATTGTATAGTAGATTGAAAGTAGCGTCCAATATTATGTTTAGAAAAATTCATAATTTGTAGAAATGGTGTTTAATATATGTAAAAAATTAATTTTTGTGAATTTAAAAAAAAATTTATTGTTGATTTATTGTTAATTTTTTTTAAATGTAGATAGAAGTTCACAATACAACTCAAGAGGTATGTCTTGAGCACTTTTTTTTTTACTTTATAATGCGTAATTTATTATAGTGAATTTACTGGTTTAAAATTAATTTCAGGTTCTGATGAGTCTTCCAATTCACGCCAATGGGGCTAAGTACGTTTTCTGGAAGAAAAATTTTTACAGTTTCGCACATTTTGTTACATAAAATTTTTTACTAAATATTGTCTGAAATTGAAAAATTTTTAAACCATTTTTCGATTTTTCAGTTTGATTATGTACATCGAGGAATCGTATTGTATTTCTGAAGGAAAATAAAAGCTTCACTTAACAAATATTTGTTTTACTTTATTGATTAAAAATTTTCCCTTTATATATTTTAATAGGGTAGAGTGGAGGTGATCTTTACGAATTTCAATTTTTTTTTTAAATAATGAAGTTTTTTTAAAAAATAATTTTTAATGAAAATTTTTGAAAATAATTGAATTTTAAGAATTTCTTTTAAATTTTCAAAAAAAAATTGTGTTTATTATTTATTGTAATTAAACGATTTTCCTATGAAATTATTTTAAAATTATTCATAAAAGATTAAATTCTTTCAAACAATTTTATTAGAGTTCTTTTTAAATAATTAAATTTTTTTTGAAGAATTTCATTAAATTTCGTAAAAATAATATTGTAATTTTTGAAAATAATTTTAATTGAAATTTTTGAAAATAATTGAAATTTACTAAGAATTTTATTAAAAACTTTTGAGAACAATTAAATTGTTTAGAAAAATTTTTATTACAATTTTTTGAAAATAATTAAATCTGTTAGAGAAATTTTATTAAAATTATCTTTAAATAAAATTGAATTTTTTCCTAGAAATTTCATTAAAATTGTATCTGAAAATAATTAAATTTCTCAGAAGAATATTTTATTATTTACAAAAAATATAATTAAATTGTTGCCAAGAATAAATTTTCCAATTTTTAAAAATAATTAAATTGTTTCGAAGAATTTTATATCAGAATTGTTGAAAAAAAATTAAACTTATTATTCTAATGCAAATTACAAAAATTTTTTATTTTCAAATATAAATTTTTGAATCATTATTTTTAGATTCAAACTTTTAAAAAAATTCAATTATTAACTAATTTATTAATTAATTATTTTCGTTTATTAATTTCAAAAATTTTAATAAAATTCTTCACAAGAATTCAATTATTTTTACAAATAGTAAAATTGTTTGCAGAAATTCAATTATTTCTTTAAATAGTAAAATTTCTTGCAAAAATTCAATTATTTTTATAAAAACTTCAGGAAAAAAATTGTATTTGAAAATAATTAAATTTATTATTTTTATAATTATAATTTTTATAATTAAATTAAATTTAATTCTTACGAAGAATTTTTTTATTTATGAAAATAATTGAATTCTTGTGGAAGATTTTACAATATTCCTAAAAGAAATTCAATTTTTTCGAAAAATTTTAACTACATTTTTGAAAATAATTCAATTTTTTGAAGGAATGTTATTAAAAATTTGAAAATAATGATTTTTTCTCAAAAGAATTTCATTAAAATTGTTGAAAATATGTAATTTAATTTTGAAAAAATTTATTGTAAATAATTCATTTTTGAAGAATTTTAATTGAAAATTTTTGAAATATTTCTATTTTGAAGAAATTTATTTGCAACTTTTGCAAAAAATGTCAATTTTGAAGAAATTTAATTGCAACTTTTGAAAACATTTCAATTTTGTAGAAATTTAATAAATTGCAAATTTGAAAAACAATTCATTGCCAATTTTCAAAATTATTCAATTTTGTAGAAATTTAATAAACTGCAACTTTTAAAAATATTTCAATTTTGAAAAATTTTAATTGAAAATTTTGAAAAAATTTATTGCAAATAATTTATTTTTGAAAAATTTGAAAATTGAAATTTTTTAAAATATTCCAATTTTTATTTATTTATTTATTTATTTATTTGGTAGATAAACGGGTGAAAAATACCCTTTACATAATATAATATACATATAAGTAAAATCTAGAAACTAAAAATTAAACATCGGCCAGAACAGAAAATTGTAATTAGAAATTTTCATTTAAAACAATTGCTCGTAAAGCGGCGACAAATCTCTCCATTTTAATATCAAAAAAGTCAAGGCTACTAGGACAAAGATTCGCTTGCCTACAGAGTCTAGTAATAATAGAATTCTTCCCATAATTTGTTCTATGTTTTTTAATATAAAACAAATTATAGCCTCTTAAGACTCTAACCGGAGTATAAAAATTAACCTGAGAGAGAATTCTAGGACAGTACACGATGCCGTTTATAATTTTAAACAAAAAAAGCAAGTCATTATATCGAAACCTTGTGTGCACCTTAGGAATTTTTAACTGCGAACGTAAAGCATCATAGTTATGGGAAAAAAAATCGTAACCAATACCAAGTTGCCTAGCAACAAAGCGCAAAAAACGATTTTGAACTCTTTCAAGTCTAACAATGTGAATGAGGTAAAAAGGAGACCATATCACAGAAGCAAATTCAAGGATTGATAAAACAAAGGAATAATATAGAACTTTAAGGGAAACCAAACTTCTAAAATCCGATGCATTTCGTATAATGAAACCCAATAATCGAACAGCCTTGTTTACAACAACAGTAATATGGTTAGAGAAGGTCAAATCATCACTGAAGACAACTCCCAGATCTCTCACCTGGGTCACTCGAGTTAAAGAGAAATTATCAAGCTTGTAATCATGTTTAATAGTAACTTTTTTCTTAGAAAAAGAAATCACAGAACATTTATTAATATTAAAATGAAATTTACTACTAATACACCATTGATGTAGACGATCTAAGTCAGACTGAAAATTTATAAAATCATCATGAGAACCAATAGTCATATATAATTTCAGATCATCGGCAAAAAGTAAAAAAGAACAGAATTTAAACGCAGAATTTATGTCATTAATGAATAAAAGAAATAATAAGGGACCCAGGTGAGATCCTTGGGGGACACCAGAAGTTGCCGTAAACATCTCAGAGTAAACACCATCCACACGGACACATAGGCAATTGGCAATTAAGTAGCTTCGAAACCAAGAAACAATATTAGGACCAATGCCCAGTAATTTTAGCTTTTTAAGAAGAATTTCATGATCAATCTTATCGAATGCCTTAGCAAAGTCCGCGTAGACAGCGTCAACCTGATGACCACTCTCGACTGCAGAAACCAAACTTTCATAAAAAATACCAAGATTAGTAGAAGCTGATCTACCCCTAAGAAATCCGTGCTGCTCGTCAATAATCACTCCGGAAACAGATAGATAAAGTTCATCATAGATAATGCTCTCAAAAATCTTGGGGATTGTGCTGAGAATAGTAATTGGTCTATAATTTTTAACATCATTTTTTGATTTATCTTTAAATACAGGAACGACTATTCCTATTTTCCACTGTTTTGGAAAAATGCATTCCCGCACGGACCTAGTAAAAAGTATATATAAGGGTTCGACTAGAGAAGAGCAGCACGACTTAATCAAAGCAGGAGGGATACCATCAGGACCAGCACCAACATTCACATTGCAAGACAATATTTTCTCAGCTATGTCACTTTTGTTAATATGAAAAGAATTAAGACAAACGGAATCGTGCACTTGAAAAGGAGTAGTAACAACATTACTATCATAAGCTTCGTAAACCGATTCAAAATAGGTTGCGAAAAAAGTACTTATATTATCACGATCAGTCGCAACATCACCGTCAAGTGTCATACAGTTTGGAATGCAGCGGTCGCTCTGTTTAGATTTGATAAATTTCCAAAAGTTTTTAGGACAATTAACAATAGATTGTTCGCTTTTACGAATATAAGCATTATAATAAAATGTTGAGAGAGATTTGCACTGAGTTCGTAATGTAGAAAATAACTGGTAATTTGAAAAGCTATTATTTTTCTTATAATGTAAATGAGCAATTTTTTTATCTTGTGTTAATTTCTTTAATTCACTATTAAACCAAGGTGGATAATGTGAAGTATTTGTAGCTTTAACAGGAACAAAAAGTTCAATAGCAAAATAAACATGATTATAAAAAATGTCAACTGCATTCTCAATATCACAACCCAATAAGCAATTAGACCAATCAACACTTTTTAGATATTCATTAATAGCAAAAACATTAGCGTTTAAAAAGTCATATTTAAGAGATCTTTCACGAAATTCAGGAACATCTGTAAGTTGAGGGTTATAATCAAATAATAAAGGGGGGTGAAAGATGTCAACCGGAAGTAGACTATCACTTGTCAAGTTTACTCCAAAATTCTTGGAGTCAGAAAAATTTATAAAAATTAGATCCAATAGAGATCCATGAGTATTAGTGTTATTATTAATCTGCACAAGATTAAGAAAGTCCAAGGTATCACTTACTGTGTTAATGATCTGACAATGTAAATTAAGAGAACCAGGTTTGGGTGAACAACATGGGTTATCATCACGTGACTGATTCCATATTGCATAAGGCATATTGAAATCACCCAAAACTATAATTTTCGCTGAAGGATAAATAAATGCCATTTCCTCTAAAACTTGACACATGTCAAAATATTGGTCAACAGTGGCATACGGCGGCATGTAAAAATTTCCCAATATAATTGATATAATATAATTTTGAAGAATTTTAATTGAAAATTTTAAATAATTCAATTTTGAAGAAATTTATTTGCAAATTGTTGAAAATAATTCAATTTTGAAAAAGTTTATTGTAAATAATTCATTTTTGAAGAATTTTAATTGAAAATTTTTGAAATATTTCTATTTTGAAGAAATTTAATTGCAATTTTTGCAAAAAATGTCAATTTTGAAGAAATTTAATTGCAACTTTTGAAAATATTTCAATTTTCTAGAAATTTAATAAATTGCAAATTTGGAAAATAATTCATTGCCAATTTTCAAAATTATTCAATTTTGTAGAAATTTAATAAATTTCAAATTCGCTAAATAATTCATTTTTGAAAAGTTTTAAAATTTAAATTTTTCGAAAATATCCCAATTTTGATGAATTTTTATTGAATATTTTGAAAATATTTCAATTTTAAAGAATTTTAATTGAAAATTTTCCAAATAATTTCATTTCGAAGAAATTAAATTCCAAACTTTGAAAATAATTCATTGTTTAAGAATTTTAATTGAAAATTTTGAAAATATTACAATTTTAAAGAATTTTATTTTTATATTTTGAAAATAATTAAATTTTGAAAAAATTTAATGCAAATATTTCATTTTTGAAGAATTTTAATTGAAAATTTTAATTCTCGCGAAGAATTTTCTTATTTTTAAAAGTAATTTAATACTTGCGGAGGATTTTACAATTCCATAAAAATAATTGAATTTTTTCGAAAAATTTTATCTGAATCTTTGAAAATAATTTAATTTTTTTTAAGGAATGTTATTAAAAATTTGAAAATAATTGAATTTAATTAATATTTTTATAAAAATAATTGTATTCTTTCGATGAATTCAGTATAAAGATAATAAATGTTAATTTTAAAATTGAAAATATTCAAAAATAAAAATTATTAAATTAATAATTATTTATGTCATTGGCACCCTAATAATAATAATAAAAGTATAATGATAATAATAATAATTATTATTATTATTATTATTATTATTATTATTATTATTATTATTAATTATTATTGTCAAATAAATTCAAAAAAAATTTTTTTTTTTTTTTTTTTTTTTTAAACCCTCGTAATATTTATTTGACAAAATATTTAATAAACAAACGTAAAATTATTTAAACAATAATAATAATTATTATTATTATTATTATTATTTTTATCATTATTCTCAAATTACAAATAAAGAAAAATTATTTCCAGTATTATTAGTTAAACTCTACTTATTGTATGGATATTTGTCGAATATGTAAATATTTACGAAAATCGATTTAATTGAATAATATTTATATCTACTAAAATTATATAAATACCAAGAATGTTTCTCTTGATACTCAGTCAAATTTTATCTCCCGTCTATCGTGATATTTTATTATTTATATGTATTTATTATTTATATTACCAACAATTGGAGTTTTTTACGGAAATACTTTAAGAAATTAAATTTAATTACCAAAAGAGTGAAATTCAATAATAATTTTTTTTATAGAAAATAACGAGAAAAAAATTTTTTTTTTAATGGATGCATTGTTGAATGGTGCTTTAGGACA
This sequence comes from Leptopilina heterotoma, assembly GCF_015476425.1. Taxonomy (NCBI): domain Eukaryota; kingdom Metazoa; phylum Arthropoda; class Insecta; order Hymenoptera; family Figitidae; genus Leptopilina; species Leptopilina heterotoma. The sequence continues at coordinate 4,753,993 of NW_025110842.1, forward strand.
AATTGCTGGCATTGCTTTGGAAAAATTACGAAATTCACCACGTCCAAAGGAAAGTGATGATATTCAAAGGAAATATGATGCACTTGAAGCGCATTTTCAAGGTTTTCAACGTGTTTTGAAACCGGCAATTAATTTATTAATTGAAAGTAAATCGGCTGATCGTGCAAAATCAGGTGAGCAAAAAAGACAAAATTCCTTTTTTTTACCCGAAAGAAAATTTAAAATTTTGTAAAACAAAAAATTTTGATTCTTAAATTTTTCTTCTTTGTTTATTAAAAAAAATGGAACATAATTTTTTTTTGCAAATTTCTGCTAAGAATTTTGGAAACAATTCAATTTTGCAAAAATTTATTTGCAAATTTTGAAAATAATTCAATTTTGAAACAATTTATTGCAAATCATTCATTTTTGAAGAATTTTAATTGAAAATTTTGAAAATATTTTAATTTTGAAGAAATTTAATTTAAAATTCTCCAAATAATTCCATTTCGAAGAAATTAAATTGCAAATTTTGAAAATAATTTATTTTTTAAGAATTTTATTTAGAAATTTTCAAAATTATTAAATATTCTATATAAATTTAATAAATTGCAAATTTGGAAAATAACTTATTTTAAAAAAATGTTATAATTGCAACTTTTGAAAATATTTCAATTTTGAAGAATTTTAATTGAAAATTTTGAAAATAATTCAATTTTGAAGAAATTTAATTGATAGAAATTTATTTGCAAGTTTTGAAAAAAATTCTATTTTGAAAATAATTCTATTTTTAAAAAATTTATTACAAATCATTCATTTTTGAAGAATTTTAATAGAAAATAATTCATTTTTGAACAAATGTAATTGAAAAGATTGAAAATATTTCAATTTTGAAGAATTTTAAAAAATTTTGAAGAAATTTATTTGAAAATTTTGAAAATAATTCAATTTTGAAGAAATTTAATTGATAGAAATTTATTTGCAAGTTTTGAAAGAAATTCTATTTTGAAAAAAATTATTTGCAAATGATGAAAATAATTCATTTTTGCAGAATTCTAATTAAAAATTATGAAAATATTTCAATTTTGAAGAAATTTAATTGATAATTTTCCAAATAATTCCATTTCGAAGAAATTAAATTTCAAATTTTGAAAATAATTCATTTTTTAAGAATTTTAATTGGAAATTTTCAAAATTATTCAATTTTGTAGAAATTTAATAAATTGCAAATTTGGAAAAAAATTTATTGCAAATTTTTAAAATTATTCAATTCTGTAGAAATTTAATAAATTGCAAATTTAGAAAATAATTCATTTTTGAAAAATTTTATAATTGCAACTTTAGAAAATATTCCAATTTTGAAGAAATTTATTCGCAAATTTTGGAGATAATTTAATTTTGAAGAATTTTAATGGAAAATTTGGAAAATATTTCAATTTTTAAGAATTTAGAAATTTCTGAAAATATTTCAATTTTTAAGAGAAATTTAATTGAAAATTTTGAAAATATTCCAATTTTCGAAAAACATTTATTTGCAAATTTTGAAAATAAATCTATTTTGAAGAAATTAAATTGCAATTTTTGAAAATAATTCAGTTTTTAAGAAATTTAATTGAAAATTTTGAAAAAAATTTTTTTTAATTTTCTTCAATGACATCATTTTTTAAGAATTTTAATGTCAAATTTTCAAAATTATTCAATTTTTGAAGAAATTTAATTGCAAATTTGGAAAATAATTCATTTTTGAAGAATTTTATAATTGAAAATTTTGAAAAAATTATATTTCAATTTTTAAAAAATTTAATTGATAATTTTCCAACTAATTCAGTTTTGAAGAAATTTAATTGTCAATTTTGAAAATAATAGAATTCTGAAGAAATTTAATTAAAAATTTTGAAAATATTTCAATTTTGAAGAAATTTAATTGCAAATTTGGAAAATAATTCATTATTGAAAAAAATTTTTTGCAAATAATTCATTTTTGAAGAAATTAAAATTCAAATTTTGAAAATATTTCAATTTTTGAAATTAAAAATACATAACTGGATTTTTTTAAAGAATTAAAGTAAAATTTGTTTAAAATAATTAAATTTTCTTAGAGAAATTTATCAAAATTTTTTTTAAAACTAATTTAATTCTTTCGAAAAATTTTCGTCCTTTAGAAAATAATTGAATTCTAAAAGAAAAATTTTCATATTTTTAAAAGTAATTGAAAATTATTTCGAAGAATTGCATGAATTTTTCATTTTGAATATAATTTAAAATGGACAAAAAATTTGTTAATTTGAATTTTATTTTTCGCAGGACAGCAAACTGCAAGTTCATCGGTTAATTATTATACGCCACAAAAACAAAATAATTATTCTTGTTCTTGTCGAGAGAGAAACAATCATCACAATAATAATTTGCCAAAAGTTAATAAACAGTTTCATAGTCAGGTAAAAAAAATTTGCAAGTTAATAAATAAAAAAAAAATATTTAATTCCTGTAAAGTATTTTATTAAAATTCTCGAATATAATTTAATAATAGTATCGAGGAATTTAATTCAAAAAGTTTAAAATTAATTAAAATTGACTTATTAAAATTATATGGAAAAATAAATGAAAATCCTGCACGAAAAATTGCTTCGCGAAAATAATTGAATTTCAGGGAAAAAATTTAATTACTTTTCGTAAATAACTGAATTTTTTGTTAATTTTAAATTTAAAATTATTTAAAAATTATTTTATTTCTTTTTTAATATTTAATATTTTTATTTATTATATTTATATTTATATTATTTATTTATTTCATTATATATTATTTTAATTTATTTTGTAAATAAATACTAAAAAAAAATAATAAAGAAAGTAATTATTTTTTTTTTTTTAAGGAATTTCACGAAGTGACAGAAATTAAAGTTCCTTGGAGAAAATGCGATGCTTGTGAAGTGGTTTCGAAATTTTTAATACCCACAAGTTGTGATCACGAGATTTGTCAAAAATGTGTCAAAAGTGGAAGAGATTGTCAAAAATGTTTAAAATCTTTGAAAAATATTAAGCGCGAAAAATTTTGATAAATTCATTTTGTTTTTAATTTTTTTTTTCTTTCATTTTTTAAAAAAATGTCTACATATAGTGAGAATTTTTGTTACTACTACTACTGAAGATTTTTATATGAATATTACGATTCAAAAATTTTAAATTATAAATATTCACTCATAAAAATGTATTAAATTTTTTTTATCTAATAAATAAATTTTTCTTTTTTATTTTTTCTGATTTTTCTTTTTTCAATTTTTGCTGTTTTTTTTTCTTTTTAGTATTTTTTCTTCTTTTTATTTTTTTTACGATTTTTCTCTTTTTAGAAAGAATAAAAAGAGAAAACAATTGTAAAAAAAAAATAAAAAGAAGAAAAAGAAGTAAAAATAATGACTATTTTTTACTTTTTATTTTCTTTTACTGATTTTTTACTATTTTGTTCACTGCTTTTTTTACTATTTCTACAACTTTACTATTTTTTTACTGATTTTTTACTGCATTTTTCAATACTTTTTTTTTACTATTTTTAAACAATTTTCTTTATTATTTTCTTTTACTATTTTTCACTAACTTTTTACCGTTTTTTCCGAATTTTTTTGCTTCGTGTGACAGATTTCAATCGAACTTCTTTGTTACCATGGAAATAAACAGTCACGAAACTGAATGAGAGAGAGAGAGTGAAAAAAATTGATTTAGACATTTTTTAATATTTGACAATATTAAAAAAAATAAACTTGGAAAATTTTGGAAAAAGAATTCTTTTTTCCGAAAAAAAATATGTGGTGGGGAATCAGTCCGCCTTTGGATTTTCAAGAGGAAATAAAAGAAGACGATTCTGATTTATTGGAATTTCTAATTGTTGGCGAATCTGACGCTCGACATGTGATTAAAACAATTTCCTCCTCGTACAAACATCAGAGGCGAAAATTAAAATTTCATTTAATTGAAGCAACATTGGAGGAAATTAACAGAACAATTCTTTTTCTAAGCATTTGTTTAGAGAAAAATTTAGGTATTTTTCTTACTATATTTATTTTTATATTCAATTAATTTAGAAATTATAATAAGCGAAAAATATATTTTTTCTTTAATTAAAAAAAAGGAAGAAATTAATAGAACAATTTTTTGTTCCAAGTATTTGTTTAGAGAAAAATTTATGTATTTTTTTACTTTATTTATTTTTATATTCAATTAATTTTGAAATAATAAAAGAAATTTTTTTTAATAAAAAGAGAGATGAAAATAGTTTTAAAAAAAATAATTGAATAAAAAGTAAAAAAAAAGATTCTGTCCCTAAATATTTTTAATTAATTTTATTTAATTTAATTTAAACTGATATTTCTTTAAAATAGAAAAAGTAGACAAAAATAAAATAAAAAAGTGAAAAATAGAAAGAAATTTAAAAAAATAAAATAAGAAAGTGAAAAATAGAAAGAAAATAGAGAAATTAATAATTATTGAAAATAAAATTTCGAATTTCATAAACAATTTAATTTTTCTCATTTTTTTTTCAGGATTACAAGAAGCGATTCGATATTATTTGGAAATTTTCGGAAATACTCTACTGAGGCCGGCGACTGCAAAATTTTTAATTCAAAGGGCAAAAAAATTGTCCGACCTTCCAACGAATAATCTCCAGTGTTCTTGGTTGAATTTAGAATTTTTAAAGCACCGAGACAAAGATCAAATTGAATCAATTTTTAGGTGAGAACAATTATTTGAATACATATTTCAACAATTAATTCTATTCTTTACGAAATTCTAAACTAAAACCGAATTATTAATCGAAAAATACCAATCAATTGAAAACAAATTATTTTTTTCTGTCTTTTTTCTGCAAAATGGATTTTTTTGTTAAAAATGCCTCTTGAATCAATTGAAAACAAATTTTTAGTGAAAAATGCCTTTTGAATTAATTAAAAACGACTCATTAGCGAAAAATAATTTTCGAATCGAATTTTTAACAAAAAGTACCTTTTGAATTATTGAATTGTTAAGAAAGAATTTTATTAAAATCTTAAAAGAATAATTAAATTATTTCAAAAAAATTTAATTAAATTTGTTTTTAAAATAATTGATTTCTTTTGAACAATTTTGATTTAAATATTTGAAAATAATTGAATTACTGTGAAAAATTCTAATATTTTTCTAAAAAATTGAATTCTTACAAAGAATTTTAAAAACTCATTTTCTTTAAATAATTGATTTTTTCGAGGAATTGAAATTCAATTTTGAAAAATAATGACATTTTACGAACAATTTCTGTAAATTTTTATTAAAAATAATTGAAATCCTGCGATGAATTTTATAATTATTTTATAAAAATAATTAAATAAAAATAATAGTTGCAAAGAATATTATTAAAATTTTCAAAAATAATTGAATTCCTGAATAGAATTTTCTTATTTATGAAAATAATTGAATTATTGTGAAAAATTTTATTAAAATTCTTGAAAAAAAATTGAATTTCTGTGAAAAATTTTGTTATTTTTGTAAATAATTGAATTTCGAAGAAATTTTTTTTTCATTTTATAAAATAATTGAATTCTCTAGAGAAATGGTTTTTTCTCTAGAAAATAATTAAATTCATTCTTGAAATTTTCTTTATATAGAAAATAATTGAATTGTTTCGAGAAATTTTCTTTTTCCAATAAATAATTGAATTCTTTCGTGATATTTTATTAGATTAAAAAATAATTGATTTTCAGTGAAAAAGTTTATTTTTCTATAAAATAATTGAATTTTTTCGTGAAATTTTTTTTTTATAGAAAATAATTGAATTTTACCGAAAAATTTTCTTATATTGGAAAACAATTGAATTCTTTCAAGAAATTTTCTTTTTCTAGTAAATAATTGAATTTTTCGTCAAATTTTTTTATTTTAGAAAATAATTGAATTCTTTCGTGATATTTTATTATTTTAGAAAATAATTGAATTTCAGTGTAAAATTTTATTTTTCTAGAAAATAATTCAATTTTTTCGTGAAATTTTTTTATTTTTGAAAATAATTGAATTTTTCCAAAAAAATGTTCTTATTTTGGAAAAAAATTGAATTCTTTCGAGAAATTTTCTTATTTTGGAAAATAATTGAATTCTTTCGAGAAATTTTCTTTTTCTGGAAAATAATTGAATTCTTTCGGAAATTTTGTTTTTCTAGAAAATAATTGAATTTTGGCGAAAAATTTTCTTATTTTCGAAAATAATTGAATTTTTTCGTGAAATTTTTTTATTTTAGAAAATAATTGAATTCTTTCGTGATATTTTATTATTTTAGAAAATAATTGAATTTCAATGTAAAATTTTATTTTTCTAGAAAATAATTCAATTTTTTCGTGAAATTTTTTTATTTTTGAAAATAATTGAATTTTTCCAAAAAAATGTTCTTATTTTGGAAAAAAATTGAATTCTTTCGAGAAATTTTCTTATTTTGGAAAATAATTGAATTCTTTCGAGAAATTTTCTTTTTCTGGAAAATAATTGAATTCTTTCGGAAATTTTGTTTTTCTAGAAAATAATTGAATTTTGGCGAAAAATTTTCTTATTTTCGAAAATAATTGAATTTTTTCGTGAAATTTTTTTATTTTAGAAAATAATTGAATTCTTTCGTGATATTTTATTATTTTAGAAAATAATTGAATTTCAGTGTAAAATTTTATTTTTCTAGAAAATAATTCAATTTTTTCGTGAAATTTTTTTATTTTTGAAAATAATTGAATTTTTCCAAAAAAATGTTCTTATTTTGGAAAAAAATTGAATTCTTTCGAGAAATTTTCTTATTTTGGAAAATAATTGAATTCTTTCGAGAAATTTTCTTTTTCTGGAAAATAATTGAATTCTTTCGGAAATTTTGTTTTTCTAGAAAATAATTGAATTTTGGCGAAAAATTTTCTTATTTTCGAAAATAATTGAATTTTTTCGTGAAATTTTTTTATTTTAGAAAATAATTGAATTCTTTCGTGATATTTTATTATTTTAGAAAATAATTGAATTTCAATGTAAAATTTTATTTTTCTAGAAAATAATTCAATTTTTTCGTGAAATTTTTTTATTTTTGAAAATAATTGAATTTTTCCAAAAAATGTTCTTATTTTGGAAAAAAATTGAATTCTTTCGAGAAATTTTCTTATTTTGGAAAATAATTGAATTCTTTCGAGAAATTTTCTTTTTCTGGAAAATAATTGAATTCTTTCGGAAATTTTGTTTTTCTAGAAAATAATTGAATTTTGGCGAAAAATTTTCTTATTTTCGAAAATAATTGAATTTTTTCGTGAAATTTTTTTATTTTAGAAAATAATTGAATTCTTTCGTGATATTTTATTATTTTAGAAAATAATTGTATTTCAATGTAAAATTTTATTTTTCTAGAAAATAATTCAATTTTTTCGTGAAATTTTTTTATTTTTGAAAATAATTGAATTTTTCCAAAAAAATGTTCTTATTTTGGAAAAAAATTGAATTCTTTCGAAAAAATTTTCTTATTTTGGAAAATAATTGAATTCTTTCGGAAATTTTGTTTTTCTAGAAAATAATTGAATTTTGGCGAAAAATTTTCTTATTTTCGAAAATAATTGAATTCTTTCGTGAAATTTTTTTATTTTTGAAAATAATTAAATTCTTTCGTGAATTATGAAAATAATTGAATTTTATCAATTTTTCTTTTAAATAATTGAATTCTTTTGCGAAATTTTGAATTATGTTAATATAAGAATTTCTTTTTAGTTTTAAATTTAAAATCTTTTTCTCTTTGATTTTTCAAGATTCTGGGAACGAGCAATTCGCGAAGGTCTTCCAATCACTCAATATTGGGACAAACGATTGAGAAAATCACTCGAGACACGTTACGATTATCGCGAAGGTGTTTTCGATTGGGATTTTCATATGATTCTGAAAACACGAGGAGCTGCAAATTTAACTCATCAGGAATATCGGTTATTATTTAATAACTGTAAAAAAATTGAAAAAAATTTTAATAGTTAATAGAGATTAAGAATTAAGTAACTAATTAATAGAGATAAATAGAATAAATCAATAAAAAATTTCATTAATATAATAAAATAATAAAAGAAAATTATTAATTAAAAAAAATACTAATTTAGATTCTGGAGGGAAAATGGAATAGCATTTACATGGATCGAGGGGGAACCGACAAGATGCAATCCAACATTAATTAGCAACATTATTCCCGAGGGGAAAGGATTTCTTCACTTTGCCTATTTAGGCGATGTCAAAAATGGACCATTTTTCACTTGGGCACTTAATGACGATTCAAAAAACGAGTATTTATCATAATCAATTCTATGATGATAATATTTCACGAAAGAATTGAATTAATTAAAAATAATTGTAAAAATATTTCTCCAAAGAATTGAATTGATTAAAAAATAATTGTAAAAAAATTCTCGAATGAATTGAATTAATTAAAAAATAATTGTAAAAAAATTTCTCAAAACATTTGAATTATTTAAGAAAAAATGTAAATTACAAAATTCTTCGCAGGAATTGAATAATTTTTTTCAATACAATTTTAATTAAATTTCTTTATTTCTCAAAGGAATTTTTTTTTGCAAAAATTTAATTATTTTGGCAAATTTTATAAAAATCTTCCAAAAAAATAAATTGTTTTGGAAAATTTTATAAAAATCTTCCAAAAAAATAAATTGTTTTGGAAAATTTTAATTAAATTCTTTACAAGAATTGAAATATTTTCAATACAATTTTAAATTAAATTCTCTGAAAAAATTCAATTATTTTCAAAAATTTTAATTAAATTGTTAACAAGATTTCAATTATTTTCATAATTGAATTTAATTCTTCGTAGAAATTTAATTATTTTCAAAAATTTTTAAAGATTTCTTAATAGGAATTCAATTATTCTTTAAATGTAATAAAATTCTTCCGTAAGTTCAATTATTTTCAAAAATTTTGATAAAATTATTTATAATAATTCAATTGTTTTTAAAAATAAAAAAAATTCTACCTAGAAATTCAATTATTTTGAAAAATTTTGATAAAATTATTTATAAAAATTGAATTATTTGCATAATTATAATCAAATTCTTGATAGGAATTTAATTATTTTCATGAATTGTAATAAAATTATTCTGCAAAAATTCAATTATTTTGAAAAATTTTGATTAAAATTTTTATGAGAATTGAAATATTTTCAACGCAATGTGAATTTCAATATTATTTTAATGAAATTTCTCGTATGAATTAACTTATTGTTCTAGATTTTAATTAAATTTTTCGCAAGAAATTTAATTATTCTGACAAATTTAGATAAATTTCTTTACAAGAATTTAATTATTTCAGATTAAAAATTATAAAAGAAATAATATAAAAAAAATATTTTTAATTGAAATTTAATTGAAAATTTTCCAAATATTTCTAAATTTTAAATTTAATTGAAAGTTTTCAAATAATTCAATTTTTCAAAAATTTAATTGTAAATTTTCCAAATATTTCTAAATTTTAAATTTAATTGAAAGTTTTCAAATAATTCAATTTTTCAAAAATTTAATTGAAAATTTTCCAAATATTTCTAACTTTTAAATTTAATTGAAAATTTTCAAATAATTCAATTTTTTAAAAATATAATTAAAAATTTTCAAATAAACTCAATTTTTCAAAAATTTAATTAAAAATTTTCAAATAATTCAATTTTTAAAAATTTAATTGAAAATTTTCAATTAATTCAATTTTGTAGAATTTTAATTGAAAATTATGAAAATAATTCATTTTTCTAGAATTTTAATTGAAAACTATGAAATCTAATTCAATTTTGAACAAATTTAGTTGAAAATTTTGAAAATAATTCAATTCTGAAGGAATTTAATTGCAAATTTTGAAAATAATTCATTTTTCAAGAATTTTAATCAAAGATTTTAAAAATAATTCAATTTTGAAGATATTTACTTACAAATTTTCCAAATTTATTTATTTTTGAACAAATTTACTTAAAAATTATTCCAAATAATTCAATTCTAAAAAAAAAATATAATTGCAAATTTTGAAAATAATTTTAATTTTTTCGAAGAATTCTATTGAGATTTTTAAAATAATTAAATTCATTCCAAGAATTTGACTGAAATTGTATATTAAAAATTATTTTTCGAATTTCTTCAAAGAATTTAAGTAAAATTTGTTTAAAATACTTAAATTTTTTTTTTTAGAGGAATTTATCAAAATTGTTTTAAAATAAATTGAATTCTATCAAAAATTTTTTTTGTTTTATAAAATAATAGAATTTTTAGAGAAATTTTCATTTTTTTTTATTTTGGAAAATAATTGAAAGTGTTTCGAAAGAATTGTATTAATTTTTATTTTGAACGTAATCAACTTGGTTACAGTGATTATTAGTGATCAAAGATTATTAATATAAAATTTATTTCTAATTTAATTAATAAATCAATTTTTAAATTAATCGAATACATTTATTTTTAATTAAAAGTAAATTAATTTGACATAATAAATTAATTTTTACTTGAATATATTAATTTGACTTAATAAATTAATTTTTACTTGAATAAATTAATTTTATCCACTTACTTTTTAATTTCCCGTTTGCAACACTTTCTTTTTTTGTTTCTTCTTCTTTTTGTAAAACTTTCGTTTCTTCTTATGAAATTTTTTTTACCTTTTTTTCCATTTTGAAATTTTATTCAAAAATTTTGATTCTTTGTTTAATATTTTTTTCTTATTTTTCCTTGTTTGCAGAAAACTCCGATCAACGGACGTGGCTGAAAAAGAATTAATGAGAACAGTTTATGAAATTAGAAATAAAGAGCCAATGTTCGACGAGATATTTGCCGCTCACAGAGATTTATCACTTTTAACTGGTACAATTGTCACGGAAATGCCCCCAAGTGATGTGGAACAGGAAACATGGACCGAGGATAAATTTAAATTTGAAACGCACAATTTTCATTGGATCGAAATTCCCGATATCGAAGTAAGAAAATTTTCATAAATTATAAAAATAAAATTTTAATTTAAATAAAATTTAATTTAATTTAATAATTTAATTCAATTCAATATTGAAAATAATGTAATAGTCAATATTATTGAAAATTTGTTAATATAATATTATTTTCTTTTTTTTTCTTCTCGCAGATTATTTTTCATCCAATTGAAAAATTATCACGTCTCAAGGAAAAAGATGAATTTTTGGAAAAATTCTCACTAATATTTCTCTCTCACAATATGACAAAGCAAATTCCAAATCTCGTGCCATTGTTGAAGAAAAATTCACCCTTCATTGTTGAATCAAGAAAATTTCTCACCGAATTGAGAAATGAAGATTTAACCGAATTCTCCACTGAATTGGAAAAAATTGCCAATGAAAATAATTTGAGAGTTATGAATAATTTTAATTCTCAAAAACACATGTTTGCACGATTTTTGAAAAATTGATTTAAATTAATTTAGATGAAAGTAATCAATAATTATTCTTATAAATAATAAAATTCTTTTCAAGAATTAAATTATTTTTTATGTAATTTTAATCAAATTTCTCGAAAGAATACAATTATTTTTAAAAACATTATTTAAATTCGATTTTTTTCAACAATTTTAATATCAATTCAATTATTTTCAACAATTTTGATGAAATTCTTTTTAAAAAAATCATTATTTTCAAAATTTTTAATAAAATACCTTCAAAACATTCAATTATTTTCAAAAAATCAGATAAAACGCTTGGAAACAATTCAATTATTTTTATGAATTGTAAAATCCTCCGCAAGAATTTTATTATTTTCGCATAAATAAGAAAATTCTTCGCAAGAATTAAAATAATTTTTATAAATAATAAACTTCTACAAAGAAATTTAATTATTTTCATAAATAATAAAATTCTCCTGAGAAATTCAATTATTTTTAATACAATTTAAAAAAAATTTTTTTGAAAGAATAAAATTATATTTAAAAATATTAATTAAATTTGATTATTATCAAGGGTTTTAATAAAAATTCAATTATTTTCAACAATTCTGATGTAAAAAATTACTCGAAACAATTCAATTATTTTTATAAATTGTAAAATTCTTGGCAAGAATTCAATTATTTTTTTGTAAATAATAAACTTCTTCTGTATATTTTCAGATACAATTTTAATAAAATTTCTCCAACAGGTTCAATTATTTTAAAAAATTGTAATAAAATTTTTCTAAACAATTCAATTATTGTCAAAAGTTTTTAATAAAATTCGTTGTAAATTTCAATTATTTTTGAAATTTTCAATTAAAATTACTTTAAAAAATTTCATTATTATTAACAATTTTTTAAAAATTGAATTCTTTCTTGGAATTTTATTAAAATTGTATTAAAAATAATTGAATTTTTGCAAAGAATTTTACTATTTATAAATATAATTGAATTGTTTCGAAGGATTTATTAAAATTTTAGAAAATAATTGCATTTCTGATTTCTTTCGAAGTATTTTATGACGAATTAAGAAAAAATTCTTGTGAATAATTTTATTAAAATTTTTAAAATTAATAAACGAAAATAATTAATTAGTACCTAAATTAGTTAATAATTGAATTTTTTTTAAATTTTGAATCTGAAATTATTCAAAAATTTATATTTGATAATAAAAAATTTTGTAATTTGCATAGGGTAACTGCACCAATTGCCGAGGGTGCTCCAATTGTCGAGGATAATAATTTTCTTTTTTAGATAAATAGTATAATATATAATATTTAAGAACAAAAAAAATTTCTAAATAATCTTTGTATTTTCAACTGTATATTTATATATACAAATTTCGTAGCGATTCTACTAAAATAATTATTTAATTAATATTATAATTCACTGCTGTGAAATTTACACGAATCTCCATTTTCTTAATACTTCAGGTTGATTAAAACAGATTTTTAGAAATGCAAATTAAACGTATTTATAATGACTTTTTGTGTACAAAATTATTATTATAATTTTGTACACGAACTAAATTAATTTTGTATGCATGTTTTTTTGTTAAAAAAAAATATTTAATATTTTTTAAAAGCAAATCATCGGTATTTGGTTCCTTTTTTTTGACAGTTCCATTTTTCGAGGTAATGACTCGAAAATTGGTGTAGTCACTTTTTTCGCTGATGCACCATTTATCGATGGTTAAGTGTTTATTTACTAAACGTCAAACATAAATGCCAAACATTTATAGGTACAGAGAAAAAGAAAAAAAATGCTCCAAAAATTTACAACCAACAGAAAATAATCAACCAAAAAAACGAGGAAGACCGAAAAAAAATTAATAAAAAAATGCATTATTTAAAACTAAAAAATTTTGTACTATAGTTTAATTATAATTAACCATTATATTTACAGTTCGTAGGTAATAAAAGTTTATTTTATTCGTTTACAAATTTAATGTGACTTAAATTAATTTATTTTTTCAATTAATGTCTGATTAACAAAATTGATTAAATTTAATTAACTTATATTTATAAAAGTTTAAAAAACAGTTAAATAATTTTCTGTCCTGTATCATCTACTATAAAAATGTTTTATATCGATATTATAAATTATTCAATTATAGTTAAATAAATATATTTGTTTTCTGGTAATGTTCTATAATATTTTTATCGAAAAAATAAATATCTACTCGATTTTCTAATATCTGTACAGGTTAATTGTTAGGTTATATTGGGTTATATGTTTAAAAATGTCATACCCTCGACAATTGGAACAGACCCTCGAGAAATTAGCACAAGACCATCGACAAATGGTGCTTTTGCTCGATTGACTTTTAAATATATTTTTTGCTTAACAATTTAGTTTATATTAAAAAAATAAATATGAATATTAAACATTATTAGATCCTTCGTCCAAATATACAAAAATCAAATTTTAAAGTGCATTTACTTCCGAGAAAAAAAATGTCAAAGTCACATGTTGCCTAAAACCCTCGACAATTGGTACAGTTACCCTACCTAAGAATAATAAATTTAATTACTTTCAACAATTCTGATGTAAAAAATTATTCGAAACAATTCAATTATTTTTATTTTAATATTATTTTATTTTTGAAAAATTACATTATTTTTATAAAATTTAATAAAACTCTTCAAAAAAATCCAAGACTTTCTCATTTTTGATGAGAATGTAAAAAATGTAATTTTTTTAGAAAAACTCTAATAAAATTGTTTAAAAGAATTTAAGTTTCTATGAATAATTTTAATATAATTTAATAGGAAAATCGTTAATTACAATTAATAATAAAAACGATTATTTTAAAAACTTAAAAGAAATTCTTCTTAAAATTCAATTAGTTTCAAAATTTTCAGTAAAAATTATTTTACAAAAACTTCATTATTTACGAAAGAAAATTGAAATAAATTGTTCAAAGCAATTCAATTATTTTAAAGAATTTTAATGAAAATCTAGCCAAGAATTAAGAGAGAGGAAAGAAATTATTTTGCCCATATTAATTTTGAAAATGTTTTTTATTGTTCTTCTTTGTTTTCTTTATTATAATTATAATAATAAAATATTCAATACTGTCGTTTTGTCATGGTTTTAAAAAAATATATAGTAAAAATTTTCTCTCTTTGTAGATTAGAATTGTTGTTAAAATAATAACAAGTTATTTAAAAGTTGCAATTGAACTTGAGTAATTCTCGCCTGTCAACTTGGAGACCATAATTGTGTACAGCCTCGCACAAAGCTGTAAATAAAGAAAAATTTACATTTTTAATTTTTATATTCTAAAATCAATGTATTTTCAATTCAATTTTAAATCTTTTAGAAAATTATGTATTAATAAAAAAAAAGAAAAGTTTATTTTTTTTGTAATTTTACTGTTACTTTTTTAATTTTAGTCTCAACTTTTTTCTTTATTTACAAAAATTAGAAAAATAGTTTCTTTTTTTCCCAGAGAACAAAAAAAAAATATTTGTTTTCTTAAAGAGAAAAAAACTTGTTTTTTTGTTGCAAAGAGCAAAAAACGAAAATTGCTTTTTCTCCAGAGAACAAAAAAGATTAGTTTTGTTTTTGCAAGAATAAAAAAATCGTAAAGAGAAAAAAAATTGTTTTTTGTTACAAAAAGCAAAAAAACAAAATCGCTTTTTCTCAAGAGAACAAAAAAAGACGGACTTTTTTGCAAAAAGAACAAAAAAATAGTTTTTTTTATCGTAAAGAGAAAGAAAATTTTGTTTTTTTATTCCAAAGAACAAAAAAAATTGCTTTTTCTGTAGAGAATAAAAATTAATTTGTTTTTTGTTCGAAAGAGCAAAAAAAATGCTTCTTCTGCAAAGAACAAAAATTGATTTGTCTAATCTTTGCAAAAGAAGAAAAGAATATTCTTTTTTCCAGGAAAAGTAAAAAATAGTTTTCTTTTTGCAAAAAGTAATAATTTTTTTTGCAGAAATAAAAAAAAATTGTTTCTATTCTTTTGTATTTTTGTTTTAATAGAGAAATTCAATATAATATTAATAAGAAAAAAAAGAAAGGAATTAAGCAAAAAAATAAATTTTGTCCTGAGGCAAAAGAAAAAATTCTTTTTTGTTTGTTAATTAATAATAATAATATGAGAAAATGAAAAAAGAAACTTACAAATACAGGTTGGAGGTGGTGCACTCCAATTTCCACCGGTGCAGCTAATCTCCTGCGTACCATTGAGTACATAACCATAATTACATTGTACTCGAATTACTTTTGAATTCCTAACATTTTGAGCAACTCCATTATTAATATGAAGAGGTTGGCAGTCGGCTGAAAGGAAGAAGAAAATTTTATTAATTTCTCCAATTTTTCGCTCTTTTTTCAATTGAAATCGATTTTTCGAGAAAAAAAATTACTTTTGCTTCTAATGAATAAACAAATAAATAAATAAATACGTAAATAAATAAATACGAAAATAAATAAATAAGTAAATAAATAAATACGAAAACAAATAAATACGTAAATAAATACATAAATAAATATGTTAATAAATAAATAAATAAAAAATAAATAAATAGAAAAATAAAAAGAAAGTTAAATTATATTATTTATTTCATTATTACTTTTTCATTTGAAAATTAAAAGCAGAAGTAATTAATTAATAATAAAAAAAATAGTTTGAAAAAATACAGAAGTAAATTAACAAGTAGGTGAATAAAAGAAAAAGTGAGTAAAATATTATGAAATACTAACCAGCGCAAATGGGAGCAGGTTGAGACCACTGTCCATAGACGCAGGACATTTCATCGCTTCCAAAAAGTTCGAAACCATTATGACAGACGATTTTGAAATTATTTTGTTTCACGTCCGGAATAATGTCTCCATTCACAATTTCTGGCATTGGACAATTGGCTGTGGAAGAAGAAAAGAAAAAAGTTAAATATAAAATTGAAAATTCAATTATTAAATACTTTCATTATTTTCAAAAATCAATAAAAATTCTTATCAGGAATTCAACTATTTTCAAGAATTATTTCTGCGTAAGATTCCAATTAGGTATTTTTTTAAATTAGTAAAATTCTTCGCAAAAATTTTATTAATTTGGAAAAGTTTAAATAATTAAATTCTTCGCACAATTTCAATTATTGACAAAAATTAATTAATTTAAAGCTTTATAACAGGAATTTAAGGAATTAATTAAATTTTAAAGGATTTTTCAATTAAATTCCTTGAAAATTTAAAAGACGCAAAAGTATTAAAATATTAAAAATTTTTTCTTCAAAAAATAATTAATTACATTATTTTTCTTTAAAATTTCTTACAAGTTTTGAATAATTTTATTCGAAAATTCTAAAAAAAAAATAATTGACTTTTGGAAGAATAGTAATTTTTAGAAATAATTAAATTTCAAAAGATTTTTCATTGAAATTATGTGAAATTTTAATTCCTGTGGAAAAATAAATAAGAATAAGTTTTTAAATTTTGTGTTTGAGAAAAAGTATTTGATTTTTTGAATAATAATATAATTTAGAAATTCCGAAAAAATTTATGCTATTATGCTAAATATTTTAAATAATTAATTTAAAAAACCAATTTCAATAAAAAAGTGAAAAAGTAGAAAAAGAAAAATGGAAAAACGGAGAAAAATAAAAATAACTTACGAACGCAAATTGGAGTATCATCCATCCATTTTCCATTATTGCAGACAGTTTCTTTTGCTCCTAATAAATAATAACCAGGATTGCAGGTGAATGTTGTTGAATCCCTGTTGTAAGTGGCTTGACCATTCATTAAATTAATTGTTTTGCAGAGAGCTGTAAGAAAAAAAATATTTTGGAAAAATTAATTTACAAATTATAAAATTAAAAATAGTACAAAAACATAACAATCGTAATAAAAAAATTAAAATGGCTATTTCAATTACTATTATTATTATTATTATTATTATTATTATTATTATTATTATTATTATTATTATTATTATTATTATTATTATTATTATTATTATTATTATTATCAATTATTTAAATTATTTTCATAGGAAAAAAATTTAACTATATTCAAGATAATTTTAATAAAATTTCTTTAACAGATTCAATTATTATTAAAAATTGTAATAAAATTTTTCTAAATTCAATTTAATTGATGTCAAAAGTTTTTAATAACATTCTTTGTAAAATTTCAAATATTTTCAATTAAAACTATTTTTAAAAATTATATTATTCTTACGAAATTTAATGAAACTCTGCAATAAAAGAAAAATGTAAATATTTACAAAAACTCTAATAAAATTGTTTGAAAGAATTTAATTTTCTATTAAATTAATTTTCTCCTTACAATTTAATTATTTTTAAAATTTTCAGAAAAATTATATTAAAAAAACTTCATTATTTACAAGAAAATTGAAATAAATTCTTCAAAACAATTCAATTATTTTAAAGAATTTTAATAAAAATCTTGCCAAAAATTAAATTATTTTCAAGAAAATTTTAATTACATTTTCTGGAAAGAATACAATTATTGAAAAAATTGTTCTTAAAATTCTTGAAATGAATTCAATTATTTTAAATAAATCGACAATTTAATTATTTCTAAAAATAATTGAATTCTTGAATAGAATTTTATGTGAATTTTTTTAAATAATTGAATCCTTGTGAATAAAATTTATTATTTCTACAAATAATTGAATTTTTGCAAAATTTTTAAAAATTTTGAAAAATAATTGAAATTTTCGAAGAAATCAATTAAAAATGGAATTGAAAATAATTAAAATTCTGATAAGAAGTTTATTATTTATATAAAAAAAATTGAATTTTTTAACAAGATTTTTATTATTTATAAATTGACTAAAGAATTTTATTACAATGATTATTGAATAAATAATTGAATTTTTCTTTAAATTCAATTATATTCAAAATTTTCAATAAAAATTATTAAAAAGAACTCCATTGCTTTCAAGAAAATTGAAATAAATTCTTCAAAACAATTCAATTATTATAAAAAATATTAATAAAAAACTTACCAAAAATTAAATTATTTTAAAGAATTTTAATAAAAATCTTGCCAAGAATTGAATTATTTTCAATAAAATTTTAATTACATTTTCTCGAAAGAATTCAATTTAAAAAAAAATTGTTCTTAAAATTCTTGAAATGAATTCAATTATTTTCAATTTTTTTTTATAAATACTTTACAAGAACTCAATTATTTTTTAGTAAATCGCCATTTTAATTATTTCCAAAAATAATTGAATTCTTGAATAGAATTTTATTAAAATTTTTTTAAATAATTGAATCCTTGCGAAAAAATTTATTATTTCGACAAATCTTTGAATTTTTGCAAAATTTTAAAAAATAAGTGAATTTTTGAGAAGAATTTTATTAAATTGAATTGAATTCCCTGGAATTCAATTAAAATTGTATTTAAAATAATTGAATTCCAGGGAAAATTTCATTATTTTTAAAAATAATTGAATTCTTGAATTAGATTTTATTGAAAGTTTTTTAAATAATTGAACTCCTATGAAAAATTTAATTATTTCTTTAAAATAATTGAATTTTTTCGGAAAAATTTTTCAAGATTTTGAAAAATAATTGAAATTTTCGAAGAAATCAATTAAAAATTGGAATTGAAAATAAGTGAAATTCTGATAAGAATTTTATTATTTTTATAAAAAATAATTGAATTTTTTACCAAGATTTTTATTATTTACAAATTGACTAAAGAATTTTATTACAATTTTAGAAAATAATTATTTGTACAAAAAACTAATAAAATTGTATAAAAGAATTTAATTTTCTATGAATAATTTTAATAGAATTTTAGAGGCAAATTGTTAATTACAATTAATAATAAACACGATTATTTTAAATTCTTAAAAGAATTTCTTCGAATAAAATTCAATTACTTTCAAAATTTTTAGTAAAAATTATTTTAAAAAAAAAACTTTATTATTTTTAAGAAAACTTTATATTTTTAAGAATTGAATTCTTAAAAACAATTAAATTATTTTTAAGAATTTTAATAAAAAATCTTGCCAAAAATTTACCATTAAATTAATTTTAATAAAATTCTAATTACATTTTCTCGAATAAATTCAATTATTCAAAACAATGTTGATAAAATTCTTGAAATGAATTCAATTATTTTCTAATATTTTTTAATAAATACTTTACAAGAATTCAATGATTTTCAGTAAATCAACAATTTAATTATTTCCGAAAATAATTGAATTCTTGAATAAAATTAGTACGAAAACATAATAATCCTAATAAAAAAATTGAAAAAATTTTTAAAAGTTTTTTTTTGTAAAATAAAAAAGAAAGAAACATACGAATGCACTGGGGAGTTGGGCTTGTCCACAGGCCATTAACGCAAGTTGATTCAGTTGGTCCTTGAATTTGGAATCCATCGCAACAGCCGAAATGTGCAGTTCTTGATTGATTGTTACTTTCAACCCATCCGTTTTTGAAGTAGAGAATTGGACAAGCGGCTAAAATAATATTTTTATTATTATTATTATTATTATTTTCATCTCTAGATTGTTGATTATTTTTATTATATTTCCACTATTTTTATTGCTATTTTGATTATTTTGATAAATATTGTACTAAAATTGTGATTAATACTTACGAACACATGTTTGTTTACTGTTGACTTGCTGTCCAGTTGGAGGCATGCCATTCTCGTCAGAAGAAATTTGGAAGCCTTCGTTACAAGTGTAAAGCAATTCATAACCAGAAGAAACAATTTGCACTTCAATTCTTCCGTTTTCAATTACCAAATCATTGGTAGCTGGAAAAAGGGAAAATTATAATTATTTTATTGTGTTTTAGTAATTGCTTTTTGCTTTTTTATTTCCAAACTTTTTCAACAATTTTTCTTTTAAAAAAAATATTTTCAAATTTTAAAATGAATTTACTGAAATTATTTTCAATAGGTAATTGTGAGGATTTCACTTATTTTTAATACAATATTAATTAATATCTTCAAAAAATTCATTTATTTTTCAAGAATTTAATTATTTAAAAAAAACTTTTAATAAAATTCAATTTTCAAGAATTTAATTATTTTTAAAAATAAATAAATTTTCGTAGGAATTCAATTATTTTAATTAATACAATTTTATAATTGAATTCTAGGGAAAATTAAATTATTTTTAAACATTTTTCTTTTAAAGTTTTAAAGAATTCAAAAATATCAATAGACAGTAAAGTTTTCACAGGAATTCAATTTAATTCTTCGAAAGAATTGAATAATATCAATAAGTAGTAAATTTTTTAACAGAAATTCAATTAGTTCAAATAGAATTTCAATAAAATTCTTCTCAAAAAATCACTTATTTTTTAAAAATTTTGCAAAAATTCAATTATTTGTAGAAATAATAATTTTTTTCGCAAAGATTCAATTATTTAAAAAAAAAAACTATAAAATTCTATTCAAGAATTCAATTATTTTTAAAATAATTAAATTTTTGCTGCAATTCAATGATTTTAAATACAATTTTAATTAAATTTTAGGGAATATTTAATTATTTTAAAAAATATTTGAATTTTTCGCAGGATTTCAATTATTTAAAAAAAAACTTTTAATAACATTCTATTAAAGAATTTAATTATTTTCAAAAATTATTAAATTATCAATGTATTAAAAATCAATGAATTTTTGTAAAGTATTTATAAAAAAATTTGATAATAATTGAATTCATCTCAAGAATTTTATCAAAATATTTTCAATTTTTTAATTCTTTCGAGAAAATGTTATTAAAATTTTATTAAATTCTTGGCAAGATTTTTATTAAAATTGTATTGAAAATAATTTAATTGTTGGCAAGATTTTTATTAAAATAATTTAAAATAATTGAATTGTTTTAAAGAACTTATTTCAATTTTTTTTAAATAATTTTAACTGAAAATTTTGAAAATAATTAAATTTTAAAATGAATTAAATTATTTTCAATAATTGTAATAAAATTCTTTAGTCCATTTTGTAAATATAATAAAAATCATGGTAAAAAATTCAATTATTTTTATATAAATAATAAAATTCTTATCAGAATTTCACCTATTTTCCATTTCATTTTCAATTTGATTTCTTCAAAAATTTCAATTATTTTTCAATATCTTGTGAAAATTCTCCAAGAATATTCAATTATTTTAAGGAAATAATTAAATTTTTTACAGGAGTTCAATTATTTAAAAAACTTTTAATAAAATCCAATTCAAGAATTCAATTATCTTTAAAAATAATTTGTCTCGAAGAATTTCATTACAATTGTTGAAAATAATTGAATTTAAATTGAATTTAAATAAATATTTTTAAAAAAAATTTTTTTCTTTTGAGAAATATTATTAAAATTGTATTTTGAAAATAATTGAATTTCTCAGAAGAATTTTATTATTTACAAAAACAATTGAATTCTTGCCAAGAATTTTACAATTTATAAAAATAATTGAATTGTTTCGATGAATTTTACAATCAAATTTGTTGAAAATAATTGAATTTAAATAATATTTTTAAAAATAATTTTATTCTTTCGAGAAATATTATTAAAATTGTATTTGAAAATAATTGAATTTCTCCGAAACATTTTATTATTTATGAAAATAATTGAATTTCATTGTATAAATTTAATTCTACAAAGAATAAATTTTTTATTCCTGCGAAGAATTTTCTTATTTATCAAAAAAAAAAATTAAATTCTTCTGGAGGATTTTACAATCCATAAAAATAATTAAATTGTCTCGAACCATTTTATCTGAATTTTAGAAAATTATTTAATTTTTTGAAGGAATTTTATTCAAAAATTTTATTAAAAATTCTTGAAAATATAAAATTTTTTAATTTTTAGTAAAAATAATAATTTGCAGAATACTTACGAACACAAACTGGAAATTGGTTTGATTGTGGTTGAACAACTGGATATCCATACATAGAATATCCAACATTACATTCAAATGTAATAGAACCGTCAATATTCATTTTTCCTTTTCCATTGGGAATTGTTTTTGGTAAGTCTGTCAGACGAAAAGAAAAAAAATTACTAAGTAAATAAATATTTGAATTAGTAAAAAAAAAATACAAAGAAAAGAAATGAAAGAGTAAGTAATAAAAGAAAGAAGTAAAAAATAAAATAAATGTACAAAATAAATAAAAAAGTAAATAAATTAGTAAATTCGCGAAGAAGAATTTACAACACAAGTGAAAAAGAAAGTAAGTAATAAAAAAAAAGCTAAAAATAAAATAAATTTTTCTTTATAAAATCTATTTCTATTTAAATAATAATATTAATAATACTAATTCACCTGATCTGATTGGAATACTCTCTGTCGTTGGTGCTTGTTGTACAGACGCTGAAAAAATTGAGAAAAAAACGTTAAAATTTGAATGAAATTGTTCATAAAATTGAATTACTTTCAAAAATTTTCAATTAAAATTATTAGAAAAATTTCATTATTTTAAAGAAAATTCAAAGGAATTTTTCAAAAGTAGATATTTAATTAAAATTTTCAAAAATTGAAATAATTTTTTAATTTTTTCTTCTTTAGAATTCAATTATTTCCATAAATAATAAAGTTCTTCGATGGAATTCAATTATTCTCGAAAATTTTTTGATAAAATTCTTTGCACGAATTTAATGATTTTCATTTCATGAATTTTTAAATTAATATAAATTATTATTACAGTAGAACCTCGATTATCCGAGGTAATGTGGGGAAGAGGTACCTCGGATAATCGAAAACTCGGATAACACGGAACCAATGAAAATTTCAAAATTTTAAATTATTTTTCATGTGTTTAAAGTGTTAGAATAATATTAAATGACAAAAATGGACGAAATTTTAAATGCAATGATCACAAATAGTGGTTTTGTAAAATTTATTTTCCAAATTTAGTCGCTCGATCCGTTTTATCCGAGTTATTCCGCATATAATCTGGAATCTCGGATAATCGAGGCTCGGATAACCGAGGTTCTACTGTATTTTTATTAAAATTATTCGCAAACAAATTTTTTTTTAAAAATCTCACCAAGGCAAAGAGGAACTGGACCAGTCCAAGCATTGTTAATATATTGAATTTTTGGCTGTCCGTACATTTGGAATCCGGGATTACATTGAAATTCATAAGTACGTCCGTCCTCACAAACTGAGTAGATTCCATTTACGAAATTTATTTCCACCTTTTTATTTTCTAAAATGATTTCAAAAAAACAGCATTAGAATAATTACTGCAACCATTTAATAATTAATAAGAGCAAAAACTAATTTTTTCCCAAAATCTATTTTTATTTAAATAATTATATTAATAGTCACAAACCTGTAACAACTATTGGAATATTGTGTGTGATTGGTGGTTGTTGTGTGGCAACGGTGGCAACTGGAAAAATTAACAAAAAAAATCTTTGAAAAATTCATGATTCTCAAATAAACGAAAATACAATTTTTAAATTAACAAATTAGAGAAAAAGAAAAAAAAATATTTAAATATCATGAGAAGAGTAATAGAAAATGGATTATTAAATTTTTATCGTACCATTGACAGGAATCACTTGTACACTGGGTGCGGCTGTTTTTTCTGCTAAATGTTAAAAAAAAATAATTAATAATTTCAGTTTCAAAATTCAAAAAAAAATTCAATTATTAACGAATTTACTAAATTATTTTAATTAATTGTTTTCAAAAACTTTTAATAAAATTCTTCGCAGGAACTTAATTATTTTCAATACAATTTTAATGAAATTCTTCGAAAAACTTTAAATTAAATTCTTAGCAAAAATTTTAATTATTTGCATTTTTAAAAAATGTTTGTAGAAATTTCTATTATTTTAAAGAATTTTAAGAAAATTCTTCGCAAATAATTTTATTATTTTTCAAAAATTTTAATAAAGTTCTCTACAATTGTTTTAAAAATTATTATTATTATTACTAGCAAATTTAAATTATAAATCCAATTATTTTTAACAATTTTGATGAAATTCTTTATTTAAAAAATCATTATTTTCAAACATTTTAATAAATTTCCTTAAAAAAAATTAAATTATTTTCAAAAATTAAAATAAAATTCTTCAAAACAATTCAATTTTTTGTATTAATTGTAAAATCCTCGGCAGGAATTTAATTATTTTCGCATAAATAAGAAAATTCTTCCTAAGAATTAAAATATTTTCGTAAATAATAAAATTCTACAAAGAAATTTATTTTTATTTTTATAAATAATATAATGTTTCGGAGAAATTAAATTATTTCAAATACAATTTAAATAAAATTTTCCGAAAGGATACAATTATTTTTTAAAATATTATTTAAATTCAATTTTCTTCAAGAGTTTCAATAAAAATTCAATTATTTTAAACAAATTTGATTGTAAAATTCTTGGCAAGAATTCAATTATTTTTGTAAATAATAAAATTTCTCTAACAATTTTAATTATTTTTAAAAATTGTAATAAAATTTTTCAAAACAATTCAATTATTTTCTAAAATATTAATAAATTCTTCGAAACAATGTAATTCTATTTTTAAGTAGAAAAATTCATCGCAAATATTAAATTATTTTTAATACAAATTTTAATAAAATTTTATAAATGAATTCAAATTTAAAAAAAAATTTATTTTAAATAATATTTTTCGTAAAAATTCAATTATTTTCTAAAATTCTAATAAATTCTTCGAAACAATTCATTTATTTTTATAAATATTAAAAACTAAAATTCTTTGCAAAAATTAAATTATTTTTAATAGAATTTTAGTAAAATTTCATGAAAAAATTCAAGTTTTTTGAAATTTTAATAATATTCTTCGAAAACATTCAATTATTTTCTAAAATTTTAATAAATTATTTGAAACAATTTAATTTAATTTAATTTAAATTTAATTTTTAAATTTAATTTAAATTTAATTTAATTTTTAATTTAATTTAATTTTCTAAATAGTAAAATCTTTGCAAAAATTAGAATCAATTCATCGAAAGAATTTCATTATTTTCTATATTTTAGTAAAAATTCATTAAATGAATTAAATTATTTTAGAAAATTGTAATAAAATTCAGAGAATAATAAAAATATTTTCTAAAAATTTTTAAAAAATTCAATAATTAAATGTTTAATTTCATTTATTAAGTAACACGATTATTTTAAAAACTTTAAAGAATTTGTTCCTAAAATTCAATTACATTTAAAATTATCAATTAAAATTATTAAAGCAACTCTGTTATTTTTAAAAAAAATTCAAAGAAATTCTCCAAAAGAATTTTATTAGGATTTTCAAGAATTTGAATAAAATTCTTCCCAAGAATTCAATTATTTTCATAAATTATATAAAAATTTATTGCAAAAATTCAATTATTTTTTAACGAAATTTTAATAAAATTCAATTATTTTTAATACAATTTTAAAAAAATTTCTTGAAAGAATTCAATTTTTTTTCAATTTTTAATAATATTTTTTCGAAAAAATTCAATTATTTTGTAAAATTTTAATAAATTCTTCAAAATAATTCAATTTTTTAAAAATTTTTAATAAAATTTCTTAAAAGAATTCAATTATTTCCTTAAATTTTAATAAATTCTTCGAAACGATTAAATTAATTTTTGAAATAGTAAAATTTTTGCAGAAATTCAATTATTATCAATAAAAATTTACAAAAAATGCGATTTTTTTCTTAATTCGCATTACAAAATTTTTCAAATGATTCAATTATTTTAAATACAATTTTAATAAACTTCAAAAATCAAGTATTTAATTATAGTTATTAACAGACACAATTATTTTGAAACATTGAAAAAATTCTTTCTTTTATTCAATTATTTTGAATTTAAAATTAAAATTATTTAAAAAAAAACTTAAAGAAAATCTTCAAAGGAATTTAACTATTTACAAAAACTGTATAATAAAATTGTTTAAAAGAGTTTAATTTTCTATCAATAACTTTAATTAAATTTTAATAGTAAAATTAATAATTACAATACAAAAGCGATTACATTCGAAAAATGTAATTTTCCCTGCAGAGAAAATTTCATTATTTTGAAAGATAATTGAATTCCTGAATTATATTTAATTAAAAGTTTTTTAAATAATTGAACTCCTGTGAAAAATTCAATTATTTTTGAAATAATTGAATTTTGACAAGATTTTGAAAAATAATTGAAATTTTCGAAGAAATCAATTGAAAATTGGAATTGAAAATAAGTGAAATTTTCTTTTTGAAAAAGTTGACTCACCAAGACAAACAGGAACTGGACCAGTCCAAGCATTGTTAATATATTGAATTTTTGACTGTCCGTACATTTGGAATCCGGGATTACATTGAAATTCATAAGTACGTCCGTCCTCACAAACTGAGTAGATTCCATTTACGAAATTTATTTCCACCTTTTTATTTTCTAAAATGATTTCAAAAAAACAGCATTAGAATAATTACTGCAACCATTTAATAATTAATAAGAGCAAAGACTAATTTTTTCCCAAAATCTATTTTTATTTAAATAATTATATTAATAGTCACAAACCTGTAACAACTATTGGAATATTGTGTGTGATTGGTGGTTGTTGTGTGGCAACGGTGGCAACTGGAAAAATTAACAAAAAAAATCTTTGAAAAATTCATGATTCTCGAATAAACGAAAATACAATTTTTAAATTAACAAATTAGAGAAAAAGAAAAAAAATAATATTTAAATATCATGAGAAGAGTAATAGAAAATGGATTATTAAATTTTTATCGTACCATTGACAGGAATCACTTGTACACTGGGTGCGGCTGTTTTTTCTGCTAAATGTTAAAAAAAATAATTAATAATTTCAGTTTCAAAATTCAAAAAAAAAATTCAATTATTAACGAATTTACTAAATTATTTTAATTAATTGTTTTCAAAAACTTTTAATAAAATTCTTCGCAGGAACTTAATTATTTTCAATACAATTTTAATGAAATTCTTCGAAAAACTTTAAATTAAATTCTTAGCAAAAATTTTAATTTAATTTTGATGAAATTCTTTTTAAAAAATTATTCTATTTAAAATTTTTAATAAAATTCATTCAAAAAATTCAATTATTTTCAAAAATTCAGATAAAATGCTAGGAAAAAATTATTATTAATAATTAATTACTAATAATAATTAAAATTAATAATTCAATTATTTTTATAAATTTGTAAAATCCTCTGCAAGAATTTAATTATTTTCGCAAAAATAAGAAAATTCTTCGCAAGAATGAAAATATTTTCATAAATAATAAAATGTTTCGGAGAAATTGAATAATTTTCAATACAATTTTGATTAAATTTCTCAAAAGAATACAATTACTTTTGAATATATTATTTAAATTCAATTATTTTCAAGAGTTTTAATAAAACTTCAATTATTTTCAACAAAATTTGATTGTAAAACTCTTCGAACAATTCAATTACTTTTATATATTGTAAGATTTTTGGCAAGAATTCAATTATTTTCAGAAATTTCAATCATTATTATTATCAATTATTTCAATTATTTTTATAGGAACAATTTAACCATATTCAAGATAATTTTAATAAAATCTCTCTAACAGGTTCAATTATTGTTAAAAATTGTAATAAAATTTTTCTAAACAATTTAATTGGTCTCAAAAGTTTTTAATAAAATTCTTTGTAAATTTCAAATATTTTAAAAATTTTCAATTAAAATTGTTTTTAAAAATTACATTATTTTTACGAAATTTAATGAAACTCTTCAGAAAAAAAAAATGTAAATATTTACATAAACTCTAATAAAATTGTTTAAAAGAATTTAATTTTCTATGAATAATTTTAATATAATTTCATAGGACAATCGTTAATTACAATTAATAATAAACACGATTATTTTAAAAACTTGAAAAAATTTCTTCATAAAATTCAATTACTTTCAAAATTTTTAGTAAAAATTATTTTTAAAAAACTTCATTATTTTTAAGAAAACTTTATATTTCTAAAAATTTAATTCTTCAAAACAATTCAATTATTTTAATGCATTTTAATAATAAAAATTTTATCTCAAGAATTAAATTATTTTCAATACAATTTTAATTACATTTTTTCGAAAGAATTCAATTACTAAAAAAAAATGTTCTTAAAATTCTTGAAATGAATTATAATTATTTTCAAATTTTTTTTATAAATGCTTTAGAAGAATTCAATTATTTTCAATAAATCGCTAATTTAATTATTTCTAAAAATAATTAAATTCTTGAATAGAATTATATTTAAACTTTTTTAAATAATTGAATCCTTGTGAAAAAATTTATTATTTCTACAAATAATTGAATTTTTGCAAAATTTTTAAAAATAATTGCATTTTTGCGAAGAATTTTATTAAAATTGTATTTGAAAGAATTGAATTTTTGCGAAAAATTATTGACATTCTTGAATTCTTTCGCAGAATTTAAAAAAAAATGTTTAAAAATAATTGAATTTTCCCTGTAATTCAATTAAAATTGTATTTAAAATAATTGAATTCCAGCGAAAATTTTATTATTTATTTATTTCTATAAAAATAATTGAATTCTTAAATTGAATTTTATTAAAACATTTTTAAATAATTGAATTAATGTGAAAAATTCAAATATTTTTAGAAATAATTGAATTTTCTTGGAAAATTTTTCAAAATTTTGAAAAATAATTAAAATTTTCGAAGAAATCAATTGAAAATAAGTCAAATTCTGATAAGAATTTTATTATTTATATAAAAATAATTGATTTTTTTACCAAGATTTTTATTATTTATAAATTGACTAAAGAATTTTATTACAATTATTCAAAATAATTATTTACAAAAAACTCGAATAAAATTTTTTAAAAGAATTTAATTTTCTATGAATAATTTTAATATAATTTTCATAGGAAAATCGTTAATTGCAATTAATAGTAAGTGCGATTATTTTAAAAACTTAAAAGAAATTCTTCATAAAATTCAATTAATTTTAAAATTTTTAGTAAAAATTATTTTTAAAATACTTCATTATTTTTAAGAAAATTGAAATAAATTCTTCAAAACAATTCAATTATTGAAAAAAATGTTTATAAAATTCTTGAAATGAATTTAATTATTTTCAATTTTTTTTAATAAATACTTCACAAGAATTTAATGGTTATCAGTAAATCTAAAATTTTATTATTTTTGAAAATAATTGAATTCTTGAATTAGATTTTATTTATTACAGTAAAAATTTTGTTATTTTTATTAAAATAATTAAATTCTTGAATTGAATTTTATTAAAACATTTTTAAGTTATTAAACTCCTGTAAAAAATTCAATTATTCCCTTAAAATAATTGAATTTTCTCGGAGAATTTTTACAAGATTTAAAAAAAACTGTTGAAATTTTCGAAGAAATCGATTAAAAATTGGAATTGAAAATAAGTGAAATTTTCTTTTTGAAAAAGTTGACTCACCAAGACAAACAGGAACTGGACCAGTCCAAGCATTGTTAATATATTGAATTTTTGGCTGTCCGTACATTTGGAATCCGGGATTACATTGAAATTCATAAGTACGTCCGTCCTCACAAACTGAGTAGATTCCATTTACGAAATTTATTTCCACCTTTTTATTTTCTAAAATTATTCGAAAAATACAATATTAGAATAATTACTGCAACAATTTAATAATTAATAAGTGCAAAAAATAATTTTTTCCCAATATCTATTTTTATTTAAATAATAATATTAATAGTCACAAACCTGTAACAACTATTGGAATATTTTGTGTGATTGGTTGACTGGTGGTTGTGGCGGCTTTTTCTGCAAAATTTTTATTTTCAAATATTAATTTCAATTTTCAAATATTTTCAAGTAATAATTAAAAATTCAAAAATTAAAATAAATTCAATTATTAACTAATTTACTAATTTATTAGGGTAATTATTTATTATTATTATTATAATTATTATTCTATTTACAAGGAAATTAGAATTTCATTGATAAATATTAAATCAACAGATTAAAAAGAAAAATTAGGAAACAAAAATCTAACGAAAGTAACTAAATTCAAACCGCGAATTATTATTTATTCGTAAGATTTTTTTCTTTTTGAAAAAGTTGACTCACCAAGGCAAATAGGAACTGCACCAGTCCAAGCATTGTTAATATACTGAATTCTTGGCTGTCCGTACATTTGGAATCCGGGATTACATTGAAAGTCATAAGTAAGTTTGTCCTCAGAAACTGAGTAGACTCCATTAGCGAAATTAATTTTAATCTCATTTACAATAGTTTCTGTAAAGAAAATAATTATTTGTCATTAATAATAATATATATTAATAATATTAATAATAATAAGTTAATAAGTAACTTCTTCAAAAATTATTTTCATCATTACGATTATTCATTTCTAGAATTTTCAAACTAAAATTCTTCAATTTTTTTTTAATTAATAATTTTTGAAAAAGTTCTTTGTGAATTTTTAAATTCTTTTGTTTACAATTTAATTTTACGAAATTTCGATTATTCTGACATTCTTCAATTAAATATTTATTAGAAATTAAAAACTTCAAATAATTAAAAAAATTCCATTAAACTTATTGAGAAAAATTAATTCTAAGATAGAATTGTTAATTAAATATATGAAAAGTTCAAATTTTCAAAGATTTTAATTTGAAATTCATTTTTAAATCAATATTTATTAGAAAATTCTACGGGAATTCAATTATTTAACTATAAAAATAAATATTTTATTAAACAATGTATTGAATGTTTCTTAAAATTGAATTTTCATGAAAAATTAGTTCTGAAGAATTCAATACAATTTTAATTCAATTTAAATAAATAAATGAAATAAATTTTTAAAAAACTATTTTTCTATTCTAGAATATTGAATTAAATTTACAAATTAAATTATAAGTTTTAATTGAAAAGAATTTTAATTAATTTAATTTGATTAATTAATTTTTGTTATTTTTTTTATCCTTCAAAGAATTAAATTATACAGAAATCCATTGATTTTAAAATTCGAAATTGTGAAACAAAAAAGCAAACAGACTTTTGAAATATATAAAAGGATTATTATAATATGGATAAAATTAATAAATTAATAAATTGAATAAAATATTTATATACTCACTGATACATTTTGACGAGGAACTACCATCAAGTTTAAATTCATTATTTCCCAAAAGTATGAAACCTTCATTGCATGCGATATTGTATTTATTGTCAGCGCTCATTGTCATGTATCCATTTTCAACAACTTTTATGGAACTTTTATCTGAAAATTTAATTTTCAACTTATTAGACAAAAATTTCTCACATTATTTTCTTTTTGTTTAATGAAAATTCTTCATTTTTGGGAAAAAATATAATTTTTCTAACAGTTTTTTTTTCTAAAAAATTAATAATCGTTTGAACTCGTGTAAAAATTGAC
Source organism: Leptopilina heterotoma (assembly GCF_015476425.1). Classification (NCBI taxonomy): domain Eukaryota; kingdom Metazoa; phylum Arthropoda; class Insecta; order Hymenoptera; family Figitidae; genus Leptopilina; species Leptopilina heterotoma. The sequence goes on from NW_025110842.1 coordinate 4,785,746, forward strand.
AAGAAATTTCTAACAACTTGAATGTATATTTTTAATTCAATAATTAAACTTTCGAGTACCACTCGAACAATTCTGATTGTTAAAAAGTTTAATTTTTTAAAATTCAATTATTTTTCAAATTTTCAATTAGAATTTTTTTTAAAAAATACGATTATGTTTGAAAATAATTTTTAAAAGTATAAACAAATGAAATTCATTAAAATATCAAATTTATTTCAATAAAATTTGACAAAATTTTCAATTATTGTTTCAATTTTTTAAAATTATTTTCAGAAATAGAATTATTTTTAAAAAATTTTAATTACATTTTTTCAAGAAACAAAATTTTCGGAATTTATAAATCAAATTTTATGAATATAATATTTAATTGAATTCTCACCAACGCAGAACGGATTGGGATTGCTCCATTGTCCATTCAAACACGTAGAAAAAGTCCTGCCCATTGGAGAAAATCCATTTTCGCAATTAAAACTGAATTTTTGAATTCCATTGGATCCAGTGTATCTCACATTTCCATTGTTTACTGTCAATGTCTGGCAAGCATCTAAAATAAAAATAATAATTATATAGGACTAATAATAAAATTTTACCCAGCGGTCAATTTTCTCAACTAGAAAAATAAGATCATAAATTTTTCTCAGATTATAAGGACCATAATTATTGACATGGGAAAAACCGAAAATTATGCCGCGCATAATCCTCAAATATTGAGAAAGTATAATATTTATAAAAGGACACGTCTTAAGGAGTAAAAGTTTTCAGAAATAAGGATTATAAATGTAGAATATTTTTCTTTGGATTTTACAAGAACTTTAAGTTTAATATTTATTTATGTCCCAATTTTTATTGGCACTCGCAAATAAAAATTGTAAATTTAGAAAATAAATTCAGTCAAGTGAAAATGAAATATTAATGACGCAGTTATTCTTTTGGGATGAAAGAAAAATTTTAATTTATGAAAATTACTCTCTTTACTTTGCAATATGATAAATAATTATTTATTTATTTACTTGAAAGCGGACTTGTAAAAAAATTGAAGAAAGAAAATTATTAATTACGTAAAAATAGTAAATATAGGAATAAATAAAAAAAAAAAAATAAAAAAAATATGAAAATAAAAAAGTAATGAAAAGAGAATAAACAATAATAATTTATAATTATAATAATAATTATAATTATTTTGTTTATACTTCTAAAATTATACTTCGATAATTTTAAAAAATAGACAATTTCTAGAGAACAGAAAAATATAAAATTTATTATAAGATGTAAATATTGACACGTGTCGATATTTATTTTGACAATAAATATGAAAATTAGTCTTTACAATTCCGGTAAAATTACAATTTATTTTTCTCGAGAGTTTACTATTATTATTTATTTACTCACTTATTTAAATATAAACAATTAATTTTATTTATTTATTTATTTAGAATTAAAATTAAATTAAAAGTAAAGAAAAAGGAGAAAAGAGAAAAATTATGAAAAACCGAGGAAAAAAAAGAAAATTATATAAAAATAAAAAACAAAAGAGAAAAAAACATAAGTCATTAAAAATAGAGAAAAATAGAGAGCAAAAAAGGAAAATGGAGAAAAAAGGTAAATAATGATAAAAATAGAGAAAAGTAAAAAAAAATACAGAAAAGAAGAAAAAAAAGGCAGAGAAAAGTTGAAAAAAGAAAAATAGAAAAATAGTAAAAGAAAAAAAATAGGGAAAAGTGGAAGAAAAGTCAAACAAAGAGAGGAAAGTCAAAAAACAGAGATAAGTCAAGGAAAACGGAGAAGAAAGGGAAAATAATGAAAAAAATATAAAAAAAAATAGAGGAAAACACAAAAAATTCGATAAACAAAAGAGAAAAGAAAAGGAAAATAAAAAAAGAAGGTAAATAATGAAAAAAAGGAGAAAAGTAGTAAAAAACATAAAAAAGGACAAAGAAGGAAAAAAAGAGAAAAATGAAGAAAAATAGGGAAAAATGAAGAGAAAAATACAGGAAAGAAGAAAAAACAAATGTGGAGAGAAAAATAAAGAAAAAGGAGAAGAGAGGAAAAAAAAGAAAAATTGAGAAAAACAAAGGAAAAAGAATAAAATTAGATAAAAATAATAAAAAATAGAGAAAAAAAACAGAAAAGTTGATAAGAATAGAGAAAAGTAAAGAAAAAGGGATAAAAATGACAAAAAAGAGAAAAATATAGAAAAAAATAGAAAAAGAAAAAAGGAAAAAAAATAAGAAAAATTGGAAGAAAAGGCAAAAAAGAGAAAAAAGTTAAAAAAAAAAGGAGAAAAAAGGGAAAACAATGAGAAAAATATATAAGAAGGAAAAAAATACAAGAAAAAACAGAAAAGTCGATAAACAAAATAGAAAAGAAAAGGAAAATAGAAAATTGAGAAAACCGTGTAAATAAAGATAAAAGTAGATAAATATACTGAGAAGCAAAGAAAAATAGTAAAAAGAAAAGGAAAATACAGAAAAAAGTGATAATAATGATGAAAATAGAGAAAACTAAAGAAAAATATGTAAAAAAGAGAAAAATTGGAAAAATATGGAAAAAGTGGAAGTGTCCACTTTTCCCTATTTTTTTTCCTTTTTCTATTTTTTTTCTATATTTTTCTCTTTTTTTGTCATTTTTATCCGTTTTCTATTTTTGTCTTTTTTTCAAAAAGTCAAAAAAGAAAACGAAAAGTCAAGAAAATCAAAGAAGAAAGAGAAAACAATGAGAAAAATAGTGCAAAATATATAGGAAAAAACGAAAATGTAGGAAAAACAGTGGAAAAAAAAGGGAAAAATAAAAAAAAAAAAAAGAGAAAAGGAAAGGAAAATTTCGAGGAAAAAAGGTAAATAATGAAAAAATAGAGAAAAGTAGAGAAAATATAAAAAAGGGAAAAGAAGGAATAATACGAGGAAAATCAAGACAAAAAAGAAAAATAAAGGGAAAAATAGAGAAAAGGTGAGAAAAACACAGAATAAAAAAGAAAAAATAAATGTAGAGAAAAGTAAAGAAAAAGTGAGAAAAAAGAGGTAAATAGAAAAAAAAACTGGAGAAGAAGAAGAAAATTAGATAAAAATAAAAAAAATAGAGAAAAAGCCAAAAAAGTCAAGAAAAATATAGAAAAATAGAGAAAAAGCCAAAAAAGTCAAGAAAAATATAGAAAAAGCCAAAAAAGTCAAGAAAATAAAGAAAAATAGAGAAAACGCCAAAAAAGTCGAGAAAAATAAAGAAAATTCGATAAAAATAGTGAAAAATAATGAAAAAAAGGAAATAAGAGGAAAATAGAAAAAATTAAGAAAAATCGAGGAAATTAACAAAAATGTAGATTAAAATACTGAAAAGCAGAGAAAAAAGAAAAAAAAATAAAAGTCAAGAAAAGTGAAGGAAGAAAAAGGTGAAAAAAGAAAAAAAATGATAAAAACAGAGGAAATAAAGAGAAGAGTAGATAAAAATAGAGAAAAGCAGAGAAAATGAAGAAAAGAAATAAAAAATATTGGCAAAAAAATAGTGAAGAGTAGAGAAAAAATGAAAAAAAATATAGAAAAAAATGAAAAGAAGGAAAAAAAGAGAAAAGTAGAGAAAATTAGAAGAATAGCAGAAAAAGGGGAAAAAAGTGAAGAAAAGAAAAAAGTAGAGAAATAGGAAAAAAGTGAAGAATAGAGAAAAGTAGAGATAAATGAAAAAAGAAGGAAAAATTGAGAAAAGTAAAGAGAAAAAAAGAGAAAAATGGAGAAAGAAAAAAAGTGGAAAAAAGAAGAAAAATAGAGAAATACAGAGAAAAAAAAATAAGAAAGAAGTAAAAAATTAAGTTTTGTAAATACTCACTGCTATTAACAAATGCAGTCAATGATTGTTGAAGAATTGCAAAAATGAAAACGGCGAATAGCGACGGAACAGCCATCTTCTTGATGTTCCTTCAGCAAAAGTTGAAGAGAAACTGAAGTCCAATGTTATACTCTCCCTTAAATATTATACCTACTCGAAGGGATCTCATTAAGGCGGCGACACTATTCGAAACGCAATAGAAATGAAAATATCATTAATGATCTTTTAATTACACTCTCGGACAAACAATATAAAAATCAAATTTTTACCTACGTTTCCAATCAGTTAACAATCAGCTAAGAAAAAAAAAAGTAAAAATCGTCTAAATTTTTTAAAAATAAATTCCCATTTCAAAAAGAATATATTTTATTTTTTATCTCTACTTCACACAAATTACTTGGAAATTTTTCTAATTTGTTCTCTTCGCTTTTTTTTAATAAAAATTTTTCTCTACATTAACAAATTTTCTATTATTTTTTCTTCTTTCTGAATATAAATTTAGTAACAATCAAAATTTTTCTTCTTTTTTTTTAAACATAAATTTTCAAGGATTGTTTTTTTGTCTCTTTTTTAAACATAAATCTACCATTAAAATTTTTCATTAAATTCTTCATTCATAATTCTTTGTTTCTGAAAGAAGAAAAAAATGAAAAATTATTTTCATAATTAACTTAAGTAGGATAAATATAATTATTTAATATAATTTTATAAAGTTACGTTTATTTATTTAATATTTATTTTTCAATATAGGAAAACAAATTTTACTCTTTTTGGAATTATTTTCTATTCTCAGATTTAATAGAATTCATAATTATTTTTTGTTCATATTCTATTGAATAATATTCACTTATTAAAGAATTCTTTCTTGTCGTTAACTTCTCTTAATTGATAAATTCTTTTGAAAGTTAATTAGGAAAATAAATAGTAAATAGTAAAATTCTCTTTAGAAAAGTTTTCCAATTAAAAATAAAAAAAAAAAAGAAAAAGAAAAATGACTTGATTTTTGTAAATAAAAAATAAATAAGAAAAAAGAAACGTCACAAAAGTTGAAGAAAAAATTTTTTTTCTTTACCAAAACAAATTGGAAAAGGATGACTCCATTGTCCATTATTGCAGCGAATTTTCGAATTTCCAAGAAGTTCATATCCAAAATTACAAGACATCGTGAAGTAAATTTTATCATCATTCAGAGTCATTTGTCCATTAGAAAACGTTTTCACTTGACAGTGAGCTGAAAACAAAAATAAATTTTAGAATATATATTTTACTACTTTTAATATTATTATATTATATCATTATTATAATTTAATTCTTAAAATTTTTAATCGAGAAATAAAATAGATGTTCTTGAATAAAAAATAAAGATTATTTATACAATATTTTCTACTTATAAAAATAAATAAATAAATAAAATAAATTAGCAAAAATTAGCAAAATAATAATAATAATAAAATATAATTATTTATTTATTAATTGTAATTTGAAAATTATTATAATATTCATTTAATTGTTTAAATATTAATGGAGAAATAAAATAAATTTTGAGGGCAAAATAAAAGTGCCAAAAAAATACTAAAGAAAAAAACTTTGATGAATTAGAATTAAAAATATGAGGAAAAGAAAATTATTTACGAATACAAGTGGGAGTCTCCTGGATCCAAATTCCATCAGTGCAGAAAGATTCTTTATTTCCATCGAGAAAAAATCCCTCATTGCAGGTAAATTTTGACATGTATTCGTCATTTTTTAGTGAGAGGCTCGAAAAGCCGTTCAGTAATTTTTGTGGTTGGCACGAAACTAGAAAAGAAAGTTCGATTTATTTTATCATTTAGTAAAAAAAAATACAATTTACTTTACAAAGTACTATTTATCAGGAAAAATATTATTTACTCCGAAAAATTTTATTTATTACAATATTAATTGCTCCAAAAAATATTATTTATTACAAACAATATTATTTGCTCCAAAATATATTATTTATTACAAACAATATTATTTGCTCCAAAATATATTATTTATTACAAACAATATTATTTACTCTAAAAATACTATTTATTGTAAAACAAAAATTTAGAAAATAAATAATAAAAATTATTCAAAAAAAAACAAAATTCCAAAAAAGAATAATTAAAATTTGAAAAATATACTCACTAATGCAAATTGGCTTTTTGGCGCTCCAGGTTTTATTAAAATAATAAACAGTCTCTTGTCCAATTAATTCATATGGATAATTGCAAAAATAATTAAATTCAAATGTCTCTGAATCCAAGTCAATAACTGTAAAATGTCCATTTTTCATTTTGTTCACATTTGGTAGAATTTCTGAGGGAATAAAAGAGAGAAATTGATTAATTTTTGTAATTAATTTTCTAAATAATTATTCAATTCAAAATTTTTAAATGAAATACAAAGAAATTAATTTTTAAATTATTAAACTCAGAAATTAATTTTTAAATATGCAAATTCTTCGGGAGAATTCAATTATTTTTATAAATATAGTAAAATTTTTTGCGCAGTAATTAAATTACTTTCAACAAAATTTTTAATAAAATTCCACGAAAGAATTCAATTATTTTCTAAAATTTAGTAAATCTTTTTTGAAGAATTCTTTTTATAATTAGTAAAATTTTTGCAAAAATTCAATATTATTTTCAATAAAATTTCTCGAAAGAATTACATTTTTTTCATTCATAATTCGTCGTTAAAAAATTTTTTAAAAAAAAATCCAATTATTTTCTAAAATTTTAATAAATCCTTCGAAGCAATTCAATTATTTTAAAACTTTTTGAAAAATTCTTCGTAGAAATTCAATTGTTTTCAAAAATTAATAGATTTCTTTATAGGAATTCAATTATTTACAAAAATTAATAAAATTCTTCTCAGAAATTCAATTATTTTTAAATTCAATTTTAATAAAATTTCATAAAAGAATTCAATTTTTTTCAATTTTTAATAATATTTTTTCGATAAAATTCAATTATTTTCTAAAACTTTAATAAATTGTCCAAAACAATTCAATTTTTAAAATCATTTTTCGAAAGAATACAATTATTTCTAAAGTTTTGATAAATTTTAATTATTTTTATAAATAGAAAATTTTTTTTGCAAAAAGCCAATTATTTTTTAATGCAATTTTAATAAAATTTTAGAAAGAATTCATTTTTTTTTAATTTTTGATATTTTTTCAAAAAAATATTCAATTATTTTCTAAAAATTAGTAAATCTTAGTAAACAATTAAATTTTTCTTTTATTTTTAATAAAATTTATGGGAAAGAATCCAATTTTTTCAAAAATTTTAATAAATTTCAATCATTTTTAAAAAATTAAATAAAATAAAATAAAATTCTTTGCAAAAAAGCAATTATTTTTTTTAAATTTCAATAAAATTTCATAAATGAATTCAAGTTTTTTGAATTTTTAGTAATATATTATTGGAAAAAATTCAATTATTTTCTAAAATTTTAATAAATCCTTCGATACAATTCAATTATTTTTTTAAATCGTAAAATCTTTGCCAAAATTCAATTATTTTCAATAAAATTTTGACGAATAAAATATTCAATTTTTTTCTTATTCGTTATAAAAATTTTTCAAAAGAATTCAATTATTTTTAAAATTTTCAATTAAAATTATTCAAAAAACTACATTATTTACAAAAAAAAATTCAAAGAAATTTTTCAAAAGTACCTATTTAATTAAAATTTTCAAAAAATTTTACTAAAATTCTTCGCAAGAATTAAATTATATTTTCATAAATATAACAAAATTCTTCAAAGGAATTCAATTATTCTCAAATTTTTTCGACAAAATTATTTTTCTAATTTACAAATTGAAATGAACTAAAATAAAAAAATTTTTAATTAATTAAAAATACTTACGAATACAAATAGGCTGTGAATGAGTTATTTTTCCTCTGATGAACCAAATAATTTTCTCGCCAATTAATTTATATCCCGGATTGCAAATATACGAAAACTGATAGCGATCCGATAATAATGTCAATGTAACTTTTCCATAATTTAAATCAAAATAAAGACCATTTGAATCCTTATGAATTTTTTTTCGTCCATCTGAAAAAGAGCAAAAAAAAAAAAAAAATTGAAAACAGAAAAATAATATAAATATAGAAATTTTTCAGATGAAGTTTGGACTTTTTTGAACTCTTTCAGGTTAAACTTGTAAAATAATTAATTTACTGTGCAATGATTAAAACAAAGAAAATAAATAAATGTTACTAAAAAAGAAAAAGTAAAAAAAAAATAAATAAAAAAAAGAAAATTAATAAATAAAACAAAAATTAATAAATAAATAAAAAATGTACTTACACATACAACGTAGAATTTTTGTGGTTCTTTTTCTATCATTTGGCTTGAATGAATCTAGATTTTCAAGATGAAAATAATCATCGCAATAGGGCTTTATTGTCCAATCAATTAAACTGATGTGAAAACCGCCGTTTTTTATTTCATAACGTGAATCTATTTTTTTAATATTATAATTCAAAATTAGTAAAAAAAAAATTAAAAACGTTTAAAAAGTGAATTTTTGTTATATAAAATAAAATAAAATAAATATCGAATAATATTAATAAAAATAGAACATTTTTATTTCAAAGGAAATAGAAAGAAAAATTAATTACAATAAAATGGAAAAATAAGAAAAGAAATTCTTTTACTCACGACTATTTATTGATTGAATAAAGAATTCGAAAATCAATAAAATAATAAAATAGCGATAGTTTAATTTTCCTCCTCCTCTTATTTCCATAACGTCTTCATAACGTTTCGAATTTATTGGATTTTTGATCGCACCTTGAAAAAAATGAAATAAAATGAAATAAAAATAGTAAATTAAAAATTAAACAATATTAAATCAGTGGAGACAAAAATATTGCAAATGGAAAATATTATTTTCTTTTCTTCTTTTATATTTTCAGTACCTAAAATCCAGTGTCTACTTATCCTTGAAGATGAAAATTTAATAGTCCCATCGACGCATAATCTTTACAGCTAATAGAAGATAAAGAAAAAGGTAATTAAATTCAGGTAAAAATTTACCATTATCTTGAAATAATATTTTTTCTGGAAAATATTTTTAAAAATGCCAAATTTATTTGACAAATATTTTAGAAAAAAAAAATATGTTCCACGTAATTGTTAGAAAAAATAGAAACAAAAATAGAAACAAAGAAAATAAGTAACAAAAAAAAGAAGTAGACGAATAAACAAACGAATATTTAAAAAAAAAAGAAAGGAATAAAAATTGAAAAAAAGCAAAAACAACAAAAAAATAGAAAAACAACAAAAATAGAAAAAAAAGCAAAAACAAAAAAAATAGGAAAACAACAAAAAATAGAAAAAAGCAATATTAGCAAAAAATAGAAAAAAGCAATATTAGCAAAAAATAGAAAAAAGCAATATTAACAAAAAATAGAAAAAAAAGCAAAAACAAAAAAAAATAGAAAAACAATCATTTCAATTAATAAAAAAAGAAGAAAGTAAATAAAAAATAAATTAAAAAAGCAAAAAAGAAATAGAAAAATATACAAATAAATGAATAAAACAAGCAGTAAAAGCAAAAAAAGGAAAATAGAAAAACAAATAAAAATAAAAAAAAAACAAAAAAAGCTAAAAAAGGAAAATAAAAAAAAATAATTTAGCAAAAAATAAATCAAATAAAAAGTGAAAAACAAATAAAAATTAAAAAAAAGAAACAAACAAAACTACGAAAAGAGAAAAAAATAAACAACCAAAAAAACAATAAAAAAATGAATAGAACGAAAAATTAATTTTATTTTTAAAATATATTAATTCATTATATAAAAATAACTGAGAAAATTATAATATTTCTAATATCATTAATATTTGGAAATAATTAAGAAAAGTTGTAATACAACTATTTATGTTTAAACTGTTTTTAATTATTCGAGACTATAAAAAAAAAATTATCAATGCTTTAGAATTTCAATTCTTTTCAGTAAAAAATTTTAAAAATAATTTCTACTAAAAAAACAATAAGTATTTAAATCATTATGTATTTCAAAATTTTCTGATTAGACAAAAAAAAAATTCCCCATTTTTTTCGAATTTATTTTCAAAACTCTAATTTAATGCTTTAACGATAATATTGAAAAATAAAACCAAAAAATCAATTAAACAAAATTGTTTTCAATAAAAAATCAATAAATTAATTTGACAATTAAAAACATATTCTGAAGCATAACAAAAATTAAATTATTTCAAGAAATTTAATTAAAATTCCACTGAAAATAATTAAATTTTTACGACAATTTTTTTCAAAATTCTTGAAATTATAATAAAATTGTATATTTAAAATAATTGAATTTTTCTAAAGAATTGTACAAAAATTTCTAAAACTAATTGAATTCTTTTAAATGATTTAATCAAAATTTCTAAAAATAATTAAATTAAGGTCAAGAATTTTATTAATTTTTAAAAATAATTGAATTTCTTGTGAAAGATTTGATTAATTTTCGAAAATAATTGAATTTCTGCAAAAGATTTTAATAAATTTTGAAAACAATTGAATTCCTGTGAAGAATTTTAATAAATTGTGAAAATAAGGGTGGGTAATGTAGAGTGCTGAGTGTGTAGTGTAATTTGCGGTAGTGTAAAGGAAAGGTATGTTGGTATAGAGTAGTGAATGTGTGAGTGATAAAAAAGGTAAAAAAGAGAAGTGTGTTTTGTGAGGTTAGGTTGCTTGAAGTGAGAGAGAGGAGAGAGAGACAGTGGAAAAATTTTGAGCATTTGAGTGATAAGGTAGATTTCTGGAATGGCTGAGTTTGACTCAAGTAGTGTTAGCGAGAATGAGAAAAAGGCGCGGGTATTTGAAAGGGGAATAGGAAAGAATGGAAAAAAGATGACGTGTGAGGATTGCATGGATTTGTTAGAATTAGTATGGATGATGAAGGACGCGATGGATGAAGGAGCGAAGAGAGTAAGGGAAAATTTGATGGATATATGTGAGGATGGGGAATCAAGGGACAAAGAGATAGTGGAAATTGAAGAGAGGTTGGAGAAATTGCAGGAAATGTGGAATGAATGGGATAGTAAGTGGAAAAAGGATAAGGAAAGCATGTGGAGAAGAATGAATGGATTAGAAAAATTTATAAAGGAAGTGAATGAGGGGACTGAGAAAGTTGAGGGAAGTGAATATGAGAGGTTAAAGTGGAAAATGGGAGATTTGTCAAGACGAGTGGATGTAGTAGAAAATGAAAAAAGGAAAAAGAATGTAGTGATCAGAGGTATGAATGTAGGTGTGTTGGAGGGTAAAAGAGCAGTGGAAAAAGTGTTGGCGTGGGTGGGGGTTAATGTCTCAGTGAAAATGGTACAAGCGTTAGGAAAGGGTGAATATGGGGTACCAAAGTTATGGTTGGTGGAGTTGGGTAGTGAGGAAGAGAAAATGGATGTAATGAGGGTGAAAGGAAGACTGAAAGGAAGTGTAATAAGAATAGATGAGGATAGATGTTGGAGAGAGAGAAGAATGCTATGGCTATTGAGAGAAAGAGCGTGGACGGAGAGAGTGAAAGGAAAACAGGTAAGAATGGGTAAGGATTGTATTTGGGTGGATGGGGTAAAGTATGTTGTGGGGGAGGATATGGGTGGAGTGATGGAAGTGTGTAAAGTGTGATAGACAGGTATAGGCTGAGAATGAGGTGAGAAGATTTTGCTTGGATGGATGGATGGATGCATAAAAGTGGATGACTGGAGCGTGTAAGGGAGGTGAGAAAGCAGGTTTTTGAAAAAAGGGTGGGCGAATTGGGTTGAAGCCAGCATGGGCATAGAAGGAACTGGAAACGGAAGCCCGGCACTGGCGATAGGTTAAGAGCGTAAGGTAGAGAGCGTGGAGAGAGTTGCGTTTTTTAGGTTAAGTTGTATGAAGAGAATGTTTAGTTGTAAGGATTTTTGTAAATATAGGTTAAGATTGTTATGTATGTACTTGGGAGTCTCGAACCCTACCTATTGTAGGGAGAGTAAATAAACTATATATATATAATAAATTGTGAAAATAATTGAATTCATTAGAAAAATTTTATTGTTTTTTGAAAATAATTGAATTCCTGAGAAGAATTTAAAAAATTTTTTAAAATAATTAAATTTATATTTATTAAATTTAACATATTCTAAAGCATAAAAAAAATTTAATTATTTCAAGAAATTTTCATTAAAATTCCTCTGAAAATAATTAAATTTTTACGAAGAATTTCCTTAAAATTCCTGAAAATTATAACAAAATTATATTTCAAATAGTTGGATTTTTTTAAAAGAATTTTAAACAAAATTTGTAAAATTAATTCAATTCTTTTAAATAATTTTAATCAAAATTTCTGAAAATAATTAAATTAAGGTCAAGAATTTTATTAATATTATTGAAAATAATTTATATTTCTGCGAAAGATTAGAAGAAATTTTGAAAATAATTGAATTCCTTAGAAGAATTTTATTAATTTTTTAAAATAATTGAATTTATATTTATTAAATTTAACATATTCCAAAGCATAAAAAAATTTAATTATTTCAAAAAATCTAATTAAAATTCTATACTGAAAATAATTAAATTGTTTACGAAGAATTTTCTCAAAATTCTTGAAATCATAATAAAATTGTATTTCAAATAATTGAATTTTTCTAAAAAAATTTTCTAAAAATTTCTGAAATTAGTTAAATTCTTTTAAATAATTTGATCAAAATTTCTTCGATAATTAAATTCGGCCAAGAATTTTATTAATTTTTTGAAAATAATTTCTTCGCCTTTCTTTTCAATTTGTAATGAGAAAAAGAAAAACTACTTATTATAAGAAAGCAAAAAAGGTATTATTTATAGAAAGAAAATTATTTGTTAAACTTACAAAATTGTTTTTTTTTTATTTTAATCTTTAAAGATTTAATATATAGATATTCTGATAGATAAAAAATACGACCTTCTCTTCTTCTTCTTCTTCTTGCTCTCAAAAAAAACATTCATTCAATTTTTTTTCTGTTTCTCCCCTCAGTTCATTCACTTATTTTTCTATTTCTTCTACTTTTCACTTGTCGCGCTTCTTCTGTGCTCGTTTATTGCCGCAACGTTCCAAAATTCCACGCACATGTCCTTGATGTTGAAAAATTGCCACCAATTGCGTTCGCGCCTCATTCATTCCCTCACTTATTAAACTACTTCTCTGCATGTTGCCCTTTATCAATTCATTTGCACGTTCAATTCCATCGTCCTGTCGGCCTCTCACATTTTGCTGCGACTCCAAAATTGACAGTGTCGATTTTAGTTTCTCATGCACCTGTTTGGAAAATGAGAAAATAGTATTAAAAATAATGACAAAAATAATAATTTTGCAATTATATTAAATAGAAATTTAATTATCTTAACAGGATTGCCAGAAAAATTTAATTTTGTTTCTCCCTGAATTTTCCCTGAATTCCGTGACCTGTGGCAACCCTGCTAAATAAAAATTTTCCGTGTTCTTTTCGCTTGAAAAAAAAATAGGAAGAAAAAATAGCAATAGACCCACTTCTTTCTCTATTTCGGCGAGATCCTCCATTTGCGCGCTGAGATGATAGATTTTCCATCCATTTAATTTTTGAATGACTTGCTTTTGTTGCGCCAATTCGGCGACAGTTGGTCTTCTCTCCTCCTTGGGTCTCACGTCACTCGGCCTCCTGTAATGATGCAATCTTCCACCCCATCTGTTCTTCCAAGACGTACCTGCAAAAATTCAATTTCGACAAAATTATATTTTACAAAGTTTTTACGGACAAACAAAACTAAAAAAAAGGTTTCTTTTTCAATTTTTTTTTAAATTCAGGGTTGCCACGAAAATTTAATTTTGTTTTTCCCTGACTTTTCCCTGATTTCCAGACAAAATTTTCACTTTCTCCCTGACCCTAAAGAATATACCGATTCACTCCAAAAATTATTTGATACTCAAAGAAATGTTCTATTACATTTATATTTACGAATTTCTTTAAGTGAAAAATTATTCGACAACATCAATAACTTCTTTTTAAAATAAATACTTAATCGTTATTATTTTTCTATAGGAATTAAGGATTTCAAATCCAAACCTTCGAAAATTAAACAACTTATCAAAAATTGTTATAAAACATGAAGAAATCGATCACTTTCTTCACGTTTTATAATAAATTTAAAATGACAGAGTGATAAAATCATTATTTTATATTATAAGAATATTGCAACTACAAATTCAAATTTTCAAAGATTTTCATTTTTTAACCCTTTTCAAAATTCACGCTATGATGCTTTTAATATTCAATTATAATTTCAAATTTTAAGTGAAATTCATTTTTAATCAATTTTTATTAGAAAATTTTTCGAGAATTCAATTATTTAAATACAAAGATAAATAATTTATTAAATAATTGACTATTTTTTAAAATTGAATTTTTTTAAAGAAATTTTTAAAAAATTCTAAAAATAATTGAATTCTTTCGGCGAATTTAAAAAAAAATTATAAAGAATAAATGCAATTTTCTATCAGTTTATGTAAAATTGTACATAAAAAATTATTGAAACTCTGCTATAAATATTGTTATTTATAAAAGTAATTTAATTCTTGAAACGAATTTTATTAAAAAAATTTTAAAGCATTGAATTCCTGTGAAGAATTTTATTTGTGAAAATAATTGAATTCCGGAGAAAAATATTATTATTATTTATAATATTAAATTAATTTCTTGTGAAGAATTTTATTCAAATTTTTTAAATAATTGAATTTCTCAGAATTTTTTATAACATTTTGAAAATAATTAAATTCCATCGACAAAATTTCATTAAAAAAATTGAAAATAATTAAAATCTGACGAAGAATTTTATTAAATTCTTTTTAAATAATTGAATTCTTGTGAAAAGTTTTATTTTTGAAAAAAATTGAATTCTTGGGAAGAATTTAATTAAAATTTCTTAAATAATTGAATTGATTTGAAGAATTTTATTTTTTAAGAAAATAATTGAATTGTTTCGAAGATTTTTACAAACTTGACAGTAAAATTGTAATGTCCATAAAGAATGTTATATTTTACGAAAATAATTGTATTCTACAGTCAATTTTATTATAATTTTTCAAATTTATAAAGCATTTTATCTCAAAATTTTTGAAATAATTGAATTCTCGAGAAAAATTTTATTATTTATGAAAATAATTGATTTCTTACGAAGAATTTTATTCAAATTTTTTTCAAATAATTGAATTCACATAAAAAAATGTATTATTTGTGAAAATAATTGAATTCTTAAGAAGAATTGTATTGGAAATAATTTAATTGAATAGGAAAATTTTATTAAAATTGCAATTTTATTAACAAAATCTTATAAAGGATTTTGTCAAAATTTTTTTAAATAATACAATTTTATTAATTCGATTGAAATTATTCTATTCTATTCTAATTAATATCGAATTGAATTTCTGTGGAGAACTTAGTTATTTTTGAAAATAATTGAATTTTGAAAACAATTTTATTAAAACGTCTAAAAATAATTGAATTGTTGTGAAAAATTTAATTAAAATTTTTAAAAATAAATAAATTCTTGACAATTATATTCAATTTTTTTTTTTAAATAATTGAATTCTTGTCAAGAATTTTATTATTTGTCAAAATAATTGAATTTTTATCAAAAAATTAAATTTTGAAACTTTTGAAAGCAATTGAATTCTTTAGGAGAATTCTATTCAATTTTCTTTCAAATAATTGAATTTATTCAAGAAGAAATGTTATGTTTTTGAAAATAATTGATTTATTGCCAAGAATTTTATTATTTTTAATAATAATTGAATTGAATAATTTAATTAAAATTGTATTCAAAACAGTTGAATTTATGCGAATTATTCTCAAGAATTCAATTAATTTCAAAACGAAAAAAGTACTTCAAATTAATACAATTATTTTTTTCAAATTTTAATAAAATTCTTTAAAACGATACAAATTATTTTTATAAAAATAAAAATTTAATCTGACGAAGAATTTTATTAAATTTTTTTTTAAATAATGGAATTCTTGTGAAAAGTTTTATTTTTATTTTTTAAGAAAATAATTAAATTGTTTCGAAGATTTTTACAAACTTGACAGTAAAATTGTAATTCCTATAAGGAATGTTATATTTTACGAAAATAATTGTATTCTATAGTCAATTTTATTATAATTTTTCAAATTTATAAAGCATTTTATCTCAAAATTTTTGAAATAATTGAATTCTCAAGAAAAATTTTATTATTTATGAAAATCATTGATTTCTTACGAAGAATTTTATTCAAATTTTTTTCAAATAATTGAATCCCATAAAAAAATGTATTATTTGTGAAAATAATTGAATTCTTAAGAAGAATTGTATTGAAAATAATTGAATTAAATAGGAAAATTTTATTAAAATTGCAATTTTATTAACTAAATCTTGTAAAGAATTTTGTCAAAATTTTTTTAAATAATAGAGTTATTAAAAGAATTTTATTTAAATTTTGCGAAATAATTGAATTTCTCAGAACTATTTTTTTCTATTCTTTGAATATATTTGAATTCTTTCGATAAACTTCATTATTAAAAATTAAAAATAATTGAATTGGAATAAAAAATTGGAAAGTAATTGAATTCCTGTGAAGTTTTTATTAAAATTTCGTTTAAATAATTGAATTCTTTTGGAAAATTTTATTAAAATAGTAGATATTAAAATTAATTGAAATGAGGAAAATTTTTGAAAATAATTGAAATTTTGCCAAGAATTTTATTAAATTTTTTGAAAATAATTGAATTTCGGAGAAGAATTGTATGATTTATAAAAATAATTGAAATTTTGACGAGAATGTTTATAAATTTTTGAAAATGATTGAATTTCTGTAATCATTTGTTTTTAAAATTTCTATTTGAATTGATTAAAAGTTGAAATTTTTTCAAATTTCATATTGAAGCCTTTGAAGTTGATCTATTTATGCAGATTTGAAACGCAACTCTTTTGAAATGTAATTAATTTTGAAAATTTTGAAGTAAAATTATTCATTAAATAATTTTTGAGTAATAATTTGATGATAGTTGTTGAAGAATGAAGTTCTTTAAAAAGAAATTATTGTCAGAAAGAGAAAAAATTGAAAGTTTTGTATTAAAATTCTTGTCAATTTCATAGTTTGTGAGGCAAACAAAAAAGACACAAAAATTCAGAATTTTCATATAAATTCTAAAACTTAAATTTTTTCCAGTACTTTTAATAAAAATCCCTGACTTTTCCCTGAATTCCCTGACTTGTGGCAACGCGGAAATTACAACAAAGAAAACATTTTAAAAAAAAATATTTTGTTAAATTCTAGAGAAAAAGAAGAGAAATTACCCAATAAACTGGGAGTCGGTCTTGTCCTGACCGGCGTCGCTTCGTTCGCCTCTTGCTTAATTGGAAAATTCGCCTTCTTTTCGCTGGCATTCTTATCCCGTTCCTTCTCCTTCTCCTCCTTCTCCTTCTTTATTTTCTCCTCGGTGATGAAATGCATTTCCTCGTCGGTGCCGCGCGATTCCGTCAATTCAACGCTCGACAATTGCTGTTTACGTGGTTTCTTCCTCGGCGACATTTCCATCGCCGGTCCAAGACTAAGATTCAAGTTCATATTGATATTCATATTGATTCGCGTTTGTTCGGGCTCCTCGTCGAGACCTGGCGACGACGTTGCCGAGACAGTCGTTGATCCTGAACTTTGACAACCGCCAGTGTCACGGTCAGCGCGTGGCGAACCGGGCGGACTCACGCATGTCGTCGACGTCGTCGTCGTCGAGGTTAGTGGTAGATTTGCAAGCACTGGTGTCAAATTTTTCGCCACACCTTGAAAAAAGGGGAAAAAGATTAAAAAATTGGAAATTTTCATCAAAATTTTAATAAAACTTCAAGAAAAAATTGAATTTTTTACATTATTCTTTAAAAAATTCTACAAAAAAATTCAATTATTTTCTAAAAGTTTAATAAATCCTTCAAAATGATTCAATTATTTTTAAAAAATATAATAAAATTTCACGAAAGAGTTTCTTAATTCGTTATAAAATTTTCCAAAAGAATTCAATTATTTTCTAAAATTTTTTAATAAATTCTTGCTTCGAAACAATTCAAATTATTTTTATAAAAAGTAAAAATTCTTTGCGAAAATTCAATTATTTTCAATAAAATTTCACGAAAGAATTGAATTTCTTTCTTAATTCGTTATAATACTTTTTGAAAAAATTCAATTATTTTTGAAAACTTTACTAAATCCTTAAAAATTAAATAAAATAAAATTTCAATTAACAAAAAAAAAAAAAAATCTTTAAAAGAATTCAATTCTTGTTAAAAAAAAATTCTTCACAAGAATTCAATTATTTTCGAAAATCTTAATAAAATTCTTGGCAATAAATCAATTATTTTTATAAATTATTAAAAATCTTCGCAGGAATTCAATTATTTTCAAAAACTAATGGATTTCTTCACAGAAATTCAATTATTTTTTAAAATTAGTGAAATTCTTCAGAGACATTAAATTATTTTCTAAAATTAATAGATTTTTTCACAGAAATTCAATTATTTTCCAAAAGTATTAAAATTTTTAACAAGAATACAATTATTTTCAAAAATTAATAAAATTCTTCACAGAAATTCAATTATTTTCTAAAATTAGTAAAATTATTGGCAGGAAATCAATTATTTTCTGAAATAGTACAATTCTTCGCAGAAATTTCATTATTTTGAAAACTTTTAATTAAATTCTTCACAGAATTTTAATTATTTTTAAAAAAAATTAATAAAATTCTTCGCAGAATACAATTATTTTCAAAAATTAGTAAAATTGTTCACAGAAATTCAATTATTTTTTTAAATTAGTAAAATTATTGGCAGGAAATCAATTATTTTCTAAAATTTTATTAAATTCTTCGAAACAATTCAAATTATTTTTAAAAAAAGTAAAAATTCTTTGCGAAAATTCAATTATTTTCAATAAAATTTCACGAAAGAATTGAATTTTTTTTCTTAATTCGTTATAATATTTTTTGAAAAAATTCAATTATTTTCTAAAACTTTACTAAATCCTTCAAAATTAAATAAAATAAAATATTAAATAAAATTCCAATTAAAAAAATAAAATTCTTCAAAAGAATTCAATTCTTGTTAAAAATAAAATTCTTCTTAATAATTCTTTTATTTTCAAAAACTAATAGATTTCTTCACAGAAATTCAATTATTTTCAAAAAGTTAGGAAATTCTTCACAAGAATTCAATTATTTTCAAAGATTAGTAAAATTCTTCACAGAAATTCAATTATTTTTTTAAATTAGTAAAATTCTTCAAAAAAATTCAATTATCTTCTAAAGTTAACAGATTTTTTCACAGAAATTCAATTATTTTCAAAAATTAATAAAATTCTTCACCGAAATTCAATTATTTTTAAAAATTAGTAAAATTCTTCAGAGAAATTCAATTATTTTCTAAAATTAGTAAAATTATTGGCAGGAAATCAATTATTTTCTGAAATAGTACAATTCTTCGCAGGAATACAATTATTTTGAAAAGTTGTAATAAAATTATTCGCAGATATTCAATTACTTTAAAAAATTAATAATAATATTGGCCTGAATTCTATTATTTTCACAAATTTTAATTAAAATTCTCCTCAAGAATTCAATTATTTTCAAAAATTAGTAAAATTCTTTAAAGAAATTAAATTATTTTATGAAATTAGTCAAATTCTTCGCAGGAAATAAATTATTTCCAAAAATTAGTAGAATTTTTCAGAAAAATTCAATTATTTTCCAAAATTAGTAAAATTTTTCACAGAAATTATATTATTTTCGAAAATTAATAGATTTCTTCACTGAAATTCAATTATTTTCTGTTTTTTTTTTTTTATCAAAAAAACTTGGAGAAAATTCAATTTTTTAGAATTCATAAGAAAATTCTGAATTTTTTTGTCCTCAAAATGTTGAAAAGATTTCATTTAATTTACTAAAAATTCCTGATTTTTTCCTGAGAAAAAAAGGAAAAAACTCGGCTTAATTTCCATTTCTTAATATAAATTTTTTCCAATTATTACAAATTCGAAAAAAAATTTTAACTTTTGAAACAAATTTTTAGAATGAAATTTTCCGTGTCATTCTCCGACTTTTTCCCCTGAATTTCCTATTTTCCCTGACCGTTAGACATCCCCTAAATTATGAATTTTCGAAGAAAAAAATACCTTTAGCTGGTGAATTGTCATGATCTCGTTTTCTTAAAATACTCGGCCTCGGCGAAGCGTTCGGTTTGTGTTGAGGTTCCTCATATCCTGACTCAACCAAAAGCCTCACAGGTTGCACAGTTGCCGGTCTATATTGCGAATAAGTCGCTGGAAATTAATTGACAAATAATTATTTTAATTTTCCCTCAAATTATTGTTTTTTACAATTTTGTCTCATTCAGTTTTATTTCTTTACCTATTTTTACACATTTAGTTTTATTAATTAATTTATTTAGTCAGTAAGTTCGTTAGTTATTTAATTTGTCAGTTAGTTTATTAATACGTTCGTTAGTATTTTAATTCGTCAGTTAGTTTATTAATTCGTTCGTTAGTAATTTAATTCGTCAGTTAGTTTATTAATACGTTCGTTAGTATTTTAATTCGTCAGTTAGTTTATTAATTCGTTCGTTAGTAATTTAAATCGTCAGTTAGTTTATTAATTCGTTCGTTAGTAATTTAATTCGTTCGTTCGTTAGTCAGTAACTTTATTAATTCCTTCGTTAGTCAATTAATTAGTTCGTTAGTCAGTTGGTTAATTAATTAATTCGTTCGTTAGTCAATTAATTTGTTCGTTTGTTAATCAATTAATTAATTTGTTCGTTAGTCAATTAGTTCGTTCGTTAGCCAGTTTGTTAATTCGTTCGATAGTCAATTAATTAGTTCGTTAGTCAGTTGGTTAATTAATTAATTCGTTCGTTAGTCAATTGATTCGTCAGTTTGTCGATTAGCAGAAATTGAATTGAATCAGCAAACCTTGGACGGGTGGCGGTGTATTGCTAACAATAGAGCTATTCGTGGAACTGGAGACCCCAGTGGTGGTGACAATCCTCAACGTCGATTGCTGAATCGATTGTTTCGGCTGAATCGTCTGCGCGACATTTAATACTGGCGTCGTTTTAATTGTCGCCGACGTGGTGCGCGTCGGTGTCAACGGCAGCGGATGCATCGAGATTCCCGTGATTCTGGCGACTGACTGCGGTCCAGGTTGCGCCACGCGTGTCACATTCGCCGTGTTCGCCTGCGTTGTTATCACCCGCGACACTTGCCCTCCAAGCGTCGACACTGAGGCCACAGTTTGCACGACTCGAGGAATTGTCGGCTAATGAAAAAACAAAAATTCATTTTAATAACACTCTCTCCCTCTTCTCCCAAAAAAAAAACGTATTTTTCGATTCAAATTACGAAAAAAGTCGAAAGTATTTTCTTAATTCAGTTTTTTTCCTTTTTGTTAAAAATACGACTTTTTTCCGTATTTTCAGAAGAGTTTTCAATTCTGATTCTAGATGAAAAAGAAAATCTTGTTTATTCTGCTAAATGAATGAATAAGAATAAAATGTTCACTTTTATTACTTAGATAATAAAACTTATTTTTCATTTTATTCTTATTTATTCTAATTTTGTTTTTACTCACTTTTTTTCTTACGAATTTTAATTATTACTAGCAAATATTACGTGGAACGTGATATAAAATTTGTTATTATGAAGTAAATTACAAAATTTTTTATTTACAAATATAAATTCTTGAATGATTTCATAATCAAAATTTTTTAAAATATACTTATTAAGTACATAATTAATTATTGTTGTTTATATTTTTATAAATTTTAATATAATTCTTCACGAGAATTCAATTATTTTTTTTCCATTTTTAATAAAATTTTATAAACGAATTTCACTTTTTTTTTTTAATTTTTAATAATATTTTTCGAAAAAATTCAATTTTTTTAATTTTTAATAAAATTTCACGAAAGAATTCAATTATTTCCTAAAATTTTAATAAATCCTTCGAAACGGTTCAATTATTTTTTGAAACAGTAAAATCTTTGCAAAAATTCAATTTATTATTTTTAATAAAATTTTACTAAAAAATTCGTTTTTTTTTTTAAATTTATTATATAAAATTTTTCAAAAGAATTAAATTATTTTCAATACAATTTTAATAACTTTCAAAAATCAAATATTTAATTACAATTATTAACAGACCCGATTATTTTAAAAATTTGAAAAAAATTCTCTGTTTAATTGAATTAATTTCAAAATTTATAATTTTAAATTATTAAAGAAACTCCAACATTTTAAAAACAATTCAAATAAATTCTTCAAAAGAATTTAATTATTTACAAAAACTCTAATAAAATTGTTTAAAAGAGTTTAATTTTCTATCAATAATTTTAATGAAATTTTAAAAGTAAAATTATTAATTACAATTATTAACAAAAACGATTATATTCAATAAATTAAAGAAATTTTTTGAAAGAATTGATTTATTGTCAAAACCGTTAATAGTAAATATTCTTCGAAAAAATTTAATTATTTTCTATATTTTAATAAAATTTCATTGAATGAATTTCGAATGAGAAATTTCAAAATGTTCTTAAATTGAAATCTTTGAAATTCTAATTGCCGTAAAAGTATAATATATAATATTAAAATATAAAAAATTATTAATTTGTTAGCTTCCTTCAAAATTAAAACTTTTCAATAATATTATTCAAAAATTCTAAAAAATATTTTAATTTTGAGACTTGCAGTTAAAATTAACATAAAGAATTTTTCAAATAATTTTATATTGAAAGTATTTCGAAATTTTAACCAAATAAAGAACAATAAGTAATTTAAATATTTATTTTACAAAAATTATTGAAATTTGAAAGATTTAATTTGGAAATTTTAAAAGTGGTTTTTGAAAAATATTAATTAAAATTTTTTCAAAATTGTTACCCGGAAATAATTTTTTTAAAAAAATGGAACAATTAGAAATTTTGTAAAATTTTATTAAAATTAATTTTATATTTTCATCTTTAAACATTATATTTGTAAATTTAAAAAATTGTATTTTTTAATATAAATTATTTTATGAATTTACAAAAATTATTCCATTTAAATAATTCAATTCTCGTCATTGAATTCTAATAGGAATTGATTTAAAAAAAATTTCAGTTAAAATTTTAGAAAATAATTAAACATTTAAAGCGTTTGGACAAGAATTTTCGGAATGAATTAAATTTTAAAATATTTTTATAAATTAAATTCTTTCGAAATTTAAGGGAAGCAAAAGTATAAAAATACCTAAATTTTTATTTCAAAAAAATTATTAATCACATTATTTTTCTTTCAAAAAATTCTTAAAGTTTTGAATAATTTTATTCGGAAATTCTAAAAAAAAAAATGGAATTTTGGAAGAATTACAGTTGCAATTTTTAGAAATGCTTTAATTTTAAAAGGTTTTTCATTGAAATTATTTGGAATTTTTCATTTCTGTGGAAAAGTAAATAAGAATAAGTTTCTAAATTTTTGTTTAACAAAAAGTAGATATTGAATTTTTGAATAATTTAATTTAGAAATTCGGAAAAAATTTGTTTCTTGAAAAAATGTAATTAAATTTTTTTAAAAATAGTTATTCTATTTTTGAAAATAATTTTAAAAACTTGAAACAATTTTTATTTCATTGAAATAAATTTGATATCTTATTTAATGAATTTTATTTGTTTACTTTTAAAACTTATTTTGAGATATAATCGTATTTTTGAAGAATTTTAATTGAAAATTTGAAAAATAATTGAATTTTAAAGAATTAAACTTAATATTACCTATTATTATTATTAAAATTTAATAATTTTATTCGTATTTATTTAGTAGAATAATAACGATTTAATTTTTTTGGGAAAAATTGGGAAATTATTTTGAGTTGTAAAATTACCGGCTGCTGGGGGAGAACGATTCGACTGACAGTGGCGGAAACATTGGTTGTCACAGGTGTTGTGCTGACAGTGACTTGTCTATTGACAACCGGTTGAACGGAAGCAACGCTCGTTATTCTGCTGGGAGCTCCAATAACTGGCGCCGTTACCGCAATGCGACTCACCGTTGTCGCTGTTGTCAACGTTCGCGTTGTTTGCGTCAACTGAAACATTTTTTTTTCAAATTTCAATCAACTGAAAATATTTTTATACAATTTAAATCTAACTTAACTAAAAAATACCAACTAAATTAATTTGAACTGTGGTTCAAATTAATAAAAACTCTGTAAGTCAATTTATTCCGAGGAAATAAATAAATAAAAAAAAAAAAAATAGGTAAAGATAAAACATTAATATAAAAAGGCATAAAATAAAGAAAAATACAGTAGAAATAGAAATAAATATAAAAATACAATAGAAATAAAAGTAAATAAAAAAGTACAATAGAAATAAAAGTAAATAAAAAAGGACAATAGAAATAGGAATAAATATGAAAATACAATTGAAATAGAAAAGAAATATAAAAATACACCAGAAGTGTAAATAAAAAAATATTAAAGTAGAATAAATAAATAAATACACTAAAAATAAGTTTTACCTGGAACAGCGATAAGTTTCTCTAAAATAGCGAAAGCTTTAACTGAAACAACTAAAAATTTAGCTAATCTAGTGAAATTTGTTGCTGTTCCAGGTGAATATTTTCTTCCGTGTAGAATTAGAAATAAATACGAAAAAACAATAGAAATAGAAATAAATACGAAAAAACAATAGAAATAGAAATAAATACGAAAAGACAATAGGAATAGAAATAAATACGAAAATACAATAGAAATAGAAATAAACACGAAAAGACAATAGTAATAGAAATAAAAACGAAATGTAAATAAATACGAAAATAGAAGAGAAATAAAAATGTAAATAAATAAATAAATAGAGAAATTGTACCTGAATTGGTTGAGAGATTGTTCTTGGACTTTGCGAGATTTGAGGAACACTGTCCTGGGGAGTCGGGGGCCTGGCCTGGGGCAGAGGCAAGCGGGGAACGTTGTTGTTGGTTTGAAGAACGGGCGCTCGCAGCCGGCAGGGTGCTCCGCCCGATACGCCGGGAACTGCAGTGACAACTGCCGTTTGGACGGCTTGAACCGGACGACCTGGGGTCGGAGTGACGATGCGTGGCTGCTGACTGCCACTGTAGACCGTCGACGCCATTGTTGGCCGCGTTACTCGCTGCACAATCGGCAAGGGATGTCTCTGCGGTGGCACGTACAAATACGGCGTCTTCGTGGGCCACTGCGGACTCGCGACTGTAGTGCTCACACTGAAATAACAGAAAAAAAAACAATTGTAATTTTTATTATAATTTATTAATTTAATTATCATTATAATTATAATATTATAATCTATGTAATTATTATTAATTTAATTTAATTATAATTTATTAATCCAACCGAAAATTGATACAAAAAAGGTCTAAATACGATTTTTATCATTTTATTTTATTTTTTGCTTCCCCATAGAGGAAGAATTGTATTTTATTTTATTCATGGACGGGACTAGTTTTATTATTTTTAATAAAAAAGAAATCATTGAAAAGCGGTTTCAACAAAGAGATTAACAACAAAAAAGAGTTTCAAATAATAAATAAGAGAAAATAGTAAATACAGTAAAAAAAGGAGTAAATTTGGTAATTAAATTTCTAAACAATAAAATCGGTCAAAATTGTAATAAACAAAAAAAAATTTTTAAAAAGAAGTAAAAAAGTAAAAAAAAATACTAAGTAAAATGGTAAACGAATAATAAATATGTTAACAAAATAAAAAAAATAAAACAGTAAATGTAGAAAAAAATAATAAATAAAATAAAAATAGTCTCAACAGAACAAAAAAAAAAAATTGGAATCTAGAGAGAATAAGAAAAATGTTAATCTGAATTAATAATCGTTGTATTGAATTTACTTATTATTATGTTTGCTTTTTGTTTCCTAAATTTTTTAATGATAATTTATAAGTTATGAAAATAATTAAAATCTTGGTAAGAATTTTATTAAAATTCTATTATTAAAAATAAGTGACTTCTTATAACGAATTTTACGAAAATTTTTCAAAATAATTTTATAAAAATTTTTTAAAATAATTGAATTTCTACAAAGAATTTTATAAATTATGAAAATAATTGAATTTCTGCAAAAAATTGTATTTTATTTAGAAAAAGATTTTAATTTTTTCAAAGAATTTTATTAAATTTTTAAAAATAATTAAATTTCTACTATGAATGAAATGAATTTTTGAAAATAATTGAATTTCTACGATTAATTAAATTAATTATTGAAAATAATTGTATTGTTGCAAAGAATTTTTTCTAATTTTAAAAAATAATTGAAATAATGCTCAGAATTTTTTTAATTGAATTCCTGAGAAGAATTTTATTAATTTTTAATTATTATTTTTTATTAAATTCATGAAAATAATTGAATTTCTGTAAAGAATTTTTTTTAAACTGAAAATAATAGAATTATTGGGAAGAATTTTATTAAAAATTTTTAAAATAATACAATTCTTTCGAGAAATTTCATTATTTATCAAAATATTTCAATTCTTTTAAAGGAATTTAAATAATTTTATTCAAATTTTTAAAAATAATTTAATTATTGCGAAGAATTTGATCAAAATTTTTGAAATTAATTGAATTCGTCTAAATAATTTTATCAAAATTCCTGAAAATAATTAAATTCCTGTAAAGAAATTATTAATTTTTGAAAGCAATTGAATTTCTGCGAATAATGAAATTAATTTTGGCAAATAATGGAATTCCTATGAAGAATTTTATTAATATTTGAAAATAATTGAATTCCTGTGAGGAATTTTATTAATTTTTGAAAATAATTGAATTTCTGTAAAGAATTTTATTAATTTGTGGAAATATTTGAATTATCTTGAAGAATTTTATTAAAAACATCTTAAAATATTGAAATTCTTTCGAATAATTTTATTCAAGTATTGATAAATAATTGAATTATTGCAAAGAATTTCATTTAAATTATAAAAATAATTGAATTCCTGTGAAGAAGTCAATTAATTTCTGAAAATAATTGAATTCCTGTGAAGAAGTCGCAATTAATTTTTGAGAATAATAGAATTTCTGCGAAGAATTTAATTAGTTTTTGAAAATAATTGAATTTCTGGGAAGAATTTTATTAAAATTTTTGAAAACATTAAGTAATTATATTTAATTTACAAATTAGTTAATAATTGAATTTAAAAAATTTTTGAATTCGAAATTATTCAGAAATTAATATTTATGCTTGAAAATAAATTTTTGTTTTCTAATTTTCATAATAATAATAAAAGGAAATAACATTTGCTGGTGTAGTAAATATAGTAATAACAGAAAAATAGATAATAATGGTAGCAAATGTAGTAAAAAATAAAAATGAGTAAAGAAAATAAGAGTAAAGTTCTAATAAAACAAAAAAACTTTGAATCTATAGAGAATAAGGAGAAGGATAATCAAATATGTAGTAAGAGAAAAAAAGAGACTTGAGAGAATTTCGATGTGTAATTATAATAATTACCCGGGTCGTGAAATGGGAACAGTTTGACCCGCGGTTGATCGGACAATTGGAGTCGCGACGGTGGCTCTCGGCGATGAGATGTTCGCCACAGCTGCTGGACCCCTGGGGACGTGATAAGTCGCCGGAATACTCGTCACAACTTGCTGTTGTTCTTGGCTCGATGGCTGGTTCGATTGGCGTTCAACATTGCTTATCATATTTGGACTTATTATGCGAAGAGGACTCATTTGACACAACTGAAAGTTTTTCCCAAAAAATTATTACACTTATTACATTTTTTCTACTTCAATTAATAAATAAGAAAAGTCAATAAATAAACAAACGAAAAGAAAGAAGAAAGGGAAATAAATAGGAAAATGAATAAACAAATGAAGTGAAAATACAAAAATAAAGAAAATACAAGAAAAAAAATAATCAAATGCATAAAATAATATAACAAGAAAATATTTCAAAAAAAAAATAAATATGCAATTATAGAAAAATAAGAAAATAAAGAAATAATTGAAAATTACTCACAGTGGCCGTTAATTTATTTGAATCGGTTGACGAGACAATATTGGAGGGAATTCCGGGCTTGGCGAGGGAGAGTTTTTGATTTAAATCAAGTGAAACTGATTTTCCAACGAGTGTTGTTCCGGATTGTCCAACATTGCCAATAATTGCCTGCGTCGATTGAATTGTTTGAATATTACTTTGAATAACATTTTGAGTGCTTTGCACTGTTTGAATTGTTGTTAAGTTCTGAGCAATTGTTTGTACTGTCGCTTCAGGTAGACGTTTATCACCGCCTTCGCCTGTATTTGTATTCACATTCATTATTTATAACTGTAAAAAAAATTAACAATGTTTATTAAATAGTCTTCGAAATATTTTAAGTCAAAAAAAAAATTAATACTTAATGATAATTTAACAAAAATCATAAATTAAACAAATTTAATTAAAAATAATAAAGAAAATTATATTAAAATTAAATAAATATTTAAAAAATATAAAATTAAATAAAAATATAAAAAAGAAACAAAAGTAAAATTAAACAAATGGGAAAGATAAGAAATTAACAATAAATAAATAAAAAAGAAAGAAAATTAATAATAATTTGCTTACTGTTTTATTTATTTATTATTAATTTTTCTTTATTTATTTATTGTCAACTTTTTGTTAATAAATAGTTGTAAATAAATAAACAGGAAGCAAATAAAATAATAATAAAAAAATGAAAGAAAATTAATTAACAATAATAAATAAATAAAAAGGAAGAAAATTAACAATGATTATAAAAAATTCAAAATAAATTAAACAAACAAATAAAGAAAACAATTAACAAAAAAAAATAAAAAATTAAACAAATAAAAAAGGAAAAAAATTAACAATAAATAAATAAAAAAAATACAGAAAAGTAATAAAAAATAAAGAAAATAAACAATAAATAAAGAGAAAGAAAATTAACAATAATTATAAAAAATCAAAATAAATTAAAAAAACAAATAAAAAGGAAACAATTAACAATAAACAAAAAAGAAAAAAAACAAGAAAAAAAAAGAAAAAAAAATTAATTAACAATAAATAAAATAGGAAAATAATTAAAAATCGATATAAATAATTAACAACAAAAAAATAAGCAAGAAGATTGCCAATAAATAAGTAAAAAATAGAAAGGAAGTAAATTAATTAACAATAAATAAATAAACAAGTAAATAAGAAAGAAAATTAACAATAAATAAATGGAAAATTAGAAAAAAGAAGCAAAATAATTAACAATAAATAAATAAAAAGGTAAAAAAATTATATATTAAATAAAAAGGAAGTAAATTAATTAACAAAAATAAATAAACAAATAAAAAGGAAGCAAACATAAAAACAATAAAAAATGAAAGAAAATTAATTCACAATAAATAAAAAAGATGAAAATTAATTAACAATAAATAAATAAAATAGGAAAAAAATTAACGTTAATTATAAAAGAATGAAAATAAATTAGAAAAACGAATAAAGAAAAAAATTAACAATAAAACAAAATTCAAAATAAATTAAGAAAGTAAAAAAGGGAAAAACTTAACAATAAATAAATAAAAAGACAGAAAATTATTAATAAATAAAAAAGAAAGAAAATTATTATTAATTTTCCGTCTTTTTTTTATTTATTGGCAATTTTTTTGTTAATAAATAATTGTTAATAAATAAACAAAAATAAGGAAGCAAATAAAATAATGAAAGAATATTTATTAATTGACAATAATAAATTAATAAATAAACAGGAAGAAAATTAAGAATAATTATTCTTAATTAATTATTCTATTATTTAATTAATTATTCTTAAAATTAAGAATAATTATTATTCTTAATTTTCTTCCTCTTTATTTATTAATTTATTATTGTCAATTAATAAATATTCTTTCATTATTTTATTTACTTCCTTATTTTTGTTTATTTATTAACAAAAAAATTGCCAATAAATAAAAAAAAGATGGAAAATTAATAATAATTTTCTTTCTTTTTTATTTATTTATTGTTAAGTTTTTTACTTTTTTTCTTTCTTAATTTATTTGGAATTTTTTTTATTGTTAATTTTTTTCTTATTTGTTTGCCTAATTTATTTTCATTCTTTTATAATTAACTTTATTTAATTATAAATTTTTATAATTATAAAAATTTAAAATAAATTAAACAAACAAATAAAGAAAAAAATTAACAATAAACAAAGAAAATCAAAATAAATTAAGAAAATAAAAAAGGAAAAAGAATTAACAATAAATAAAAGTCAGAAAATGAATAATAAATAAAGCAGAATAAAAATTAACACTAAATAAAATAGGAAAATAATTAATAAGAGATAAATAATTAATAAAAAATAAACAAGGATGAAAATTAACAATAAATAAATAGAAAAATAGAAATGAAGCAAAATAATTAATAATGAAAAAATAAAAAAGAAGCAAAATAATTAACAATAAATAAATAAAAAGGAAAAAAAGAATATCTGTAAATAAAAAGGAAGCAAATTAATTAATAAAAATAAATAAACAAGTAAAAAAGGTAGCAAATTAATCAGTAATTAATAAATAAAAAAGAAGATAATTAATTAATAATTAATAAATAAAAAGGAAGTTAATTAATTGACAATATATAAAAAATAAAATTAACAACAAATAAAAAGGAAGTAAAACAAAATAAATAAAGAAGAAAAAATTATTAAATAAATACATTTAATTAATAAAAAAAGTAAATTTATGTTATAAAAAAGTAAATTTATTTAATAAAAAAAGTAAATTTATTTAGTAAAAAAAGTAAATTTATTTAATAAAAAGAATAAATTTATTTAATAATTAAATAAAGAAATTTAGGTATATATTGAAATAAATAAATAATAAAAGTGGAAAGCAAATTGACTAATAAACAAAAAAGAAACAAATAAAAATCAAACAGTCGAAAATGGAATCAAAACAACAATATACTAATAACCAAAAAAAATCTAAATTAAAATGAATCAAATGCAACCAAAAAAGGAAAAAAAAAGATATCAAAGCACGAACTGAATGAAAAGAACATAAATATCGTTCATTGGCATCTTCTATGTTTTATGTTTACATAACTCGAGAAATATAAACTTTCAGGAACGAAAACCAATTTTACAGAAACTATACAAAAAACAATTCTTTCCTCTCGAAATAAAAAGAAAACTAAATATTTTATTCTCTAATGACTAATTTACACATTTTCGTAACATTTAAATTGACACACAAAAAAAAAACTTAAGATTTTGATAAAACTTTGATTGTAGGTTAAGAGATCAAAAAGTGACAGTTTGGAGGTTAGATTCACTTGGTAAATAAATGAAAAAAGAGAGAAAAAGAGAAAGAAAGAAAAAAACGGAGAAAAACAAGAAAAACTAGATTAAAAAACCAAATTACAACTTTTTGTAAATTTAACAATGTGGAAATATTTTTCAAGCTGTTTTCTTTTCTTTCGTTTTTTCATTCGTTGGTGTGTGTGTATATATAGAGAAAACTTGTTTCATACGAAAAATTTCACCACTTACCTTTTATTATTAACAACACAAACTATTTGTTAGATTCTCCTAGGATCCCGGTTGTTTATTTTTTTCATAAAATAGACGAATTTCATTGATTTTTTCAAAGAAAATGTAATTTTTCGGGAAAAAACACAACTTTGACACATTATGCGTGTATGTGACAACTGCTCTGGAAATTTTTTTAATTAACACAGCGTTCGCAAGATGGCGCACGTCATTTATTCCGGGGGAAATTTGTTTCCCCCAAAAGAAGTTTTTTTTT
Organism: Leptopilina heterotoma; assembly: GCF_015476425.1. Classification (NCBI taxonomy): domain Eukaryota; kingdom Metazoa; phylum Arthropoda; class Insecta; order Hymenoptera; family Figitidae; genus Leptopilina; species Leptopilina heterotoma. The sequence goes on from NW_025110842.1 coordinate 4,817,406, forward strand.
CAAACACTTTTCTTTATTCGAAAAATTTACTAAATTTACTCAAGATTGACACGAATTGTACTAAATCTGTTTGTTTTATTAATAAATAACAATTATTTTATTCACCGTTACCGTAAATTATAAATTGAAAGCGGGAAATTATAAACCCCCCCCCTGACCCCTCCCCTTCTAAACTGCGCGTGCGCGTAGTAATTTTCAAAAATCGAAAATTACGGTATTTCGATTTTGCAAAATGATGATTGTAATTATTTAGATTTCTTTTCTATTCACTGAGTTTTAATATTTTCTTTCGTGAACAGGAAATCGTGAAAATGATTAAAATTAAAAAAGAAAAACCGGTTTTTAGTTACTAGACGGTGGAAACTGCATTACCGACCGAGTAGCGAATTTTTCTTTCTCAAGTTGGCACACTTGGTCAGTTTAGAATGTCAGTGTGCCGACTGACGCTTTTCTAAATACAATTGTTCCTTGTCGGATAATTTGACATTTTCCCAGTGATAGACAAGTTAGAATAAAAAATTTCCTCTGAATTTTGGAAAAATAGGAAAATAACAAATAGCTCGCGTAAAAGTCCTTTGAATTCGTTCGATGTGGAAGAATTGTGAACTCCTGAAAGTTGAGTGTAAACAAAAACTTGGAGAGTCAGATTCTTTTTCGCATGGTGGCGATCATTGCGTTTGAAAACTTAACGGCTAAAAAATAACGACATTCGTTTTTAAGGGGGTGCGGTTTTATACTGTAACTTGAAAGTGAAAGAAGATATTTTTTTTTATCTTCTGTAAACCAGTGATAATAATTAGAAGAGACTTGAAAAAAGTGTTGATTTGATTGTGTTTTAAATCGCTTTTGTTTGTGAGTGTGAGTGTTTTAAAAAGAAGAGAAAGTTCCAGGAATCCTTAGCAAAAAAAGAAGAGGAGGCAGGGATTATCGAAAGAATGGACCCGTTCACTCAGGTAAAGATCCTTTCGAACGAGATTATATTTTTAAATCTTTGGGAGTAAATTTGAATATCATGGTACTTCCGAACATTAAATTCGTAATTTGTATTTGTATTCGCTTTGTTTGTATTCGCTGATTCAGTACTTTTTTTCTCTCAACGGTTTTTATTTGAAAAATATGCTTCAGATTCTGAATAATTTTTTAAATTTCCAAGTATAAAACTGTAATTTCATGATTAAGGAAAATTTGTTATTTCATTCTCGTTTCTCGAAAAAAAATGTTTAAAACTTGAGTAATTTTGTTACTGTTTCGAAAACGCTTTTTCGGAAAAAAAAAATTCGTTTCTACTCCAAATTACTTATGGAGTCAATGATTCGCGAAAAAGAAAAGAATATTTAGGGCCCCAAAAAGTAAGAAAAAATCGTTAAATAGACATTTTCTCGAGATGAGGGAGATAAAAGATAAATATTTAATTTTTCGGAAAAAGAGATAGAGAGAAAAAATAGAGAGAAGAGGCCAGAGATAAAATTTAACTGATTTATGAGTTTAAAAATCCCATTGAAAATTTCACATGGGAATATTTTTCTCCTTGAAAAAGTTCTTCTTCTTCTCGTATATCGCAGTTGTAATAATCGTGCGTTCAACTATTTTTCCTTGCAGGGAAATTTTGTCTATAGAAAAAGTACCAGTTGGCATTTGGCATCTGGAAAATGTATATTTATTATTTTCTTTTAAAACCCTTGGTTGTTGAAAGAGAGTGAGAGGGGAAAAGAGGGGAGGGGCGGGGTTGAGAGAGGAGAAAGCCCACAAACATTGACTGGTACAAAAATACCGACTTCCCAACAGGAAGGAAGTAACAACAGTAAAGTTGTAAATCATAAACCGACATAATTCCCTTATCCTAATGTAAAATAAATTAGAGAATTTATGAAGGTTCTTCCCTAAATATTTTTTCCTTTTTTGCACGTTGTTATAAAAACAGTAACAAAAAAATTGTTTCTTTTTGACAGAGCTTTTATAAATTATATTATATTATTTATTATTTATTAAACTATATTTTGTTTATATTTATATTATTTGTTATAATTATTTCATATTAAATATTTATTTTTATATTTTATTTAGGTACTTATTTATATTAAATAATTAAGTTTACGTAATTTAATTATAATTTTTGTATATAATTTATTCTTTAAGAGAAAAAATGTAACTTAAATTGTGTTTATAAATAGAAATAATTAAAATTGAAAATAATAACGAAACTGAAACGATAAAAATAGTAAAAATAATAAAAATAGGAACTTAAGAATGAATTAAATCAAATTGTTTTTAATAAAAAATATTTCTTTTCTAACATTTTGAATCGGAAATAAAATTAAAATCTTATTTAAGAAATTTATCCTAAATTTTTCAAAATTGTAATTAAATTTCTGCGAAGAATTTTATTAAATTTTTTTTTAAAATAATTAAATTCCTGCGAAGAATATTTAATTAATTATAAAAATAATTCAATACTCATAAATAATTTTACCAAAATGTATCAAAATAATTGAAGTTCTGTAAAGAATTTTAATTATTTTGAAAAAGAAAATTGAATTTTTTTAAAGTATTTAACTAAATTTCTTCTAATATAATAAAATTTATTGAAATTTTTTTAAATAATTAAATTTTTGGGCAGAATTTTATTATAAATTATAAATTTCTTAAAATAATAATTGAATTACTGCGTAAAATTTGATAAAATTATAAAAATAATTGAAATTTTTCTAAACGATTTTATTAAAATTTCTTTTAAATAATTGAATTCTTTTGGAAAATTTTATTAAAATTGTAAATATTGAAAATCATTGAATTGAGAATTGAAATTTTTACAAGAATTTTATTAAAGTTTTTGAAAATAATGGAATTTTGGCGAAGAATTTTGCTATTTTTAAAAATAATTGAAATCTTGATGAGGATTTAAAAGAATGCTTGAAAATAATTGAATTTCTGCGAAGAAATTTATGAAAATTTTTGAAAATAATTGAATTCTCTTGGAAAATTTTATTAAAATTGTAAATATTGAAAATCATTGAATTGAGAAAATTTTTTTGAAAATAATTGAAAATTTTACAAGAATTTTATTAAAGTTTTTGAAAATAATGAAATTTTGGTGAAGAATTTTGCTATTTTTAAAAATAATTGAAATCTTGATGAGGATTTAAAAAAATGCTTGAAAATAATTGAATTTCTGTAAAGAATTTTATTAAAATTTTTGAAAATAATAGAATTTTGACGAAGAATTTTATTCAAATTTTTTTAAATTGTTAAATTTCTGCGAAGAATTTAATTAATTATGAAAATAATTCAATTCTCATAAACAAATTTTACCAAAATTTTTCAAAAAAAAAAAATTGAATTTCTGCATAGAATTTTATTATTTAGAAAAAGAATTGAATTTTTGCGAAGAATTTTATTAAAATTCGTTAAAATAATTAAACTCCTGCAAAAAACTTTGTTAATTATGAAAATAATTGAAATCTTGTATAGAGAATTGAATTAAAATTTTTGAAAATAATTAAATTTTTTCAATAGAGTTTAATTAAAATTTTGTATTGCAAATAATTCAATTCTCATCAAGAATGTAATCAAAATTTTTCAAAATAATTAAATTTCTTGGGAAGAATTTTAGTAATATTTGAAAATAATTGAATTTTTACGAAGAATTTTATCGTTTTTCTGAAAATAATTGAATTTCTGCAAAGAATTTTATTAAAAGTTTTTAAAATAATTAAATTCTTCCAGGAAATTTAATTGAAATTCTACTGAAAATAATAGAATTTTTGCGAAGAATTTTCAAAAAATTTAAATAAAGTAATTGAATTTTTTGGAAATGAATTTTATTGTTTTGGGAAAAAATTTAAATTTTTTCCAAGAATTTTATTTATTTTTAAAAATAATTGAATTCTAGCGAAGAATTTAATAATTTGAAAATGTTTGAAAATAATTGATTTTATGCGATGAATTAAATTAGTTTTTCACAATAATTGAATTTTTATCCAGGAATTTTAATTAAAATTGTATTAAAAATATTTCAATTCTCATAAAGAATTTAATCAATATTTTTCTAAATTGAATTCTTTTGGAAAATTTTATTCTTTTGGAAAAGATTTAAATTTTTTCAAAGAATTTTATTAATTATTAAATATAATTGAATTCCAACCAAGAATTTGACTAATATTTTTGAAAACAATTGAATTTTTACGCAATAAATTTGATTAATTTTTGAAAATAATTGAATTCCCGTGAAGAAATTAATTAATATTTTAAAGTAATTGAATTTTTTGACAATAATGGAATTAATTTTTTAAAATAATTGAAATTTTTGCTAAGAATTTAATTTAAATTTTCGAAAATAATTGAATTTTTGTTTAGGAATTCAATTAAAATTTTATTGAAAATATTTCAATTCTCATAAAGAATTTAATCAAAACTTGTATGGAAATAATAAAATTTTTTGCGAAGAATTTTATTAAAATTGTGTGTAAAATAATTAAAATTTATATAATTTCGAATATTAATTAATAAAAATAGAAATAATTGCGAAAAAATAGTAAAAATAATTGAAATGGAAATAATATAACTAAAAAAATCATTAAAATATTCATAATAATAATAATAATTGAATATTAATTATTTGAATTGGTCAATTTTTTTAATAATGGAATTTAATTTCAGCGTATGTTGGAGAGAGCAAAAGCGAGGAGAGAAAAATTAGATACACAATTATCAAATGCCGGACATGATGTCAAACGAAGGCGAAGTCCTCTCAAGGACGCTAACGCAATTTTGGCTAAAGTTCCAGGTAATATTTCCTTTCTTTCCAAAAAGAAACAAATTTAATTTGTTTTTTCAAATTCTATAAAAATTAATAGAGCTTGCAAAAGAATTTTATGTTTAGTAAATAATATTTTAAAATTAGGTAAATATTTTGTTTGTCAATTTCGACAAAAAAGATTAATTGTTTAAAAATTTTTTTTTATTTGTAAAAAAATAATAAAAATAAATATAAATGATAAAATAATGAAAAGAAAATTCGAAAATTTGAATCTTTCACTGAATTTTCGCAGCCATAACTCAAAAAATAACCGCCAAGTCACCGAAAAAAGTGATGAGCTCGAGTCCAAGTTCAAAGAGTTCCTCGCCATCTGTTTCGCCATTGAAAGCGATGAGAAAATCACCTTTGAAAATTCCTATTGAAACGAAGGAAAATGGTGAGAGTTTACCCCCGATCAGTGTTAAGTCCAAATTACAAAGGCTCGGAAAATTGTATTCCGGTGAGTTTCCTCTAAACTTACATTTTTCACTCCCAAGTAAAATTCAGAATATATTTGTTAATAAGTGAATTTTTAAAAATGTTGAACCTGAAATTGTTCCAACTGATTTTTTTTTTATTATTTTTTTGTTTCAAATTTTAAAGTTCATGAAATTCTAATTTAAGTTTTTAACATTAAAAAGGTAAATGAAGAATCAAATTTTACTGAGTTGAATTTTATTTAAAATTTCTTTAAAATATTTACTAGCTATTTTATTTATTTTATTGCTTTTTTAAAACTATTTTCTTCGAAAATTTAAAAAAATTTTCAATAAAAAGTAATATGAATGAAACTTTTTTTTATTAAATAGAGAAAAATTAATTTTCCTAAATAAAAAAATGTACTTTTGCTTTATGATCAGAAGACGACAGAGAATTGAGTTCGCCGATTCACAGGACAGAGGAAAAATTCACAGCCAATGATGATGATGATGAAGACAGTGTGGAATTCAAATCGGCAAAGAGTGGAGCACGTTTAAATAGATTAGCGGCGCTCGCCTCGACAATTAACAATTGGGAGGACGATTTATCACATCCAACTTTGGTATAAAAGAAAAAAAATTAATACCTTTTTTTTAAGTTATAAATTATTATTTTTAATTCTGTTTTATTTGAGAAATTTCGTAAAAGAAGAAAAAAATGTAATTAATTTTTTTAACGCTGTTTTTTCATTTTTTCTTCTCGATAGGTAAAGCCAACAGTTTCGAAGGCGGAGAAAATTCAGGCTAAATTAAACCAACAGGTGAAAAATGCCGAACCACAACCGGGAACGAGTGGAACACAAAAAAATACAACTCGACAGTTAAAATGGGACAAAGTCGTTTTGGATTCTTTGGTAAATATTTTTAATTATAATTTTTACTAAAAAAAAAGAAGAAAAATACTCTTTTTTTTAGTATTTATTAATATATTTTATAATAATTACTAAATACTAAAAAAATTATTTTATTATCTTTTGTCGCCTTTTAACAATCTCTCTCTCGCTTTAAAAAAAAAAATTATTAACACGGTGTCAGATTTTCTTCTAAGGGTTAAAATATTCCTAACGAATTCTTTTTTCTTTATTAATAAAAAAAAATAAATAATATAAAATTACTTAAATATTTTTAAAATTCTATTTCATGTAAAAGTCTAATTACAGAATTCTTCAAAGATACGATTCTATTTCCAAATAAATTTCAAAATTACCTGACATTAGTTTTCGGGAATTTAATTATCTTCAAAAAAATTTAATTCTTTTTTTTTCTTTTAAAAAACCAATTTTTTGTCCGAATTTCTAAATTAATTTATTCAAAAATTATTAAAAATTAGAAACATTAATTTTCCCACAGAAGTTAAAATTTCAAATAATTTCAATGAAAAGCCTTTTTGAAATTTAAATATATAATTCTAAAAATTGTGACTGCAATTCTTTAAAAATTCAGTTATTTTTCTAGAATTTTTTAATAAAATTATGCAAAATTTCTAAAAACATTTTTGTAGAAAAATAATATATTAATAATATTTTTGAAATAAAAATTATTTAAATATTTTTATATACTTTTACAGCTTATTTTCAGAGCTTTCAATTTAAAAAACTATTAAAATAGGGACAATTATTTAAAAAAAAAAAAATTTATGTTATAACCTTCAAATATTTAATTATTTTCTTTAACATTTAACTGATACTTTTTTGAAATCAATTCAAAATTCAATTATTTAAATAGAGTAATTTTTGTAAAATTTAATTTTTTTTTCTAAACTTTTATAATTTTTTAAAAATAAATACTTAAATATTCACTATTTATTCTTAGTCAAAATAATATTAATACAGAAAATAAAAATGTTTCGAAAAAAATTGAATTTATGTGAACAATTCAATTAATTTTTGAAACTAATTGAATTCTTGGAAAGAATTTTATTATTTTTTTTAAAATAATTAAATTTCTGCGAAAAATTCAATTAATTTTTGAAAATAATTTAATTACTGGGAAGAATTTTATTAATTTTTAAAAATACAAAAACTACTACGAAGTATTATAATAATTTTTCAAAATAATTGAATTTTTGCGAAGAATTTTTTTGTTTTTTTGAAAATAATTGAATTTCATACGAAGAATTTTATTAAAAGTTTTCAAAATAATTAATTTCCTGCGATGAATTTCATTAAAAGTTTTGAATTTTGAATATAATTTAATTCTTACAAAGAATTTTATTGATATTTGAAACTAATTGAATCAATTAAACAAAATTGTTTTCAATTAAAAATCATAAATTAATTTGTAAATGAAATTTAACATTCTAAAACGTAAAAATAATTAAATTCTTTCAGGAAATTTAATTGAAATTCTACTGAAAATAATTGAATTTTTGCGAAGAATTTTCTCTAAATTTTGAAAAATATTTGAATTCTTTCAAGCAATTTCATTATTTATAAAAATAATTGAAATTGTGAGGAGAATTTTTAAAGTTGATGAAAATAATTGAATTTTTGTGGAGAATTTTACCAACGTTTTTGAAAATAATTCAATTCTTAAGACGAATTTTTATAAAAATTTTAAAAAATAATTTTTCCAAAGAATTTTATTAAAATCTTTTAAAGACATCTAAATTCTTTTAAGGAATTGAATTTCAAATATCTTGACAGTAATTAAATTCTAATAAACAAATTACGTCCAAAATTTTGAAGATAAATTGAAATCTTTCGAGAAGCTTTATTAAAATTTTTTTAAATAATTCAATTCTATCAAGAAATTTATTCAAATTTATTTATGAAAATAATTCAACTATTCTAAAAAATTATATCAAAATTCTTGAAATCAATTGAATTCTTCCAAATTTTTGCGAACAATTCAATTATTTTTTGAAAATAATTGAATTACTGTGAACAATTGAATTAAATTTTGAAAATATATAATTGAATTTCTGCGAAGAATTTTGCAAATTTTAGAAAATAATTGAATTCCAACGAAGAATTTGATTAATTTTTAAAAATAATTAAATTCTTGCGAAAAATTGAATTAATTTTTAAAAATAATTGTATTTTTGCGAACAAATCAATTAAATTTTGAAAATAATTGAATTTCTGCGAAGAATTTTATTATTTTTTTTAAAATTAATTGAATTCCTATAAAGAATTTCACTCATTTTAAACAATAATTCAATTTCTGTAAAGAATTTTATTATTTTTTAAAAATTAATTGAATTTCTGCAAAGAATTTTGCAAATTTTAGAAGATAATTGAATTTCTACAAAGAATTTCATTATTTTTTAAAAATAATTGAATTTATGCGAAAAATTGAATAAATTTTTTTAAATAATTGAATTTCTGCGAAGAATTTTAATAAATTTTGAAAATAATTGAATTTCTGCGAAGAATTTTATTATTTTTTAAAAATTAATTGAATTCCTATGGAGAATTTTATTATTTTTTTTTAAATAATTGAATTCATGCGAAAAATTTAATTAATTTTTTTTAAATAATTATATTCCTGCGAAAAATGAAATTAATTTTTGAAAATAATTGAATTCGTGCGAAAAATTGAATTAAATTTTTTAAATAATTGAATTTTTGCGAACAATTCAATTACTTTTTGAAAATAATTGAATTCCTGTGAACAATTCAATTAAATTTTGAAAATAATTGAATTTCTGCAAAGAATTTTGCAAATTTTAGAAAATAATTGAATTCCTACAAAGATTTTGATTATTTTTTTAAAATAATTGATTTCTTGCGAAAAATTAAATAAAAAAAATAAATAAATAATTAAATAATTAATTAATTAATTAATTAATTAATTAATTAATTTTTATTAATTATTAAATAATTGAATTCCTGTGAACAATTCAATTAAATTTTGAAAATAATTGAATTTCTGCAAAGAATTTTGCAAATTTTAGAAAATAATTGAATTCCTACAAAGATTTTGATTATTTTTTAAAAATAATTGATTTCTTGCGAAAAATTGAATTAATTTTTTTAAATAATTGAATTTCTGCGAAGAAGTTTAATAAATTATGAAAATAATTGAATTTCTGGGAACAATTCAATTACTTTTTGAAAATAATTGAATTCTTACGAAGAATTCAATTATTTTTTAAAAATAATTGAATTTTTACGAAGAATTATATTATTATTTTTTAAAATAATTTAATTCATGCGAAACATTGAATTAATTTTTTTAAATAATTGAATTTCTGCGAAGAAGTTTAATAAATTATGAAAATTTCTGGGAACAATTCAATTACTTTTTGAAAATAATTGAATTCTTACGAAGAATTCAATTATTTTTTAAAAATAATTGAATTTCTGCGAAGAATGTTATTGATTTTTGAAAATAATTTGGTCGCATTTTATTTGAATTTATTTTAAATTGAACAATTTGGACGTATTTTAATTGAGTTTGTATTTCAAATTGAACAATTTGGTCGCATTTTAATTGAATTGAATAATTTGGTCGTTTATTATTTGATTTTATTTGAATTGAATAATTTGAATACATTTTAATTGAATTCTATATTTGAATTGAATAATTTGAACGTATTATAATTGAAATTATATTGAATTGAACAAATCGGTCGTATTTTAATTGAATTTTATTTGAATCGAATAATTTGGATCTTTTGTTAACTGAATTTATTTAGTGAACTAAATAACGAACGAATTTGGAATAATTGAACATTTCTCTCGTTCTACGAAAATTGAAGACTTATTTTTCTCCTCTTCTTTTTTTTTTTTTTTTAAATGTGAGAGTTTGAATGTTTTACAGGAGGCACAAGGTTTTAGTCGCACTAAAAGAAATTCTCGCCTCGTCTATGACTATAAGGATTGTTCTCAGGGGGCGAAAAATAATGGCCAGGGTGGAAATAATTCGCCGAGGAAACGCAATGAGGCACTGCCGGAAGTCATTGGCACAATGGAGAAGCAGGACGTTCGTGTCAACACATCAAGAATGAATAGCAGTTCAAAATTTAGTACAACAAGTTCAGTGGCAAGTAGCGTTGGCAGTCCATCGGGTTCATCGCGTTTCAATGAGAATAAAGTGAGAACAACGCCCGAGAAGAAAATCACTCCTGCTCATCAAACATCAAATGTTGGTAACAACTGTAATAATACACGTGGAATATCAAAGTATGATTATAGCGGATCTCCTAAGAGTTCCATAAAACAGTCACCAGGTTCCGTGCTCAGCAAGGCGTCCATGTTCGAGTCAAGGACGAACAGTAATTTCGTCAAGGCCAAGGATCCCGCCGAGATGTCATTGTCCGAGAGGAAGGCGCTCTTCGAACGCAACAAGGGCGAGGCGCTTATTCCCAAGGCGCCTCTCACCATGTCCGTGCCAACCAAGAAATTGATGGAGAAGGAGAAACATACAGCTGGTAATTAAGGACAATTTTTATTTGAATCTAATTTTTTTTTATTTTCAGAGAATTGTTTTGAATGTATAGCAAAAGAGACGATCGCTAATCGACGAAAGAAAGCAGAAAGAGAAAAAAAGAGAGTATGGTTGTTGAATTCAATTAAAAAAATTTTATTCAAACAACCATACTCTCTTTTTTTTATCTTTCTGTCTTCTTTCGTCGTTCAACTTTCAAGTTCAAATTCTCTTCTTTTTTAGTAGAAAATTTGAACTTGAAATTTTAATTCAATCGAATTCTTTGAGAATCTACGAGAATTCGATCGAATTTAGTTGCCACAAGTCAGGGAATGTAGAATTATTCAGGGAAAAGTGCCTTTTTATTTGCCTCATAAACTGAAATTACCACGAATTCTAAAAATAACCTTAAATTTTTTCCATTTCTAACAATAATTTATTTTAAATAACATAATTCTATTGAAGAACTGCCATAAAGTTATTACTTTATAAATCATTTAGTGAAGTATTTTTTTTGGAAAATTTTAATTTCAATTCTGTTGAAATTCGTTTCAATTTTTAAAATTTTAAAGCAATTCTTTGAAAGAATTCAACTATCTTAATAAATATTCAAATTCTTTCCAGAAACTCAATTATTTTCAAAAATTTTAAACAAAATTCTCGTCAACATTTTAATTATCTTTATAAATAGCAAAATTCTTCGCCGAAATTCAATTATATTCAGGAATTTTTATAAAAATTCATTGTAAAATTCAATTATTTTCATGGACAACAATATTCAACAGAAGAATTCAATTATATTTAATTAATTTTCAAAATTAATATAATTCTTCGCAGAAATTCAATTACTTTCAAAATTTAATTTAATTATTCTCATGAATTCAATTATTTTAAAAAAAATAATAAAATTCTTCGTAAGGATTCAATTAGTTTCAAAAAGTAATTGAATTGTTCGCAAGAATTCAATTATTTTCAAAAAAATTTAATTGAATTATTCGCATAAATTCAATTATTTTAAAAAAATAATAAAATTCTTCGTAGGAAATTCAATTATTTTCTAAAATTAGCAAAATTCTTCGCAGAAATACAATTATTTTTAAAAAATTATAAAATTATTCACAGGAATTCAATTATTTACAAAAATTTAATTAAATTTACAGCATAAATTCAATTATTTCAAAAAAAAAAAAAAAATAATAAAATTCTTCGTTGGAATTCAATTATTTTCATGGACAACAATATTCATCAGAAGAATTAAATTATATTTAATAAATTTTCAAAATTAATAAAATTCTTCGGAGAAATTCAATTATTTTCAAAAAATCTAATAAAAAATTGTCAACATTTCAATTTTATCTTTAAAACTGAATTGCAAAATTCAATTATTTTCAAGAATTTTAATAAAATTCTTTGCAAAATTCAATTATTTTCATAAATAATAGTAATTATTACAAGAAGTCAATTATTTTCAAAAGTTAATAAAATTAAATTATATTTTCAAAAATTTTAATAAAATTCATGGCAAAACTTCAATTATTTTCAAACATTTTTCTTAATTCAATGATTTTCCATTTAATTTTCTACTATTTTAATAAAATTTCCCAAAAGAATTCAATTATTAAACAAAAATTTTGATAATATTCTACATAAACATTCAAACATTTTCCAAAAAAAAATAAAAATTTTACAGGAATTCAATTATTTAAAATAGAATTTGCATAAATTTTTTTGAAAAAATCAAGTGTTTTAAAATTTGGCATTAAATTCTTCGCAGTAATTCAATTATTTTCATAAATTAAGAAATTCTTTTTAGGGATTTAATTATTTTCATAAATAACAATTTTCATCACAAGAATTCAATTATTTTCAAATATTAATAAAGTTCTTCCCAGGAATTTAATTATTTTCAAAAAATAATAAAATTCGAGGCCTGAATTCAATTATTTTCAAAAATTTTGATAAATTTTTTTAGAAGAATTTAATTATTTTATATATAATTTTATTCAATTTCTTTGAAAGAATTCTAATTTTCTGTCGAAATAACATTAATATCAAACATTTTTATTAATTTCTTGTTAAAAATTCAATTATTTTTAAAAATAATAGAATTCATTAGAGATATTCAATTATTTTCACAATTTAATTTGAAATTAAATTTTAAAATTTCTTGACAGAATTGAATTACTTTTTAAAATATATTTAATAAAGTTCCACGAAAGATTTCAATTTATCTTGAAAATTTTTGACCTTATTTGTTTATTAGAATTTAATAATTGTCAATTTTCGTGAAAGAATTTAATTATCTTTACGCTTTAGAATGTTAAATTTCATTTATAAATTAATTTATGATTTTTAATTGAAAACAATTTTGTTTAATTGATTCAATTAGTTTCAAATATTAATAAAATTCTTCGTAAGAATTAAATTATTTTCAAAGCTTTTCATGAAATTCTTCCCAGGAATTCAATTATTTTCAAAAAAAAAAAATAAAAATAAAAATTTTAGCAGAAATTCAATTATTTTTAAAATTTAATAAAATTCTTCACATGAATTTAATTATTTTCCAAAGTAATAAAATTCAATTATTTTCAAAAATTTTAATAAAATTCATGGCAAAGTTTAAATTATTTTCAAAAATTTGTATATCTATTATTTTCAAAAAATTTCTCAACAGTATTCAATTATTTAAAAACAAAATTGACAATGTTCTACACGAATATTCAATTATTTTTCTAAAATAATGAAAATTTCACAGGAATTCAATTATTTTCGAAAATTTATTAAAATCATTCGCAGAAATTCAATTATTATTAAAAATTAATAAATTTCCTTACATGAATTCAATTATTTTCAAAAATTATTAAAATTCTTAACAGGAATTCAATTATTTTTAAGAAAAATAAATTCTTGCATAAAATTTCTCGCAATAGTTCAATTATTTTTATAAATAATAAAACTCATCCCAGAATTTCAATTATTTTTAATACAATTTTACCGGAATTTCTCGAGAAATGTCATTATTCTCAAAAATGTTATTTAAATTCGTCGAAAGAATTCAATTATTCAAAAATTTGTTGATAAAATTCCTTATGAGAATTGAATTTTATAAAGCATTCAATTTTTCAATATATTATTTATGTTTATATTTAAATAATTGAATTCCCGTGGAATTTTCTAATAAAAATTGATTTAAAAATTAATTTCAGTTAATGTTTTAGATAATTGAATTTTGGAGAAGTTACTAATAATTGCAATTTTTTAAAAGTAATTGAACTTTGTAAAGGTTTCAGAATTAAAATCTTTGAAAAATCGAAATTTTTCATACTTTTAATAATTAAAAATTCTATGGAACTAATTCTTTTCAAAAAGCTTAATCGAAATTTCTTAAAATTATTTCAAGTTTTTATTTTCTAATGTAAAATTGGTCAGAGAAAAGTCAGGGAATTTCATCAAAAGTTGTGTATTAATGAATTATTTATTTAGTGATACAGAATAGAAAAAAAAAATTGTTCGTCGGAAGCACCAACAATTTTAATTCTTTTTTAAAAAATGGTCCAAAACTGTGAAATTGGCTATTTTTGTCAAATTTCAAAGCCAAAAATCATTACGAAGACCTCGCTAAATTTAAAAATAATCGCTTAGTGAAACAAAATTAAGAAAAAAAAATTGTTAGGTTCGTCGGAAGCGCCTAGAATTTTCATCTTTTTTTTTTTTTTTTTTTACAAAAATCGGGTTAAAAGTGTGAAATTGTCTATTTTTGACAAAATTTCAAAGCCAAAAAACTAAGAATTAAATTATTTAAATTTTCAATTAATTTAATGAGATGTATTTTTTGTTTGTTTGTTTGTCAATAGATTCGTGTCAAAAAACAGAGACGAGCGTGAAGAAAGTTTCGAATCAGCGCAATGTTTATGAGCAAGGAGTGACACAGGAATTGGAGAATAATATTCTTCAGAGTATACAGAGCGAGCGACAGAAGGAATTGGAAATGCTGAGATCGCGTTTCACGAGAAGCAAAGAAGTGCCGACGGTTGCAGTTGGTTGCGCTCTCAGAACCAGCGAGAGTAGCGAGGGAAAATCAAATTCCCCGAAAAATTCTCCAATTTGCCCCGTTAAACCAACACCAGCACCGGTAATTAATTTCACTCGTTGTATTTAATTACCAATTATTAATTATTAATTTGAAAATATTTTTTAAATATAAACAAAAAATCAACAAAAAATATTTTTTAAATATAAGCAAAAAATCTGAATATAAAAATATTTTCTCTTTCTCCACAGCAAGATTTTGTTCCACCTCCGCCGCCTTTGCCGAAAAATTCCGATCGACGCTCGTCACCATTGAAAAATTCACCATTCAAACGACAAGGTTTGAAAAATTAATTCTTCTTTCTTCTATTTTTAAAAGGAAAAAGAAATCTATTTTTTGTTTTCAATTCTGAAATTAAAATTTGAAATTTTTTCTCCAGTTGTCAGAGGTTCGGTGCAATCGAATCAACCGCGAATCGTTGACGATATTAAACGTGTAAAAGTTTGTGCGCCGAAGCCGGGAAATCTTTATCCCGATCTCACCGGCATTGAGGAAAGTACAACAGATTCGGAGACGGAATTCACCGTTGGCAGCACAGAGCCAGAGACTGCGACTCTTGAGGAGCCAACGGAAACGGAAACTGAGGCCGATTATTATGTCGAGGATGAAACGGAAGACGACAGCGATGACGATGAGGAATGTGAAGATATCTATAATACGAGTTTAGGAAGAAGTATATTGGACGTTGTTAATCAACAGTCGGCTTTGAATAAAAAGAGAACAATTTATCCAGATATGGACAGTTCCACGTCTGATATTTCAGTTCTAGAAGAAATGGACGAATATTTAGACGAGTGTCTTGCCCTTCAAGGCAATCAGGAGGGACCAACGCCCCCGAAATTGAATCGAGGAGGTAAAAGTCCATCCGCCACATCCACGAGTTTTAAATACACTCAAGGAAACACTTATCGTTCACCGATAAAAATAAATTCGCCATCAATGGCGCAACAGAAGAAGGAACCGTACATTGTTGAGGGTGAAAATTGCGTTCCCCTAATGCACAGTGTGAGTTTCTATCGTCGTCAACAGTCACAAACGCCAAAGACGCCAGTTCGTTTAATTTCCCGTATTCCCGATGGGAATGATTCGCCGGGAAGTCCGCCCATCGATGATAAACAAGAGGCACTTCTCGTTCAGGAGAAAGTTAAACGATTGTTGGAGGAGGTTTGCAAGCAGCAGACCACCATTGGCCAGGCAAGTCAGGCACTCAATTTGTGCAATTCAACTGTTGAATTCAGTGGATCACGGGAGCAGGTCGAAGGCGAGAGACTTCTTCTTCTAGCAAGTGAGTTTCTTCACTCTTTCTTCTTTCTCTTTTTTTTATTTATTTTTTATTCTATTAGATTGGAATTTTCATGTTTTTTTGGGGCAATGATTTTGAGAAAAAAATAATTATTTTCCAGCGCATCGAAGGCAAGCGGCGCTTCATGAAATTCAACGACTTAAAGTCGAGGGAACATTGCGACCAGTTGTTCCGGGAGCTCCGGAAATACAGGAAAATGGATCGCTCACTGTCTCGGCAATCACTTTGCCAATTAAGCGAGAAAATGTTCGCAATCTAGATGCAGGTTATTATTAACTTCTATTATTATTATTATTGCTATTTTAATGCTTTTTTCTACTATTTTTTTTATTTTTAATACTTTTTCTATTGTTTTTAAATATTTTTCTACTATTTTTACTATATCAGGATTGCAACAAGTCAGGGAATTCAGGGAAAAGTCAGGGATTTTTATTAAAAGTACTGAAAAAAATTTAAGTTTTAGAATTTATAAGAAAATTCTGAATTTTTGTGTCTTTTTTGTTTGCCTTACAAACTATGAAATTGACAAGAATTTTAATACAAAACTTTTAATTTTTTCTCTTTCAGACAATATTTTCTTTTTAAATTACTTCATTCTTCAACAACTATCATCAAATTATTACTCAAAAATTATTTAAGGAATAATATTAATTATAATTATTTAAGGAATAATTTTACTTCAAAATTTTCAAAATTAATTACATTTCAAAAGAGTTGCGTTTCAAATCTGCATAAATAGATCAACTTCAAAGGCTTCAATATGAAATTTTTAAAAATTTCAATTTTTAATCAATTTAAATAGAAATTTTAAAAACAACTGATTACAGAAATTCAATCATTTTCAAAAATTAATAAACATTCTCGTCAAAATTTCAATTATTTTTACAAATAATACAATTCTTCTCCGAAATTCAATTATTTTCAAAAAATGTAATAAAATTCTTGGCAAAATTTCAATTATTTTCAAAAATTTTCCTCATTTCAATTATTTTTAATAATCTTAATAAAATTTTCCAAAAGAATTCAATTATTTAAACGAAATTTTAATAAAAAATTCACAGGAATTCAATTACTTTCCAATTTTTTATAAATTTCTTCGCACCAATTCAATTATTTATAAATTTTTTAAAGAAGTTTATCGAAAGAATTCAAATATATTCAAAGAATAGAAAAAAAATAGTTCTGAGAAATTTAATTATTTCGAAAAATTTAAATAAAAATCTTTTAAAAATTCTATAATTTAAAAAAATTTTGACAAAATTCTTTACAAGATTAAGTTAATAAAATTGCAATTTTAATAAAATTTTCCTATTCTTTTTCAATACAATTCTTCTTAAGAATTCAATTATTTTCACAAATAATACATTTTTTTTATGAGAATTCAATTGTTTGAAAAAAATTTGAATAAAATTCTTCGTAAGAAATCAATTATTTTCATAAATAATAAAATTTTTCTCGAGAATTCAATTATTTCAAAAATTTTGAGATAAAATGCTTTATAAATTTTGAAAAATTATAATAAAATTGACTATAGAATACAATTATTTTCGTAAAATATAACATTCCTTATAGGAATTACAATTTTACTGTCAAGTTTGTAAAAATCTTCGAAACAATTTAATTATTTTCTTATAAAATAAAAATAAAACTTTTCACAAGAATTCCATTATTTAAAAAAAAATTTAATAAAATTCTTCGTCAGATTAAATTTTTATTTTTATTTAAAAATAATTTGTATCGTTTTAAAGAATTTTATTAAAATTTGAAAAAAATAATTGTATTAATTTGAAGTACTTTTTTCGTTTTGAAATTAATTGAATTCTTGAGAATAATTCGCATAAATTCAACTGTTTTGAATACAATTATAATTAAATTATTCAATTCAATTATTATTAAAAATAATAAAATTCTTGGCAATAAATCAATTATTTTCAATTTTTTAATGAAATTTTGTCGATGGAATTTAATTATTTTCAAAATGTTATAAAAAATTATAAGAAATTTAATTATTTAAAAAATTTGAATAAAATTCTTCACAAGAAATTAATTTAATATCATAAATAATAATATTTTTCTCCGAAATTGAATTATTTTCACAAATAAAATATATTCTTCACAGGAATTCTTTCCTGATATTTTATTGATAATAATTTAATTTTTGCAAAGATTTTACTATTTGAAAAAACAATTTAATTTGTTTCGAAGGATTTATTAAAATTTTGTTGAAAATAATTCAATTTTTGCAAAACAAATTTATTATTTATGAAAATAACTGAATTCTTCAGAAGAATGTTATTATTTATGAAAATAATTGAATTATTGCTAAGAATTTTAATAATCTTTGAAAATAATAGAATTTCTGTGAAGATTTTATTAATTTTTTAAAATAATTGAATTTCTACGAAGATTTTTATTGTTTTTTTTAAATAATTGAATTTTTGCGAAGAATTTTATTAAAAGTTTTCAAAAAAAATTGAATTGGTGCAATAAATTTTATAAACATTGAATTCAAAATAATTTATTATTCTTTCAATAAATTTTATGAAAATTGTATTGAAAATAATTAAATTTCTGCAAAAAATGTTCTCATTTATGAAAATAATTGCATTCTTTGGAGGAATTTTAGTATTTTTGAAAATAATTGAATTCTTTTAATAAATTTAATTTGAATTGCATTGAGTTGAAAATGATTTAATTTCTTGCGGAAATTTTTTTATTAATGAAAGTAATTGAATTCTTGAGAGTAAATTTTATTATTTTCGAAAATAATTGACTTTCTTGCAAAAATTTTTGTATTTATGAAAATAATTCAATTCTTGACAGTAAATTTTATTATTTTATTATTATTTTATAAGAATTACAATTACTGTCACAAATGTTTGTAAAAATCTGCGAAACAATTCAATTATTTTCTTAAAAAATAAAATTCTTCAAAGCAATTCAATTATTTAAGAAATTTTAATTAAATTTTTCCCAAGAATTCAATTTTTTTCAAAAATAAAACTTTTCACAAGAATTTAATTATTTAAAAAAAATTTCATAAAATTCTTCACAAAAAAATTAATTAATATCATAAATAATAATATTTTTCTCCGGAATTGAATTATTTTCACAAATAAAATTCTTCACAGGAATTGAATTCTTTAAAAATTTTTTTAATAAAATTCGTTGCAAGAATTAAATTACTTTTATAACAATAACAATAATTATTCTTGTAATATAAAATAATGATTTTGTCACTCTGTAATTTTAAATTTATTATAAAACGTGAAGAAAGTGATCGATTTCTTCATGTTTTATAAGAATTTTTGATAAGTTGTTTAATTTGAGAAGGTTTGGATTTAAAATCCTTAATTCCTATAGAAAAACAATAACTATTCAGTATTTATTTAAAAAAGAAGTTATTGATGTTGTCGAATAATTTTCCACTTAAGGTCATGTTATTTAGTGGTCACGTGCTCCATATACTTTACTATGGGAACACGTGACCACTGAATAACATGACCTTAAAGAAATTCGTAAATATAAATGTAATAGAACATTTCTTTGATTATCTAATAATTTTTAGAGTGAATCGGTATATTCTTTAGGGTCAGGGAGAAAGTGAAAATTTTGTCTGGAAATCAGGGAAAAGTCAGGGAAAAACAAAATTAAATTTTCGTGGCAACCCTGTATATTTTCATTTTAAATACATTTTTCTATTGTTTATAAATATTTCTTTATTGTTTTTAAATATTTCTTTATTTTTAAGTTTTTTTCTATTCTTTTTGTTTCTATTACTTTTTGTTTAATTTTTTCTTGTTATTATTATTATCTTGAGAGGTAAAAGAATGAAAATAATAATTCTCCTTTTTTGAAACAGATACGCGTCTTCATTTCTTGTGCCTTGTGCGTCACATGGAGAATATTGTTTCAACGCCTGTAATTCAAGTGGAGCCGGGCGATTCTTGCATTCGTTTCCCCTCAACATTGAAAATTGAGGATCTCTACAGTGACTTCAAAATTACCATTGAAGTTTATTCACTTCAAACTCGTGCTGAAGTTCTACCACATGAAATTAAATATCACATTCACAACAATTCCTCGTCCTCTGGATCTAAAAAGGTATTTCTTTTTATTTTGCTAAAAAAAACATAGGTATGCTAATTGCTAATAATATTGTACAAGTGTAATAATTATTTATTACAATAATCGTAGGTAATAATAATAATTATTGTAATAGATAATTTTTGCAATAATTATAGCTCACAATAATAATATTACTGTAATAATAATTATTGTTACAATTATTGTTATAATTGTAATAATTTTGATAGTAATTATAATAATTATTATTATAGCAATAATTGTGATGGTAATTATAGTAATTATTGCAAATATCGTGATAGGGATTATAGTAATTATTCTAATAATATTTTTAACAGCGATGAAAACTATTTGTAATTGTAATTATTTGTAATTAGTTGAAAAACAAAGGTTTTGCAACTAATTACAGTTGCGACTATCTAATATTTACTTTGATAATAGTTATTATTATTATTATTATTAATTATTAACATTTTAAATTGTAATTTTTAAATTCATTTTCAATTTGTTTACAGCCCGGCGGCAAAACGCCGAAGAAATATTTAAAACATGAGAGTAAATTAATAATGCCAGCGGTACAGAGTCCCGCTGGTCCATCGGCTGTTCGTTCGCCCGCATTTTCTCTCGCTGGTTATGTCGTCTTCAGTCTCCGTGAAGTTCATCGACAACAATTCACTCTAAACAAGGTAATTTTTCTATATTTTCTCCTTGAATTCAATTATTTTCATAATTAATCAAATTTTTCCCAGGAATTTAATTATTTTAAATTAAAGAATTTGAATAAAAATTCATCGCTAAAAATTTTATTATTTTGAAATTTTTTTTAATTAAATTCTTTATAAGAAAAAAATCCAAACCAAATACTTTGAAAAAATTTAATTCTTTTTCTAAATAATGAAAGTGTTGTCAAAAAAAAATTTCTCGAAAGAATTGAATTATTTAAAAAAAACGTTAATTACTTTACGTTTAACGTTAATTAATTACAACGGTGAAAATTTTGTACTTTTAGGTTCCGTCGAACTCGCCATTGGAGGGAAAATTACAAATGCACGTTTCGTGCGAATTGTCGGTTGCAATTGAGCATCGGGGCTTCTTGACAATGTTCGAGGACGTCTCGGGCTTCGGCGCTTGGCATCGTCGCTGGTGTTTGCTGAAGGGCGACACGATCTCCTACTGGAAGTATCCCGACGATGAGAGGAAGAAGACACCGATCGGCAGTCTCGATTTGCAGGGAATTGCCACGACAAGTGTTGGTTTGGTCTCGAGGGACATTTGCGCTCGGCCAAATACATTTTTACTCGAAACAATGAGACGCGCACAGTCCGGCGATGTCGACAGTCTCATTATGGTGCGAAATGGATCGAACACCACTGTCAGGTATTATTTACAAATCCTTATGAATTTTATTATAAATTAAAGTTGAAATTACTTTTTAAATCAATTAATTTAATTTCAATTGCATTCAAATTCAATTTAATTTGAATTCAATTCAATTTCAATTCAAATTCAATTCAATTTCTATTCAAATTCAATTTCAATTTAATTTGAATTCAGTTCAATTCAATTTCAATTTAATTTCAATTTAATCTGAATTCAATTTTAATTTAATTTCAATTTAATTTCAATTCAATTTCAATTTAATTTCAATTTAATCTGAATTCAATTATAATTTAATTTCAATTTAATTTCAATTCAATTTCCATTTAATTTCAATTCAGTTCAATTCAATTTCAATTTTAATTTCAATTTAATCTGAATTCCATTTCAATTTAATTTCAATTTCAATTTAATTTGATTCCAATTGAATTCAATTTCAAGGTTGTCACAGGTCAGGAAAATCAGGGAAAAGTCAGGAATTTTTATTAAAAGCAGTGAAAAACATTCTTTTGTTTGCCTCATAAACTATAAAATTACCACGAAATCTAATATAAAACCGTCAATTTCTTCTATTTCTGACAATAATTTTTCTTTTTCAATAATTTAATTCGTGAACAACTATCTTAAAATTATTACATAAAAATTATTTAATAATTACCTAATTTTACTTTAATATTTCAAAATTAATTCAAATTTAAAAAAAGTTTCCTTTACAATTTTCATAAATAGATGAACTTCAAAAGGTTTTGAATAAAAAATTTTATAAAATTTCAATTTTGAATGAATTTAATTAAAAAATTTAAAGAACATAGATTTTTGAAAAAATGTTAATAATTTAAATTCTTTTGAAATTAGTTAAATTTTTTAGTAGGGTATATTTAATTAATTATTAAAAATAATGAATTTATAGAAGAGTTTTAGTTAAAAGGACTAAAAAAAAAAAAAATAAATTTTGGAAAAGTTACAAATAATTAGAGAAAGTCAATTATTTTCAAAAGTAATAAAATTCTTCGCAGAAATTTAATTATATTAAAAAAATTTTTTAAAAAAAGTTCTCGTCAAAATTTTAATTATCTTTATAAAATGAAATTCTTTTCCGAAATTTAATTATTTAAAAAAATTTTCCTCAGTTCAATGATTTTTAA
Organism: Leptopilina heterotoma; assembly: GCF_015476425.1. Classification (NCBI taxonomy): domain Eukaryota; kingdom Metazoa; phylum Arthropoda; class Insecta; order Hymenoptera; family Figitidae; genus Leptopilina; species Leptopilina heterotoma. The sequence goes on from NW_025110842.1 coordinate 4,840,054, forward strand.
TATCTACTACTTTAATCAGATTTTCGAAAAAAAATTGTTTATTTAAAGAAAATTTTAATATAAATTTACACAGACATTAAATTATTTTCATAAATAATACCTAAATTTTTTTTTTTAGGAATTTAATTATTTTGATAAATAATAACACTCGTCGCAGAATTTCAATTATTTTTAATACAATTGTAATCAAATTCCTTCAAAAAAGTAATAATTGTTAAAAATTTTATTAAAATTCAAAAGAATTCAATTATATTTAAAAAAAAATTGTTGAAAAATTTCTTTATGAATTTTTAGAAATAATTGAATTCAATTACGAAATTTAGTTAAAATTGTATTAAAAATAATTGAATTCCTCTGAAGAATTTAAAAAGTAACGGAAATTTTCGAAAATAATTGAATTTTGAAATTATTTTAATATTTCTTCAATTACTTTTTGAAAATAATTGAATAATACAATTATTTAAATGTTTTTTCAATTATTTTGTTTTTTATTTTTATTATTTTTTTTGTTTTATTATTTTGAATCTTGAAATTATTCCAATATTTAAAAAAAAAATTTCTTGAAAATAATTGAATTCTATCGAGAAATTTTTGTAAAATTTTATTATTTGTGAAATTAATTGAATTCTTGTGAAAAATTTATTTTAAAAGATTCGAATACAATAAAATTCTTTAAAGAATTAAAAAAAAAATTGATTTCAAAATAATTGAAAATTTTAAAACTAATTGTATTCCGGCGAAAGAATATAATTAGAATTTTTAAAAGTAATTGAAATGCATTAAGAAATATGAAAATGATTTAATTCAACCGAAGATTCTCATAACTTTAGAAAATAATTGAATTCTTGTCAAGAATTTTATAATAATTTATGATAATAATTGAATTGTTTCAAAGTATTACTTTAACTATTTTAAATTAACTATTTTTAAAATTTAACTATTTTAAAAAATTTTTAAATTTTATGAGAAATTTTATCATAAAATGGAATTCAATAAAATTGACTTCTATTAAGAAATTTTATTGAAATTGTATTTAAAATTTCCTATTTAATTCTTCTAAAAACTGTTATCAAAATTTTTGAATGAATTGAATTTTTAAAAGGAATTTTATTGGAGTTTAAAAAAAAATTGAATACTTTAGAGAAATTTTATTATATTTATAAAATAAGAATTGCAATTTTTTGAGACTTTTATTTAGTTTATTTTAAAAATATTTGATTTTCTCAAACGAATAATAAAAACGAATAAAACAAATGAAAAAAAATAATTAAATTCTTTCAGGGAATTTAATTTTTGTATTTAAATAATTGAATTCTCGAAGAAGTTTCTAATAAAAAATTAATCTAAAACTGAATTTAACCTAAAATTTTTTAATTTTTCTTTGCAAGAATTCAATTATTTTTAATACATAATTTTAATAAAATTTCTTGAAAGAATTCAATTATTTTGTTTAATTTAATTATTTTCTAAAATTTTTAATAAAATTCAATAATTAAATGTTTAATTTCAATTATTAAGAAACACGTTTATTTTAAAAACTTGAAAGAAATTGTTCATAAAATTCAATTACTTTCAAAATTTTCAATTAAATTTATTTAATTAAATAATAATTGAAAAGAATTCAATTATTTGAAAAATTGTTGAAAAAATCTTTATCAATTTCTAGAAATAATTGAAATGCCACCACTAAATTTTAATTAAAATTATTGTATTTAAAATAATTGAACTTTTTCAAAGAGTTTAATAAGTAACGAAATTTTAAAAATTTCGAAATGAATTTTAAAATTATTTTCATATTTATTCAATAATTTTCTGAAAGCAAACCAAAAATTATAAAAATGTATAAAATCCAAGTGAAATAAATAAAAAAAATTTCTTTCCAGACACTTGCTGTCGGCGGACACAAAAGAAGATCGACTCGAATGGTGCGCAAAATTAAATAAAACAATTAATTTAATTCGCGCCTGGGGCGGATCAACACCTCTATCATGAATCTCACAATTCGTCTAGAGTTTAATTTTGTCCTATCAATTTTTTTTTTCATTTGCTCCTTTCTTTTTAAATAAGAAACGAACATTTGTTTATAAAAATAAGTAATCATCGATTTTAAAAATCTGATCTAAAAAATTAAGTGTCTTTTAGTTTTCTTTTTTTTTCTTCGGAGGTAAAAATTAAATTTTCTACCTCTCACTATACGCATTTATATACTGGAGCTTTCATAGTTTTTTGTATTTAATTGTTTAAGAGAAAATGGAAAGATCGAACCGAATCCAACCTCATGATTTTTTTTCTGGTTTTTTATTTAAAAAAATAACACAAAGCAAAAGAAAATCTATAAAGAATTACAAAAAAGACGAAAATAATGGATTATAAGACGAAAATAAAGACTAAAGGAAGAATTATTTAATAATTCTTGAAAATACTGGTGGAATTAAAAAAATTTGAAAAATTTACAATTTCACCGAAAAATATTGTTCGAATATTATTATTACTAATTATTATTATTCTTATTATTAATTATTATTATTAATTCATGATTTTACAAATTAATATTAATAGTATTTTTATAGTAATAAATTTGTTGTAATAATATTATAATTATAATTATTAAAATTATTATTATTTTCATTATTTGATAATTAATTATTATTAAATATTGTAATTTGTAATATTATTATTAATAATTAATTATAATAATTTATTATAATAATAATTATACGTTTTAATAATAAATTTTACTATTAAAATAAAAAGTAGTAACAATATTACTAAAGTAATAATAAAATAGCGATAATAAAATACAGACAAAGAAAATAATGACAAAAATTAAGCAAAAAGAAGCATAAAAAACGGAAAAAAAAGGTTATGCTTCAACATTTTTTTTGTAAAATAAAAAAAAAATGATGAGGAATTGGATGAGGTGATAATAATGAATTAAATTTTAAATTTAAATGTTAGTGAATGTAAAGAATGTTTTCGATTAACTAATTCTCATGGTAGTGACAATTGATTGTACATAGCGAAGATTCAGCGTCTTCTCATTTATATTTTGTACTAATATATACATTATATTATTATATTATATATAGAATATTATATATTTTGTGTGTTAAGAGTTTATCGTGCCAGACGAATTTCTTTTGCAATCTCACAACTCGTTTTCTTTTGTCTGTGTTTTTTTTTAAATAATAAAGAAAGAAACGAGTTTAGAACTAAGTTTGTAAAACTTATTTTTTTTTAATCCAATAAACTGTGAAATTTACAAACAAAAAAAAAGAAAAATTTCTTTTGTGAATTTTGAAATTTGGAGAAAAATTATTTTATCGAAAAAAATTGTTTTTGATTGTTTTTTTATGAGGAAAAAATTGAAGATAGAAGAATAAAAAGAAAATTAGGGGGAATAATGAGAAATTTGGGGAAAATAAAAGAAAAATAAAGAAAAATGAAAATCAAAGAAAAACTAGGAAATAAAAGAAAATTTAGAAAAATGAACAGAAAATTAAAGAAAATATAGAAAAGATTAAAGAAAATAAATAGAAAGTCAAAGAAAATTTAGGAAAATAAACAGGAAATTAAAGAAAATATAGAAATTTTACAAAAAATAAAGAGGAAATCAAAGAAAATTAAAAAAAATTAAAATATATTAAAAAGTCTATTAAAAAAGGAAATAAAAAAAAATTTAGGAAAATAAACAAAAAATTAAAGAAAATATAGAAAAAATCAAAGAAAATTGAGAAAATTAAATTAAAAATATTTTTAAAAAATAATGAGAAGGAAATAAAAGAAATTTTAGGAAAATAAAGAGGAAATTAATGAAAATTATAGAAAAAATTACAAACAATAAAGAGAAACGAAAAAAAATTTTTTTTAAAAACTATTAAAAAAGAAATTAAAAGAAAATTTAGGAAAATAAACAAAAAATTAGTGAACATTTAGAAAAAAAAACAAAAGGAAAAAAAAAGAAAATCAAAAAAAAAAAATAAATAAAAAAAATGAGAATAAGCTAAAAAAAATTTTTTAAATTTAAAAAACTATTAGAAGGAAATAAAAGAAAATTTAGGAAAATGAACAGAAAATTAAAGAAAAGATTAAAGAAAATAAATAGAAAATCAAAGAAAATTTAGGAAAATAAATAGAAAATTAAAGAAAATATAGAAAAAATGACAGAAAATAAACAGAAAATCAAAGAAAAATAAAAAAAAATTAAAAATATTTAAAAAACTATTCGAAGAAAATTAAAGAAAGTATAGAAAAAATTAAAGAAAATAAAGAAAAAATCAAAGAAAATTAAAAAAATAATAATTAATTTTAAAAATTTTTTTAAAAACTAAAGAAAATTTATTTATTTATAATAAAAAAACAAATAAATGGAAATTTAAGAAAAATTAAAAGAAAATAAAAAGAAATATTGAGAAAATATAAAAGAAAAATAGAAAAGAAAAGTGAATAAAAGAAAAACAATATTTGTGAAAATGAACAAAAAATTTTAAAAATCGATAAAAAGAATAAAATAAAATGAAAAGAAATGTAGGAAACAAACCTGAAAATTAAAGAAAATATAGAAAAAATGAAAGAAAAGGAAGAGAAAATTAAAAAAACTAAAATGAATCTAAAAGATTAAAATAAAAACCGTTAATAGAAAATAAAAGAATAATTTAGGAAATGAAAGAAGAAAGCAAAATAAAAATATTTAAAATTGAGAAAAAAGAAATAAAAAGAAAATTGAAAATATAAAAAAAAATAAAATTACGAAAAAAAAGATTACACAAAAAAAAAAATAAATTATTAAGTAATTAGAAAAATGCAAAAAAAAATTAAATAAAATAAAAAGAAAATTGAAAAAATAGAGAAAAAGAAATAAAAATAAAAAAACGCTAAAAAAGAAATTGAAATAGAATAAAAAGAAAATTGAAATAATAAATTAAAAAAAGAAATAAGCGATTAAAAGAAAAATTAAATTAAAGAAAATTAAAGAAAATGAAAAGAGAAAAAAAGTAAATAAAAAGAAAATAGCAAAAAAAATTAATAAAATGATTAAAAATAAATCTAAAAAATGGAAAAAAAATCGTTCAAAAAGGAAAACGACGATTTAAAATAAAAGTAAATTTACTTTTTCAACTGAAATTTATTATTTCGGGTACATGGAAAATTTATCTTTCTTATATTTCTATTTTATTCGTATACAAAATATTTAGAAAAATAATTTTTGTCATTGAAATTTTCTGCTATACATTCGTTTTTTATTTATTTTTTTTTTGTTGAAAAATTTTCACTAAACCCGAAGAATAAAATTCTATGAATAATATAAATAGAAAAAAAATTAGATTAAACAACTCCAGGCGACTGGATCAGACTTTGCGGAGATCCTTTAAATATATTTGTATTTATATATATTTATCATTTTTTTCTTTCTTTAAATGAAAAAAAAAATTTCCAGAAAAAATTTATTCGCAAAACCAAAATTGTTTATATAAAAACTCTTTCGCAGAAAAAATTTGTTTATAGAAAAAAATTCTTTGTAGAAAAATTTCTTTTTAGAAAAAGAATTTATTCCAAAAAGACAAAATTGTTTTATAGAAAAAAATCTCTTTCGTAGAAAAAATTGTTTATAGAAAAAATTCTTTCGTAGAAAAAATTATTTCCGGAGAAAAAAATTTTATTTCAAAAAATAAAATTGTTTATAAAAAAATCTTTTTTGCAGAAACAATTTTTTTATAGAAAACATTTCTTTCTAGAGAAAAAATTTATTTCAAAAAACAAAATTGTTTAAAGAAAAAAATTCTTTATAGAAAAAGTTTTTTATAGAGAAAAAAAATTTTTATTCGAGAAAAAATCAAAATTGTTTATAGAGAAAAATCTTTATCAGAAAAAATTGTTTGTACAAAAAAACTTGTTTACAGAAAAAATTGTTTATGTAGAAAAAATTCTTTACAGAAAAAATTCTTTTTAGAGAAAAAAATTCTTTTAGAGAAAAAAATGTCTTTTTTTCCGAGTGAAATAATTTTTTTTTTTTTGTTTGCGCTATTAAAATTGAATGTAATTAAAAAAATTTTTGATTTTTGTTACTTTTTTTTGATTTTTTGTTTTTTTTCTTGCACTTTTCAGGCGACGGAAACAACGGGATGAAAACCATCGGCATCGGCGGTGTATTCAACTTTGTATGTTTTTCCATCGGCCCCAATGAAACTGAATGAGCCGCGTACGACAATTATTTCATTCTCTGTGCCCTGATTTTGTAATTCGCCGGTCTCCTCTTTTTTTTGCCCGTCACTCTGCTCGTAACTGTAGTGATAGCCGTCAACGCCAATATTATTGTTCTCCTCTTGTTTGACAATTGTTATTTCATTTGGACGTTGTTGTGGCGCGGCATTTATTGTCACAATGCAGCACAATAATGTTACGAAAATAATCTGCAATTTGAAAAATCAGAAAATAGACGAAATTCTCAATATTGCCCAGGAGGGAATTTGTTTTATTTTTTTTATTACTTTAATGTTTTTTAAATAATTTAATTTTTTTTAATATTTTACTTTTTTTCTGTATTTTAATTTTTCTTATGTTTGAATATTTCGAATCTTTATCAATTTTAACTTTTTTTCACTATTTCAATTTTATTTTTGTTCAACTATTCGAATTTTTATTGAGAATTTTAATTTTTTTTGTTTAAATATTTTTTTAAATATTTTACTTTTTTTCTGTATTTTAATTTTTCTTTTATTTAAATATTCGAATGTTTATAAATTTTAATTATTTATTCAATTTTATTTTTGTTCAAATATTCGAATTTTTATTTTTTATTGAGAATTTTAATTTTCCTTTTGTTTAAATTTTTTTTTAAATACTTTAGTTTTTTCAGCCTATTTTAATTTTTTTTTGAAATACTCGAATGCTTTTAAATTTTATTTTAATTTTTTATTCGGTACTTATTTCAATTTTATTTTTGTTAACAAATATTCGAATTTTTATTTTTTATTGAGAATTTTAATTTTCTTTTTGTTTAAATATTTTTTTAAATATTTTACTTTTTTTTCAGTATTTTAATTTTGTTTCTTAAAATACTCGAATGTTTTTAAATATTTTAATTTTTTATTCGATATTTTAATTTTATTTTTGTTAACAAATATTCGAATTTTTATTTTTAATTGAGAATTAAAATTTTTTTTTGTTTAAATATTTTTTATTTATTATTTACTTTTATTCAGTATTTTAATTTTTCATTTATTTAAATATTCGAATGTTTATAAATTTTAATTTTTTATTCACCATTTTTATTTTTATTCTCTATTTATTTAAATTTTATTTTTGTTAACAAATATTCGAATTTTTATTTTTTATTGAGAATTTTAATTTTCTTTTTGTTTAATTATTTTTTTAAATATTTTACTTTTTTTCAGTATTTTAATTTTTTTTCTTAAAATACTTGAATTTTTATTTTTTATTGAGAATTTTAATTTTCTTTTTGAAATATTTGAATTTTTTTTGGAATGTTTCAATTTTCTTTTTGTATATTTTTATTTACTTAATTTCTATTTTATTTACTTAATTTCAATTTTATTTACTTAATTTCAATTTTAGTTACTTAATTTCTATTTTATTTACCTAATTTCTATTAAGCTATTAAATTTATATTATTAAACTTATTATGTTTATCAATTTTGAATATTTAAATATTTAATTCTTTTTTTTAATTTTAAATTTTTTCAGTATTTTAAATTTCCTATTTTTGTTTAAATATTTTTATTTTCTTTATTTCTAGTATTTCTTCAAATTTATATAGTTGAAATTATTGTTTATTATATTTTTATATTTATTTTTTAATATTTTAATTTTCTATTTGTTTAAAAATTTTTATTTATTTCATTTTTATTATCTAATTAAATTTATATTGCCGAAATTATATTGTATTTATCATATTTTTCATATTTTAATTTAAATTAAGATTAATTAAATAATTAACAATTTTAAAACTTATAAAAAACCACTTATTTAAGAATTAAAATATTGCACACACCCAGCGGGAATCGAACCCACGACCTATCTGACGCGACGCACGCTCACTGACCACACGGCCATTGAGACTCGGTGATTTTTATTCTATACAACTAATTCACTTATTTTATTTTAATTCTATTATATTTTATTTATTTATTTCTTTTTATTTTCTTCGAATAATTAATTTATTTATTTCTTCTTTTCTTTTTTAAATTGAAAAATTTTCAATAAATTTCAATAAAATTCCAATTAAAATTCAAAATTAACAACTTTAGAATTTTTTGTTTCCATTAGTCTTTCAATTTTTTTTTTTTTTTTTTTTTTTGGTTGAAATAATTAAAATTAAAAATCTAATAAAATAACGATATTAATAAATAAATCAACTAATTAATAAATTATAATGGAAATAACTATTTTTAATTAATTATTGATTGATAATAAATGAAAAATATTGCCCGCAGATAGGATCGAACCCCTTGTCCACCGACGCAAACGTGAACAATGCGCGCAACTGAACCGCACGACCAAGGAGGCTTCTTTTTCAGATATAATTTTTCTTTCTCTATTTATTGTTTTTATTACTATTATTGTTAGTTTTCTGTAATATTTTTTAAATTTTGTTATTATTATTATTGCAATATTTTTATTAGAAATTTTTTTAATATTGACTTTTATTGGTTTTGTTATTATTATAACATTTTTAATAAATTTGTTATTATTATTGTTAAATTTGTATTGATTTTGTTGTTGCAAGACTTTAATTAATTTTTTCTAGTTATTATTATTGTAATAATTATTGTAATATTTGTATTAATTTTGTTGTTGCAAGATTCGAATTAATTTTTTTTATTAATTATTGTAATATTTTCATCGCTTTTGTTATTATTATTATTATTATTATATTTTTATTAGTATTGTTATTATTATGTTATAAACAATTTTTATTTTATTAATAATTTAGAAAAAATATTTTCTATTTTTAGGTTTTTTAATCGAACAAGTTAAAGTTTATTTTAATTTTAGCATAATTATTTTTTTTTTATTTTATTTCATTTTTTGTTTTCAATGAAAAATTAACTCAAGAAGTTAAAAATTAAGATTTAAGATTGAATTATCAAATAGAAATATAAAAAAATAAAATATTATTACAATTAAATATTTACACTACAAACAAGGGTTCGTAGTAAAGTGGTTAAGGCATCCGACTTGTAAATGGAAAACCGAGGTTCGATCCCCAGCGGAGGTAGGATTTTTTCAAAGTAGAAAAATATTTCAATTGAAAATAGTAAATAATAATTTCAAAATAATTATTATTAAATAATAATAACAATTGCAATTTAACTAATAACAATAATAATTTATATCCAAAAGTAATAATAGAGAATTATTAATTGAAAAATAGAAATAATAAACAATAAATAGTAAAATTGATATAAAAATAGTAAATAATAATAATAATAATAATAATAATAATAATAATAATAATAATAATAATAATAATAATAATAATAATAATAATAATAATAATAATAATAATAATAATAATAATATAATAATAATAATAATAATAATAATAATAATAATAATAATAATAATAATAATAATAATAATAATAATAATAATAATAATAATAATAATAATAATAATAATAATAATAATAATAATAATAATAATAATAATAATAATAATAATAATAATAATAATAATAATAATAATAATAATAATAATAATAATAATAATAATAATAATAATAATAATAATAATAATAATAATAATAATAATAATAATAATAATAATAATAATAATAATAATAATAATAATAATAATAATAATAATAATAATAATAATAATAATAATAATAATAATAATAATAATATAATAATAATAATAATAATAATAATAATAATAATAATAATAATAATAATAATAATAATAATAATAATAATAATAATAATAATAATAATAATAATAATAATAATAATAATAATAATAATAATAATAATAATAATAATAATAATAATAATAATAATATAATAATAATAATAATAATAATAATAATAATAATAATAATAATAATAATAATAATAATAATAATAATAATAATAATAATAATAATAATAATGAGGGTAAACTCTGTGAAGAGATACCAGGATGCACTCCCTTTGCGGAAACTTCCTGCTATCTTGGAGAGACACATCGACCTCCACGTCCGAACACACATGTTCACGTGCCCTTGGATATCATAGACGTCGCATCAATGCTCCGGCAATGCTATAACGTCTATGTAACTAACGGAGGCGGTTCAGGGCCCATCTTGGCCAGATGGTAGTACCCTGTTAAGGCCCGATTGTCCCTCGACACGGGACAAAGAATTAAAAAAAACACAAATGAAATGGACAAAATTTTAAACGATATACTCCAAGTGGGTACCTCGAAAGAGGGTAATCCCACCACCGATTCTGATCGGGTGCAAGCCCCGATAGTCGGTGCAGATGGCTCCAAGGATTTTGGAGGGAGCCAAATAGATAGCCAGCTGACATGCTACGAATCAAATGTCGCAAATCAGTTTCTGGCTATTCCCGGGATTTTTAAGAGCGTGTACCAGGCATTCAAGCGCCAAAAGAACGTCAGTCGTGACATCCAGGATGGCGTGGCGGTTTTGGAGAGTTCGTTCTTAACAATTTGTAAGAATTTACGTTTTATCCCCGAGCCGTTCAAAGACCAGGCGCCGCAACATCCAACTGTGGGAGCTCGAGATCAGACGGAGAGCACTACTACAGCTCTGGACGGCGTAACTGCACGCCCTAATAAGGCAAAGGGCGTTAATAAGCGCCCCAGGGAAGGTGCAAGCCCAGATGCGAGTCCGCAACGGGCGACTCAAAGCGGGAAAAGAATTAAGCGAAAGGATGCTCCACAGCTTGGTTCTGAGTCGCTAGATGGAACGAAAGAGGCGCCCTTAAATAGTCCTGGCAGTTCGTATGCTGAGACCGTTTTAAAGGACGGAGCGGACAATGGGGACGGCTTCAAAGTTGTTAAAAGCAAAAAGAAACGGACTCCAAAAGAGAAACCCTCAGGTGAGAAAAAAGAGCTTCCGAAGCCCCCTTTGAAGCTGAGGAGCACGGAAGCTGTTAAAATTACGGCAAGCGACCCAAAGCTTTATGAGGGTATCTTGCCGCTGCTAAAAGCAAAGGTAAACCCAGAAGATACGGGTACCGTGATCCGGAAAATCAGGAGAACCTTTAAACAGGAGGTTCTCGTGATAGTGAAAAAGGGCGGAGAGACCTTAAAATTTGCAGATGCACTGTCTTCGGCCCTGCATGGTAAAGCTGAGGTCACACCTCTAGTGAATAAAAGGTCTCTAGAGATTAAGGATTTGGACGAAGCCACCTCAGAGGATGAGGTAACTGCAGCACTAAGAGAAAAGCTGGGTAAACCCGACCTGAAGATGGAGTGTCGACTTTTGCCGCGATACAGAGGAACTAAGGTTGCTCTGGTACGTCTGACAGAGGCAGAAAGTAACACTCTGCTAAAGCTTGGTAAAATAAAAATCGGCTGGATAAATGCTCCAATTCGCGAGCATGTTGAAGTAGCTAGGTGCCAAAAGTGCCTAGCATACGGACACTCAACCCGAACCTGCAAAGGCCCCGACAGAAGCAAAAACTGTCGGAGATGCGGCGGAGAGGGACACCTCGCGAAGAGCTGTAAAGTTAAGCCGAAGTGCCTTACATGCTTGGACCTGGGAAAGCCAGAGACGGATCACGATTCCGGAAAGAGAGCCTGCCCGGTTTACAGAGAAGAACTGCAAAAGATTAAAAGGGCAAATCCTTAAAATTTTTGCAGGTCAACTTGCATACAAGTAAGGATGCACAGTTGCTCCTAATGCAAACAGCAAGGGAAAATGAGGTCGATATCCTGTTCTGCAGTGAGCAATATCAAGGAAGCGATCTCGCCCCTTGGTATCAGGATAAGGCGAAGAGAGCCGCCATAAAGCTGTGCAACCCAGAATTGCGGGTGGACAAGTTTCTGGAGACGAGCAGTGGGTTCGTGTGGATAGAGGTGGCTAATATACGTATGTATAGCTGCTACTTCTCACCCAACGACCCACTGACAAACTTCGAAGCCAATATCGAAGACCTAGAATCGAGCCTCACAGAATCCAGGCTGGATGTCATCATCACTGGTGATTTTAACGCAAAGTCGCCAGAGTGGGGTGAGACGAGACTCGACAAGAGAGGAATTCGTATTGGAGAAATGATCTCCAGAAACGACTTATTGGCAGTAAACCGAGGCAATACATGGACTTTTAGACGAGGTGCGATCGGATCAATTATAGATCTAACAATCGCATCGTCTAAACTATTTAGCCGCATAACCGACTGGCGGGTCTCAGAGGAATATACCGCAAGTGACCACCAGTACATTGAGTTCTCAGTCTCTATGGGAGACACACGAGGAGGAAAAAGACAGGATGCTCCTAGTCGCAAAACCTCCTCGTGGAATATGAAGAGACTCGACAAGGAAAAGTTCGGCCGGTCCCTAAGAGAAGCCCTTTTAATTGAGGACTTGGGCTGGGTGAAGAGGCCGAGCAGTCTGGATGGGGAGGTGCGAGCGGTGAGGAACATGATAGTCACCGCTTGCAATGCGTCAATGCCACGCAAAGGCGCCACTCCAGTAAGAAAATCCTTGCACTGGTGGTCAGAGGAGCTAGCCTCCTTGAGAAAGGAATGCCTCAAAGCAAGAAGGACATATACCCGATCTAAGGGAGATCCCTTGCTGAAAGAGGCTTTCAAGGAGGCGAAAAAGGACCTCAAGAAAGAGATCCGCAAGTCGCGACGCCGTAGCTGGAAGGACCTAATCGAGGAAGTCGATAAGGACCCATGGGGTCTGGCTTTTAAAATCGTAACTAAGAAATTAGTGACGAGGCAAAAGACCCCCGGCCTGGACAATCCCGATTGGGTCAGAAAGATAATAAGTTCTTTGTTTCCTCCTGCGGAGCCATACCTTAGAAGGGACTGGAGTTTTTGCAAAGTCGAAGAGGAAGAACTCTTCACACTTAGTGAACTGCAAAAAGCAGGCAAAAGATTGAAAACAGGCAAGGCGCCTGGAATCGATGGGATAAGTAACGAGATCCTAAAGTTGGTAATCGACACTTCACCCCAGATTCTGCTTCGATGCTTCAATCTTTGCCTTGAGAGAGGAGAGTTCTTCCGCGACTGGAAGCGACAGAGGTTAGTCCTCCTAAGGAAAGGTGAAAAACCTCTAGATAAGGTTTCATCGTACAGGCCTATATGCCTGCTAGATACGATGGGTAAACTTCTAGAGGATATGGTTCTGCAGAGAATGCAAAGCCACTTGACCGAAGAGAATCGTCTATCCGATCACCAATTTGGTTTCCGTAAAGGCAAGTCCACGGTTGATGCCATCCAGGCAGTTGTGGACATAGCCAAAGCAGGAAAAAACAAATTGGGACCTGGGAAAAAGAAGAGCTTCTGCGCGTTGGTAGCAATTGACATACGCAACGCGTTTAATTCCGCAAGATGGAAAGATCTCATCGAGTCGATGGAAAAGAAAAACATGCCGCCCTACTTGTTGCGGATAATGGATAATTATCTTAGCGACAGGTGGGTTATATATGAGGGAGACACCTGCACTCTCAAGGAAGAGATGCAGCGTGGGGCTCCTCAAGGCTCGAGGGTAGGTCCATTTGTATGGAATGTATCTTACGATGATTTTCTGCGAATGGATCTGCCCGAAGGTGCGGTGATCATCGGCTTTGCGGACGACGCGTTGTTCGTGTGCACTGCCGAGAGTGAGGAGGCTCTTGGGACATTGGTGAACGAATGTCTGCGACTAGCAAAAAGCTGGCTGGATACCAGAGGTCTTGAAATGGCCCTGGAAAAGACCGAGGCACTGCTGGTCACAGACAGACGTGGTTATGAGCTCCCACGAATCGTGATAGACGGATTCGAGGTCAAGTGGAGTAAACAAATTAAATACCTTGGTGTGGAGTTGGATGGAAGGTTAAACTTCCACCACCACATGGCTATGGCGTCGAATAAGGCGATCGAGTGTGCGGCTAATCTTTCACGGCTAATGCCAAATGTTGGCGGACCCCGTGAACAAAAAAGAAGACTGGTGGCGAGTGTCGCCCACGCTAAAATGCTCTATGCAGCACCAGCGTGGGCCCCATCCCTGAGGAGTAAAAGATGTGTGACCATCTGTGAAAAGATACTGTCTGCGCAGAGATCGATAACAACGCGTATCATCTCTGCATATAAGACGGTATCTACGAGTGCTGTGCAGGTCCTTGCAAGTGTCCCGCCAGCAGATCTTTTGGCGAGGGAAAGGGAAGAAATGTTTCTCTTTTCTAAAGAAAGCAGTTCCTTGAATGAGGAATTAAGACCAAGCAAGGGCCTGATCCGCAAAGAAGCGAGGCACAGGCTCATAGAAAGATGGCAAGAAAGATGGGATGGTGAGGAAAAAGGTCGATGGACTTATCGCCTTATCCCGGCACTCGCCACCTGGATAAATAGGAAACACGGTCAGGTTTCCTATTACTTGACTCAGGCGTTCACAGGTCACGGGTGTTTTAACTCGTACCTGTGTCGCTTTAAATTACGCGAGAACGAGGTGTGTGCATATTGCCAGTTCCCTGAGGACAACGCGGAGCACACCCTCTTCTCATGCAAGAAATGGGACTTGGAGAGGCGGGCCATGTTCGAAGGTGTAAACAGTCAAGTTACACCGGAGAACATGGTATCGCTGATGACCCAGTCAGAGGAGAATTGGCGGCAAGTCGAGAACTTCATAATCTCGGTTATGTCGAGGAAGGATCTCGACGGCCGCCAAAAAGCGTAATTTAAACAGCTTTTAATTTTGATCGTTTGTTTTTTATTAATTTATTTTGTGATTTATTTGTCCTTATACATTTTTTTTTAATTGTTTGTGTTTTTTTTTTATTCATCTTTGTACAGTTTTATGTTTTCAATATTTTATACGCGTTTATTTTTTC
The DNA here is from genome assembly GCF_015476425.1 of Leptopilina heterotoma. Classification (NCBI taxonomy): domain Eukaryota; kingdom Metazoa; phylum Arthropoda; class Insecta; order Hymenoptera; family Figitidae; genus Leptopilina; species Leptopilina heterotoma. Next base: position 4,855,058 of record NW_025110842.1, read on the forward strand.
TTTTTTTTTTTTTTTTCATATATCCGTTTGCAATTTTATCTTTTGACTGTTTACACTTAATTAAACATTTGTTTTATTATTGTTGTGCTGTTAATTCCGCTTTTATATTGAAATAGTTTTAAATTTTTAACTATTAACGCAGGATAACCGCAGAGAAAAGCAGAAAGTCGCATTAGCGACAGAGTTGGAGCGCCACCCTCGAAGGCTAAAGTCTTACGACAGTTCCGAGGGAGGGTAAAGGGCTCCAGAAGAAGGGTTACGGGTTTTAGTGGGTCGGGCTGGCAGTAGGTCGCCAGTTTATTAAATTTACTATTTTATATATTTATTTTTCTTTTTTTTATCTCCTTTTGTTTTATCACACCAACCCCACATAACCTTGGAGTGCGGAATCCAAGGTATCTGTAAGCAGATTTCCCAAAAGTCCCTAAGCAAAAAAAAAAAAAAAAAAAAAAAAATAATAATAATAATAATAATAATAATAATAATAATAATAATAATAATAATAATAATAATAATAATAATAATAATAATAATAATAATAATAATAATAATAATAATAATAATAATAATAATAATAATAATAATAATAATAATAATAATAATAATAATAATAATAATAATAATAATAATAATAATAATAATAATAATAATAATAATAATAATAATAATAATAATAATAATAATAATAATAATAATAATAATAATAATAATAATAATAATAATAATAATAATAATAATAATAATAATAATAATAATAATAATAATAATAATAATAATAATAATAATAATAATAATAATAATAATAATAATAATAATAATAATAATAATAATAATAATAATAATATAATATAATAATAATAATAATAATAATAATAATAATAATAATAATAATAATTACAGTATAATTATTAATAATAAATTTAAACAAAAAAATATAATTGAAATATAATTGAAAAATAATTGAAAAAATATAAAAATAGAAATAAATTCTAAAAGAAATATTCAAAAAATATTGAAAAATATAAAAATAGAAATAGAAGAAAAATAAATAGAAATAAAATAGAAAAAAATGTAAATAAATTAAATAAATAAATACTCAAAAATACTTTATAAAATATAAAATACAAAAATATAAATAAATTCAAAATAAAAAAATATTTGAAAATATTCAGAAATATAAAATAGAAAAAGTAGAAACAAATTTAAAAAAAAAAACTGAAAAACATTTTTTTCTTTCTTCTCATTTTTTTTTGTTTTTTTGATGCAATAAATCCACATAAATTTCACTATTTTAACGAGGATTTAAATACAACACAAATGCACTTTCACTGTTATTTATATATGGACCCAGTAAATGGAAAAATAATATTTTTGAAATTCACAGAAACTGTCACAAATGGAAAAGAAGAAAAAAATTATTTATTTTTTTTTTTTTGAATTAAAAATAGGTAAAATATTCCATAGTTTTTCGCGTTATTAACACCCACCGTTTTCATGATGATGTTCGTAATTTTTAATTTTTTTTTTTGACTTTTTTTTCTATTGTCTAATAATTCTAGACAAAGGCAAAATACGTGATACTAAAGGATGAACCAAGTTTTCTGCCTTTATATAGTCGGAAAATCACTCCTTAACCCTCCCCCACTATTATCATCTTCAACAGACTCTTCTTCTAGGATGTTGCACTATTTGCCTTCACTATATAAAATGCATTTTCATACGTCTAGTGACAGTTGGGAGGAATTTTTATTTACTATTTATTAATATTTATAATTATTAATTTATTTTATATTCAATAATAATTTTCATTAGTTTTTTTCATTTTATTAGTCCTTACTATTATTATTATTTATTATTTACTATTTTCATTATTATTTTATTATTTATTATTTACTATTTTCATTATTATTTTATTATTTATTATTTACTATTTTCATTATTATTTTTTTATTTATTATTTACTATTTTCATTATTATTTTTTTATTTATTATTTACTATTTTCATTATTATTTTATTATTTATTATTTACTATTTTCATTATTATTTTATTATTTATTATTTAATATTGTTATTATTAATTTAGTATAAAAAATAATAATAATTATATTTGTTTTTAAGTACTTCATTAATATTTTGGAAAATGAAATTTTTCAAGAATTTTAATTATAACAATTTTTTGAAAGTAATTGAATTCCAAAAATAAAAATTTTAATAAAAAATATCTGGAAATAAAAATTTTCATATTTGTATAATTATAACATTCATTAAAAATTTTATATATTTTTTTAAATATTTTGCAAAAATTCAATTATTGTCACAAAAAAAAAAAAAAAATTTTTTTACTGAATTTCTATTATTTGCAAATTTTTTAATTATATATATAGGTAATTAAAAATTCTATAATAATTTATTTAAACATTTTTGAAAATCAAATTTTACAACAATTTTTTATCGCAAATTTTCAAAATAATTGAATTCCCCAAAAATTTTAATTAAAAATCATCAAAATGAATATTTAAAAATAAAAATTCTCAAAAATTTGATTATTTTTTAAAAATATTTTCCAAAAATTCAATTATTTTCACAAAAAAAAAGAAAATTTTGACTAAATTTCAATTATTTGCAAAGTTTTTAAAAATATTTTCCAAAAATTCAATTATCTTCAAAAAAAAATTTTGACTAAATTTCAATTATTTGCAATTTTTTTAATTATATTTATAAATTGAAAAATCTCTAATAATTATTGTACAAAATTTTTTAATAAAAATAATTTTTTTTAAAATTTCATTAAAATTTTTGAAAAATCAAATTTTACAAGAATTTTTTATTGCAAATTTTCAAAATAATTGAATTTTTGAAAATTTTAAATTATATTTTTATTATAATTATATATTATAATTGAATTTAAAATTTTTTAATTCAAAATAATTGAAAAACCATAAAATATTTGATATTCTGGAAAATTTTATTGAAAATAATTGGAATTTTCAAAATAATTGATGAAAAAATCTTCAAAAATGAAAATTTACTTAGAATTTTTTTCCAAATTTTAATTATTTGCAACTTTTTTAATTATTTTGGTAATTTTGCCATTTTTTTCAATTATTTGGAAATGTTGCAAATTTTTCAATTATTGGTGAATTTTGCAAATATTTTATTTTTCTTTATTTGGTAATTTTGAATGTTTTTTTTGCAAATTTATTAATTATTTGGTAATTTTGCATTTTTTTCGGCAAAATTTTTCAATTTTTTACAAATATTGTAAATATTTTAATTATTTGAAAATTATGCAAATTTTTTATATTTTTTTATTTGGTGTTTATCTATTTGGCAATTTTTCATTTTAAGTTTTGTTTGCAATTGTTTTAATTTTTGTTTTGAAATATTGCAAAATTTTTTTAATTATTTTTAAATTTTGCAATTTTTTTTTAATTATTTAGAAAATTTGTAAATTTTTTATTTATTTATTTCAATTTTTTTCCAATTTTGAGAATAATTGCATATTTTTTAATTATTTGGAAATTTTGTAAATTTCTCATTTTTCTTTATTTGGTAATTTTTAATTTTTTTTTGCAAATTTTTCAATTATTTGGTAATTTTTCATTTTTTCTGCAAAATTTTTCAATTCTTTTGCAAATATTGTAAATATTTCAATTATTTGAAAATTATGCAAATTTCCAAAAAATTTTTTATTTGGTGTTTATCTATTTGGCAATTATTTATTTTTTTTTGCTATTTTTTCAATTTTCGTTTTTAAATATTGCACATTTTTTAATTATTTGTAAATTTTGCAATTTTTCTTTAATTATTTGGAAAATTTAAAAATTTTTTATTTATTTATTTCAATTTTTTTCCATTATTGGCAATTAATGCATATTTTTCAATTAATTGGAAATTTTGTAAATTTTGCGAGTGTTTGATTTTTCGTTCTTTGTTTTTTTTATTTATTTCGTAATTTTTCATTTTTTTCTGCAAATTTTTGTTGTTGTTTGGAAATATTGTAAATATTTCAATTATTTGAAAATTATGCAAATTTCTCTAAAGTTTTTTATTTGATTTTTTATTTATTTGGTAATTTTTCATTTTTATTTTATTTTTTGTCAATTTTTGAATTTTTATGGAAATATTGTAAATTTGTTAATTATTTGTAAATTTTGACATTTTTTTTTTAATTACCATTTGGAAATATTGTAAATTATCTATTTATTTATTTATTTTTTCCAATTTTTTCCATTTTTTTGGAAATCCTGTAAATTCTTTATTTATTTATTGTTTTTATTTGATTATTTATTATTATAATTATTTATTTTATTATTTATTTGGTAATTTTCTTATTTTTTTCTTCTAATTTTTCTATTTCTTGGAAATATTGCAAATTTTTCAATTTTTTGAAAATATTGTAAAGTTTTGCAATTATATTTGGAAATTTTGCAGTTTTTCTTTTTTTTTGTTCCTTTACAGAAAAAATTGTTTACAGAAAAATTTTTTACGAAAAAAATTGTTCATAGAAAAATTTATACAGAAAAAAATCGTTTATAGAAAAATATTGTTTACAGAAAAAAATTCTTTATAGAAATGTTTTTTTTACAGAAAAAAAAATTCTTATAGAGAAAAATTTTTCACTAAAAAAATTGTTTATTTGCAGAAAAAAATTGTTATAGAAAAAATTGTTTAAAAAAATTGTTTATTTGTAGAAAAAAATTGTTTAAAAAATTGTTTATTTGTAGAAAAAAATTGTTATAGAAAAAATTGTTTAACAAAATTGTTTATTTGTAGAAAAAAATTGTTATAGAAAAAATTGTTTTAAAAAATTGTTTATTTGTAGAAAAAAATGGTTATAGAAAAAATTGTTTAAAAAAATTGTTTATTTGTAGACAAAAATTGTTATAGAAAAAATTGTTTATTTGTAGAAAAAAATTGTTATAGAAAAAATTGTTTAACAAAATTGTTTATTTGTAGAAAAAAATTGTTTAAAAAAATTGTTTATTTGTAGAAAAAAATTTTTATAGAAAAAATTGTTTAAAAAAATAATTCTTTATAGAAAAAATTCTTCGTAAAGAAAAAAAAATATTATATTCAGTAATAATTTAAAAATTCATAAAATTAAAATTTTCCTTAACAAAAAATTTACTAGAAGAGAAAAGATGAAAAAAAGAGATAAAAAAGAGAAAGAAAAAAAAAGAAAAAGAAGAAGAAGAATGAAAAAAATTGTTAAAAAAAATATGATTAACTAAAAACGGTCAGTGAGATGGGGGTGGGGGTGGGGGGAATGTAAATACTATTTTATAAGAGATGGAAAATTATTGCAATCTTTTCGTAACTGCATCTTCGTAATGGATCGAAAATGGCAAACGTAATCGCATTATCTCATTCACGATAATGCTATTAAGTCACCTATTAGTAAGGAACTTTCTATGGATAAGCGAACTTGCGTGCCACTATATATATATATACATACAGTCACAGTCGGTATAATTTAAATAAATACGTGTCTATAATTATTTATTTTTCGGTTCTCTAACAAAAAAAAATTAAGAATATTTCTTCCTTTCTTTGCAAATTTCCAATTATTGTGCCGATTTTGAGAAAAAGAAAATTTCAATAAGAAAAGAATTCCACTTTATGCAAAAGCGGAACAGACGAAGGTCACACAGTCGAGGTCGTAAGTCTTCACGATTTATTTATATTTCAGTAAATTAAATAATAATATTATTATATTAATTATATTATAATTCAAAAATTAAAAAAAAAATTTCGTGCAATTTTCTTATTTTTGTTTCAATGAGAAAATTTCAAAAATTATTTGACAGTAAAAGAATAAAATAAATGCGAAACAATTTTTTACCTTTTGTTATAATAGAAATAATTAATTAAAAAAAAAATGTAAATAGTTAATAAAAAGCACAATTTTAATGAATTATAATAATAAGTAGTAATTTCTGGTAATAATTAATAATTACAAATAATAATAATAACTGTGATAATACGTAATGATAATAGTAAATACGAAAAAAATATAAATGTGAGCGTAGTGAGGTGGTTAAGGCGTTCGACTTGTAAATGGAAAGTCGAGATTCGATCCCCACAGGAGGTGAGATTTTTTCAAAGTAGAAAAATATTTTAGTTGATATGAATAAGTAAATAAATAGCAAATATAAATAAATAGTAATAAATAAAGACATTGACATTACAAATAATCGAATAATAATAATAATAATAATAATAATAATAATAAAAATAATAATAAAAAAATAATAATAATAAAAAAAATAAATAATAATAATAAATAAAAACATTTTAATTACTAATAATAATAGTAATATAAATAATAACGATAATATTAGTAATACCCAAATAAAAAAATTAAAAATTATTAATAATAAACAATAATTAACAGTAATAAATAATTGTAAACAATAGATAACAATAATAAATAATTATAGTAATAATAATAATAGTAATAATAGGCAAAAAAATAATAAAATAAATAAATAATAAATAAATAAATAAAGATTTCTAAGAAGAGGGGTTCGTAGTAAAGTGGTCAAGGCATTCGCCTTGTAAATAGAAAACCAAGGTTCAATCCCCAGAGCAGGTAAAATTTTTTCGAAGTAAAAAAATATTGAAATTGATATAAATAATATAATAAATATTAGTTAATAATAGTGAGTAATACAAATAACAATGGTAATATCAATAATAATAAAAAATAACTATAAAAAATAAAAAAATAAAATGATATTAATAAAAATAATTAAAAATAATAACTATTAAAAAATAAAAAAATTATCCCTACAGTGTGCAGGGAGAGTAAATAAATATAGAATATTAATAAAAAAAATAAAAAATAATAACTATAGAAAATAAAAAATTTTAAAATAATAATAATTAAAATAAAAAAATAGTAATAATAATTAATTCAATAAAATTAAAAAAATATTAAAAACCTATTTAATAAAAAACAATTTATTAATTATTATTATAATTATTATTTTTTTTATTTTTTTTATTTTTTTTTTATTTATTTTTTTAATTATTTTTTTTTAGTAAAAATTGTTAGATAAAAATAGAATATTAAGAAAACAAATAAAATTACATTAATCTCCATTATGGACATAATTTGCTTGTGATTGTGTTAAAGCAGTGAGTAGTAGCTGTCAATAATTAAGCAATTAACAGATGTTGACAGCATCAGTTTATACGAGATTTATATCATTAAAATTGTCTATAAGGAATTAATTAAGAAATTATAATGTTTGTCAATAATTTCTCTTTATTCGATAAAATAAAAACTCTTGCACTGGTATTAAAGGCACCTTTTTTAATTTAAAACCTATACGTGAGACTTAATTATTTCACAATAATTTCCAGACGTACATTTCTATATTTTATAAATAAATAAATTATTTATTTATGAATATATTATAATATTGAAAATAATCGTCTTATTTTATTTTAGCAGTAAATATTATATAATTAAAATAATGCTGAATAATAAATGTAAAAAAGAATAAATAATAAACAATAAAATAATAATAAAAAAAATAAATAATAATAATAAAAACCAAGAATTCCAAAATTGTTATTTATTATTAATATTGAAATTATTTACTATTTTTCTCAATTTAAACATTTTTTTTACTTTGAAAAAATTTTACATACCTCCACTGGGGATCGAACCTCGGATTTCCATTTACAAGTCGGACGCCTTGACCACTTAACTACGAACCGAACCCTTATACGTAGTAATTTTTATTTATCTATTTATTATTACATTCTCATTTTTCTATTAATTTTATTTGTTTTTAAATGTATTGTTTATTCTTATGAGTTTCACTTATTGTTATTAAATATTATTATTATTATTATTATTAAATATTATATATTATTATTTTTAATTTTTTTTTTTTTTTTTTTTTTTTATTATCATTATATATTATAATTATTATTACGAAATGGCAATTATTTTTATTATTCTAAGCCTGTATATTGTTCAAATAAAAAAAAGATTATTGTTATTATTATTATATTGTTATCATCATTGTTATTTTTATCATATTATTTTTTTAAAAATAAATTTTTTTTTTGTCACTGACTGATGAGTATCGAGAATATTTAATAATTTTTCTTTCATTTAATGGAAAATATCATAAAGGAGACAGTATTTAATCTTTTATTTGCAAAATTAAAAAAAAATGATGTTGCAGAATGAAAAAAAACTCGTTGACATTTACTCATCTTCAGAAGGATTTTCGCGCCACGCGTTCTTAAAAAACTATCATATATTGAAATATGATGTGTCGTAAGCAATCAACGTAACTTTCCTTTACAATTTTTTTTCTCATTTTTATACGCATATTATTATTTTCACTTTTGTTTAAAATGCTCAAAAAAAAAAATTTATAATTACAAATATTTTATCTTTTTTTCTAAAATCAATTATTAGAATTTTCATTGAAAAAAAATTTATATTAATTATAAAAAAGTTTTATTTATTCTACTTCATATGTGTAATAATAAAAATAATGATAATAATAAATAAATAAATAAATAAAAATTTTTTTAAATAAAGAAAATTAAAAAAAAAGTTTAAAGGCCTCGTAAAATTGATTTGACAAAATATTTAATAAACGGACGTAAAATTATTTAAACAAAAAAATTTTTTGTTATAAATGAGATTTTAATTTTATTTGTTATTTTTTATTATTATTAATATTTAAAAATAGTGAATAAAATAAAAAGATAAATAAATAGAAATCAAAGTATGTTCAAATATAATTTTTCATCTAAAGACAAGTATAAAAATAAATGTTGATCATTCATTGGAATTAAATTGTGCAAATCTGACGTGATGTGTAATCAAGTTGATTGCTAATTATATTTGTAACTAATTATATTTATTATTTGTAATTAAATATGACGATAATATTCAATTACCGATACAGTATCTAAATATAAAAATTTCATCTCTATATAAACAGTATTTCTTTTAAAAACTATGAAAAATATATTTTTTTTTAAACTATGAAAAATAATTTCTTTTTCAAACTATTAGCTATTGTTAACGATGAAAACCTACTATTATCGATTGTTAATAATAGGAATCTACTGTTACCGATTGTCGGTAATATGAATCTACTGCTGTCGATTGTTGATAACAGGAATCTACTATTACCGACTGTTTTAAAAATAGTAATTTACTATTATCCACTGTTGACAAAATAAACCACTTTTTCCTACGGCTGATAATAGGAATCTATTATTATCGACTGGTGATAAAAAGAAATCTACTATTACCGACTGTTGATAATACGAATTGCACGAAAGGGTTTGTCCCGTTAATATATTATAAATAAATAAATAAATAGCAATCTATTGTTACCGATTGTCGAATAATAAGAATCTACTGCTGTCGATTGTTGATAACAGGAATCTACTATTATCGACAGTTGATAACAGGAATCTACTATTATCGACAGTTTATAATAGGAATCTGCTATTATCGACTGTTGACAAAATAATCCACTGTTTCCGATGGTTGATAACAGGCATTTATTATTACCGACTGTTGATAAAAGGAATCTACTATTATCGACTGCTGATAATATTAATTTTACGAAAAAGCTTGTCTATCATTACCGATTGATGATGATAATCACCGATTTTTGATAATAAGAATCTACTATTACCCACTGTCCACAAAAAGAATCTGCTATTACTAATAATTGCAATTGTCGATAACAATAATCTATTATTACCGATTGTCGATATATTACATATAAATAAATAACAAATCTACTATTACTAACTGTCAATAATAGGATTCAACTATTACGGATTGTCGATAAAAAAATCCGCAGTTACCGATGTGCGATAATAATCTACTATTAGCGATTGTCGATAATTAGAATCTACTATTATTGATTGTTGAAAGATGATAATAATAATAACCTCTTTTCAAAAATAAGAATCTACTATTATCGACTGTCGATAAAAAGGAGTCCAATATATAATAAGAATCACCGATTGTCGATATATTGTAGATAGATAAATAAATAAATAGCAATCTACTATTACTGATTGTTGATAAATAGAAGGCTACTATTACCAATTGTCAATAAAAGAAGCATTGACTGTTCCTGGTGGCCGGTAGTAATAATCTACTATTACCGATTGTCAATAATAGAAATCTACTATTACTGATTGTCGATATATTATATATAAATAAATAGTAATCTACTATTACTGATTGTCGATAATAGGAGTCTACTATTATCGATTGTCGATAATAAGAATATACTATTATTGATTGTCGATAATAAGAATATACTATTATTGATTGTTGATAATAACCTTTTTCGATAATAAGAATCTACTATTATGGACTATCGATAAAAAAGAGCTTAATATAATTCACTGTTTCTGGTGGTCGATAATAATAATCTGCTATTATCGATTGCCAATAATAGGAATCTGCTATTACCGATTGTTGATAATAATATTCGCCGATTGTCGATATATTATATAAAAATAAATAAATATCAAACTAATATTACCGATTGTCGATAAAAAAAGTATTCACTGTTGCTTGTGACAGATGATAATAATCTATCATTACCGATTGTTAATAACAGGAAACTACTATTACCGATAGTCGATAAAAATCCACTGTTACCGATGGCCGATAATAATCTACTATTAGCGATTGTCGATAATAATTGATTGTTGATAATAATAATAACCTCTTTTCGATAATAAGAATCTACTATTATCGACTGTCGATAAAAAGGAATCTACTATTACCTATTGTCAATAATAATAATAATAATAAGAATCACTGATTGTCGATATATTATAGATAAGTTAATAATTAAATAGCAGTCTACTATTACCGATTGTAATAAAAAGCAGCCTACTATTACCGATTGTAGATAAAAAGCATTTATTGTTGCTGGTGTCCGATAATAATAATCTACTATTACCGATTGCCAAAAATAGGAATCTGATATCACCGATTGTTGACAATAATATTCGCCTATTGTCGATATATTATTAATAAATAAATGAATAAATAGCAATCTACTATTACCGATTGTCGATATAAAAGGAGTGTACTATTACCGATTGTCGATAAAGAGCATTTACTGTTACTGGTGGCCGAAAATAATAATCTACTATTACCGATTGTTGATAATATCAATTGCCGATTGTCGATATATATTTTAAATCAATAAATAAGTAGCAATCTACTATTACCGATTGCCGATAAAAAAGAAGTCTACTATTACCGATTGTCGATATAAAGCATTTACTCTTACTGGTGGCTAAAAATAATAATCTACTATTACCGATTGTTGATAATATCAATTGCCGATTGTCGATATATATTTTAAATCAATAAATAAGTAGCAATCTACTATTACCGATTGCCGATAAAAAAAGAAGTCTACTATTACCGATTGTGGATAAGAAAAAGAATCTACTATTACCAATTGTCGGTAATAGGAATCTACTATTACCGATTGCGGATAAAAACAATTGCTACTTTTACTACCCAAATGTGAAATTTTTCTAAAAATTATAGAAAATTTTTGCAATAATTCTGTACAGTGTATTAAAAAAAAGAGAATAGACACGTGCCTCTCACTGCCATTTCTATTCGCATTAAAAAAAGAAAGATGAAACAAATTGAAATATATTATTCATATTGAAGCCTTTTAATTTTCTAGAAAATTGAAAGTCGACTCTTTGTAAGATACACAAACGTCCATTTTACCCCCAGGGCAAATTTTCCTTTTCGGTTCAATCGACGATTACATAACTTTCCATATAATATTCATAATGATTCGTCAATTTTTTTTGTATCTGTGTCTTCATTGGATAATCAATTTATATGTTCGCCGATAAATATATATTTCTAAAAATAAAACTTCATAAGCAATTAATAATTCATAATTATAAATAAATTTAATTTTCTGACTGAAAAAAATCATATTTCTAATTAAAACAAACGAAAAAAAAGTTATAAGAAAATTTCTAATAAAATGTAAATAAGAAATAAAAAAATAATAAAAAAATAAAAAAAAAATCATAAAAAAAAATTATAAAAAATAATTAAAAAAAAATCATAAAAAAAAATTATAAAAAAATTTTTTTTTAAATAAGAAATTATCAAATAAGGAAAGAAAGAAAAAAACGAAAAAAGCATGAAAAGAATTTAATAATAAAATAGAACAGAAGAAGGGACAAATAAAAATAGAGAAAAATAATTAAAAAAAATTTTTTTTTTTAATAAAAGAGAATATCAACTGAAAAAAGAATGAAAAAATGAAAAAAAACAAGAAAAGAATTTAATAATGAAAGAAGAACAGAAAAAGAGAGAAATAAAATAAAGAAAAATAATTTAAAAAAAAAATTTTTTTTCCAAATTTTCTGAAAGAAAAAAAATTTATAAACATTATATCTGAAAATTATTGAATTTTTACGAAGAATTTTAATAATTTTGAAAATAATTGAATTCTTGTGCTGAATAATTGTTATTTATGGAATTAATTGAATTTTACAATAATTTTTTTTGAATATTCCTGAAAATAATTTAATTTTTACAAAGAATTTTATTAATTTTGAAAATAATAATATAATAATAATATAATTCAAATGTTGACAATTTTTTTTTATATTTTTTGTAAAAATGTCTTTCGGCGAAGAATTTTATTATTTTTGAAAATAATTGATTTTTTGTTATTTATGAAAATAATTGAATTTTACAATCTCGAATTTTATAAAAATTCCTAAATATAATTGAATTTCGGCGAAGAATTTTGCTATTTATAAAGATAATTGGAAATATTGAGAATATTTTTTTTAATTTTTGAAAATAATTGAAATTTTGGAATGAATTTTTTTTTTAAAATTTTTGATAATAATTGAATTCATGTGAAATTTTTTTTTTTTGGAAAATAATTCCATGTCTTTTTAGAATTTTATCAAAATTTTTTGTTTTAATAATTGAATTCTTTTGTGAAATTTTATTAAAATAATTAATAGTTATTGAAAATCATTGAAATGAGAAAAATTTTTGAAAATAGTTAGATTTCTTGATAAAATTTTCTTTTCTTTTTTTTTTTAATTATCAACAATCGGTAATAGTAGATTATTATTAATAATTGAATTTTTACAAGAAATTTTATTAATGTTGAAAATAATTGAAATCTTGTGATGAATATTGCTATTTATGAAAATAATTGAATAATTCAATTATTTTATAAAAATTCCTGAAAATAATTGAATTGTGGCGAAGAATTTTGTTATATATAAAGATAATTGAAATATTGAGAATTTTTTTTTAATTTTTGAAAATAAATTGAAATTTTGGAATGAATTTTTTTACAAATAATTTAAATTTTGGCATAAATTTTATTAAAATTTTTGAAAAGAATTGAATTCATGTGGAATATTTTTCTTCGGAAAATAATTGAATGACTTTTTTTATAATTTCTGCAAAATTCAATTTTTTAAAATGTTTTCAACAAAAATTTGAGTTAAATTTTATTGAAATTTTTGAAAATAATTGAATTCTTGTAATGAATATTATTATTTATGAAAATAATTTAATTTTGCAATGAATTTTATTTAAAATTCCTAAAAATAATTTAATTTTGATATTTATATTTATAAAAATAATTGAAATGTTGACAATATTTTTTTATATTTTGAAAAAAAATGACTTTCTGCGAAGAATTTTATTAATTTTGTAAAATAATTGAATTCTTTTGATGAATATTATTAGTTATGAAAATAATTTAATTTTGCAATGAAATTTATTAACATTATCTAAAAATAATTGAATTTTGCTATTCATTTATAAAAATAATTGAAATGTTGATAATTTTTTTTTATTTTTTCAAAAAAATGACTTTCTGCGAAGAATTTTATTAATTTTTAAAATAATTGAATTTTTCTAATGAATATTGTTATTTATGAAAATAATTGAATTTTACAATGAATTTTATAAAAATTCCTGAATATAATTGAATTTCGACGAAGAATTTTGATATATTTATGAAGATAATTGAAATATTCAGAATTTTCTTTTTGATTTTTTGAAAAAAATTGACTTTCTGTGAAGAATTTTATTAATTTTGAAAATAATTGAAAATATAGAAAAGAAAATAAATGAAAAAAAATAAAAAAAAATAAATTATAATAAAAATAATAAAATAATAATAAAAAAATATAGGAATATTGATATTTATGAAAATAATTGAATTTTATAAAAATTCCTGAAAATAATTGAATTTTGAAATACGAAAAATAAAAATATGTTAGGTTAGAAAAAATTTTAAAAATGGCTGGGTTATAAAATAAAATTTTTTTTTTTCTAAAAAAGAAAATTTATCCTCTCATTTTGAATCGAAAGTTAACCCACTTTATGCAGTTTTACCCGTTTTACTCAGAACCCAACGAACATAACCTATAAATTTTAGCCTCTCAGCTCCCTTTCTTCACTACGCATATATAAAAATAGAATATAATTATAGGTATACATAGGTTCAAAAATCCTCGAGCCCTTGCTCCTTTTGCCTGGGGGCAAGAAGAGGAAACAAAAAAAAAATTTTTTTTTTATGGCTATCGTCCTTGGTTATACATATTGTGACATTTAGTTTTCTTCTGCCCGAGGAGCACAACCGGGAGGAAAGTTGATGACGTAACGGATGGTATGGTGACCTTGCCATTTGAAGATGCGCCGGCTGTGTACTCGTGTATAGTATATGTATATATATATATATAAGAATTTGCCTCTGGGCTGCCGCATCTCTTTTACCTGCGTGTATATATACATATATTACGCTAAGAGAGTGTCACGATGTCTTCAATATTGTGCAATCCAGACCGAATTACTCCGTCATTTTTTTTTTTTTTTTTTTTTATGATCCAAATTCACCGCAAATGGGATGACCTTCTTTTATTTATATTATATATTTTATATATATTGCATGCATATGTACACGAATTTACGGCGAATTTCAAATATATCGATATTTCTTATCTTCGGGAGTCATTATTATGTATTTCTCACTTATGTAAAAATTCAATCATCAATTTTTTTCTTTGCACTCAAATTTATTTCTTCTTTTGCTTTTTTTACTTTTCATTCACTCTTTTTTATTTTTTATTATTAATTTTCTTTGAAAGATAGATTAAAAAATAAATTAAATTAAATTAATTAAATTGATTTTTAAATTTAAAAAAAAAAAAAAAAAAAAAATTAAATTAAATTGATTTTTGCAACTATTTTTTTAATTTAGACAATTTTTGAATGCTGGACACTTTCGGGCCACTTTTTTAAAAAGCAAAATTTCAGCTGTTTTTCCAAAGTTTAAAAAAAAAAAAATTTGCTAAAAAGTTTGCAAAGGAGATACAGTGTCAGGGCATTTATTATTAATTATGTTATATTTATTTACAATGTCCCTGCGGTCAAAAGACCATAAATGGGTTACTGAGAAATACAAAAAGTGTGTATAGAATAAAAAAATAAAAAAAATAAAAAATAAAAAAATACCGTTTAGGAATTACAGTCGTTCAAAAGATGGCTGGACACCTTGGGGTTATCCTAAATATTTCTTAAAAAGAATTGAAAAAAAAATTGAAATTGTGAAAAAGAAAAAATTGTGAATTTCGAAAAAGATTATTTTATATTATGTAATATAATAAATAAAATAATTGTCATAAATAAATAAACTAACGATAATAAGAAAAGTAAAAAAAAAAAAAAAAAAAAAAAAAAAAAAAAAAATCAGTAATATGTCTAAGTCATTTATAATTAATATGTCACAGTGTTGATTTATATAGTAGTTGAATTAGTTGGTTGAGTGCAATAAAACATTTTGTATTTTCCATGAAGGCTGTTGGTTGTTAAATAGCTTTATACAGATTGTATGACGAGTCTAGTATTTGGGCGACTATAAGAGTCATTCGTTTTTGCCCCGAGAGTGCATTCTTCCTTTGATCACGTAACATCGTCTCAAAGGTCGTACGGCTGCATTTATTTATATATCTATATAGATATATAAACGAGAAGAAAGATCTAAAAAGACTGTCGCAATCTAAACTCACGACTAATTCAAATCGAAGAAAAAGTCACGATGGACAAAATATCTAAAAATAACACTGCAATTCAAACGGAAAAGAAATATTATTGTAATTGCAGATTTCTGTTATCGACAATTACCGACAATCAGCAAATCTTTATCGATTGTCGATAACTGTTTTTTTTGCTTGGGGATCAATTTTTAAATAAATATTTAATTATTATTTTTCCAAGGAAACTTAGATTTTTAAAATTTCTAAATCTAATAATATTTTAACAGGGATTATTCAATTATTTTTATAAATAATAAGAAAAAAAAAAATTTAGAAATTTAATTATTTAAAAATTTTTTTTTTAAATTCTCGTCAAAGTTTCAATTATTTTTATAAATAATAAAGATACATTCTTTTTTCTAAACTCTCGGTGCAAAATGGTGGATGTTGAAAAAAGAAACATTCTTTTAATTACGATATAGGAAAATAAAGATAAGAAGACATTACTTTTATTAAGTGTTGTGCTAATAAAAAGTGTTTTATTGAGATACACTCCTTTATTATAATATATTATACAAAGGTATATTATAGTGAGAAATGTGCAATATTTCTGTAAATATAAAAGTGCAATAGACTCTTTTGCGTATTTTACGATGTAAATTCAAAATCCATTGAATATCAGATTGAATTTATCATATCCAATGATATAAATTATCTATCTCTGAAGACTTCACCTTCATCCGTTTATAAGCATCGCCTACAAGAGAGAGAAAAAGAGAGATGACTTTATCTCGTTAACATTAAAAGTTAATAACGAGCCATCTGTTGCTTGAGGTGATGCGACTTTAATAAAAAAAAAAAAATTTCTCTCTTTACCATATTCTATTTAAATTGGTGCTTGAATTCTATAAAGTACTTGAATTCTTTAAGTTTTTGATGAAAAAAAAAAAAATTCAAAGTTCAAGTCAGAATGTAAATAATAAATAAAAATTTAGGTCAAAACATACAAAAATATAAATTTAAGTCAAAAGGTAATTAATAATTAAAAATTTAGCCCAAAGTATTAATATAAATTAAAAATTGAAGTCAAATTATATTATATAAAATATATAATAAATTGATAGGGTACAATTTTTTGTGGAAAATATACAAATATTATACTGCAATTTTATATTATCATCGAAGTATTTCATTAAAATTTTCTTGCATACTCAATCATTCAATAAAATTTAACAAGGGTTCGAAGGTGAAATTAAATTTTTACATTTTGCTTGACCCAATATTTGATTGTTTATCGAAGAAATATTTTTTCTTCTATTTATAAATAACAAAAGTAAACATCAGACTCTTGGCTTTATTTTAATGCGAGTTAAAATTTTATTTGGGATATTCTTAAAACATAAAAATATCATTTTTCGTCGTGAATTAATTTCTACCGAAACCGAAGATAAAGTTTATATATTTTTATTATATATAAAAGTGAAGTCGAAAAATTTTAAAATGCATATTATAATGATTGAAAAAACTTTGTATTTTCTGACACGAATTTTAAAGAATTTTTAACAGTTAAATGAAATCCATTAAAATTTAGTTCTCCCATAGAATTATTAAGGGGAACGTGTTGATTTTAATATCTGAAAGACGCATACAAGTTATACAATCCGATAGAGTTTAGATTCGTCCTTTAGATAATTCACAAATCCATCGAAGTAATCTGTTCTTGCAGGTTTTTCTAGACTAATTGTTGAACATTCTGCGAGAATTTCTTTCCAAAGAATATAAATAATAAAGTATATTCCAATAAACTTCATATTGACAACCATTTGATAGGACTGTCAAGAAATGACTGCCGAGTATTGAACCAAAATCGAAAGTATTATTTCCAGTTGATTATATTTTCATTATTTTAAGAAGCGTTTTTTATTTTCGAAGGGACGTGAAATATACTTTAATAGGGCATTCAAGTCAATTTGTTTATTAGCCAAGTATATTACTTTTTTGTTGATAAAATTGTTGCTATAGTGATATATGTTTAATATTCAGCAAAAGTACTTTGTCAAACATTTTTATACATTTTTAAAAGTTTGTCGAACAGGAAGCGTTTGCTAAATATGATATAAAAACGTTAATAAAAATCTAACTAAAAATTCAATTATTTTCATTAATAATAAAATTTTACGGAAGATTTCAATTATTTTTGAAAATTTGAAATTAAAATGAACCTATGAACGTTGAAATACGTTCAATTAAGATATAAATCTACAAAGGCTTCGGATGTAAATAATAATATTTTATTCAATATTTATTCAAGTTAGGGCACAATTTTTTTGGAAAATAAACAAATATTATACTGCAATTTTACATTCTCGTCAAAGTGTTTCATTAAATTTTTCTTGCATACTCAATCATTTTATAAAATTTAACAAGGATTCGGAGGTGAAATTGAATTGTTACATTTAACTCGAGCCAATATTTAATCGTTTATCAAAGCAATTTTTTCTCCCCTTTTTATAAATAATAACAGTAAACATATGACTTTAAGCTTTATTTTAATGCGCATTAAAATTTCATTTACGATGTTTTTAAAATATTTAAATATCATTAATCTTCGTGAATTAATTTAGACACAAAACTGAAGACAAAGTTTAAAAACTTTTAATCAATATATAAACTGAAGTCGAAAATTTTTTTAAACTACATATAGAGATTGAAAAAACATTGTATTTTTTGACCCGAATTTTAAAAATTTGTAAGACTTAAAAGAAATACATTAAAATTTTGTTTTCTTATAGAACTGTTTAATTTCCCAATCTAAATCTTGCATACAAGTTATACACTCTGTCACTAAAATTTCTTATAAACAATTCAAATAAAAAGCTGACTATTGAAAAACAGTATCCAATACCCAACACATAAGAGATTAGAAAAAACAGTTTTTCCTTTTTAATCTCTTCTGGAGGCGAAATTTTTCCAGGCAGTACGTTACTTATAGAATAGACTTTATCAAAAAATCCAAACTCTGTGGCTCTTTGAATTATTTTATTGTAAAAATCAGTAAAAGGTGGATTATGAAAATTTGACCAGATGAAATAATGATAGGCAACACTTTCTGGCAATATTTTAACATTCAACGCTTTTCTTTTTAATAAGAAATATTCATTAACATGATTTTCAGCATCAGGCAGAAAGCAGCTTATATTTTTATAATGATCCAAGTATTCTAAACAGCGTGTCCCCTGAAACCCATATTTATCGTCGAAAAAGTGAGATTTAGCAAATAACTTTTTAAAGTATGGAGCGGAAGTAAATTTTTTTATTTGTCTATAAGTAAAAAAATCCATTTTCAATACTAAAGACGAATCAGCTAATTCTTCTAAAGTCGAAATTTCCGGTACCGGCTGTAGACTAATGTCCAAAATTACCGAATAGAAATAACCCGTGTAAACAATACATGTAATCAATAAAGAACCGAATACAATTCTTTCTATCCATTTATTTGGTTTTTGATTTGCGGGCATTCCAATTATAATTTGGCTCATGTTTAAAGGGGACCATGTGGTTTTATTAAAATTCAAAAAGAAGGCTGTAAGTAGAATGATGACAATCATGCAAATAGTTATCATTATCATATATAAAAGTTCTGGTGAAAAAACCATTTCGTTTGACATCTTTTCCGTTTTTGGAATAACAGCTTTAACATTATCAATTTTTTCAATTCGTAAAATATTATAAGGATTCGGGATTATTAAAGTGCATTGTAAAGTTGAATGCAATTCTGGTTCAAATAAACCTGGATCTTTTTCTTCAAGTTCAGAATTCATCGCCTTGGAAAAGATTTGCAAAGTTCTTTCGTTCATCCACCGTTCTTGCTCATTATCATTATTAAAATTAGTAGTATCGAAATAAAAGTCGTCCCATCTTTGTCCCTTTAGATCATTTAATTTATCCGGAAACCATTGAACTTTGGGTGTTATCTCGAAAGCAGTGAAAGTTTTTGTAAATGGATTTATGTGACTCAAAAAAGGTTTCATATCGTGGCTTTGACTGTACGTCATAATTGTTATATCTAAATAATGAGATTCCCATAAGGACTGCAAGGTAATGTTAAGATACTCATGAGTTGAATTAAAAGAATTCATAATTAAACATCTCGGTAGGGCGGATCTTGTTCTTATATTTATATTTCGAAGGTGCTGTTTAATTGAAGGCATTGTGTAATTATTTTTTGCTTCAAAGACAAATAAAGTCGAACTTCTATAATTCATTCTACCATAGAAATTTTCCTTATATATTCTACAACGGAAAAAAGTAAAAAGCATTATTTACTTAGAAAAACTGTAATTTGAATAATAAATCTTTTGATTTTTGAGGTAATTTTTTTTAAATATACCTTTTACGCCAAGTCAAAGTGGAATTATAGTTGCTGCTAAAAGATGGAAAATGTTGATTGACTTCTTTTATTAGCGAATTTAGCATTGGATCTGGATTTTTGGATTCATCTTCAAGAATAAACACAACCCGATAGAGTTTAGATTCGTTTTTCAGATAATTCACAAATCCATCGAAGTAATCTGTTCTTGCAGGTTTTTCCAGACTAATTGTTCAACGTTCTGCAAGAATTTCCTTCCAGAAAATATAAATAATAAAATACGTAATAAACTTCATGTTAACCACTTATTAGGACTGTTAAGGAATGACTGCCGAATATTGAACAAAAATTGAAAGTATTATTTCTAGTTGATTATATTTTCATTATTTTAAGAAACATTCTTTTCGAAGGGTCGTGAAATATACTTTAATAGGGCAATCAAGTTAATTTGTTTATTAGCCAAGTATATTAATTTTTTTGTTGATTAAATTGTTTCTATAACAACCTTTATGTAATACACAGAAAAAAATATGTAAATAAAAGTTTGTAGGGGAAAGTTGAGTAAATTTCCTGCTTTATTTCCAGAGTGTAATTTACATTGTTCTCCAATTTAAATAAAAAATCCAGTTAAATGTAAAGTTTACAATTATTAGTCTTAGATAATTTTTCAAATTTATCATAGGTATTTACAAAATTTACCGGATTTATTAGTTTTTTCCAAGAAATTCGAAATGTATTTGGCGTTAATGAAATCCAAGCCTCTCTCAATACGTTCATGCAATCCAGCACGGTCCATTTCTTCACAAATTGAACAAAATCAAAATTAGTACTATGATCACATGCGTGTGTCTCACGTAAAAATCTTGCGACAAGCCTAGCTTTATTCCCCTGAATAATCACTATCTGTACCATTTGTTGAATCGTTATCTTCTGTGCTGATTTCCTCTTTTGTTGATGAATCTTCATTTCCGAATTCTTGATTTTGATTATTTTCGTTGATTTTTAGAGGTATTTCAATGACACTAGTTCAATTTGAATTTTCATTCTTGTGACATTTATCCGTCTTTATTCAAACGTTTTTAATTTGGTGAATTTTATTTTTAAACTTAGCAAAATGATGATGCTGTAAAAATAGATCATTTTTCGAAATGTCTAGATGCATGCTAATAGATGCAAATTTAGATGAAAAATACTGGGGAGAAGCAACAATTGCAGGCAATTACTTGCAAAATAGATTACCCACAAAGGTAGAAGAAAAAACACCATATGAACCATAATACGGGAAAAAACCTTTAAAATCATTATTTGTATTTTTAATTTGATTAATTTTACTTCTCAATGTACCTATTACATAACAAAAATTTCAAAAAAGTCAAAATTTTGAAACTTCGTAACTCAAAAAATATTTAATCAAATTTAATAATAATTTAGTTTTGAGATGACACGAAACTAATCTCAGTTTGTTAATTTAGTTATATGTCAACTCAAAAACTGAAACGAAACTAAACTTTCATAATGGCAACTTTACATTATTGATATCATCCGGAGCTCATTGGAATTATTCAATGGGAAGTGCGGTTGAAGGTCTAATGAAGAAGGAAAACAATATTTATTTATTGAGAGAGATATGTATATATAACACAATACAACGTAGAATTACACAACTCCCAAATTCGACTTACGATTACAATTTAATATCAGTAAGAGTTGAGCGTACATTAATTTTAAACAATAATTTAACGATCATAATGTGAAACCAGGATCACATCCTGTCGCCTTAATTACTTTTTGTTCATTATCGGCGCTACCAGGATATCATCCTGTCTTCGTCAATAAGTTTAATATTTTTATCAAAGGTAAAGCATGAATCGCCTTCGATCTAAATAAACGGACCTTGTACCGTGTTATTTAAAGATTAGAATAAGTACTTACAATTATCGTCCAAGTAACTTAATAAATTTTTCTTGCATACTCAATCATTTTATAAAATCTAACAAGGCTTCGGAGATGGAATTGAATTTTTATATTTGATGAGAAAGCTTGCGGGAAACATTCTCTGTGATTAGGCAGGTATAGAAAGTCATTATACTGATATCACAAAAAATGTACCTGTTTAATTTCGTAATCTGAATCTCGCATACAAGTTATACACTCTGTCACAAAAATTTCTTGACAACAATTCAAATAGAAAGCTGACTATTGAAAAACAGTATCCAATACCCAACACATATGAGATTAGAAAAAACAGTTTTTCCTTTTTAATCTCTTCTGGAGGCGAAATTTTTCCAGGCAGTACGTTACTTATAGAATAGACTTTATCAAAGAATCCAAACTCTGTGGCTCTTTGAATTATTTTATTGTAAAAATCAGTAAAAGGTGGATTATGAAAATTTGACCAGATGAAATAATGATAGGCAACACTTTCTGGCAATATTTTAACATTCAACGCTTTTCCTTTTAATAAGAAAAACTCATTAACTTGATTTTCAGCATCAGGAAGAATGCAGCTTATATTTTTATAACGATCCAAGTATTCTAAACAGCGTATCCCCAGAAAGTTATACGTAGAGTCGAAAATGTCAGATTTAGCTGATAGCTTTTTCATCAATGGCGTAGGGGAATAGTCTACTATTTGGATATATGTAGACCCATCCATTTGCACTCCTAATGACGAATCAACTAATTCTTCCAAAGTCGAAATTTCCGGTACCGGCTGTAGACTAATGTCCAAAATTACCGAATAGAAATAATCTGTGTAAACAATACATGTAATCAATAAAGAACCGAATACAATTCTTTCTATCCATTTATTTGGTTCTTGATTTGCGGGCATTCCAATTATAATTTGGCTCATGTTTAAAGGGGACCATGTGGTTTTATTAAAGTTCAAGAAGAAGGCTGTAAGCAGAATGATGACAATCATGCAAATAGTTATCATTATCATATACAAAAGTTCTGGTGAAAAAACAATTTAATTTGACATCTTTTCCGTTCTTGGAATTACAGCTTTAAAACTATCAATTTTTTGAAGTCGTAAAATATCAGTACAATCGTAATGTAAATAGGTGGATTGCAATAGTAAATGCAATCGTTGTTCAAAATGTTTTGGAATTTTTCTTCTAAGTTCAGAATTCATCGCTTTGGAAAAGATTTGCAAAGTTCTTTCGTTCATCCACCGTTCTTGATTAATATCGCCATTTTCATTAGTAGCTTTGAAATAAAAGTCGCCCCATCTTTGTCCCTTTAGATCCTTTAATTTATCCGGAAACCATTGAATTTTGGGTGTTATCTCCAAAGCAGTGAAAGTTTTTGTAAATGGATTTATGTGACTCAAAAAAGGTTTCACATCGTGGTTTTGACTGTAGGTCATAATTGTCATATCTAAAAAATGATATTCCCAGAAGGACTGCAAGGTAATGTTAAGATACTCATGAGTTGAATTAAAAGAATTCATAATTAAACATCTCGGTAGTGCCGATCGGGAGTGAATATTTATCCTTTCAAGGTGCTGTTGAATTGAATTTATTGTGTAATTATTCTTTGCTTCAAAGACAAATAAAGTCGAACTTCTATGATTCATATGACCTCCAAAACTTTCTTCATATATTCTATAATGGAAAAAAGCGAAAAGCATTATTTTACTTCTAAAAACTGTAATTTTAATAATTAATCTTGTGATTTTAAAATAAATTTGTTAAACTATACCTATCTTGCCAAGTCCAAGTGGAATTATAGTTGCTACTGACAGATGGAAAATGTTGATTGACTTCTTTTATTAGCGAATTCAGCATTGGATCTGGATTTTCGGATTGATCCTCAAGAATAAACACAACCCGATAGAGTTTAGATTCATTTTTCAGATAATTCACAAATTCATCGAAGTAATCTGTTCTTGCAGGTTTTTCCAGACTAATTGCTGAACGTTCTGCAAGAATTTCCTTCCACAAAATAATAATAATAATATACCCAATAAACTTCATATTAGCAACCATTTACTAGGACTGACAAGAAATGACTGCCGAGTATAGAACCAAAATCGAAAGTATTGTTTCTAGTTGATTATACTTTCATTATTTTAAAAAACCTTTTTTATTTTCGAAGGGACGTGATCTATACTTTAATAGAACATTCAATTTAATTTGTTTATTAGCCGAGTATATTACTTTTTTTGTTTATAAAATTGTTTCTATAATGACATTTATGTAATTAATAGAAGAAAATATGTATTATATTTGTTGCGTGTTGTTGGACGAAAATGATATGTGGGGCATTCTACGTTAAACAGACAACCTCATCCCACATAGCACAATAGTATGAGGTAAGGTTATGTTGAATACTAATCGTAAGGCACATAAGGTTACACGATATTGCTGTGGTAGACCTAAGGTGAACTAAAAACTTCCGCCATGGAGGTGAGGTTACATGTTAGGGTGTGGTGACTATATATGATAAGGCCATGGTAACCTTACACGTTAAGGTTGAGGTAACGTTACATGTTAAGGTTGAGGTAAGGTTACATGTTAAGGTTGAGGTAACGTTACATGTTAAGGTTGAGGTAAGGTTACATGTCAAGGCTGAGGTAAGGTAATTATTAAGTTGTAAGGTTGAGGTAAGGTTGTGATAAGTTTACCAGTTATAGAAAATATTGAAAAAATAATTAATAAATAAATATTCAATTAAAATGTTAAGTTTGTTGCTCTTCTCTATTTTGGAAACCTGACATGAAGCAGAAAATTTTGAAAACAAATTTGGGGGGACTGGGATTCGAACCCGGGATCGGCGCGCATAAACCTATCATTCTAACTAACTGAGCTAAGTAGAGAACTGGCAGAAGGAAAATTAATGTTGCCTTTAAGGAGTTAATCATCTTCTTGGTTCACCTTAAAGGCAACATTAATTTTCCTTCTGCCAGTTCTCTACTTAGCTCAGTTAGTTAGAATGATAGGTTTATGCGCGCCGATCCCGGGTTCGAATCCCAGTCCCCCCAAATTTGTTTTCAAAATTTTCTGCTTCATGTCAGGTTTCCAAAATAGAGAAGAGCAACAAACTTAACATTTTAATTGAATATTTATTTATTAATTATTTTTTCAATATTTTCTATAACTGGTAAACTTATCACAACCTTACCTCAACCTTACAACTTAATAATTACCTTACCTCAGCCTTGACATGTAACCTTACCTCAACCTTAACATGTAACGTTACCTCAACCTTAACATGTAACCTTACCTCAACCTTAACATGTAACGTTACCTCAACCTTAACGTGTAAGGTTACCATGGCCTTATCATATATAGTCACCACACCCTAACATGTAACCTCACCTCCATGGCGGAAGTTTTTAGTTCACCTTAGGTCTACCACAGCAATATCGTGTAACCTTATGTGCCTTACGATTAGTATTCAACATAACCTTACCTCATACTATTGTGCTATGTGGGATACTTCTAATGGAAAAAACTATTTTGAAAATGCTATTATTTCTATTACAATGCATGAAATAAAAAAATTAGGGTAATCGGTACAATGATTGGCCACACCACAATAATTGGCAGTCTAGTTTAAAATAAGTATAATAAGAAATAACATTTATCAAAAGATTTTAATTGAGCAACGATGTTTACGATTAGAATTATGTTATCTTTAATCATAAATTTTAATTTAATTATTTATTTACGTGTTGTTTTACACATCTTTTGGAAAACGTAAGTACATAATTAAATTTAAGTTATTAATGAAAGGCAAAATCATCCTGATTATAAAAATCGTTGCTCAATTGTATCAAGTTTATTATAACTATAATTTTTTAAATCTTTTGATAAAAGTTATTTCTTATTAAATTTATATTTTAACTGGACGGCTAATTTCTGGAAATATTTTAACATTGAACGCTTTTCCTTTTAATAAGAAATATTCATTAACTTGATTTTCAGCATCAGGAAGAATGTAGCTTATATTTTTATTACGATCGAAGTATTCTAAACAGCGTAACCCAAGAAATCCCCATAATTATCGTCGAAAGATTCAGATTTAGCTAATAACTTTTCAATGTTTGGAGCGGAAGTATATGTTGCTAGTTGGCCATAAGCATACTCATCCATTTGCAATTTTAAAGATGAATCAGCATTTTTTTGTTGATAAAATCGTTGCTATAGTGATCTATCTCTAATATTCACCTGAAGTACTTTGTCGTAAATTTTTATATACATTTAAAAGTTTGTCAAGCAGGAAGCGTTTGCTAAACTCTTAAATACATATTTAATGTATCGAATTTAGTAATATTTATTTACCTTGACGGAATAAAAATTAAAAAAATGTATATATCTACTATCTTTCCCCTCATCGATCGAATTGAAGAGTTTTTAGAAAGTAATAAGAGTTGTATTTAAATTATTTTTTTCAAAATTTCAACTTGTCAGCCATTTTTATTTTAGTTTTTTGATTCAATGATATTTTTACATATAATACAAATGTTGCAGATAATTTTTTTTTTTGTATTTTATTTAGTATTGTATGTATGATGCAAAAAATTCCGCCAAATAATAGTTTTTGTAATTGTCCAAGCAATTACTGAAATAAAAGTTTACCAAGTAAATTCTATAACTATAAAGTTTTCATATTGATTTATTTTATTAATTTATTTTACTAATTACATTTCCGAATGGAGTTAATGTTTTACCTCATATTTTGTATCGTAACAAATATGAATTTTAATTTTATGATTAACATAAGCAAAAAATGAAATCTAATTATCCCACATAGTCAGAATGTAAATAATAAATAAAAATTTAGGTCAAAACATACAAAAATATAAATTTGGGTCAAAAGGTAAATAATAATTAAAAATTTAGCTCAAAGTATAAATATAAATTAAAAATTGAAGTCAAATCAAAAGAAAATTTTTAATTTAGGTCAAAATTCAAATGAAAATTGACAATTTTGTTCAAAAATGTAAATATTAAAAAATTTATTTTAGAGAATTAATAAAAGTTGCCAATTTAGGTCAAATCGTATAATTGAATATTAAAAAAATTTATGTCATAGTCTAACTTTAAGCTAAAAAATTTGGTCAAAACGTAAATAGAAATTGAAAGTTTAGGTCAAAACGAAAGAAAAATTTAAATTTACTTCAAAATGTAAATGAAAATTGTGAATTTAGGTCAAAAACGTAAATAAAACTGACAAATTTAGGTCAGAATGTAAATAATAATTAAAAATTTTGGTCAAATCGGAAGCTAGATGTAAAAATTAGATTGGAACGTAAATAAAAATTACAAAATTTAATTCAGACTCAAAGTAAGAAATTAAAATTTAGGCCAAAACAGAAAAATAATATAAACTTGGGTCAAAAGGTAAATAATTAAAAATTTAGGTCAAATCGAAGGCAAATAATAAATTAATGTCAAAAAACAATAAAAGAATATTTAAAATTTTGATCAGAATATAAATAATAAGTAAAAAGTGAATTTAAATCGAAAGAAAATTATAAATTTAGGTCGAAACGTAAACAAAAATTACTAATTTAGGTTAGAATTGAAATAATAATTAAACCTACAATTTTCTTACGCTTTGACTTATATTTGTTATTATTATTTAAAGTTGAACCTATATACATATAGTGTTTAATTAGGTTTTCGACCTAAATTTCTAATTTTCTTACTTATTGACCTACATTTTTTATTATTATTTAAATTCTGATGAATATTTGCAATTTTCATGTACATTTTGACCTAAATTTTTAATTTTCTTTTTTTGTGACCATAATGTTATCATTATTTAAATTCTGACCTGTTTTTGTAATTTTTAATTAATTGTTGACCTAGAAGTTTAATTTACATTTATATTTCGAACTTGATTTATGACTTTCCTCGGTTTTGACCTAAATTTTTAATTTTCTTATGTTTTTCCTTAATTATTTATTTATTATTTACATTATGATCTAAATTTGTAATTTTTACTACACTGTGACCTAAATTTTTATTATTATTTACGTTCTGACCTGAACATATAATTTTTATTTACATTTTGATTTAAATCTTCATTTGGTATTTACATTCTGACCTAACATTGCAATTTTTATTTCTAATTTTACCTAAATTTGTTTTTACATTTTGACCTAAATTTTCAATTTTCATTTACGATTGACCTTCATTTTTATTTTTCAATTATGTTTTGCCCCTAATTGTTAAATTTCATGAACGTAGTGACCTGAAATATTTAATTTTAATTTATATTTTGACCTAAATTTTTCATTATTATTTACATTGTGACCTGAACCTACAATTTTTTACTTTGTAACTTTAATTTCTTATTATTTTTAAATAAATTAAAAAAATTATTATAAATTTTGGCCTATATAGTATGTATAGTTTAATTACATTTTGATCTAAATTTATAATTTTCTTTCGTTAAGCAATAAAGTTTTAAATATTATTTTCATTGCGATCTAAATTTGCCTATTTGTTCAGGTACCTTAATTATAATTTTTTCTAAGTTTTTATCTAAATTAAATTTTTTTTGTGTTATAAATAATATATTAAATATTTATAAAATATTTATAAAAATAATAATAATAATATTTATAAAATTAATCAATATTTTTATTTTTCACAAAAAATTGAAATTTTGTATTTTTTTGAAATTTTACCATAACACTTTAATATAATTATTCTAAAATAAAAAATTAAACAATTGGTGTGTAATGTATTGAGGAAGCTAAATGATCATGAAATGAACCCTTGTTTTCAAAACAATGCAAATGTTTAGAACAAAAGAAAAACTCGCACATTCAAGGAAAAGACTTTAGAAATAAATCATAAATTTTTATTCGATATTTAATCAAATTCGAGCACAATTATTTTTTTTGGAAAATATACAAATATTATACCACAATTTTACATTATTATCGAAGTATTTTAGTAAATTTTTCTTGCACACTCAATCATTTTATAAAATTTAACAATACGTCGGAGATGAAATTGATTTTTCACATTTAACTCGAGCCAATATTTTGATTATTTATCAAAGCAATATTTTCTCTCCTTTTTATACACTGTTTTTTATACACTGTAAAAAATTTAGGGACTTGACGGACTCAGGAGTGAAATTTTTCGAGTTAAAAATCAACTCCAAAAGAGAGTTAATTTCTAACTCCCTTCATTCAACACCCGCGCGAGTTATTTTTTCCTTGGCGAGTTAGCATTGGGGTGTGAAGTTTTAACTCTCTTTATTTAACTCCCCAATGGGTGCGACTTTTATAGAATCCCCTGGGGAGTTAAAATTTAACTCCCTTTTTTTACAGTGTACGCATTACAAGTTCATTTAGGAAGCTTTTAAAATATATAAATATCATTAATCGTCGTGAATTAATTTTAACACAAAACTGAAGACAAAGTTTAAAAATTTGTATCATATGTAAAACTGAAGTCGAAAAATATTTTAAAATGCATAAGTGATTGAAAAAACATTGTATTTTCTGACACGAATTTAAAAAAAATTTTAAGACTTAAAAGAAATACATTAAAATTATGTTTTCTTATAGAACTATTTAATTTCCTAATCTGAATCTCGCATACAAGTTATACGCTCTGTCACTAAAATTTCTTATAAACAATTCAAATAGAAAGCAGACTATTGAAAAACAGTATCCAATACCCAATACATAAGAGATTAGAAAAAACAGTTTTTCCTTTTTAATCTCTTCTGGAGGGGAAATTTCTCCAGGCAAAACGTAACTTGTAGAATAAAATTTATCAAACAATCCAAACTCTGTGGCTCTTAGAATTATTTTACTGAAAAAATCAGTAAAAGGCGGATTATCAAAATTTGACCAGACGCGATATTGATAGGCAACTATTTCTGGTAATATTTTAACTTTCAACGCTTTTCCTTTTAATACGAAATATTCATTAACTTGATTTTCAGCATCAGGAAGAAAGCAGCTTATATTTTTATAACTATCCAAGTATTCTAAACAGCGTATCCCTTGAAAGTTATAAATATGTTCAAAAATTAGAGATTTAGCTGATATCTTTTCCCATAATGGAGAAGAAATAGATGCTTCCATTTGCTTATAAGTAAAAAAATCCATTGTCAAGTTTAAAGACGAATCAGCTAATTCTTCCAAAGTCGAAATTTCCGGTACCGGCTGCAGACTAATGTCTAAAATTACCGAATAGAAATAACCCGTGTAAACAATACATGTAATCAATAAAGAACCGAATACAATTCTTTCTATCCATTTATTTGGTTCTTGATTTGCGGGCATTCCAATTATAACTTGGCTCATGTTTAAAGGCGACCATGTGGTTTTATTAAAATTCAAGAAGAAAGCTGCAAGTAGAATGATGACAATCATGCAAATAGTTATCATTATCATAGACAAAAGTTCTGGTGAAAAAGCAATTTCATTTGACATCTTTTCCGTTCTTGGAATTATAGCTTTCAAACTTTCAATTTTTTGAATTCTTAAAATAAATTTACAAAAAAGGAGTGAAACAGGGTGATATACTTGTAAACTAAGAAATGGTTCAATTTTTTTTGGATATTTCACTGTAAGTTCAGAATTCGTCGCCTTGGAAAAGATTTCCAATATTCTTTCGGTCATCCACCATTCTTGATTAATATCTCCAGTTTGATTAAAAACTTTAAAATAGAAGTCGCCCCATCTTTGTCCCTTTAGATCCTTTAATTTATCAGGAAACCATTGAATTTTGGGTGTTATCTCGAAAGCAGTGAAAGTTTTTGTAAACGGATTTATGTGACTCAAAAATGGTTTCGCACCGTGATTTTGACTGTACGTCATAATTGTTATATCTAAATAATGAGATTCCCATAATGACAGCAAGGTAATGTTAAGATACTCCTGAGTTGAATTAAAAGAATTCATAATTAAACATCTCGGTAGTGCGGATTCGGTGCCAATATTTATATTTTCGAGTTGCCGTTTAATTGAAGTCATTGTGTAATGATTGTTTGCTTCAAAGACGAATAAAGTCGAACTTCTATAATTCATTCCACCTTTAAAGTTTTCCTCATAAATTCTACAATGAAAAAAGTAAAAAGCATTTTTTAGAAAAAATGTAATTTTAATCATTAATCTTGTGATTTTTGAGGTAATTTTTTTAACTATACCTTTTACTCCAAGTCTCAATGTCGTTATAGTTTCTGCTGATAGATGGAAAATGTTGATTGACTTCTTTTATTAGCGAATTCAGCATTGGGTCTGGATTTTCAAATTTATTTTGAAGAATAAACACAACGCGATAGAGTTTAGATTCGTTTTTCAGATAATTCACAAATCCATAGAAGTAATCTGTTCTTGCAAGTTTTTCCAGACTAATTGCTGAACGTTCTGCAAGAATTTCCTTCCACAAAATAAAAATAATAAAATATATCCTAATAAACTTCATATTAATAACCACTTATTAGGACTGTTAAGTAATGACTTCCGAGTATTGAACCAAAATCGAAAGTATTTTTTCTAGTTGATTATAGTTTCATTATTTTAAGAAACCTTTTTTATTTTCGAAGGGACGTGATATATACTTTAATAGGGTATTCAAGTTAATTTGTTTAAAAGCCAAGTATATTACTTTTTTTGTTGATAAAATTGTTTCTATAACGACATTTATGTAATACATAGAAAAAAAATATGTATTATATTTGTTGCGTGTTGTTGGACGAAAATGATATGTGGGGCATTTTACGTTAAACGGACAACCTCATACTTCTAATGGAAAAAACTCTATTTTCAAAATGCTATTATTTCTATTACAATATAATATATTTGTTATTAAATTTTCTCTGAGTTAAAAAACATAATGTAAAATTAATATAAATTTTTAATTATTAAAAATAAACAGATTAGAATATAAATCAATGATATTTCGTTTCGTGAAGAAAAGTTAATCTCTTTTTATACAGAAATAGTTTTTTAATATAATATAAAACTTAAAATAGCTCTTCTACTTCACAGCTTATACTAATTTACTAGTAGTACTATTGCTAGTCCTCTTTACTATTATTCCATTTGGAGATGGGACGACCATTTTTGTTCCAGGAATTGTTAAGGCAGTATTGAATCGTGGTTTTAAAACATTTCCTTGAGCGTCAATTTCTTCTTTGGTGCAAAAGTAAATATTTGTCTCTGATAAGGATTGTTCTGCCTAATCGTATAAACATTTGGGAGTCGTGATCGCTTTTTTTATTATCAAATTAGTTATTTGAATCAATTCAAATTCAGAGAACAATATTTATCAATTTATTAAAAAATCAAAAATTTATCAAAAATTTCCACCCAGTTTTTGGAGTTACAGTAGGGTCTAATTTGAACCAATTGTATCGCAAGTAGACCCTACGTTACGACTACTAAAATCTAACCTAAGACCTATATTTTAGGCTGAAAGTGGGGCTTAAATTTTGACTCGAGTCTGTTTTCATAAATATTATACATAAATAAAAATTAAAGTAAAAAGCAATTTTTTAAAAGCGAATTAATATTATGAAACTTTTTCTTAATTTGATGGAAAAATTTCCGGTACGGCATATTCCCGGCTTTTTCCCGTTTGGTAGATACCCTGTTAAATGTAGTAGTAGAAACAAAAACCTGTCGAAGATGGGTACTTCAGCTAGTAATATAATCTATATTTATATGAACTTAAGAAAGAGTATTTTCATAAAATAAGTACATTTTTATAGGCATTTGTAGATTTACTTATGGATAAAATCAAGTAAATTTAAATTTGATAAAAAAAAGATAAACCGTGAAAAATTTGGATAAAGCAGGAAATTTTGTTAAGCAAAAATAGACACCGTGTTTAACTTTTTTCTTTACATTGCTCAAAACATCTCTAAAAGTTAAATCTAGAATTAAAATAAAAAACTGTTTTATCATATAATTTTTTTTTACTTAGTAGCATAATATGCTTGTATTATATCACAGGTGACTTACAATTCTTGACATCCTGCAATAACATTTTAATCATAAAAAAGTTCCATTCTCAATATTTCATAAGTTCCTGCAAATATTGGATTAATTTGATAAATAATTCTGAAAAACATTATTTTGACATCAAAATATTAATCAGAGACTGCAAAAATACTACTGAATTAAACTTTATAGTATTTGGTATTGATTTTTTGACATTGAAAATATTTTTATATTTACTTACAGGATAGTCTTTTTTAACAAAATTATGCTAAAATCTAACTAAATAACATAACATTCAATTTTAGAAAGTATAAAAGTTATCCATTAAAAAATGTGAAATTAGAAAATTTTCGATTTTTTAAAGTTTTTGAAAATATTTCTATATTTACATCTTAGTTATAGGATAGTATTTTTTGCAAAATTATGCTAAAATGTGCTAAATAAAATAAAATAAATAAAAATTTAGGTCAAAACATACAAAAATATAAATTTAGGTCAAAATGTGAATAATTAAAAAATTTAGGTCAAAAAGTAACTAAAAAAAATTAGGTTCAAATGTAAATATAAATTAAAAATTTCAGTTTAATCAAAAGTAATTTTTTAATTTAGGTCCAAACTTTAATGAAAATTGACAATTCAGGTCAAAAAAAGAAATATTAATAAAAAATTTATTTTAGAGAGTTAACAAAGTTGACAGTTTAGGTCAAATCGTAATTGAATATTAAAATATTAAAATTTTTTTTTTAAATTTTCACTTATATGTTTTGACCTTTATTTTCAATTTTTATTAACGTTTTGACCTAAATTAAAAAATTTTATTTATATTTAGAACCTAAACTTTTTTTAAATTTTTATTTACGTATTGACCAAAATTTATAGTTCTCTTACGTTTTGAAAAAAATTGTTTTTTCATTTACGTTTTGACCTAAGTTCTTATTTTTTAATTATGATTAGTCCGAAATTTTTCAGGATTAATTATAGTTTGACCTAAACCTACAATTTTCTTACGTTTTGACTTATATTTGTTATTATTATTTAAATTTGAGCCTATATATGGTGTTTAACTAGGTTTTTGACCTAAATTTCTAATTTTATTACTTATTGACCTACAGTTTTTATTATTATTTAAATTCTGATGAATATTTGCGATTTTCATGTACATTTTGACCTAAATTTTTAATTTTCTTTCCTTTTGACCATAATGTTATCATTATTTATATTCTGACCTGTTTTTGCAATTTTTAATTAATTGTTGACCTAAAAGATTAATTTACATTTATATTTCAAACTTGATTTATGACTTTCCTCGGTTTTGACCTAAATTTTTTAATTTTCTTATGTTCTTCCTTAATTCTTTATTTATTATTTACATTCTGATCTAAATTTGTAATTTTTACTACACTGTGACCTAAATTTTTATTATTATTTACGTTCTGACCTGAACATATAATTTTTACTTACATTTTGATTAAAAAATCTTCATTTGATATTTACATTCTCACCTAAAATTGCAATTTTCATTTCTAATTTTATCTAAATTTGTTTTTACATTTTGACCTAAATTTACAGTTTTCTTACGTTTTGACATAAATTTTCAATTTTCATTTACGATTGACTTTCATTATTATTTTTCAATTATGCTTTGCCCCCTAATTGTTACATTTCAAGAACGTAGTGACCCAAAATATTTAATTTAAATTTACATTTTGACCTAAATTTATAATTTTCATTCGTTGAGCAATAAAGTTTCAAATATTATTTTTACTGCAATCTAAATTTGCCTTTTTGTTTAGGTTTTAACCTTTTAACCTTAATTATAACGTTTTCTAAGTTTTTATCTGAATTAAAATTTTTTTTGTGTTTCGACTTGTAAATTTAAATGCAAAAAATGGAAAACAGAAATGGATTCATGTATATAAAGTATACATTCTATCAATGTTTATAAAATTAATCAGTACTTTTATTTTTAACAAAAAATTGAAATTTTGTATTTTCTGAAATTTTATCATAACACTTTAAAATATTTGTTCTAAAATAAAAAATTAAACAAGACAATGCAAATATTTAGAACAACAGAAATATATATTCAATTTGATTAAAATATAAATCTATAAGAGCTTCGGAAATGAGAATTTTTTTATTCAATATTTATTCAAGTTAGGGTACAATTTTTTTTTGTGGAAAATATACAAATATTATACTGCAAGTTTACATTATCATCAAAGTATTTTATTAAATTTGTCTTACATACTCAATCATTTAATAAAATTTAACAAGGGTTCGGAGCTAAAATTAAATTTTAACATTTAGCTTGACCCAATATTTGATTGTTTATCGAAGAAATATTTTTTCTTCCTTTTATAAATAACAAAAGTAAACATCAGACTCTAAGCTTTATTTTAATACGCATTACAATTTCATTTAGGATATTCTTAAAACATAAAAATATAATTTTTCGTCGTGCATTAATTTTAACCGAAACTGAACCCAAAGTTTAAACATTTTTATTATATATAAAAGTGAAGTCGGAACATTTTAAAATGCATATTATAATGATTGAAAAAACTTTGTATTTTCTGACACGAATTTTAAAGAATTTTTAACAGTTAAATGAAATCCATTAAAATTTAGTTCTCCTATAGAATTATTAAGGGGGACGTGTTGATTTCAATATCTGAAAGACGCATACAAGTTATACACTCTGTTACTAAAATTTCTTATAAACAATTCAAATACAAAGCTGATCATTGAAAAACCGTATCCAATACTCAACACATATGAGATTAGAAAAAACAGTTTGTCCTTTTTAATCTCTTCTAGAGGCGAAATTCTTCCAGGTAGTACGTTACTTATAGAATAGACTTTATCAAAGAATCCAAACTTTGTGGCTCTTTGAATTATTTTATTGTAAAAATCAGTAAAAAGCGGATCATAAAAATGTAAGCAGTTGAAATAATAATAGGCAACACTTATTGTTGGCAATATTTTAACATTCAACGCTTTTCTTTTTAATAAGAAATATTCATTAACTTGATTTTCAGCATCAGGAAGAATGCAGCTTATATTTTTATAACGATCCAAGTATTCTAAACATCGTATGCCAGTACGCCCATCATTTAAGTAGATAACATTAGATTTATTAAGTAGCTTTTCAAAAAATTGAGCGGAAGTATGTGTTTTTATTAGCAAAGAAGTACCCTCCATCATTTGCAATCTTAAAGACGAATCAACTAATTCTTCGAAACTCGAAATTTCCGGTTCAGGCTGTAGACTAATGTCCAAAATTACCGAATAGAAAAAACCGGTGTAAACAATACATGTAATCAATAAACAACCGAATACAATTCTTTCTAACCATTTCTTTGGTTCTTGATTTGCGGGCATTCCAATTATAATTTGACTCATGTTTAAAAGTTGCCATGTGGTTTTATTAAAATTCAAAAAGAAAGCTGCAAGTAGAATGATGACAATCATGCAAATAGTTATCATTATCATATAGAAAAGTTCTGGTGAAAAAACAAATTCGTTTGACATCTTTTCCGTTCTTGGAATTACAGCTTTAACACTAAATCTTTTTTGCATTCGTAACATCAAATAATCATCAATCCTTAAAATAGTGGGTTGCAATTTTGAATGAAATTGTCGTCCT
Source organism: Leptopilina heterotoma (assembly GCF_015476425.1). Classification (NCBI taxonomy): domain Eukaryota; kingdom Metazoa; phylum Arthropoda; class Insecta; order Hymenoptera; family Figitidae; genus Leptopilina; species Leptopilina heterotoma. The sequence goes on from NW_025110842.1 coordinate 4,892,091, forward strand.
AACACAAAAGGATATTTATTTTTAAGTTCATAATTCATCGCCTTGGAAAGAATTTGCAAAGTTCTTTCGTTTATCAACCGTTCTGGATTATTATCAAAAGAAAGAGATTTAGTATCGAAATAGAAGTTGTCCCATCTTTCTCCCTTTAGAACCTTTATTTTATCCGGAAACCATTGAATTTTGGGTGTTATCTCCAAAGCAGTGAATGTTTTTGTAAATGGATTTATGTGACTCAAAAAAGGTTCCACATCGTGGTTTTGACTGTACGTCATAATTGTTATATCTAAGTAATAAGATTTCCATAAGGACTGCAAGGTAATGTTAAGATACTCATGAGTTGAATTGAAAGAATTCATAATTAAACATCTCGGTAGTGCCGATAGGGTGTCAATATTTATATCTCTAAGGTGCCGTTTAATTGAAGTCATTGTGTAATTATTGTTTGCTTCAAAGACAAATAAAGTCGAACTTTTATAATTTACTCGACCTTCAAAATTTTCCGCATATGTTCTATAACGAAAAAAAACATGAAAAGCATTATTTACTTAGAAAAAATGTCATTTTAATAATTAATCTTGTGATTTTTGAGGTAATTTTTTTTAACTATACCTGTTAAGCCAAGTCCCAATATCATGATAGTTGATGCTGACAGATGGAAAATGTTGATTGACTTCTTTTATTAGCGAATTCAGCATTGGATCTCGATTTTCGGATTGATCTTCAAGAACAAACACAACTCGATAGAGTTTAGATTTGTTTTTCAGATAATTCACAAATCCATCGAAGTAATCTGTTCTTGCAGGTTTTTCCAGACTAATTGCTGAACGCTCTGCAAGAATTTCCTTCCACAAAATAAAAATAATAAAATACCCAATAAACTTCATATTAACAACCATTTACTAGGACTGACAAGAAATGACTGCCGAGTATTGAACAAAAATCAAAAGTATTATTTCCAATTGATTATATTTTCATTATTTTAAGAAGCGTTTTTTATTTTCGAAGGGACGTGAAATATACTTTAATAGGGCAATCAAGTTAATTTGTTTATTAGCCAAGTATATTAATTTTTTTGTTGATAAAATTGTTTCTATAACAACCTTTATGTAATACACAGAAAAAAATATGTAAATAAAAGTTTGTAGGGGAAAGTTGAGTAAATTTCCTGCTTGGTTTCCGTAGGGTAATTTACATTGTTTGCTTATTCTATTAAAAAATCCGGTTAAATGTAAAGTTTACAATTATTAGTCTTAGATAATTTTTCAAAATTATCGTAGGTATTTACAAATTTTACCGGATTTATTAGTTTTTTCCAAGAAATTCGAAGTGTATTTTTCGTTAATGAAATCCAAGCCTTTCTCAATACGTTCGTGCAATCCAGCACGGTCCATTTCTTCACAAATTGAACAAAATCAAAATTAGTACTATGATCACATGCGAGTGTCTCACGTAAAAATCGTGCGACGAGCCTAGCTTTATTCCCTTGCATAATCACTATCTGTACCATTTGTTGAATCGCTATCTTCTGTGCTGATTTTCTCTTTTGTTGATGAATCTTCATTTCCGAATTCTTGATTTTGATTATTTTCGTTGATTTTTAGAGGTATTTCAATAACACTAGTTCAATTTGAATTTTCATTCTTGTGACATTTATCCTTCTTTATTTAAATGTTTTTAATTTGGTGAATTTTATTTTTAAACTTAGCAAAATGATGATGCTGTAAAAATAGATCATTTTTCGAAATGTCTCGATGCATGCTAATAGATGCAAATTTAGATGAAAAATACTGGGGAGAAGCAACAATTGCAGGCAATTACTTGCAAAATAGATTACCCACAAAGGTAGAAGAAAAAACACCATATGAACTATAATACGGGAAAAAACCTTTAAAATCATTATTTGTATATTTAATTTGATTAATTTTACTTATCAATATACCTATTACATAACAAAAATTTCAAAAATGTCAAAATTTTGAAACTTCGTAACTTAAAAAAATATATAATCAAATTTAATAATAATTTAGTTTTGAGATGACACAAAACTAATCTCAGTTTGTTAATTTAGTTATATGGCAACTCAAAAACTGAAACGAAACTAAACTTTCATAATGGTTCCTGATTGGAATATTTTAATACCAAATATATTCAATTTGATTAAAATATAAATCTATAAAATCTTTAGAAATGAAAAATAAATTTATATTCAATATTTATTCAAGTTAGGGCACAATTTTTTTTGAAAATATACAAATATTATACTGCAACTTTACATTATTGATATCAACTGGAGCTCATTGGAATTATTTAATGGGAAGTGCGGTTGAAGGTCTGATGGAGAAGGAAAACAATATTTATTTATTTATTGAGAGAGATATATGTATCTATAACACAATACAACGTAGAATTACACAACTCCCAAATTCGACTTACGATTACAATTTAATATCAGTTACAGTTGAGCGTACATTAATTTTAAACAATAATTTAACGATCATGACGTGAAACCAGGATCACATCCTGTCGCCTTAATTACTTTTTGCTCATTATCGGCGCTACCAGGATCTCATCCTGTCTTCGTCAACAAGTTTAATATTTTTATCAAAGGTAAAGCACGAATCGCCTTCGATCTAAATAAACGGACCTTGTACCGTGTTATTTAAAGATTAGAATAAGTACTTACAATTATCGTCCAAGTAACTTAATAAATTTTTCTTGCATACTCAATATTTTTATAAAATCTAACAAGGCTTCGGAGATAAAATTGAATTTTTATATTTAACTCGAGCCAATATTTGATGAGAAAGCTTGCGGGAAATATTTTCTCTGATTTGGCAGGTATAGAAAGTCATTATACTGCTATCACAAAAAATGTACCTGCTTAATTTCGTAATCTGAATCTCGCATAGAAGTTATACACTCTGTCACCAAAATTTCTTGTAAACAATTCAAATAGAAAGCTGACTATTGAAAAACAGTATCCAATACCCAACACATAAGAGATTAGAAAAAACAGTTTGTCCTTTTTAATCTCTTCTGGAGGCGAAATTTTTCCAGGCAGTACGTAACTTATAGAATAGACTTTATCAAAAAATCCAAACTCTGTGGCTCTTTGAATTATTTTATTGTAAAAATCAGTAAAAGGCGGATTATGAAAATTTGACCAGATGAAATAATGATAGGCAACACTTTCTGGCAATATTTTAACATTCAACGCTTTTCCTTTTAATAAGAAATATTCATCAACTTGATTTTCAGCATCAGGAAGAATGCAGCTTATATTTTTATAACGATCCAAGTATTCTAAACATTGTATCCCCAAAAAATCACCATCATAGTCGAAAATTTTAGATTTAGCTGATAGCTTCTTCATCAATGGAGTAGGAGAATAGTCTACTATTTGAATATATGTAGACCCATCCATTTGCACTCCTAAAGAGGAATCAACTAATTCTTCCAAAGTCGAAATTTCCGGTACCGGCTGTAGACTAATGTCCAAAATTACCGAATAGAAATAACCTGTGTAAACAGTACATGTAATCAATAAAGAACCGAATACAATTCTTTCTATCCATTTCTTTGGTTCTTGATTTGCGGGCATTCCAATTATAATTTGACTCATGTTTAAAGGTTGCCATGTGGTTTTATTAAAATTCAAGAATAAAGCTGTAACTAGAATGATGGCAATCATGCAAACAGTTATCATTATCATAATTAAAAGTTCTGGTGAAAAAACAATTTCGTTTGACTTCTTTTCCGTTCTTGGAATTACACCTTAAAAACTATCAATTTCTTGAATTCGTAAAATATTAGCATAATCCGTGTTTATATCGATGGAATGCAACTTTGACTTCAATTGTGGTCTTATAAGTTTGAAATCTTTTCTTATAAGTTTAGAATTCATGGCCTAGGAAAAAATTTGCAAAGTTCTTTCGTTCATCCACCGTTCTTGCTCACGATTATTATAAAAATTGGTAGCGTCGAAATAAAAGTCGTCCCATATTTGTCTCTTTAGGTCCATTAATATATCCGGAAACCATTGAATTTTAGGTGTTATCTCCAAAGCAGTGAAAGTTTTTGTAAATGGATTTATGTGACTCAAAAAAGGTTCCACATCGTGGTTTTGACTGTACGTCATAATTGTTATATCTAAGTAATAAGATTTCCATAAGGACTGCAAGGTAATGTTAAGATACTCATGAGTTGAATTGAAAGAATTCATAATTAAAAATCTCGCTAGTTCCGAACTGGCGCCTGTATTTATAATGTTAAGGTACCGTTTAATTGACTTCATTGTGTGACCATTGTTTGCTTCAAAGACAAATAAAGTCGAACTTCTATCATTCATTCTACCATAAAAATTTTCCTTATACATTCTACAACGGAAAAAAGTAAAAAGCATTATTTACTTAGAAAAACTGTAATTTAAATAATTAATCTTTTGATTTTTGAGTATTGAACCAAAATCGAAAGTATTATTTCTAGTTGATTATACTTTCATTATTTTAAAAAACCTTTTTTATTTTCGAAGGGACGTGTAATATACTTTAATAGGGCAATCAAGTTAATTTGTTTATTAGCCAAGTATATTACTTTTTTTTGTTGATAAAATTGTTTTTATATCGACCTTCTTTTAACATCCATTAAAAATGTAACAACCTCATACTTCCAATGAAGGAAACTCTACCTTCAAAATGCTATTACATTTCTATTATAATGCATAAAATAAAATAATTAGGGCAATCGGTAGAATGATTGGCTACTCTACATTGATTGGTCGTCTATTTTAAAATAACTATAATAAGAGATAACTTTTATCAATAGATTTTAATCACTGTGGCTAATAAACGTGACTTGCTCGAGTTGTCAGACGTTTATGGTTTCCTCCAAGTCCATCGCACGGAACTTTACCGTTTTTTATTTTGCGCACTTAACTAATTCCTTTATGTTTCTCGCCTGCCTTCTGGATGTTGTTAAGTCTTGTGCAAACTTATTCTCACTCCAAGACTTAGGTACACAAGAAAGAATTATCATTTTCATAGCCTTTGACATTGAAGGATCATTAAACTTTTCTTTCAATTGGTCAAAAATTTCTAAGTCAGTTGATTTTCTATTATTATTAGTTAACTCCTCTTGAAGAGTAATGTGTTTTGTTTCCCTTGATCGCTCATTTGATACTTCGTGTTCCATTTCATGATCATTATTAATCAAAATATTACACTACCGTCCGTGAGTATCAGGACGCCCCTTTTTTCATGAGTGGAAAAATGCTTAAAACGTAGAAAATAAGAATGACAACAATTTTTCGTATTTTTTTCCTGAAAGCTAATACAATTATGAAAAGACTGACACCTGATCGAAAAATTTTCGTTGACTATTCTGTCAAATACAGAAAAAATACTGGATTTTGCATGCTTTTCGTAATTTTTTAATTTCTCGAAAACTAATTAACTTTTTTTTAGCGTTCTTGGTCTTGTTTCAATCTCTATTCAATGTAGAATCTAAATTAATTAATAGTATTGTGATATAAATTTTTCCAAAAAAATTTGAATCTGTGAAAGTCGGATAAAAAAATTTTGAAAAATAGATTGACACTTTTTCAACAACAAAAATTTTTTTTTAATTAAATAATTAATTAATTAAAAAGTTTTTTTAAATTTTATTATATCTATTAAATGAACATATTTTACATTGACCTTTTTGACACTTTAATATTCATGATAATTTTTTGAATTTTTTAAATCCTACTTTTACGGATTCAAATTTTTTTGGAAAAATTTAATTCACAATACCAGTTAATAATTTAGATTCTACATTAAATAGAGATTTAAACAAGACCAAGAGGGCTAATAAAAGCTAATTAGTTTTCGAGAAATTAAAAAATTACGAAAAGCATGCAAAATCCAGTATTTTTTCTGTATCTGACACAATAGTCAACGAAAATTCTTCCATCAGGTGTCAGTCTTTTCATAATCTCATTAGTTTTCAGGAAAAAATTACGAAAAATTTTTGTCATTATTATTTTCTACGTTTTAAGCATTTTTCCACTCATGAAAAAAAGGGCGTCTTGATACTCACGGACGGTAGTGTAAATCCTGAAAGATGCGGATCAATTTGGAGTCTAATTTTACACGCGGGACATACGTAAATATCCATTAGTAAATTCCTCTTTAACGACAAATTCTTTAAAATTTTTCGAACATCTGTGTGGCATTCCACCTCAAGTGATTCGGGTCCAAATTTGAAATGTTTGGGATCATGTTAAAAGTTTGCACAAACAGTAGTGTTATTAGGTACAATTATAAATATCAAAATATTATTAATTTATTTAAACAAATGTAAAAACTGGAGGGGGTCATAGTTTAAATTTTTGGTCTTACATGGAAGTCGTAATTTTTTAAAATAAGTCGAAAAAAGTTTCAATTTTCTTAATTTTTCTGAAAAAATTTTTTTTTCTGACATTTTCTTTCTTTTTTGCCAAAAATTTTGTTTCCCTGACATTTCCCTAACGATGGTGTTAATATAATATTATAGTAATTTCAAGATGGTGAACCAAATATGGCGTCAAATATGAAAGAAACTGAAAGGTTTGGTCACTATTTTTCAAAATACCAAAATGTTATTAAATTCGTCTAAATTTTGTTACTCGGGAGTTTTTGGGGTCGCTGATTACAAATTCAATGTTATTTTTAAGAAATTCAAAATGGCGGATCCAATATGGAACACAAATTTTTACTTTATGCAATTGACCATGATTTTGTTACTCGGTGGTTTTTAGGGTCGCTGATTACGAATACGATATTTTTTTCAAAAAATTCAAACTTCCATGAATAATATATTATTAGTAGAAGTGTAAGTATGAATTATTATTTATTTTAATACCAAATATATTCAATTCGATTTAAAATATAAATCTATAAAGGCCTTCGGAAATAAAAAATAAAATTTTATTCAATATTTATTCAAGTTAGAACACAATTTTTTTTGGAAAATAAACAAATATTATACTGAAATTTTACATTATCGTCGAAGTATTTAATTAAATTTTTCTTGCATACTCAATCATTTTATAAAATTTAACAAAGATACGGAGGTGAAATTAAATTTTTACAATTAACTCGAGCCAAAATTTGATTGTTTATAAAAGCAATATTTTCTCTCCTTTTTATAAATAATAAAAGTAAACATCAGACTCTAAGCTTTATTTTAATACGCATTACAATTTCATTTAGGAAGTTTTTAAAATATATAAATATCATTAATCGTCGTGAATGAATTTTAACATAAAACTGAAGACAAAGTTTAGAAATTTCTATCATATGTAAAACTGAAGTCGAAAATTTTTTTAAAATGCATACACTGATTGAGAAAACATTGTACTTTTTAACACGAATGTCAAAAAATTTTTAAGACTTAAAAGAAATCCATTAAAATTTTGTTTTCTTATATTAGAACTGTTCAATTTTCTATTTTGAATCTCGCATACAAGTTATACATTCTGTCACCAAAATTTCTTGTAAACAATTCAAATAGAAAGCTGACTATTGAAAAACAGTATCCAATACCCAACACATATGAGATTAGAAAAAACAGTTTGTCCTTTTTAATCTCTTCTGGAGGCGAAATTTTTCCAGGCAGTACGTTACTTATAGAATAGACTTTATCAAAAAATCCAAACTCTGTGGCTCTTTGAATTATTTTATTGTAAAAATCAGTAAAAGGCGGATTATAAAAATTTGACCAGATGAAATAATGATAGGAAACACTTTCTGGCAATATTTTAACATTCAACGCTTTTCCTTTTAATAAGAAATATTTATCAACTTGATTTTCAGCATCAGGAAGAATGCAGCTTATATTTTTATAACGATCCAAGTATTCTAAACATTGTATCCCCAAAAAATCACCATCATAGTCGAAAATTTTAGATTTAGCTGATAGCTTCTTCATCAATGGAGTAGGAGAATAGTCTACTATTTGAATATATGTAGACCCATCCATTTGCACTCCTAAAGACGAATCAACTAATTCTTCCAATGTCGAAATTTCCGGTACCGGCTGTAGACTAATGTCCAAAATTACCGAATAGAAATAACTAGTGTAAACAATACATGTAATCAATAAAGAACCGAATACAATTCTTTCTAACCATTTATTTGGTTCTTGATTTGCGGGCATTCCAATTATAATTTGACTGATGTTTAAAGGCGACCATGTGGTTTTATTAAAATTCAAAAAGAAGGCTGTAACTAGAATGATGACAATCATGCAAATAGTTATCATTATCATATACAAAAGTTCTGGTGAAAAAACAATTTCATTTGACATCTTTTCCGTTCTTGGAATTACAGCTTTAAAACTATCAATTTTTTGAAGTCGTAAAATATCAGTACAATCGTAATGTAAATAGGTGGATTGCAATGATAAATGCAATCTTTGTTCAAAATGTTTTGGAATTTTTCTTCTAAGTTCAGAATTCATGGCCTTAGAGAAAATTTGCAAAGTTCTTTCGTACATCCACCGTTCTTGATTAATATCTCCATTTTCATTAGTAGCTTTGAAATAAAAGTCGCCCCATTTTTGTCCCTTTAGATCCTTTAATTTATCCGGAAACCATTGAATTTTGGGTGTTATCTCCAAAGTAGTGAAAGTTTTTGTAAATGGATTTATGTGACTCAAAAAAGGTTCCACATCGTGGTTTTGACTGTAGGTCATAATTGTTGTATCTAAATAATGATAATCCCATAAGGACTGCAAGGTAATGTTAAGATACTCATGAGTTGAATTAAAAGAATTCATAATTAAACATCTCGGTAGTGCCGATCGGGAGTAAATATTTATCTTTTCAAGGTGCTGTTGAATTGAATTCATTGTGTAATTATTCTTTGCTTCAAAGACAAATAAAGTCGAACTTCTATGATTCATATGACCTCCAAAGCTTTCTTCATATATTCTACAATGGAAATAAGTAAAAAACATTATTTACTCAGAAAAACTGTAATTTTAATAATTAATCTTGTGATTTTGAAAATAAATTTTTTGTAACTATACCTATCACGCCAAGTCCAAGTGGAATTATAGTTGCTGCTGACAGATGGAAAATGTTGATTGACTTCTTTTATTAGCGAATTCAGCATTGGATCTGGATTTTCAGATTGATCTTCAAGAATAAACACAACACGATAGAGTTTAGATTCATTTTTCAGATAATTCACAAATCCATCGAAGTAATCTGTTCTTGCAGGTTTTTCCAGACTAATTGCTGAACGCTCTGCAAGAATTTCCTTCCACAAAATAAAAATAATAAAATACCCAATAAACTTCATATTAACAACCACTTAATAGGACTGTTAAGGAATGACTGCCGAGTATTGAACCAAAATCGAAAGAATTGTTTCTAGTTGATTATAGTTTCATTATTTAAAGAAACCTTTTTTATTTTCGAAGGGACGTGAAATATACTTTAATAGGGTATTCAAGTTAATTTGTTTACTAGCCAAGTATATTCTTTTTTATGTTGATAAAATTGTTTCTATAACGACCTTTATGTAATACATAGAAAAAATATGTATTATATTTGTTACATGATGTTGTTGGACGAAAATTATATGTGGGGCTTCTAATGGAAGAGACTATATTTTCAAAATGCTATTATTTCTATTACAATGGATGAAATAAAAAAATTAGGGTAATCGGTACAATGATTGGACACTCCACAATGATTGGCAGTCTAGTTTAAAATAAGTATAATAAGAAATAACATTTATCAAAAGATTTTAATTGAGCAACGATGTTTACGATTAGAATTATGTTATCTTTAATCATTAATTTTAATTTAATTATTTATTTAGGTGTTCTCTTACATGTATTTGGAAAACATCAGTACATAATTAAAGTTAAATTATTAATGAAAGGCAAAATCATCCTGATTATAAAAATCGTTGCTCAATTGTATCAAGTTTATTATAACTATAATTTTTTAAATCTTTTGATAAAAGTTATTTCTTATTAAATTTATATTTTAACTGGACGGCCAATTTCTGGCAATATTTTAACATTCAACGCTTTTCCTTTTAATAAGAAATATTCATTAACGTGATTTTCAGCATCAGGAAGAATGCAGCTTATATTTTTATAACGATCCAAGTATTCTAAACAGCGTAACCCATGAAACCCCATAATTATCGTCGAAAGTTTCAGATTTAGCTAATAACTTTTCAATGTTTGGAATGGAAGTATATGTTGCTAGTTGGCCATAAGCATACTCATCCATTTGCAATTTTAAAGATGAATCAGCATTTTTTTGTTGATAAAATCGTTGCTATAGTGATCTATCTCTAATATTCACCTGAAGTACTTTGTCGTAAATTTTTATATACATTTAAAAGTTTGTCAAGCAGGAAGCGTTTGCTAAACTCTTAAATACATATTTAATGTATCGAATTTAGTAATATTTATTTACCTTGACGGAATAAAAATTAAAAAAATGTATATATCTACTATCTTTCCCCTCATCGATCGAATTGAAGAGTTTTTAGAAAGTAATAAGAGTTGTATTTAAATTATTTTTTTCAAAATTTCAACTTGTCAGCCATTTTTATTTTAGTTTTTTGATTCAATGATATTTTTACATATAATACAAATGTTGCAGATTATTTTTTTTTTGTATTTTATTTAGTATTGTATGTATGATGCAAAAAATTCCGCCAAATAATAGTTTTTGTAATTGTCCAAGCAATTACTGAAATAAAAGTTTACCAAGTAAATTCTATAACTATAAAGTTTTCATATTGATTTATTTTATTAATTTATTTTACTAATTACATTTCCGAATGGAGTTAATGTTTTACCTCATATTATGTATCGTAACAAATATGAATTTTAATTTTATGATTAACATAAGCAAAAAATGAAAACTAATTATTTGTCTCAGCCAGAAATTTCTATTTACAGCAATTTTAAATTCTTGGTGTCAATAATTTTTCTAACTTAAAATTGACGAAAGTATTGATGCCAAGATTTTAAAATTGCCTTAAATAGAAATTTTTCATTAAGACGAATAATTAGATTTCGTTTTTTGCTTATGTTAATCATAAAATTAAAATTCATATTTGTATAAAAAAAAAGTATTCATAAAAAAAAAAAATTATTCATATTTGATTCAAAGTATAAAGTAAAACATTGACTCAATTCGGAAATGTAATTGAGGGTTTCTCAGATATTTGTTTTCGATCTGCACTAAAATAAATTTAATTTTTTTATTTTTAAATTTAGTTTTTTTAGTTTTGTTTTAAGCCGACACGAAACTAAATCTAATTTGTTAATTTACTTTTATGCCAACTCAGAAACTGAAACCAAACTAAACATTCGTAACGGTCTCTGATGTGCCTGTTTTAATACCAAATATATTCAATTCGATTTAAAATATAAATCTATAAAGGTCATCGGATTGAAAAATAAAATTTTATTCAATATTTATTCAAGTTAGAACACAATTTTTTTTTTGTAAAATATACAAATATTATACCGCAATTTTACATTATCATCAAAGTATTTCATTCAATTTTTCTTGCATACTCAATCATTTAATAAAGTTTAAGAACGGTTCGGAGGTGAAATTGATTTTTCACATTTAACTCGAGCCAATATTTGATTGTTTATCGAAGTAATAAATTAAAGACAAAGTTTAAACATTTTTATCATATAAAAAACTGAAGTCGAAAAATGTTTTAAATTGCATACAGTGATTGAAAAAATATTGTGTTTTCTGCCACGAAATTAAACAAATTTTTGAGAGTTAAAAGAAATCCATAAAAGTTTAGTTTTCTTATAGAACTATTATTGGAGACATGTTAAAAAGGCTTCGGATTAAAAAGGTTTCACTAATAAAACTTACATCACGTCTAATGAGAAAGCTTGCAGGGAACATTCTCACTGATTAGACAGGTACAAAAAGTCATACTGATATCACAAGAAATATACCTGTTCAATTTTCTAATATGAATCTCGCATACAAGTTATACACTCTGTCACTAAAATTTCTTATAAACAATTCGAATAGAAAGCAGACTATTGAAGAACCGTATCCAATACCCAACACATAAGAGATTATAAGAAACAGTTTTTCCATTTTAATCTCTTCTGGAGGCAAAATTTTTCCAGGCAGAACGTTACTTGTAGAATAAAATTTATCAAACAATCCAGACTCTGTGGCTCTTTGAATTATTTTATTGTAAAAATCAGTAAAAGGCGGATTATTATAATTTTCCCACATGAAATAATGATGGATAATAATTTCTGGCAATATTTTAACATTCAACGCTTTTCCTTTTAATAAGAAATATTCATTAACATGATTTTCAGCATCAGGAAGAATGCAGCTTATATTTTTATAATTATCCAAGTATTCTAAACAGCGTATCCCATTAAAATCACCTTCATTGTAGAAAACTTCAGATTTAGAAAATATTTTTTTAAAGTATGGAACCGGAAAAAATTCTTTTATTTGGAAATAAGTAAAATAATCCATTAACAATACTAAAGGCGAATCAGCTAATTCTTCCAAAGTCGAAATTTCCGGTACCGGCTGTAGACTAATGTCCAAAATTACCGAATAGAAATAACCTGTGTAAACAATACATGTAATCAATAAAGAACCGAATACAATTCTTTCTAACCATTTATTTGGTTCTTGATTTGCGGGCATTCCAATTATAATTTGACTCATGTTTAAAGGCGACCATGTGGTTTTATTAAAATTCAAGAAGAAGGCTGCCAGTAGAATAATGACAATCATGCAAATAGTTATCATTATCATATAGAAAAGTTCTGGTGAAAAAACAAATTCGTTTGACATTTTTTCCGTTCTTGGAATTACAGCTTTAACGCCATCAATTTTTTGAATTCGTAAAATATAAGTATAATTCGAGCGTAAAACGGTGAATTGCAAATTTGAACTAAAATGTGGTTCTACATAACCTGGCTTTTTTCTTCTAAGTTCAGAATTCATCGCCTTGGAAAAGATTTGCAAAGTTCTTTCGTTCATCCACCGTTCTTGCTCATTATCATAGTAAAGAGTATTAGTGTCGAAATAGAAGTCGTCCCATCTTTCTCCCTTTAGATCCTTTATTTTATCCGGAAACCATTGAATTTTGGGTGTTATCTCGAAAGCAGTGAAAGTTTTTGTAAACGGATTTATGTGACTCAAAAATGGTTTCGCACCGTGATTTTGACTGTACGTCATAATTGTTATATCTAAATAATGAGATTCCCATAAGGACTGCAAGGTAATGTTAAGATATTCGTGAGTTGAATTAAAAGAATTCATAATTAAACATCTCGGTAGTGCGGATTCGGTGCCAATATTTATATTTTCAAGGTGCCGTTTAATTGAAGTCATTGTGTAATGATTGTTTGCTTCAAAGACAAATAAAGTCGAACTTCTATAATTCATTTGACCTTCAAAGTTTTCCTTAAATATTCTATAACAGAAAAAAGTAAAAAGCATTATTTACTTAGAAAAACTGTAATTTTAATAATTAGTCTTGTGATTTTTGAGGTAATTCTTTAACTATACCTATCACGCCAAGTCCAAGTGGAATTATAGTTGCTGCTGAAAGATGGAAAATGTTGATTGACTTGTTTTATTAGCGAATTCAGCATTGGATCTCGATTTTCGGATTGATCTTCAAGAATAAACACAACCCGATAGAGTTTAGATTCGTGTTTTAGATAATTCACAAGTCCATCGAAGTAATCTGTTCTTGCAGGTTTTTCCAGACTAATTGCTGAACGCTCTGCAAGAATTTCCTTCCACAAAATAAAAATAATAAAATACCCAATAAACTTCATATTAACAACCATTTACTAGGACTGACAAGAAATTACTGCCGAGTATTGAACCAAAATCGAAAGTATTTTTTCTAGTTGATTATAGTTTCATTATTTTAAGAAACCTTTTTTATTTTCGAAGGGACGTGATATATAGTTTAATAGGGCATTCAAGTTAATTTGTTTATTAGCCAAGTATATTACTTTTTTTGTTGATAAAATTGTTTCTTTAACGACCTTTATTTAATGCGTAGAAAAAATATGTGTTATATTTGTTGCGTGTTGTTGGACGAAAATGATATGTGGGGCATTCTACGTTAAATGGACAACCTCATACTTCTAATGGAAAAAACTCTATTTTCAAAATGCTATTATTTCTATTACAATGCATGAAATAAAAAAAATTAGGGTAATCGGTACAATGATTGGCCATACCACAATGATTGGCAGTCTAGTTTAAAATAAATATAATAAGAAATAACTCTTATCAAAAGATTTTAAACACTATGGCTAATAAACTTGAGGCTTGTTTGTAATTATATGGATTTACAATGTTAAATCTATTTTTGAAATGTTTACGAGCTCCAGCAGTGACATAAATAATTTTTGTAATTTGCAAACCTTTATCTTTAAAATTTATTCTTCGAGGAACTGCTTAACTTCCCTACTTCCTATGCTGTTAAGCTGCACGTTATGTCAAGCAAAATTATGTTAGGTTATAATAGTTTATAAACATTACTCAAACCTACAGTAATTATATTGTCAATTTTACCTTCATACGGCCTTCCTAACGATTTAGAATGTGAAGAAGTCGTGAGGGTCATGACCCACATTGCCCACGCACTGGTAAATGTTGTACTTATGCTTATAAATATATAGAAATGCATCACGGCTCCCGTGATGCTCTTTTGATGAATCCAGTGCGATAAGTAAAGTATGGATTCTGGAATATTATTTCCCTCTTTCTTATCATCATCCAACATCTCCGCAACATTTTATTTGTTTCTCTATATAAAAGCGTGAATTACGATACAAATTACAATGTCACTTGATTTTTATCTAAAAGAAAGAAATACTTTTTCTTATTCTTTGCAAACATGGTACTATGATCATTATGATGATTATTACCGTCATTGAAATTAACACCTGTGTCTGTCATTTTAGAAATTTTCTATAAATATATCAGTGACGATGCAAAATGCTTTTGTCCTTATTCTATGTGAAACTTAAGGAAATGTCAAAGGATAAATAATCTGCAATATTACAAATCATCAAAAATTTATCAATGACAAGATTAGATTCTACTCATCTAATAAAAATAGTTAAGCTTTAAAGTTTTTGTACTTTCAAAAGCAGTAATAGAGCTAGGAAGAGCTCTAATTAATTATAGTTATTATGAAAGAATTATTATATCGTTCAGTTCAATGTGATGGTATCATAAGTAAATTAGGATACACATCACAACTCTAGAAGCAACATTGTTTTTAAAAATAAATTTTTCATGTAAATATGAAAGTTTTTTGGTATTCAAGATTACTTGTGTATAACAATATCTATACTGTATCATATTATGATAGTCGAGTGGTATGGCAGAACAACGACTAATGACAAAAAATACAAAAGGGTATGAATCGAAGATGAACAAAGAAGGAAGTTATAATTACACCAGAAGAAGAGAATACTTTTATGCCTTGCAATAATTCGCAACGTCACAAGTTGTCCCGATACAATAATTGCAGACGCAAAAGTGTTCCGTGTGTTGCAACAATTTTTGCGCCGTCTGGTAAGTTTAATAATATATCCACACAATATATATACATTGAACCGCGATCATGAATGAAAGTGCGGCGCTTGTATATTAATTGTCGATCGTGCCTGCTTCGCCGAGAATGAAATAAATCCTCCGATAATATGCTCTTATGCTGTATACCATTTGGATCGACAGCATATCACCTTTCCAATACAACAATGATTTATCGCGAACCTATTGGTAATTAGAAATGACATACAGGTGCCCCAAGTATCCTAAGTACCCTAAGTGGTCCGCGTACATCTAAGTATTCTAATACCAACGATTTTTATTTTTCCAAGTTCAATGCCTTGATTTTTGGTCCAAAAAATTGAAAGTGGATTCTAGTAGGTCGATCGAGACTTAGGCTAAAAGAATTTTAGCCGAAAGGTCTTGATTTTTGGTCCCAAAAATTGAAAGTGGATTCTAGTAGGTCGATCGAGACTTAGCCTAACAAAATTTTAGTTGAAAAGTCTTGATTTTAGAAACCAAAAATTCGGAATGGGTTCTAGTGGATGGATCGAGACTTAGGCTAAACAAATTTTAGCTGAAGCTACATTACCTTGGGGGTACGGACAAAAAACCCGATTTTTAGTCAAAAATAGTATTTTTTGACTGCCAATTGACAATTGACAAAAACCAGATGTATTTCTGAGATGCAGCATCTTGAAAAACTAACTGAAAATAATTAAAATCTAAAAACAACAATACGGGAAGATGACTTGTAATAACAAGTCATGATCCGAAAAGCGATTTTATATTTTAACATGACAATCATGGAGAATGTGGATTCAACTGTGGACCGCCGACGCCGCACTCTCCAAGTATCCTATCGGTGAAAGCACGACATTTACTTAGGGGACCTTTGACTTATTCAAGCAGGTTCACATAGCTCAAGATTTTTAACCTTCTCCGCATGTTTCAGATCTCTTCAAATTCGCATATACACAATATATATACTCATACACATGTAACCTAGCTGTCAACTTTTCATTATATCACAAACTTTGGAGATTTCTATATACATATAATATGATTGACACTTTTTTGACGCACGCTACGAGGGATTATAATTAGAAATTTTTTTTCTTCATCTTTTCTCTTTCTGTATATATAGGTAGATTATAAACTTTATAAAAAAGACCTGACATATTATATATATTCGGAATGCATACACATTATTACTAATCATGGTTGTGGTGCATATCTAATTTCACATGTTGCGGCAGATGATGAAATTAATGAGTTGTATAATATTCCTATTGCACCGAAAGGTATGAATGAGTATTATGGCATGTATTTATAAATTGCAAGGTGTCATAAGACTATAGACCCCTAATTCTCTTTTTTATATTATTATTATTATTATTATTATTTCGTGCTTAGGGACTTTTGAAAAATCTGCTATTCCTACCTTGGATACTATACTTCATGTTAATGTTAATGTTAATGTTAATGTTAATGTTAATGTTAATGTTAATGTTAATGTTAATGTTAATGTTAATGTTAATGTTAATGTTAATGTTAATGTTAATGTTAATGTTAATGTTAATGTTAATGTTAATGTTAATGTTAATGTTAATGTTAATGTTAATGTTAATGTTAATGTTAATGTTAATGTTAATGTTAATGTTAATGTTAATGTTAATGTTAATGTTAATGTTAATGTTAATGTTAATGTTAATGTTAATGTTAATGTTAATGTTAATGTTAATGTTAATGTCGGTTTGGTATAAAATAAATATATTTGGATTAAAATGATTAAATACTAACTACAATGTGACCTGTCAGTGCGGATTTGAACCCTTTTCTAAACATAGATACCTATTTATATTTATCAACATTATGGGCTGCGGGCATAAATATTGTAGATAGAATTCGACCTATTTGGTATGTGAACTATTACAACATCTATTGTACCATCTTCGACGGTATCCAGTAGCATAAAGATTTTTCTGAATATCAGACTTCGCACTCGATAATTGGATTTAAAAAAAGTATCAAAAAGTAATTTTCAAACTAAAAAAATTAGCAAAAAGTATCTTCCAAACAAAAAAAAATTATCAAAAAAAAAGATTTCAAACTAAAAAAAAGTAGTAAAAAAGTAGCTATCGAAAAATTAAACTTGAAGACCAAAAAAAAATTCGTTTTAGACACTTCTCAAAAGTGACAAAAATTCCATTCCATATTTCTTATTTTCCTCACTTTTTCCTAATTTCCATAAAAAATATTTACTTCTTTCTTATCCTACTGCTAATAAATTTAATTCCTGCAACGAATTTTATTATTCATCAGAGAATTTCAAAATTTATAAAAATAATTTAATTCTTGCGAAGAATTTTAGTAAAATTTTTAAATAATTCATTTCTTTTGATTAATTTTATGTCAATTCTAATTTAAAAAATTGAATTCCAGAGAAATTTTTATTATTCATGAAACAAATTGAATTCTTACAAAGATTTTTACAAAAATTTTTTTAAATAATTGAATTCTTATTAAAAATTTTATTAAAATAGTAAATATTAAAAATCATTAAATTACGAAAAGTTTTTAAAAATAATTAAATTTTACATATAATTCTATTAAATTTTTTGACAATAATTGAATGTCTATTGTATTTTAATAAATTTTTTTTGAAAATAATTGAATTTTTGCGAACGATTTTATTAGAATTTTTTTAAATAATTGAATTTTCGAGAAAAAAATTTATTACTTTTAAAAATAATTGAATTCTTGTGATGAATATTGTCATTTTGTGAAAATAATTGAATTTTGCAAAGAATTTTATTAAAATGCCTCAAAATAATTGAATTTTCGGGAAAATTTTTGTTATTTATTCACATAATTGAATTCTTAAGAAGAATTATTTATATAAATAATTGACTTCTTGAGAAGAATTTTATTAAAAACTAAAATAATAATTAAACTATTTAAAAAAAATTTAATTAAAATTGTATTTGAATTAATTGACTTCTTTCGAACAATTTTATTAAATATTTGAAAATAATTGAATTCTTGTGAAAAATTCTAATATTTTTGTAAATAATTATATTCTTCCAATGAATTTTAAAAAACATTTTTTTAAATAATTTCTTTTTTTGAGAAATTGACCGTGGGTTTGATAATTTTGCAAATAAAAAAAAAAAAAAAAATTGAATTTTAATTTTTTTTAAGAATAATTGCATATTTCGAGTAATTCCTGTAAAATTGTATTGAAAATAATTGAAATTGTGAGATGAATTTTATTATTTATGAAAAAAATTAAATAGTATCAAAGAATTTTTAAAAATGTTTCAAAAATAATTGAATTTCTGAGAAGAATTTTATTATTTATGAAAATAATTGATTTTTTCCGTAAAACTTTATTAAAAATGTTGAAAAAGAATTGTATTTCTGTAAAAAATTTTGTTTTTTTTTAAAAATAATTGAATTCTTCATAAGAATTTTATAAACATTTTTTTTATAACTAATTAATTTTTTCGAAATATAATAAATATTCTGAAAATTTTATTTTAAATAATTAAATTTTTTCTGAAAAATTCCATTTGTGAAAATAATTGAATTTTTTTCGATTAATTTATGTAAAATAATATAATAAATAATTGAATTTAATCTATGAGTTTTATTATTTTTGAAAATAATTGAATTCTCGCTTTTAGAATTATATGAAATTTTTTTTAAATAATTAAATTTCCATGAAAAATGTTATTATTAGTAAAAATAATTGAATTATTGTGAAGAATTGTATAAAAAGTTTGTTAAATAATTGATTTTATCGAAATTTTTTTGAAAACTTTTTTAATTAAATTCCTGTGGAAATTTTTTATTATTTACGAAAGTAATTAAATTTAGGATGGATTTCATCAAATTTTTTTTTTTTTTAAATAATTGAATTCTATTGCGAAATTTGATGAAAATAGTAGATATTGAAAATAATTGAAATTTGAATATTTTTTTTGAAAATAATTGAAATTCGAATATTTTTTTAAAATAATTAAATCGTTTTAAAGAATTTGATTAAAATTTTTTCGAAATTTTTTTTTTTTTTTTTTAGTATTAGCGATATAAGTAGTGGAAATTCTCCTAAAAAAACAGAAATAGTAGCTTTTAGTGGCTGAAATGTAAAAAAAGTACCCAAACAGTAGCATAACTTAAAAAAAAGGTACTAAATAGTAAGTTTTAGTAGATGAGTGCAAAGCCTGATATATCCTTTTTCTCATACTTTTTCAAAATCCTTTTTTACTCCTTTAACTTCAAATCCCAACTTTTATATGAATTCATCGAAATCTTGTTCAGTTTTATTCATTATTTCTCCTTCTCCACCACTATTTCTTCTACTTCTTAAATTATTGTCTCATCATGATGATTTTTATTATATTTTTGTAATGCATTACAAAAATATCCCTAAAATCACAAAATCTTTTATTTCTCTGAATTGTTATTCTACCCAAGGTCCGTTTTCATTGTAACTAAATCACGTTTTTTTTATTTTAAATTTTAAAAAAATTGTCACTGACATTAAAAATTGCAGAAACTATCAGAGAGAGAGAGAGGTAATTTTGACGAAATAATTCGCAAAGGTGATATTCCACGCAAATGTACAATTGTAAATGTGTTTAACATATGATTGAGAATCGATGTTCTCTGTTTGTTTTATCTCTTTCTCTTTTTGTGTCCTGACAACCGGAAGATAAATCAACGTCTGACATCGCGGATCGGTCGGTCAACACAACACACCACACCACACCACACGGTTGGGTCGGGCCGAAAGGGCAAATTCGTAATCCTGTAATTTTTCTCCCCCACCCTACTTTATCATTCGAATTGTGCATTTGTCTATGTGTGTTTCTTTGTGGATACAATATATAAAGACAGTGCGCACTTAGCACCGAGACTTACTTAGTGCCGACAGTGGTGGCATTTAGGCGCATGAAAGAAGCACGACCTCCTCTCTTAGTCGCAGATACATACAAACCAATACAAATATATATTTACTCTTTGATGCCACTTACGCAAGGAAATCTTTCTTTTTGATCGCCGACCACGTCGCGAAGGCGACAAGATACCATACATAACTATGTTGTGTGGGGCTACAAACACCGACTGTAGAAATAATGCCATTGAGTAATAGATTACTTTATCTCTAATCGTTCATCTACCGGGATCACTTTTTTCCGTATATTTATAAAGAATGAAAACATTCTTTAAATAGTCGAAACACTTCTTCTTTCACAATTATTCGTCCTCTTTATGGATAAAGTGTTTCATTTCTTTTTTAGCATCGCGTGGGCACTAAAAGTGTTATTTCACGGACTGAAAATGTACCTTTAATATCATGTCGAGTATCTCTAACGTTATAATAATTCCAATATATTTTGAATGCGCGATTCTTCATATTTATATTTTGACGAATATAGTCGATTAGAGTAGAAAAGGGACACAAGGGTATTTCCCCAACAAATTAAGGAAAAATTGTAGGAACAAACAGTTATGAGCGCAAACTGCTCATAAGAAAATCAGTGTTTGTACGACGGCAAAGAAAGTAAGACGAATTTTTATAACTTACACTAAACGACTCAAATACATATTATTGCAAATAGTTAAATATTAATTAAAGAGTTCGAATTATTTCGAAGAGTAAAAAATACTCTATAAAAACCTGTTCACGAAACATCACAAGTCACATTTTACAGCCATGCCCCGAGAAGTGATTTTATTATAGGCCTAGGACTTTAATGAAATCAGACTTGTGATTTGTAAGAGCAACTTAGCTGATCATTTATGCGAATTTATTTGGCGTCGCGATAAATAAAAAAAATAGAAATAGCTCCCTTCTGACAGTTGTTGAAAGACATTAAAAAGGATAAAGTTCCGAATAGAGCACCAAGCCCGATTTTAATCAAGTTTTATCGACATACCCTTCCTTCGCTTTCCAGATTTATGTAACCTAACTTAATATTATTAACTGGTCCTAACTTATTACTGGAACAATATTCCAATTAATATCTGTGTCATCAAAACTAATTTAATTTACAATTCATGAAAAGTAACCATAGCCGATAATCAGAAGAAGTTAAAAAATTATTTTCTAAGTGAACTCTATCAGCTTTTTACTAACAATTCTTATTCAAAAAATTGTATACTGGTCCCAAACTATTACTAGAACAATTCCAATTAATATCTGTGTCATCGAAATTCATTTAATTTACAATTCGTAAAAAGTAACCACAGTCCATAATCAGCAGAAGATGAAAAATTAGTTTTATAAAACTTTATCTTCTGTTTACTAACAATTGTTAGTCAAAAACTTTTATACTGGTACCAAACTATTGTAAGAACAATTCCAATTAATATCTGGGTCATCAATGTTAGTTTATTTTACAATTCGTAAAAAGTAACCACAGTCCATAATCAGCAGAAGATGAAAAATTAGTTTTATAAAACTTTATCTTCTGTTTACTAACAATTGTTAGTCAAAAACTTTTATACTGGTACCAAACTATTGCAAGAACAATTCCAATTAATATCTGGGTCATCAAAATTAATTTAACTTACAATTCGTAAAAAGTAACCACAGCCGATAATTAGCAGAAGATGAAAAAATTTTTTTTAATGAACTTTATCATCTGTTTACTTACAATTCTTATTCAATAATTTTTTTACTGGTCCTAGCTTATTACTAGAACAATTCCAATTAATATCCAGGTCATCAAAATTAATTTAATTTACAATTCGTAATAAGTAACCACAGCCGATAATCAGCAGAAGATGAAAAATTAGTTTTATAAAACTTTATCTTCTGTTTACTAACAATTGTTAGTCAAAAACTTTTATACTGGTACCAAACTATTGCAAGAACAATTCCAATTAATATCTGGGTCATCAAAGTTAGTTTATTTTACAATTCGTAAAAAGTAACCACAGCCGATAATCAGCAGAAGATGAAAAATTAGTTTTATAAAACTTTATCTTCTGTTTACTGACAATTGTTAGTCAAAAACTTTTATACTGGTACCAAACTATTGCTAAAACAATTTCAATTAATATCTGGGTCATCAAAGTTAGTTTATTTTACAATTCGTAAAAAGTAACCACAGCCGATAATCAGCAGAAGATGAAAAATTAGTTTTATAAAACTTTATCTTCTGTTTACTGACAATTGTTAGTCAAAAACTTTTATACTGGTACCAAACTATTGCTAAAACAATTTCAATTAATATCTGGGTCATCAAAGTTAGTTTATTTTACAATTCGTAAAAAGTAACCACAGCCGATAATCAGCAGAAGATGAAAAATTAGTTTTATAAAACTTTATCTTCTGTTTACTGACAATTGTTAGTCAAAAACTTTTATACTGGTACCAAACTATTGCTAAAACAATTTCAATTAATATCTGGGTCATCAAAGTTAGTTTATTTTACAATTCGTAAAAAGTAACCACAGCCGATAATCA
This sequence comes from Leptopilina heterotoma, assembly GCF_015476425.1. NCBI lineage: Eukaryota > Metazoa > Arthropoda > Insecta > Hymenoptera > Figitidae > Leptopilina > Leptopilina heterotoma. The sequence continues at coordinate 4,915,163 of NW_025110842.1, forward strand.
GCAGAAGATGAAAAAATTTTTTTTAATGAACTTTATCATCTGTTTACTTACAATTCTTATTCAATAATTTTTTTACTGGTCCTAGCTTATTACTAGAACAATTCCAATTAATATCCAGGTCATCAAAATTAATTTAATTTACAATTCGTAATAAGTAACCACAGCCGATAATCAGCAGAAGATGAAAAATTAGTTTTATCAAACTTTATCTTCTGTTTACTAACAATTGTTAGTCAAAAACTTTTATACTGGTACCAAACTATTGCAAGAACAATTCCAATTAATATCCAGGTCATCAAAATTAATTTAACTTACAATTCGTAAAAAGTAACCTTAGCCGATAATCAGCAGAAGATGGAAAATTATTTTTTGAGCCATTTTTATCTTCTGCTAACTAACAATTGTTAGTCAACAAATTTTACCAAACGCAAGCAACAAATACTTACCCAAAAAGTGTCCCACAATTCCTCAAATGCTTCATTTTACAAAAAGCTTTGTATTATTTATTCACTTTAATTTAATGGAAAATTTCTTTTTTAAAGTCAAAGTACCAATAAGACACAATAATTAAAAAAAATATTTTCCATAATTAATTCTTGAAATTCCTTGTACAAACAATAAAAACATGAATGCCCAAAATAAATATTTGAATGCAATTTTTCAGGTGATTTTTGTTTACAGTTTTTAGATAATTGTAAGGCGTTGTAAATTCATGAAATGCTAATGAAAAATTTGCCTTGGACGAACAAAAGAAAATAAAATAAAATTGGATGATCAAACTTGTAAATATTATATAAATAAATAATGCAGGTGGTCTACAAGTCTCCAATATCTCCTATTCTATTTTTTTGGAATAATTTAAATATTTTGTTAATTTATCAATCTGAAATTTAAATAGTACATATTTATTAATTAATTTATTTTCTTTCTACTAAATTATTATAAATAAACTTCTGAAATCTGAATAAATAAATAGTAAATAAGGACAAATTAAAAAAAATTGTAAAAATTTTATTATAATTATTTTATTATTAATTATTAATATTAATTATTAATAGTTTATTATTATTATTATTATTATTATTATTATTATTATAATTATTTTATTATGATTATTATTATTATTAATTTTTTATCAATAAAATTTTTAGCACTAAGTTTAAAAAAAGAAGATTCGTTATAAATTCACGTAAACTAAGAATATGTTAATGATATAAAAATTGTCATGTGTTACATTTTAAATTATTCATAAAAAACGCGTGAAAGACACCAACGGATAATGTTGCATTAGAAATTACGTCAACAGAAATATAATATTATATTGACTGTAAAAGTTAAAATTTGGAAACTTTTTTCCTTTTTTACACAAATTTTCATTATCGAAAAGGTCAATATTTATTATTTATTCTAATTCGAATCAAGTATATAAACCCACTGAACTCATCTTCAAATCATCAGTTCCAATTCTTCAATTCCAGCGAATAATTGAATATTCGGCTCTTTTTTTCATTCCTCATCATGAAAGTGGTAAAAAAAATTTCTGATGTTTATAAATTGTATTTGTTATTCAGTATTTTTAGTAAAAATAATAAAAATTAAAATAATAGTTATGATAGGAATAATACTAAACCATAATAAATAATATTAATAATAGTATTTTTTTTTTTTTTTTTTTTTTTTTTTTTTTTAATGTACAAATTAATAAATAATAATAGTTGCAAATAATAATAAATAATATCAATAATAATAGAAAGTAGTAATAATAATAATTAAATTTCTTTTTTTTTGTTAATAAACAAATTAATGATAATAGTTGCAAATAGTAATAAATAATATCAATAACAATAGAAAGTAGTAATAATAATAATTAAGAGTAATAATAAATAAGACTAAAAATAATAGAAATAAATAAAAAAAAATAAAAAAAAAATTAAAAAAAAAAATAAAAAAAAATTTAAAAAAAAATTTTTTTTTCACAGTTGATTGTATTAGCCGTTGTCGTGGCCGCTGCCAGTGCTGGCCTACTGCCACACAGTCATCATCATCAACGAAACAACAATAATCATCACTATCATCATATTAATCGTCAACAACAACAAAATGGCGATCAGTCGTCGACTGTTGTTCTCGCTGAACGATTACACGACAATATTGGCACCGATGGCTATCAATACAACTATCAACTCTCCGATGGACAACAAAAAGAGGAATCCGCCGAATTAATTAACGCTGGAACTGAAAATGAGGCTATTGTCGTTAGAGGTAGCTACTCGTGGACTGATGCAACAACTGGACAGGAATATAGAATTAATTATGTCGCCGATGAAAATGGCTTCCACGCTGAGGGTGCTCACATTCCAACTGTTTAATAAAAAAAAACCAGGGAAAAAAAGAGAAAAAAAATTTTTTTTTTCTAATTTTGTTATTCGACCAAAAGATGTTTTTTAATTTTTTGCAATAAAAAAAGAAAAAGAAAATTTTAATTTGTTTTCATTTTATTTATTTATAAGACCTCTCCGAGATTAGTAATGATAATATAATAATAATAATAATATTTTTTGACTATTACCATTATTAGTATTAATAGCATTATTTTTACATTTGGTATTGGCTGCGGGGCGTAAGGCATCACTTTGATATATCAAGGTGCAGCGTTCGAATCCTGCCTCAAGTGGATTTTTTTTAATGTTAAGTAATTCAGATTATTATTAGTCTTATTTGTTATTATAATAATTAACAATTTGTGATTAACAATTTATTGTTAAAATAATTAACAATTTGTAATTAACAATTTATTGTTATAATAATTAACAATTTGTAATTAACAATTTATTGTTATAATAATTAACAACTTGTTATTATAATAATTACTATGATTATTATTATTGAATACTTTATAAAATTAAAAAAAACGGCCTTATAATTAATAAAAAATAGCAATTATTTTAATTTGTAAAAACTTAAAAATAAAAAAATATTAACTTTTAATTAAAATTTTGTCGAATAAATAATTCAATTACAAAAATAACAATAAAAAAAAAAAAATTTTTGTTAAGTAGAAATTCGGGTTAATTTTCGAATTTGTTTAAACAATAAAATTCTATCGAATAAAAATTCGACTAAAAAAATTCTGTTTCATAAAGAGTTTTACACTACAATTTTTTTTTGCAATTTATAATTTTCATTTGAAATAGTTTTGCATTATAATTTTTTATAATTTAGTGATTTTATTTTTCATTTTCCTTTGTTTATTTATGGACGAAATAATTTATTTAATAAATAATTAAAATTGAAAAAATATAATAATAAATAAAAAATTTAAAAAGTATTTATTAATGATTTTTTTTATTTCTACTAAATTATTATATAAATAAACTTTTGGATAAATAAATAAATAATGAAGAAAATAATAAAGAAAAGTAGTAGAAAATAATTAATTACTGAAAATAAAGCAATAAATAGTGATAATAAAAATAATTTTAAAAATAGTAAAAAATAATTGATTATTGTAAAAAAATAAATAAGGAGTGATAAAAAATAATCAAAAATAAGCAAAAAAATCATTAAAATAATTAAAATAATAAATATAAAACAATAGAAATGTAATAAAAATATAACAAAGTATGAATGATGAATTTGCTCAGTTGGTTAGTTGCACGGTTCGTAATCAATGGGAGAGAAGAGAGAAGGTGTTCGAATCCCCGCACGGTTGAGATTTTTCTTAATACATAAATAAATATTTAAATAAAAAATAGTAGAAAATAAATATTATAAATGAAACAATAAATAAAAAGCAATAAAAACAATAATATAAAATAATTAATTGTTACAAATGAAGTTATAAATAACTAAATAAACAAATAAATAATAAAAATAATTTAAATTGCAAACAAATAATACAAAAATAAAAGAAAAAAAATAAAAGAGTGACTATAAATATAAATGAGAAATATAAATAATTGTTATAACAAATAAAAAATTATAATAAATATAAAATAAAAAAATTTTTTTTGTCCACATTTTGTTTTATTTTTATCTATTTTACATAATAATTTAATTTATTATTCAAAAACTTTAAACTTTAATAAGAATAAATCCCAATGAAGTGAAATTAAATAATTTTGTTTATTTTTAACTTTTTTAATATTACTTTTTGCTTTAAAAAACTAATTAAAAATAAGAGTAATGAATAATTTATAAAATTTAATTTAAAAAAATTATAATTGTAAATTATTTATAAATATTAAAAAAATTATTAAAATTTTAGAATAAAAAAAAATTAAAAAACAGAGAAAGAAGGAAAAACGATTAAAAATATGAGTAATAAATAATTTATAAAATTAAATTTAAGAAAATTATAATTGTTCATAGAATTATTTATAAATATTAAAAAAATTATTAAAATTTAATATTAAAAAAAAATTTGAAAAACAGAGAAAGAAGGAAAAACGATTAAAAATATGAGTAATAAATAATTTATAAAATTAAATTTTAAAAAATTATAATTGTTTATAGAATTATTTATAAATATTAAAAAAATTATGAAAATTTAATATTGAAAAACAGAAAAAGAAGAAAAAACTATTAAAAATCAGAGTAATAAATAATTTATAAAATTAAATTAAATAATTTATAATTGTTTATAGAATAATAAATTATAAATAATTAATAATTACTTAAGAATTACTTATAAATATTCCAAAAAATTATTAAAATTTAATATTGAAAAAAATTAAAAAACAGAGAAAGAACGATTAAAAATAAGAAATAAATAATAATTTATTATTAGAATAAATATTAATAAAAAAATTATTAAAATTTAATATTGAAAAAAGAAATTAAAAAATAAAGAAAGAAGGAGAAATGAATTAAAAAATAAGAGTAATATATAATAATTTATTATTAAAATAATTATAAAAAAAAAATTAATAAAAAATAAATAAAAAAAATTATAAAAACTTTATATTTAAAAATAAAAATTAGAGAAAAGGGGAAAAACGATAAAAATGTAATAAACAAATGTATAACTGTAACAAATGTAATAAAAACAACAAAAATTGTAGTAAAAATAAATAAACAAATGTAAAAACAAAAAAAGTTTTAGTAAAAATAAACTAAAAAATTAACATTAACAAAAATTAATATAAAAAAATAAAAATCAAAGGTAATAGTAAAAAAAACTAAAAATAGTAGTAAAAATAAACTAAAAAAAATTAACATTAACCAAAATTAATATAAAAATCAAAATCAAAATCAAAGGGAATAGTAAAAAAAAACTAAAAATGGTAATAAAAATAAATTAAAAATTAACCAAAAATGTATTTACATTAACAAAAATTAAAATAAAAAAAAATAAAAACTAATGCGATAAATCAAATAGAATTTTTTTTTTTATTTACTATGGAGAAATAAATTTTCTGAATCATTCTAATAAATGCAAATTAATGTATAATTGGAGAGGCATCGCGATTGTTAATTTTGCCTCTCCTCGTAATTCAAGGTGCCGATTTTAATATACATAAATATCTATATATGTAATATTTCGTTAATTTTATTTTATTATTCGTCATTTTTATTTTATTTTTTCTTCATTATAAAATCTGTTTAGAAACATGATTATGCTTAATTTCAAAAAAAAAGAAAAGAGTAAAAGATGGAAGGAGAAAAAAATCCAAAAGGTGAATTAAAAAATGGAAAAAAGTGTCATCACAATTTTTTTTTCCATTTTGGTCCAATGGTCCCTAATGAAGGGGAATTGATTACTGCAATTCAATATATGTGTGGCATATATAAACGCTTGGACCGCGATGAAAAAAATCAGTCTTCACCTTTTCCCAATTCTAGTCAAGATCAGGATTCACGAATAACTTTACCTTCAAAAAAAAAAATTAAGTTTCGCGCCGACGAACATCATGCGAATGGTGCGTGTGCAAAATAAGAAAAGTGTTATTTTTGTGATTTTTTATTTTCAGCAGCAAATTACAAATTTTTTTTTTATTTTTTTTCTGTGTTTTGTGAATGGGACAAAAGAAAAAATAGTTTCATAAAATTGAAGAGCGAGAAAGAAAGGAATTTATAACTGAAAAAAATTTTGCGCAAGAAGTTTTTGTTGTGAATTCACCTTAATATTTGCATATCGCGTTAATTTTTATTTTTACAACTTTTTTTTGCAAAGAAAAAAAAATTTTTATTGAAAACAAAAATATTTTGGAAGTTAAAAGAAATTTTTGTTGTGAAATAACCTTAATATTTCTTTATTCGCAATAAATTTTAATTTAACAAAATTTTTTTTTTTTGCAAAGAAAAATATTTTATTTTTTTTTTTCTTTAGTAAACAAAATTTTACAAATGTTAAATTAAAAGAATTTTTTCTTTGAAACTTTTGTTGTGAATTCACCATAATATTTGTGTTTTTCGCGATATTTATTTTTACAAATTTTTTTTTGCAATGAAAGAAAAAGAAAAATATTTTTTTTGCCTTTTTTCCATCGCGAACAAATTGTAGAATTAAAAGCGGTTTTTTCTTTGAAATTTTTTATTGTGAATTCGTTTTCATTTTTTTTTACGATTTTAAAATTTAACATTTTTACAAATTTGTTTTTCAACACTTATTTTGTGAAGAAAAAAAGAAAAATATTTTTTTTGCTTTGCAAACAAATTATACAATCAACAACATTTTTTCTCTTGTTATGGATTCACCTTAATATTTATTTTTTCGCAATAATTTTTGTTATGACAAATTTTTTTTGCGAAGAAAAGAAAATATTTTTTCTTTCACAAAGTATACAATGAAAAAAAATTTATCTCACAAATTATTGTTGTGAATTCACCTTAATATTTCTTTTTTTTTTGCAATAAGTTTAATTATAACAAATTTTTTTTTTTTGCGAAAAAAAAAATATTTTTCGGTTTTCTTTTACACACAAAGTATACAAATAAAAGAAGTTTCTCTCCCAAATTATTGTTGTGAATTCACCTTAATATTTGCTTTTTGCGTTAATTTTAATTTTTCCAAATTCTTTTTTCAAAAACATAAAAATAAGAAAAATGTGTTCTTCCTTTTTTTCTTTGCAAACAATTTATACAATTAAAAGCATTTTTTCTTTTGAAATTCTTGTTGTGAATTCACCTTTATTTTTCAATTTTTACGTTAATTTTATTTTTTACAACTTTTTTTTGCAAAGAAAAATATTTTTTTTTCGTGAAAAACTAAATTGTACTTTTAAAGAATTTTTTTTCCTAATTTTGTTTTATTAATTTTTGTTATGAATACACCTTAATATTTCTATTTTTGCAATAATTTTATTTTTAACAAATTTCTTTTGCAAAGAAAAATATTTTTTTCGTTTTTTTTTCTTGCAAACATAAATTATACAATTAAACGAATTTTATCTGTGAAGTTGTGAATTCACCTTTATACTGCAATTTTTTTCCAAAAATTTTAATTTTAACAAATATTTTTGCAAATAAAAAAGAAAAAGTAAAAGTATTTTTTCCCCTTATTTCCTTTCAAAAAAAAAAAAAAAAAAAAAAATTGAATAATTAAAAAATATTTTTTTTCTCATTAAAGTATTAAAAGTTCCATTTGCAATAATAATTTAGGGAATTCCCCTCCTTTCGCAAATTCTGGCGGGAAATTCAAAAAAGAAAAAATTATTTTCGCATTAAAATATAAAAATGTTTGTAAAAAATTTGTTAAAAATAGAAAATAATAAAAGTAACAAGATAATAAAATAAAAAAAAGTAATAAAATAAAAAAAAAATATTGAAACAAAATCAAAAGGAGTCAACAAATTTTTTTTTTGCAGTTCGTCGTAATAGCGGCCCTAGTGGCGGTCGCTAGTGCCGCACAATTTCCGCAGAGCATAGCAGACATAACTGGAAATTACTATTCTGTGGAGGAACGTTCCGAACCGCAGGGTTATTTTTATCCAAAACCGGCGAATCCCTATTTACCCCCGACGACAACAAGGCGACCGACAACTACTAGGAGGCCAACCACTGCTAGACCTACTACTACTAGGAGACCAATAATCGCGCCCTCTAGACATATTGAAAGTGAATACTTGCCCCCATCGACTACTGCGAGGCCGATAACTACTAGGCGAGTCACGACCACTACTAGAAGACCAACAACTAGGAGAATTGAGAGCACCTACTTGCCACCTACTACTACTACTACTACCACCACTACTCAAAGGCCTGTTACTAAGAAAGTCGAACCTACTTATCTGCCTCCTACCTACTTGCCGCCTGTGACTACTACCACCACTACTAGGAGACCTACTACTACTAGAAGACCTACTACCACTACTACTAGGAGGCCTACTACTGCCAGGAGGATAGAGACCACCTACTTGCCACCTGTTAGTGCTACTAGGAGGCCTACTACTACTACTAGGAGACCTACTACTGCTAGGAAAATTGAAAATACCTACTTGCCGCCTGTTACTACTACCACTACTAGGAGACCTACTACTACTAGGAGAATAGAGAGTACATACTTGCCACCTACTACTACTACCACTACTACTAGGAGGCCTACTACTACCACTACAACTACTAGGAGACCTACTACCGCTAGGAGAATTGAAAATACCTACTTGCCGCCTGTTACTACTACCACTACTAGGAGACCTACTACTGCCAGGAGGATAGAGAGTACCTACTTACCACCTACTACTACTACCACTACTAGGAGGCCTACTACTACCAGAAGGATAGAGAGTACCTACTTGCCACCTACTACCACTACCACTACTAGGAGACCAACAACTAGGAGAATTGAGAGTACCTACTTGCCACCTACTACTACAACGCAGAGGCCTGTTATCAAGATTGTAGAACAACCTAATTATTTGCCCCCTGTGACTACTAGGAAGCCAACTACTACTACTAGGAGGCCAACGACTTCGGAGAGGGCTTACAACGCCTACTTACCGCCTATTGACGCTAGAATAGATAATGATTATCACTCACCGAGCGCCGTTGATAATTCCTACTTGGCACCTGCTAGCAGTGAACAAATTGATAACTCCTACTTGACACCTGTTGCTAGTAGGAGAGTCGATAACTCCTACTTAGCTCCTGCAGCTAGTGAAAAAATCGATAACTCCTACTTGGCACCTGCTAGTAGTGAAAAAATTGATAACTCCTACTTGACACCTGCTGCCAGTGAGAAAATCGATAACTCCTACTTGGAACCAGCTGCGAGTGAAAATGTCGAAAATAGATACGCCAATGTTGATAATAGTGAAATTGTCCTTGTGAGAGAGAAATTACACGAGAATAATGGTTTGGAGGGTTATCAGTACAGTTATGAATTATCCGACGGACAGAAGAAAGAGGAAACAGCTGAAATTGTGAATCCTGGCGAGGAAAATGAATCTGTTGCTGTTCGCGGTAGTTTCCAGTGGATTGATCCAACAACCGGACAGGAATATAAAGTTAATTATACTGCCGATGAAAATGGTTTTCAAGCCGAGGGAGATCATTTACCACGTGCTTAATTAAATAATAATTGTACACACAACTGTTTTTAAAAAATCTTTTTATTTTTTTTCCGCAAGAGCAAAAAAGAAAAAAATAATTTTTTAAAAAATAATTTTTTAGAAAAAAAAAGAAACAAAACTAAATTTTTTGTGTTATTTAGAATGACAAAAAAAATCCTCTCCGTAAAATAGAACCAAAAAAAAAATAAATTTGTTGTTACGAAAAGAAAAAGTCAAGAGCAAAAGAAATTTTTTTTGTACTAAAAAAATTAGAAGCAAAAAAAAAGAAAAATCTGTTTGTTAGTATGAAATATCAACAGCAAAGACAATTTATTTGTACTAAAAAATATTTAAAGCAAATGAAATGTTTTTTTTTTCGTTACAAAAAGTAAAAATCAATAGCAAAGACAATTTTTTTTTTGTACTAAAAAAATTATTATTAGCAAGAGAAATTTTTTTGTTTGTACAAAAAACAATAGCAAAAACAATTTTGTTTGTACAAAAAAACAATAGCAAAAACAATTTTGTTTGCACAAAAAAACAATAGCAAAAACAATTTTGTTTGTACAAAAAAACAATAGCAAAAACAATTTTGTTTGTACAAAAAAACAATAGCAAAAGCAATTTTTTTGTTTGCACAAAGAAACAATAGCAAAAACAATTTTATGTTTGTACAAAAAAATAATAGCAAAAACAATTTTTTTGTTCTAAAAAAATCAGTGGCACAAAAAATTATATTGTTTGTACTAAAAAAACAGTATCAAAAGCAAATTTTTTGTTACTACTAAAAGAATTAGTAGCAAAAAAAATTTTTTTTGTTTATATTAAAAGAATTTTGTAGCAAAAGAAATTTGTTTGTTTGTACAAAAAAACAATAGCAAAAACAATTTTTTTGTTTGTTCTAAAATAAACAGTAGCAAAAGCAATTTTTTGTTAGTACTAAAAAAAAATCAGCAAAAAAGAAAATTTTTTTGTTTGTACTACAAGAATTTTTTTTTGTACTAAAAAATTGTAGTAAAGCAATTTTTTTTATTCGTACTAAAAAAGAACAGTAGCAAAAGCAATTTTGTTGTTTGTGCAAAAATAAAATCAGTAGCAAAAAAAATTTTTTGTGTTTGAACTAAAAAAAAATAATTTTGTTGTACAAAAAAAAATCAATAGCAAAATAAATATTTTTTTTTGTTTTTACAAACTATCCTTGCTACTAAACAAAAATCAATAGAAAAAGAAATCTCTTTGTTTTTTGTACTAAGAAAAACCAATAGCAAATTAAGAGAAATTTTGTTGTTTGTACTACAAAGAAAATACAAAAAAAATAATGAATGTGAAATTTGTTTGCAACATTTTTTAAATAGAAAAAACTGTATATACAAAATAAATAAACAAATGACTGTATAAAAAACAATATATAACAAAAAATAAAAGAACAAAAAAAAAACAATTATTTTAATAAAATTCTGTCTTTTCTTTTATTTGAATTTAATTCGACTTTAAATAATTTCCTTTTATCATCACAGCGATAAAATAAATAAATATTTATTATCCAATTTTTAATAAAATAAAATAAATAAAAAAAAAATTTTCATTTTTACGTTTTGTAAAATACATTTTTAATAAATGTATTGATAAAGCAAATAAATATAATAAATAAATAATGAGAAAATAAATTTAATAAAATTAATATAAATTAATTAAATTTAGTTGAAAATTTGATTTAAATGGAATTTATTTGAATCAAGTAAAGTTTTTTTCAGTGTAAATTTTTTGTTATTACTTTTTTATTTCTAAAAATAATATTTAGTTAATAATAATAATAATAATCTGGAGTACTTATTAATTTGAAAACTTGTCAAAAAATTTTGAAATAATAATAATAATAATAATAATAATAATAATAATAATAATAAAAATAATAATAATATTATTTAGTTAATTTAAATTAAAAAATTTTCTTTGTAAAGTTAAATAACATATTTTGCATAAAAAAGATACTTAAAAAATAACCTCTAATTTCTTTGGTCCCAAGAAGTTAACCTTCTTCTTCTTCTTCTTTTTAATTTTTTTTACATATATTATTCACCTTTTCCGTCGCATAAATTTATTAACGATTGGATAATTTTAGAGCAGGTTTCTAAAAATTGAACCATTAAATAATAATTTATGGGCATATTTAATTAAAATAAACAGCTAACGAAGAAATTTTGAAGTTATTTTTTTTCCTTCTAAAGGAATGCGCCAATAAATCTATAACACACTCTCGGTTTCTATGAAGGAATGTTGTATAACATTATATATAATATAACCGCAACCCTTCAGAATTTAAAAATAATTTTTAGGTTGTATAAGATTTTTATTAATTTAAATTATATTTTTATTCATTTTTATTAATTCGAATTATATTTTTTTATTAATTATTATTAATTTAAATTATATTTTTATTAATTTGTACTAATTTGAATGATATTTTTATTAATTTTTATTAATTTGAATTATATTATTATTATTTTAAAAAATAAATAAATAAAAATTAATACGAACAAGGGTTCGTAGCAACGTGGTCAAGGCGTCCAACTTGTAAAGAGAAGGCCGAGGTTCGATCCCCAGCGGAGGGCAGAATTTTTTCAAAGTAAAAAAATATTTAAATTGAGAAAAATAGTAAATAATTTCAATATTAATATTAATAAAATAATTTCAATATTAATATTAATAAAATAATTTCAATATTAATATTAATAAAATAAATGACAATTGTAATTTATTTAGTAAACAAATGAATTCGAAGACTGAAGATAAACCTAAAATCGAATTAGAAAATCAAAAATGTCAAATTAAAGTGAATTGAAAATTTAAATCCATTTAAATTAATATTGTCAAACTCTCTAGATTCAATGTCTGATTGTAAATAATAATAAAAATAATAAATATTGTCCAAAATTTTTGAGAATTAACAATGGAGTTGCTGTTCTCCACCTGCGAACGCCAAGGTCACCGCCAGATGGCAGTTGAGTCGATAAAATCAAATTCCACGCCACCTGGTGATGACCTTCGGCGTTCTCAAGTGGAGAGATTAAACCACCATTATTTTATCCCTCAAACAATTTTTTTTAATCAAAAGAAAAAATGTTACTGTGAGAATAAATTCATTTTTCTTTCAAGTGAAAACTTCGATCAAAATTTTATTTTTCTATTCGAATAAAAAAAAAATAGATTTTAGTAAAATTTCTTTTACTATATAATTTGAGAAAAAGTGTCAAGAGAAGAATTTTTTTAATTCATAATTCATAAGTTTTTTTTACAAAAAAAAATTTAATAAATAAAAAAAATGTATTTGAATCCGTTGTTGTAAATAGAAAATACTTAATAAATTGTATCTAAATATTTATTTATTGTCCTGTGTATTTTTTTACCAACGAATTTTATTATTCATAAAACAATTTAAATATTTATAAAAATAATTTAATTCTTGACAAGAATTTTATAAGAATTTTTAAATAATTAATTTCTTTCGACTAATTTTATGCAAATTCTAATTAAAATAATTGAATTCCTGATAAATTTTTATTATTCATGGAAAAAAAATTGAATTCTTACGAATTTTGCAACAAATTTTTTAATTAAATTAAATTCTTTATAATAATTTTATAAGCAATTATTTTAAGTAATTAATTTTTCCGAAATATAATAAATATTATGAAAATTTTACTTTAAATAATTAAATTCTTGAGGAAAATTTTATTTGTGAAAATAATTGGATTTTTCAGTCAATTAATTAAAAATAGTAGCAAAAATAATTGAAATTCAGCAATGAGTTTTATTATTTATGAAAATAATTGAAATCATGCTTAGAATTTTATTAACAAATTTTTTAAATAATTGAATTTCCATGGAAAATTTTATAAAAATTTTGTTAAATAATTGATTTTTTTTCAAAATGTTTTTAAAAATGTTATTCTAAATTATAATTGAATTGTTGTAGAAATTTTATTATACTTATGAAAATAATTAAATTACAACAAAAAAAATTATTCGAATTTTTTAAAATAATTGAATTTCCAATAAGAAATTTATTGTTTTTAAAAATAATTGAATTCTTGTGATAAATATTGTTATTTTCTGAAAATAATTGAATTTTGCAAAGAATTTTATTAAAACGCCTGAAAATAATTGAATTTTTGGAAATAATTTTGTTATTTATTTTTAATAATTAAATTCTTTCAAAGAATTATTTATGTGAATAATTTAATTCCTGGGAAGAACTTTAATAAAATTTAAAAAAGTAATTGAATTATTTAAAAAAAAAAATTCAATTAAAATTATATTTAAAATCATTGATTTCTTTCGAACAATTTTATAAAATATTTGAAAATAATTGAATTCCTGCAAAAAATTTTATTATTTTTGAAAATAATTGAATTATTTTAATAAATATATATAATAATATTTTAATAAAAATGTTTTAAAAAAAAGTATTGTATTTCTGTAAAAAAAAATTTTTTTTTAAATAATTGAATTCTTCATAAGAATTTTATGAACAACTGTTTTAAATAATTAATTTTTTCGAAATATAATAAATATTATGAAAATTTTATTTTAAATAATTGAATTCTTATGTGGAAATCTTTATTTGTGAAAATAATTGAATTTTGATTAATTAATTGAAAATAGTATTAAAAATAATATTGAAATTCTTTGATGAGTTTTATTATTTATGAAAATAATTAAATTCTTGCTTAAAATTTTATCAAATTTTTTTTTTTTTTTTTTTTTTTTTTTTTTAATTGTATTTTAAATTGTATTTTATAAAAAATTTTATTATTAGTCGAAGTAATTGAATTATTGTGTAATAATTAGGTAATAAAAGTAATAAATAAAAATTTAATATTTTTGTCTTGAACCTTTTTTAAATTTGGTAAATGAACAATTATTATTCATTTGAAAATATAACAATAAAATAAAAAAAATAATTATATTATAAACAAACTCTAATATTATATATTAAATATTATATTATATTATTATAATACTAACTATTATGAAATAAAGTGAAAAAAATCAAAAATAATAAAAACACCATATGGTACCTATATATAAATATTAATAAATGTCACAAATAGAATAAATTTTGATTAAATAAATATCGAATAATCAAATAATCGTTAGTTTCTTTTTTAAATAATTAAATAATTTATGAAGACACTTAAGGGCAATTGCAAAATTATAAAAGCAAAAATAGAAATAGTTACGAGAGAGCTTTAACCTCTAGTATTCAAATATGCATATACATATGTAGTACCAAAGAAGATAAGTAAAATAGTTTTCAATGTTGCGACCTTCATATGCAACATATAAATTTCAAGTTCGACTCTAAATACAAACCTTGACATTCCTTCTAAATTTTTTAAAATCAACTTCATTCACATAGAAACAAAAGTAATCAATTTTTCCAAATTTATCGAAAATTAGCATTTTTTGACGTTATTTTTACCGGAATTTAAAAAAAATTTTAATTTTTTTCTATTGTAAACAAAAAAAAAAAAAATAAAAAAAAAATAAAAAATAAATAGAAAAAATAAATAAAAAATAAATTAAAAAAAAGAAAACAAAAAAAATACAATTAAAAAAAATAATAAAATAAAAAAAAGTAAAAAAAATAAATAAAAAAAAATAAATAAAATAAAAAAAAAATAATAAATAATAAAAATAAAAAAATACAAGTTAATAATAAATACTTAATAAAAATAAAAAAATGCAATTGTGTTTTAAAATAATTTTTGAAAGTAAACAAATAAAATTCATTAAAATATATAAAATTTAATTCAATGAAATTTGACAAAATTTTTTCAATTGTTTCAATTTTTTTAAAATTATTTTCGGAAATAAGATTATTTTCAAAAAATTTTAATTACATTTTTTCAAGAAACAAATTTTTTTGGAATTTCTAAATTAAATTATTAAAAAATTCAATACTTTTTCTCAAACAAAAATTTAAAAACTTATATTCTTATTTATTTTTTTCCACAGGAATTAAAATTTCAAAATAATTTTCGCAATGAAAAACCTTTTGAAATTTAATTATTTCTAAAAATTGCAACTGTAATTATTCTTCCAAAATTCAATTATTTTTTTAAAGAATTTTTTTAATAAAATTATTCAAAACTTTAAGAGAATAAGTAGTGTTAAAGAAAAATAATGTAATTAATAATTTTTTAAAATAAAAATTTAAATATTTTTATATTTTTGCTTCCCTTAAATTTTCAAAAAAATTTAATTTAATACCTAAAAATCTTTTAAAATATAATTATAATTCCTAAAATTTCTGTTGTAATGCTTTAAAAATTCAATTATTTTCTAAAATTTTAACTGAAAATTTTTTTTAAAATCAATTTCTATCGGAATTTAACTACTAGAATTATTGAATTTATTTAAATGGAATTCAATTTTTGTAAATTCATAAAATAATGTATTTTCAAAAATACAATTTTATTTATAGATAATATAATTTTTAACGATAAAAAAATTAAATTCATTAAAATATAAAAAATTTTTTTTTGTAAAATTTTACAAAATTTTTAATTGTTTCAATTTTTTAAAAATTATATATTACATAAAAATAAATATAATTATAAAAATTCAATTATTTTTTTTAAATTTCAGAAAATTTCAATTATTTTCAATGACTTGTTTATGAAAATTCAATTATTGTTTTAAAATTTAAGAAAATTTCAATTATTTTCGATGACTTGTTTATAAAAATTCAATTATTTTTTTTAAATTTCAGAAAATTTCAATTATTTTCAATTACTTGTTTATAAAAATTAAAGAAAATTCCAATTATTTTCAATTACTTGTTTATAAAAATTCAATTACTTTTTAAAAATAGAATTTAAATATTCAAAGAACCTAATTTTTGCAAAATTTTGAATAAAATTTTTTTAAAATTTAATATTCAACTATGAATTCACCAACGAGAATTGAATTATTTAAATGGAATACAATTTTTGTAAATTTATAAAATAATGTATTTTTAAAAATACAATTTTATTTATAGATAATAATTTTTAAACGATAAAGAAATTAAATTCATTAAAATATAAAAAATTTTTTTTTTGTAAAATTTTAACAAAAATTTAATTGTTTCAATTTTTTAAAAATTATTTTCGGGAATTTTCTTACTTTTGACTTATTTTATTTATTTACAAATTAACTGTTAAACTTTTGACATAACAATTCGAACTGTAAAAAAAAAATTAGAATAAAAAAACACTAATTTCACATGAGGACAGATTTTCTCGATTAATTATTTAATTATTATTATTATTATAATTATTCAATTTTTATAATTAAAATTTATAATTTAGAAACTCAAGAAATTTTGCAAAAGCAATAAATGTATTTTCCGAAATATTTTTTTTAAATTTAATTAATTTTTTTGCAATTCTAAAAAAAATTTTTTTTTTTTTGTTTAATAAACGATTTAGAATTTTCTGATTATTCCTTTGATAATTTTTTTCTTATAATACATAATTATTATTATTAAGAAAATATATTTCAATATATTATATTTACTCACGAAATAAAGTCCACCAGGAAATGTAATATTTGTAACTCACCTGAAACAAAAAGAGGAAAAAATACTTTAAATTAGAATTATTGTCGAAAAAATAAAGAAATAAAAACAAATAATAATTTCTATTAAAGAATATTCTAATAAATTTGTTTTAAAAGTTTTGTTAAATTTTGTTTCAAATTTCCAAGAATTATTTTTAATTTAACAATTAAGTTTGTCGCGTTGGTTTATTTCCTGACTCTCCTGCATAAGGTCCAGGGTTCAAGTCCTGCTTTCGGTTTTTTTAAATTTAATTTTATTTTTGTATTATTATTATTTTTAGTTTTATTTTTTTAGTAATATTTTTTTATTTTTCTAAGTTTCAGTTTTTTTTTTTTTTTGATTTTTAGTTATTTTAGTTTTTAAAATTAATTTGAATGAGTGTTAAATTATTATTTTATTATAATTATTATAATTATTATGTTTATTATTATTATTATTATTATTATTATTATTATTATTATTATTATTATTATTATTATTATTATTGTTGTTGTTGTTGCTTTTGTTATATTATTATTATAATAATTAATTTACGTATGTTTTATAATTTATCAAATATTTGTAATTAATTTTTAATCATCATTTCGTTCCCTCATAAATAGTCATTTTTATATTTTTATAATTTATTTTTATTTTTAGTTTATATAATAGTTTATATCATTTATTGTTAATTATTTATTAAATTTATATTTATTTATAAAATTTAAAATTTATTTATTAAATTTAATTACTGCCCCCCTCCCCTCTCTCATTTACTCACTCAAATAAAAAATCCACTCGAGGCAGGATTCGAACGCTGCGCTCTTATTTCAGAGTGACGCGCGCCTTACGCCCTGCAGCCATATTACCAAACCTTTATAAATAGTTTTATAATATATACATTTCACTAAAATTATTAAAAAAAAAAATTATAAATTATTTGTATAATTTTTTTATAATAAAAAATTACTCATTTTATTGATAATGTGAAAAATATTATTAATTAAAAAAAAGAGTTTAAAAAAAAGATTTTTTTTTAAAGAAAAAGTTTGAATAACGTACAATGCAAATAATAAAATTAGTGTCTTTGTTGTTTTGGTGTTAAATTTATTCTAATTGTTATTATTAATTTTAATTTCAATTTTATTTAATTTTAATATAATTTTAATTTCAATTTTATTTAATTTTAATATTATTTTAATTTAATTTTAATATTAGTTTCATTTTAATTTTAATATTTTGATTTTATTTCCTTATAATTATTTGAAACATTTTATGAAAAGGTCTTTTTTCTTAATAAAATATTACATTTTTCTAATTAACAAATACAATAAGATATATAAATTAAAATCTAAATCTATTACTTCCTTTTCCTTTCTTTTTTCTTTCAATAAATATTTTAACGATTTCCATAAAAATTTGCACTTTTCTGAATATATCTTTAAATAATATTTCTCTTGCGCATACATTTTGACGATGAAAGGGAAAAAAAACAAAATTGGCTTGCTTAATGATGTCCAAGAAGCAACTTTTTTGTATATTAAAAAGAACGAAAAAAGGCGTCATCGTGCGATCGTCGTGAATTTCATGGTCAAAAAAATTTGGAAATTTGGAATAATTTTTTTTTATGTATCCATATTATATCTGGAAGGGACACCTAGATCACTAGAATTCGAACAGGTATATAAACCCCAAACACAGTTTAGGTAATTAGTCATTTTCTCAACTTCCAATTCCGGTTAAACATCACCCAGTTTTTTTTTTTTTTGGTGTGGTGATAAAAAAAGCAAAAAAAAAAAAAATAAAAAAATAAACAAATAAACAAAACAAAACAAAAAAAAATCAAAGGAAAAAAAACATAAACAAAAGTTTATTTTTACAACAAGAGAGAAAAAAGTGATTTTTCTCCCGGACAAAATAAACATGAAAGTGGTGCGTGCAAAAAATACTAATTTAGTTTTTTAGTTTTATTTCTTTAGTTTTATTTTTTTTATTTTTAGTTTTTTAGTTTTAATTTTTTTTAGATTTAGTTTTTTTAGTTTTATTTTTTTTTATTTTTAGTTTTTTAGTTTTAATTTTTTTTTAGATTTAGTTTTTTTAGTTTCATTTTTATTTTAGTTGTAATTTTTAGTTTTAGTTTTTTTATTTTAGTTTTTATTTTATTTTTTTTTTAGTTTAATTTTTTTAGTTTTAGTTTCTTTAGTTTTAGTTTTTTCAGTTTTGGTTGTTTTACTTTTTTTTTTTAACTTTTTTAAATTTTAGTTTATTAGTTTTATTTTAAATTATTAGTTATTGAGTCCTCTTAAGTTTAGGTTCTTTTATTTAAATTTTGATTTAGTTTTAGTTTCTGTATACTAATTTCTTTTAGCTTTATTCTTTTAGTTTCATTTTTATTTTAGTTTTATTTTTTGTTTTTTATTTTAGTTTTTTAGTCCTTTTTAGTTTTGTTTTTTTTATTTTAATTTTTGTTAGTATTGGTTTTTTATTTTATTTTTTTTTAGTTTAATTTTTTTAGATTTAGTTTCTTTAATTTTAGTTTTTTTAGCTTTGCTTGTTTTAATTAGATTTTTTTAAGTTTTAGTTTTTAGTTTCATTTTTAGTTTTTTGTATTTTTATTTTATTAAGTTTTTTTAGTCCTTTTTAGTGTTAGTTTTTTTTATTCTAATTTGTTTTTAGTTTTAGTTTTTTTTCTTTTAATTTGTTTTTAGTTTTAGTTTTTTATTTTTCCTTCTTTTATATTATTTTGAGTCTTCTTTTTGTATAGTATCAGTTATTTTAACTGTAGTCTTTTTAGTTTTCTTAGTTTTAGTTTTTTTGTGTTATAGTTTTATTTTTTAGTTTTACTTGTATTTTTCTTTTTGGTTTTTTAGTTTCATTTATATTTTAGTTTTATTTATAGTTGTTATAGTTTTAGTTTCTTTTAGTTTTTTTAGTTGTTTTAGTTTTAGTTGTTTTAGTTTTAGTTATTTTTGTTTTTTAGTTTTATTTTTGGTTTCTTTAGTTTTATTTGTATTTTTTTTTTTTTTTTTGGTTTTTCAATTTCAATTATATTTTAGTTTTATTTTTGTCTAGTTTTAGTCATTTTTATTTTAGTTTCATTTAGTTTTGGTTTTTTTAAGTTTTATTTTTTTCTATTTTTTATTTTATTTAGTCCTTTTTTAGTTTTAGTTTTTTTTTAATTTAATGTTTTTTTAAGTTTTAGGTTTTTATTTTTAGTTCTATTGTTTTAGTTATTTAAATTTTTTTTTAGTTTTCGTTTTTTTAGTTTTAGTTTCTTTAGTTTTATTTTTTTAGTTTTGGTTTCTTTAGTTTTATTTTTTTAGTTTTGGTTTCTTTAGTTTTATTTTTTTAGTTTTGGTTTCTTTAGTTTTATTTTTTTAGTTTTGGTTGATTTAGTTATATTTTTTTAAGATTTAGTTTTTTAGTTTTATTTTTAATTTTTTAGTTTTATTTGTATTTTTGTGTTAGTTTTTTAGTTTCATTTATATTTCAGTTTTATTTTTGTCTAGTTTTATTTATTTTAATTTTTGTTTTTTTGTTTTTATTTTTTTAGTTTTATTCTTTCAGTTTTAGTTTATTTAGTTTTGGTTGTTTTAGTTTTATTTTTAAAATTTAGTTTTTAGTTTTTTTTTTAATTTTTATGTTTTTTAGTTTCATTTTATAGTTTTACTTTTTTTTATTTTTAGTTTTATTTTTGTCTACATTAAATCATTTTAGTTTTTTTAGTTTTATTTTTTAGTGTTTTTTACTTTTGGTTTTTTTATTTTTATTTTTTTTTAATTTTAGGTTTCTTTTTAGTATTTTTAGTTTTATTTTTGTCTAGTTTTACTTATTTTTATTTTAGTTTTTTTAGTTTTCATTTTTTTAGTTCTACTCTTTCAGTTTTAGTTTATTCAGTTTTGATGGTTTTAGTTAAATTTTTTAGTTTTAGTTTTGTCTAGTTTTAGTCATTTTAATTTTTTAGTTTTGGTTTTCATTAGTTTTATTTTTTTTTCAGTTAAGTTTTTTATTTGTAGTTTTTTTATTTTTAGTTTATTTAGTTTTATTTTTGTCTAGTTTTAGTCATTTTAGTATTTTTTAGTCCTTTTTAGTTATAGTTAAATTTTTTTAAAAATTAAGTTTTTTAGTTTTATTTTTTAATTTTTTTAGTTTTAGTTTTGTCTAGTTTTAGTCATTTTAACTTTTGGTTTTTATTAGTTTTATTTTTTTTCGGTTACGTTTTTTATTTTTAGTTTTTTTAGTTTCACATTTGTCTAATTTTAGTCTTTTTAGTTTTTCTTAGTCCTTTTTAGTTTTGGTTTTTATTAGTTTTATTTTTTTTCGGTAATGTTTTTTATTTTTAGTTTTTTTAGTTTTATTTTTGTCTGGTTTTAGTCATTTTAATTTCTAGTTTTTTTTTTAGTTTTATTCTTTTCAGTACTTTTTAGTTTTGGTTTTTTTAGTTTTTTTTGTTTTTGGTTTAGTTTTTTAGTTTTTTTAATATTTTTTTCTAGTTTTAGTAATTTTAGTTTCTTTTAGTTTTATTTTTAGTCCTTTTTAGTTTTATTTTTTAGTCCTTTTTAGTTTAATTTTTGTTATCCTTTTTATTTTAATTTTTTTCGATTCAATTTTTTATTTTTATTTTTATATTTAGGTATTTTTTTTTTTTTTTTTTTTTTTTTTAGTTTTAGTTTTAATTTTAATTTTAAAAATTAACTTTAACGAGTGTCATTAAGTAGCTAATTAATTTCCTTTTATTTTAATTCCAGTTCTTCGCATTTGCGGCTCTCGTGGCCGTGGCCAGTGGCCAACTGTTCAGTGACATCAACGAAATTCCATTACCACCTCATTACGAAACAACCAATGAGGTGAAAGAAACGAACAACAACAACAACAACAACATCAACGATGTGAAGCAGTCTTTCAGTGGATATCAATATCAAAAACCAAAAAATTCCTTGCCTTTGCCAACTGAGACGAAACCGGAAGTGAAAAAATCTGGTTATGAATATCCAAAACCATCGGCTCCTTTGGTATTGCCAACCGAAACGAAACGAAAAGTAATCAAACCCGACGGTTACCAGTATCCGAAACCTTCAGCTCCATTGGTTTTGCCAACCGAAACGAAACCGAAAGTGGTTAAAGCTGACGGTTACCAATACCCGAAACCTTCTGCTCCTTTGGTTTTGCCAACCGAAACGAAACCGAAAGTGGTTAAAGCTGACGGTTACCAGTATCCAAAACCATCAGCTCCTTTGGTTTTACCAACCGAAACGAAACCGAAAGTAATCAAAACAGACGGTTATCAGTATCCGAAACCAGCGGCTCCATTGGTTTTGCCAACCGAAACGAAACCGAAAGTGGTTAAAGCTGACGGTTACCAGTATCCAAAACCATCAGCTCCTTTGGTTTTACCAACCGAAACGAAACCGAAAGTAATCAAAACAGACGGTTATCAGTATCCGAAACCAGCGGCTCCATTGGTTTTGCCAACCGAAACGAAACCGAAAGTGGTTAAAGCAGACGGTTACCAGTATCCAAAACCATCAGCTCCTTTGGTTTTACCAACCGAAACGAAACCGAAAGTAATCAAAACAGACGGTTATCAGTATCCGAAACCAGCGGCTCCATTGGTTTTGCCAACCGAAACGAAACCGAAAGTGGTTAAAGCCGACGGTTACCAATACCCGAAACCTTCTGCTCCTTTGGTTCTACCAACTGAAACGAAACCGAAAGTTGTGAAAACCGACGGTTACCAGTATCCGAAACCATCGGCTCCTTTGGTTTTGCCAACCGAAACGAAACCAAAAGTAATCAAACCCGACGGTTACCAGTACCCGAAACCTTCTGCTCCATTGGTATTGCCAACCGAAACGAAACCGAAAGTTGTGAAAACCGACGGTTACCAGTATCCGAAACCATCGGCTCCTTTGGTTCTCCCAACCGAAACGAAACCGAAAGTAGTGAAACCAGACGGTTACCAGTACCCGAAACCAGCTCAACCACTTGTTTTGCCAACCGAAACGAAACCGAAAGTAGTGAAACCAGACGGTTATCAATATCCAAAACCATCGCTGTCATTTGATTTTTAATTGCAAATTGTGTAAATAAAAAATTTTAAAATAGTGAAACAAAAATTTTTTTTAAAGAACATGATTTTTTTTTCTAAATTTCAAAATTAGTAAATAAATAAATAGAAATTATCGAAAAACGAAATGATAAATATTGGTCATGTATATTTCTTTTTTGATAAAATTGTCAAGATTAATTACTAGTGCCATTTATATAATGCAAAAAAGTATTTGTATTAATTAGAAAAAGTTTTTCTTTTTTGTAATCTATAGTTGTTTGGAAATTGAATGAAAATAAATGTTTTTTTAGAAATTAAAAATATCAGCATTAATTTTTTTCAAAAACCTTACCATTCGATTTTTTTTTTTTTTTTTTTTTTTTGCAATTTTCGTTTTTCTATTTTTAGCGAATACTTTTTACGACGTTCATTTATTATTAATAAAAATTAATCAATTAATAATACAAATTAATAAAAAAATTTATTATTCAATAATCTTTCGAAATTGAATAATTTCTCGATTATTTTCTAAACTTCAAAAAATTTTTTTTAATTTAATTATTTTTTTTTAGAAATTCAGAAAATTTTAATTATTTTCAATTACTTGTTTATAAAAAATCAATTATTTTTTTTAAATTTCAGAAAATTTCAATTAATTTCAATTATTTGCTAATGAAAATTCAATTTTTTTTTTAAATTTCAGAAAATTTCAATTATTTTGAATTATTTGTTTATTTTTTTTACATTTCAGAAAATTTTAATTACTTGTTTATGAAATTTCAATTATTTTTTTCAGAATTTCAGAAAATTTCAATTATTTTCAATTACTTGTTTATAAAAATTCAAATATTTTTTTAGAATTTCAAAAAATTTCAATTATTTTCAATTACTTGTTTATAAAATTTCAAAAAATCCCAATTATTTTC
This sequence comes from Leptopilina heterotoma, assembly GCF_015476425.1. Taxonomy (NCBI): domain Eukaryota; kingdom Metazoa; phylum Arthropoda; class Insecta; order Hymenoptera; family Figitidae; genus Leptopilina; species Leptopilina heterotoma. Next base: position 4,939,217 of record NW_025110842.1, read on the forward strand.
AATTACTTGGTTATAAAAATTCAATTATTGTTTTAAAAATTCAGAAAATTTCAAATATTTGCTTATAAAAATTCAATTATTTTTTTTTAAATCGCAGAAAATTTCAATTACTTTTAATTACTTGTTTATAAAAATTCAATTACTTTTTAAAAATAGAATTTAAATATTCACAAAACCTCATTTTTGCAAAATTTTGAATAAAAATTTTAGAAAATTTAATATTTTTAACAAAAACTTTAACTTATAATCGTTGCAAAATTACCTAACTATAATTAATAATAATTTTAATTGAAAATCTTTTGAAATTGAATCAATTTTCCAAACGATCCATAAATTTCTTTAAAAATTCAATTAAATTTTTTTTCAGAATTCGAAGGAAATTTTTTTAATTTTTTAAATTTTCTGTTCATATCCATTCAATTATCAATTTTTGTGTAATTAGTCAATTATTTATAAACAATTCAATTATTTTTAAAAAAGTAGAATTGAAATATTTTGAAAAACCTAATTTTTCAGAATTTAAAAAAATATTTAGAATTTAATAAAAATATTTCGAAACTTTAATGTTTCAAAAAAAAAAATGTTATTTTTAAATTTTTGTTGAAATTAATTAATTAATTAATACAAAGTTTTAATTGAATTTTTTATTAAATTTAATAATTCTTTGATTATTTTCAAAATTTTCCATAAAATTCCTAAAAAGTTGATATATTATTTTTAGAATTTCAGAAAATTTTAATTCCGAACATTTTCATTATATCTTTTTTATAAAAATTTGATTACTTCTTAAAACTAGAATTAAAATATTCAATTAATTTTGCAAAATTTTGAATAGAACTTTTTAAAATTTAATTTTTTAAAAAAATTTTAACTTTAAGTCTTTTTTAAAATTAACTATAATTAATAATAATTTTAATTGAAAATATTTTGATATTGAATCAATTATTTTCAAGAGGATCGTTAAATTTCTTAAAAAATTCAATTATTTTTTTTTTAGAAATTGAGGAAATTAATGATAAAAAATTAAGTAAAAAATTAAAAAATTAAATAGAATCTGATAAAAATAAAAAATTTAGGGGAATTTTCAATTATTTCAAATATTTTCAATTACGTTTCTGTATAAAAGTTCAATTATTTAAAAAAACTGAATTAAAAAATTTCAAAAACATTTTTTTTATGTCATTTTATTATTATTACTTATTATTATTATTTTTTTTTTAATTTATTTTTTTAATTAAAAAAAAATTTTTTTTTTAAGTTATAACAAAAATAAAATACTAAAACGTTCAACAAAAAAAATTGTTTACGATATGCATTTTTTTTTTTTTTTTAAGATAATATATTATAACATTTTGGATTATAAAAGCATGTTTTCCTATAATTTAAAATCATCTTCCTGTATCATTTTTTTTTTTTTTTTTTTGGAAGATAAAATTTACTTTATGAATATTTAAATCACATTCACGTAATTTCATAATCCTAAATAAGGAAAAAAACTGGATATATTCAAAATTATCATTTTTATCACTTTTTAGAATTCTAAACTGATTCTTTAAAATATTTTCTATGTATATTTCAAATAAAATTTGGATTTTCTGTATAAATATCTAACTTGTTTTTTTATTTAAAGAAACAATTTTTTTTTACTCTTGAATATGAGTTTTATACATATTTTACTATTTTTTATTTATTATTATTATTATTATTATTATTATTATTATTATTATTATTATTATATTAATTACCATATTTATAAAAGGAAAAAAATAATTGTTATTTCAACAATTGAATTTATTGTTTTATTTATTATTTAATATATTTATTTATAGGTATTATTTAATAATAATAAATTAATTCTAATAAACAAATATTTATTTTGTTGTTCTAGCAATATTTAAATTTGTTCTGACACAATAATAAATTTTACTTATTTTTTTTAATTAATTAAATTTTCTTTTCATATAAGAGATATAAACTAATTAATTAAAATAAAAACAATTTTTTATTTAATTTTCACTTTTATTGTTACTTTTATTTTTTTTTTTAATTTTATTTTATAATATCTATGTATATAGAAATAATAATATCATTATAATAATAATATCATAATTTATAGTTTTATTATGCACATTAAAGCATAATTAGATCACCCTTCGTAAATGTAAATTAACTTTCCCTTTTTCCCGAAAATTTCAAATTGATTAATTTTCGACATTACGATCCAAAAATTCCTCGATCCGTTCGGCTTTTGAAATCGAAAGCGCAATTTTTTCGAATAATATCAATTTTATTATTAGTATTAAAATTATTATTATTAATATTATTATTAATATTGTTATTATTATTATTATTCTTATTCTTATACTAAAAATCATTCACTGATTAAAAAAATAATTTTTCTCTTAATTAAATATAGATAATAATTACTAATTATTACTTAAATTCAACATTTAGTTTTTGTCCAAAACACTAAAATTTCTAAAGACTAATTAAGACTAAATTAAAACTAAATTAGTTAAATTAGTTAAATTTGACTATTTTCGTAGTTATTTGTTTAATAATTATTAGTTTTTTTTACTAATAATTAGTTATATTCTATTATTAATTAGTTACATCTCACTAATAATGTAATTTTTTTTAGCAATAATTCGTTAAATTCTACTAGTTGCTTAATAAAAAATTCAAAACAGATTTTACTAATAATTACTTGTTTTCTACTAATAATTAATTAATTACTACTAATAATTACTTGTTTTCTACTAATAATTAATTAATTACTACTAATAATTATTTATTTTCTACTATAATAATTATTTTTTCCTACTAATAGATTTTTTCCGCTAATAAATAAATATTTTCCACATAATATTAGTTATAGTAGAAAATAGTTATTTTCTACCTATTAGTAGAAAATAAATATTTTTTTATTTTTGTTTACAACTAGATATTTTCTACTAATAATTAGTTAAATAATAGTAGATATTGCCTACTATACTCTGAAGATTTGAATCAGTAAAAATGTTTATTAATTTAAAATTTAAAATTAGTAATTAACTTTTTTGTTCTGAATTAGTAGAAACTACTGATTATTTGCAAAATTTACTAATCTTTGTAGAATAAAACTAATTTTTAGTAGAAAATAATTATGAATTATTTTCTACTACAAAAAAATTTCTAAAAGATATTTACTACTCTTAAAATTAGTTATTTTCTACTAATAATTAGTTATTTTCTACTAATATTAGTTCTTTTCTACTAATATCAGTTACAGTAGAAAATAATTACCAAACTATTAGTAGAAAATAAATAATTATTAGATTTTCTACTACTAGATATTTTCTAAAAAATAATTATTTTTTCCTATTAATATTGGTTATAGTAGAAAATAACTACCTAACTTTTAGTGGAAAATAAATATTTATTAGTAAAATTATGGTTGATTTTTTGCTTTAGCAATTAGTAGAAAATAAATAATTATTAGTAGAATATAATTAATTATAAAGTTATTTTTTAATATTAATTACTTTTTATAAACAATTATTTATTTTTTACTAATTGCATAGACAAAAAAATTAACCGAGGATTTACTAATAATTATTTATTTTCTACTAATAGATGATGTTTAGTAGAAAATAACTAATCATTTGTAGAAAACTAATTATTAGTTATTTTTTACTATTAGATATTATCTACTAGTTATTAGTATGCTCTACTAATAATTAGGCATTTTCTATTAATAGTAGAAATTAATAATTATTTTTTGCTAATTGTTTTTACTAATTATTTTCTACTATAATAACTAGTATTAGTAGAATATAACCTAGTTATTATAGTTGAAAATATTTTATTATAAGTTATTTTCTACTTTAAATTGTTTTCTATAACAAGATATTTTCTACTAATAAAATTAGTTATATTCTACTAATAGTTAGATAGTTATTTTCTACTATAACTAATATTAGTCGAAATTGTCTATTTATTTGCAGAAAATATGTATTAGTGAAAAAATATTATTAGTAGAAAATAAATAGTAGTAGAAAATAACTAATTATTAGTTATTTTTTACTACTAGATATTACCTACTAGTTATTAGTACTACTAGTAATTGGTTATTTTCTACTAATAATTAGTTATTTCCTACTAATATTACTTATTTTCTGCCAATAAATAGTCATTTTCTACTAATATTAGTTATTTTCTACTATAACTAATATTAGTAGAAAATGGCCATTTATTAGCAGAAAATAACTAATATTAGTAGAAAATAACTAATATTAGTAGAAATTATCTTATTATTAGTGAAATGTAATTAATTACTAGTAGAATATAATTTATTATTAGTTATTTTCTACTATTAATTAGTTATTTTCTAATATTAATTACTTTCAATTAATAATTATTTCTTTTTTAATAATTGACAAATTTACTAATTGCATTTTTATTCAACCAAGATTTTACTAATATTTATTTATTTTCTACTAACAGTAGAAATTAATGATTATAATCTACTAATTGTTTTTATTAATTATTTTCTACTATAATAACTAGTATTAGTAGAAAATAACTAATTATTAGCAAAATGTAATTAATTATTAATATAGAATGTTATTAATTATTAGTAGAATATAACTAATAATTAGTTGAAAAAAAAATTTTGAGTTATTTTCTACTTCAAAATGTTTTCTATCACAAGATATTTTCTACTAATAATTAGTTATTTTCTACTAATAGTTATTTATTTTGTACTAAAAATTAGTTATTTTCTTCTAATAGTTAGTTATTGTCTACCATTAGTTACTTTCTACTAAAAATGATTTATTTTCCACTAATTCCTAAAGCAAAAAAATTCAGTCAAATTTTTACTGATCACTTTATTATTTTCTCGACTAATTCGAATTTAGAGAGCAATAATCTAACAAGATAATTAATCATGCAGCCAATTAAAAATACATTCATCATCTACTCATTACATTCTGATTCAATTTTTAAAGAATCCAATTTCGAAACGAATCATTCCTTTTGAAACCCTCTCACTACAATTTCTTGTACCCAGGTATTTCATTTTTCAAAACTCATGTTGCTTTAACGTTATTTTTTCAAAAAATTTTTTTTTTTTTCAAATGCACTTGTGTGTATCAAGAAGAAGGAAAAAAAACATGACCCGAGGTGTCTCCCAATCATCATTGATATTCAAATATGAAAATTTTTTTTTTTATTATTTGCTTTCCAATTTCTCGACATAGTTTTCGGCAGCGGAACTGCGTTTTGTTGTTACGCAATAAAAAATACATATATAAACACACAACTTTCTCGATCATCTTTATGATATTATATACATCAAGTGAAATTCCAATAATTCAAATTAGAAATTTTTTTTTCCAAGCCCTATTTTATTTTTCTCTTTTTTCATTAGTTGGTAGTAGGGGATTTAGATTTTACTGCATTTCCAAATAGAACATATATAAATACCAGTGGTCAGGAAAGTAACATGTCATTAGTTTAGGAGCGTTTCCGATTTTTGGAACCGAAGGAAGAAAGTGACTTCTTGTCGTCGCCAATTTTTTGACGAGGGCAGAAGTATCGAGAACAATGAAAGTGGTGTGTAATGATTTTGTTTTTTCAACGAGTGTTAATTTTGTGTTAATTTTGTGTTAATTTTTTTTTTTTTTTTTTTTTTTTTTTTTATGTTTAATGTTAAAGCATCAACAGGTTAAAAGTTCGTTTTGGGTCGAAAATACTGACAAAGGAGAAATTTTTAGCAAAAAGAAAGAAATTGACAGGAAACTTAACTAACAGAAAGGTTGTGTTCTTAATTGGCTCTTTTTATGTCTGTTGCATGAACAATAATGGAAGAATACAAAGAAATCTTTTGTATTTTTGTGTTGGGTTCGACAAAAAGGGGTAAAAAGGGCCTATTGTGGATGTACCTAAGTAAACTGACTGTAAACAATAAATAAAAACTATAAAAATTCTGTAAAACATTTGTCAAACATTCGTATTTTTAGACACCAAACAAAGAGTGGGACAAATAACTTTATTTACTATTCAGTACTGCTACAAGTATTACTACTATTTCTACTACTACTACTCCTACTGTTACTGCTACTACTATTCACTAACCTATGTAGTAAATAAAATTATTCGTTTAGTTTAAAAAAAAACTTTTTCACTACACTTCTCGAAACGGATTAACAAATTTTTAAAATTCTTTTTCAGCTGATTGCATTCGGTACGTTTGTGGCCCTCGCCAGTGCCGGGCTCCTTCCTCACAACAATGGTTTCAATGCTCATCAAAATCCATCGGTGAATTACGATTACACCAAACCGATTATTGTGAAACCAGTTCATACAGCAACATCTGCTTTGAAACGACCTACTTTGGCATCGGAAACGTTTATGATCCTCGAATCCTTCACGTCACCTCAGCACAGTGTGAAAAATGATCGTTTTTATCTACCAGTGCCACCGCCAAACTCAGGAAGCACAAATTTTCCTGCAGCAACAAGAAACTATAACAGCAACTATGCAGCATTAAATAACAATTTTGGAACAACAACGAAAGTGAATTCCGGAAATGATGTCAGTGCTACATATTCATCAGCAGTGAACACGAATTTTGCACCAGTCACCAAGACAAAATCGGCTAATGATGCTAATGGTAATTATGCACCAGCAGGGAATGCGAATTTTGCATCTGGGACCAACACAAAATCGGCACCAACACAAAATTATGCACCAACGAATTTTGCATCAAACTTTAATGCTAATTCGATAGTATCTAAAAATAATTATGCGTCGGTTGTGAAATCGAATTATGCACCAGTAGCGAGTGGGAATTCGGGAGCAAACATTAAAACAAATTCAGCAGTAGCGAAAAATAGTTATGCACCAGGAACAACAACAAATTCGGGAGCAAACATTAAGACAAATTCAGCAGTACCGAAAAATAGTTATGCAGCAGTTGCAAATACGAATTATGCTCCAGTAACAAATACGAATTATGCTCCAGTGACAAGTACGAACTATGCACCAGCAACAAATACGAATTATGCACCAGTGACAAATACAAACTATGCATCAGTGACAAATACAAACTATGCACCAGCAACAAATACGAATTATGCACCAGCAACAAATACGAATTATGCACCAACTGTAAACGCAAATTTTGCATCAACTTTCAATACAAATTCTGGTAGTAATGCCAAAACTACTTTTGCAACAAATGGGAACTCGAATTTTGCACCAGTAACAAGGACCAATTTTGCCAGTGATGCCAAAACAACTTACGCGGGAAATGCTAACAGAAATTTCGCACCAGCAACAACGACAAATACTGCCAATGATGCTAATAATAATTATACCCCAACTGTAACCACGAATTTTGAATCAAATTTTAATTCGGCAGTAACGAGAAACACTGTAACGAAGACGAATTCTGCAATTGATGCTAACAATAATTATTCGCCATCAGCAAATACAAACTATGCATCAACTACAAACACGAATTTTGCTAATACAAATTCTGCTAATGCTGTCAATGGCAACTATGCCCCAACAAAAAATACGAACTATGCACCAGTGACAAAGACAAATTCGGCTAATTACGCACCAGCAGCTAATTATGCAGCACCTGCAACAATGGATCGATTTCGCCAGACTCCAGTATCTACAGCGTCAGAACAGTATTCGGCACCAGGAAAGAGTGGAACGAGTGACAAAAACTTTGCGCCTATTGAACCAACTGTTTCAATTGAACCTCAATATATGGCGGCTATACAGTCTAATGAATTCCACAGTTTTCAGCTGGGTGATGCAGAGACTGCAACTTCGGGAAAGAGTCACAAACACATGGCGTCAAAACAAACACAAACTTTTGAGAATCCTGAGTCTCTTGATTCAGTACTAGCAAATATCAACTCTCGGAATGAGAATTCTTACTTTGCACCAACGACGGAGAAGTCTATCGAACAATCTTATTTGTCACCAACGACTTATTTTTCGCCTACGAGAACTGAGAGTACACAAAAAACCAGGGGGCAGAATTCCTATTTACCTCCGGATAGCACGAAGACTTTGGATAATTATTACTTGGGTCCAGTGAATTCTTACTATGCACCTGAACCACCGAAGGCAGTTGATAATTCTTACTTTGTTCCTTCGCCTAGATATAAGATCCAGACTTCCTATTTGGATCCAGTGTCGATAAAGGCACCTGCACCGAGGAAGAAGGTCCAGAATTCTTATTTGCCACCGACAACAAAGGATTCCAATTCGACACCAACGCCGAAGATTGAGAAACCTGCAACCGAACAAACTAAAACGCTTGATAATTCTTACTTGGCTCCTGTGACAACAAAAATCGCTGCTGCTCCAAGAAAGAGGGTCCAGAATTCCTATTTGCCACCGAGGACAATAAAGACAGAAGAGTCGAAGATAGCTAAAACTTCAGATTTCGGATCTGAACCAACGAAGACGAATACCTACTTGGCACCAGCATCGACAAAAGATTCGCTAACATCTTCCGAATCAGGAAAAACTGTCGATACTGGCAAACAAGTTTCTGCATCTACGAAAACGAATTCAACTCCTGCGCCAAGTTACTTACCGGCTGGAACCGAAGCAGAAATTGTCGACTCACGAAAAAGTCACTCAACCCCTGCGCCAAATTATTTGCCAACAGAAACCGAAGTTCCAACAAATTTCGAATCGCAAAAAATTCATTCAACTCCGGTGGAAACAAGACAGACTTCACGTCCACGTACCAGGACGAACGGAAATCAAAAGCGGAGGCGAATCCAAAGAATCCGGACGACAACTGCTGGTAGTGTTGACGACTCCTATCTTCCACCGGCAACAACTGAAAAATCAGTTTCGCAGTTTTCGACGACGACGGCGAGGAAACAAGAAGCACGAACAACGGCAGCACCGACAATTGATGATTCGTACTTGCCACCTGTTCAAAAGAGGCAGAGATCTCGTACCACCACACCAGCACCTATTCAAAAACTTCACCCAGTTCAGGACTATTTGCCACCTACCACGAAAATAGTCACTACCACGACAACCGAAAAAGTTACCACCAGTACATCGGCACCAATTGTCGAAAATTTCTACCTTCCCTCTGATTTCGAGAAATATTCCTTCGACCCTAGAGAGGAAGTCGCACCAACAGACGAAAATTCTCATCTTCTATTTCCGTCAAGAGATGCAATCGCAGATTCCTACTTTGTTCCGGAACAAATTGGGTTTGAGCAGGTCTTCTACAATCCACCGACTCCGGTGGCGAATGTAGATAAATATTTCCTTCCACAACCGAGGAGAAATGTTCAAAATTCGTACTTGGCACCCGGATCACCAGTTTCAACCAAACAGTTTGAGCAATTGTACGGAGCACCCGAATCGGAAAATCACAATTTAGATTCAGTTGCAGGAGGACAAAAGCAGGAGGAGAATATCCAGAAAGCACCGGAGCAACAAGAAGAGATTCGGAGTTCTTATGTGGCATCTTTAGTGGAGAAACAGATTTCGAATTCCTATTTGGCTCCGGGGTCATCGAAACAAGTCGATAATTTCTATGGAGTACCTGCGTTAAAGCATACAACACCCAGACCATCGACGAATATTGATAATTCCTACTTGGCTCCAGTGTCATCAAAACAAGCTGATGAATTCTATGGAGTACCAGCGCCAAAACAGACAACAACGCTTGATGATTCCTATTTGGCTCCAGTGTCATCAAAACAAGCTGATAAATTTTACGGAGTTCCAGCCCCAAAACAGACAACGACTCCTGATAATTCCTATCTGGCTCCGGGGTCATCAAAACAAGCTGATAAATTCTACGGAGTTCCAGCCCCGAAACAGACAACAACTCTCGATAATTCCTACCTAGCACCAGTGTCATTAAAACAATCTGATAAATTCTACGGAGTGCCGGAGCAAACAGAGTCAATTGGAAGTTCTTACTTGGCACCTGAACTGACGAAACAGATTCCGAATTCCTACTTGGCTCCAGTGTCGTCAAAACAAACACCATCAGCGAACATTGATAACTCCTACTTGGACCCAGTGGCGACAAAGTCAACAAATAGGGTCCGAACATCCTCCTCGATGTCGGTGTCATCCAAACAGAACTCCCATTCGTCAGTAGCCCCCAAAAAACAATTGGAAAACTCCTACCTAGCTCCATCGTCAAAACAAAAAGTGGATACTTCCTACGTGCCATCATCGCCAAAGCAGAAAGTGGATAATTCCTACGTACCACCATCACCAAAACAAAAAATCATCAATTCCTACGTACCACCATCACCAAAACAAAAAATCGACAATTCCTACGTACCACCATCACCAAAACAAAAAGTGGAAAGCTCCTATGTACCACCATCACAAGAACAAAAAATCGAAACCTCCTACACACCAACCGAGGCATTTCCCCAATCATCAAACTTGTCACCAGTGCAGATAAATTCCGGCATATCGTCAATTGAAGAAATCGCGAACGATTCTGATCATCAGCAAGTTTCTGTCGTCAGTGAAACATTGCAGGACAACATCGGTGTCGATGGCTACGAGTATCAGTATGCACTCTCCGATGGCCAGAAGAAGGAGGAATCGGCGAAATTAATAAATCAAGGTACCAAGAGTGAATCGATTGTTGTTAAAGGGAGCTACTCGTGGTTCGATCCACTGTCAAAGAAGAGGTACACGGTGAATTATGTCGCCGATGAAAATGGTTTTCACGCGGAAGGTGAACATATTCCTCGCGTTTGAACAAAAAAAAGAAATAAACTAAAATGTTAATTTGTTTTCTATTTTTTAGGTTATCTTTACGAATTATTGTTACCATTTTTGTTAAAGTCTGATAAAACTTATGATTTCAGTTAATTTCTACAACTGAAATTCTGTGATACAAGACTCAAGTTATAAATAAAAATTTTAAAAATATTTTATTGTTTCCTTTTTTTCAAATTTCCTTTTTGACTACTTTTCCTTTTTCTATTCCACTATTCCGTATTTTCACTTTTTTGAAGTTTTCATAAATTCTTATTGAACTATTTCGTCTTTTATTTGCTAAACTAAAATTCAATAGCCGTTTTTTCGTTAAATCACAAATTCAAAATGGCGGATACAATATGGCGGACGATGGAATTTAAAATTGATTCAATTTACTTAAAAAATTTATGACTCGGGGGTTTGACTAATTTTATGCAAATTCTAATATAAATTAATAATTAATAATAATAATTCTAATTTTAATAATTGAATTCATGAGAAATTTTTATTATTCATGAAAATAATTGAATTATTAGGAAGATTTTTACAAAAAATTTATTAAATAATTGAATTCTGATTGGAAATTTTATGAAAATATAGTAGATATTGAAAATCATTGAATTGCGAAAATTTTTTTAAAATTATTAAATTTAACAAAAGAATTCATTAAAAATTTTTGACAATAATTGAATATTTGTGTGGTAATTATTCAATTTTTTTTTAAATAATTGAATTCCTAGAAAGCATTTTATTATTTATGAAAATAATTGAATTTTTGCGAACAATTTTAAATGGACTTTTAAAAATAATTGAATTTCCAAGAAGAAATTTACTACTTTTAAAAATAATTGAATTCTTATGATAAATATTGTTAGTTATGAAAATAATTGAATTTTGTTAAAGAATTTTATTAAAATGCCTCAAAATAATTGAATTTTCGGGAATAATTTTGTTATTTATCTTTAATAATTGAATTCTTTCGAAGAATTATTTATGTAAATAATTGAATTCTTGGGAAGAATTTTATTAAAATCTAAATAAATAATTGAATTATTAAAAAAAAAATTAATTAAAATTGTATTACAAATAATTGATTTCTTTTAAACATTTTTATTAAAATATTTGAAAATAATTGAATTTCTGTAAAAATTCTAATATTTTTGTAAATAATTGAATTTTTCCAAAAAATTTAAAAAATAACTTTTTTAAATAATTGATTTTTTCAAGAAATTGAAATTAAATTTTTAAGAATAATTAAATTTTTCGAGAAATTCCTGTAAAATTGTATTAAAAATAGTTGAAATCCTGCGATGAATTTTACTATTTATGAAAATAATTGAATTATTGGGAAGAATATTACGCAAGAATTTTTTTTTTTTTTTAAATAATTTAATTCCTGTAAAGAATTTAATTACTTTTGGTAAATAATTTAATTCCTGTGAAGATTTTATAAATTTTTAAAAATAATTGAATTCCTGCGAAAAATTTTAATAATTTCTGAAAATAATTCAATTCATGTGAAGAATTTTATTATTTTTTAAAAATAATTGAATTCATGTAAAGAATTTTTATTATTTTTTAAAAATAATTGAATTTCGGCGAAGAATTTTAACAAATTTGAAAAATAATTGAATTCTTTCGAAGAATTTTATTGTTTTTTGAAAATAATTGAATTTCGGCGAAAATTTTTAATAAATTCTGAAAATAATTGAATTTATGTAAAGAATTTTTATTATTTTTTTTTAAAATAATTGAATTCCTGGAAAGAATTTTATTATTTTTTTTTAAAATAATTGAATTGATGTAAAGAATTCAATTACTTTTGGTAAATAATTTAATTCCTGTGAAGATTTTATAAATTTTTAAAAATAATTGAATTTTTGAAAAATTTTAATAATTTATGAAAATAATTGAATTCTTGTAAAGAATTTTATTATTTTTTTAAAATAATTGAATTGATGTAAAGAATTCAATTACTTTTGGTAAATAATTTAATTCCTGTGAAGATTTTATAAATTTTTAAAAATAATTGAATTTCTGCTAAAAATTTTAATAAAAGTTTCCAAAATAATTAATATTCTACGAAAAATTATATTGTCTTCAAAAAAATAATTGAATTTTTAAGAAGGATTTTATTATTTTTTAAAAATAATTGAATTTCTGCAAATAATTTGATTGTTTATGAAAATAATTGAATTATTGCGAAGAATTTTTATAAAAATTATGTTAAGTAATTGATTTTTTCGAAATTTTTATTACCTATTTATGAAAATAATAAATTGAATTTTAGGATGAATTTTATCTTTATTATTTTTTATTATTTCCATAAATAAAAAAAATTGAATTTTGAATGAGTTTTATTTTTTAAATAATTGAAATGTTTTGCGAAATTTCATGAAAATACTAGATTTTGAAAATTTGAATTTTGAATATTTTTTGAAAATAATTGAATTGTTTTTTAAAGAATTTGATTATAATAATTTTTTCAAAATATTTATTTTTTTCTATCAATTTTTAATTAAGAATTTTTTTTTACAGCGAGGGGGGGGAGGATTTAGGTTCTAAAGACAATTTTTAAAATGAATATTACAATTTTTTTTATTGAAAGTAATTTTTAACGGGAGAATATGTATTAAATTTAAATATTTCTTTTCAATGCGCGTTAGTTGCGGTCGTTAGGCCACTAGCGAGAAGAATTCGTCGTGCGATCGAATCTTCTTATTGAAATTTTTTTTTTTTTTTTTTTCAAATGTAAATAAAGAACGTAAATGAATAATTAATACTAATTGTCTAATAAAATCAAAATCTTGTTTTAGTTTGAAATATAAAAAAGGAATTTTTTTTTTGTAAATTAAATAGAATTTTAATAAGAAATGAAAAAAAAATAGAAATTTGAAAAAAAATTGAAAGTAATTTTTGTATATTAAACAGAATATTAATAAAAAAATCAAAGTGTAGAACAATGAAAGAAGTAAAGAAAAAAATTTGAAACATTAATGCCAATCGTAATTTACTATAATTTTTTTTTTTTTTTTTTTTTTTTTTTTTTTAATAATTAGAATTATTTTTTTGATAATTCACATCAATTTTATGATAGCCTAAAGGTTCTTTTTTTATATTTCTCTCTAATATAAAATGTCAAAGAAATGATCGATAAAATTAGGCAACGATAATGACTTTCAGTTACGTCAGTTTGTAAAATGGTGAGAATTTTTGCCAACATCTCCCACTGACCTTGATGAGAAAAAATTTGCAGATTCACTCAATTCGCACAAACTTTTATTTTCAAAGAGAAATAACCTGAGAAAAAAACGTAAACAAAAGTTTTTCATCATTATTTTGAAATAATATCAGAAAACTTTTATTTAATTAAATCTTAAAATCATTTCGCTCAAAACAAAAAAAAAAAAAAATTAAAAATTAAAAAAAAATTTTTTTAATTTAAAAAAACGATTTATCTACAAAATACTTTAAGAATTTCTAAATGTAGAATAAAAATCGAAAATGTTTTTTCAAGAAAAATAGAGATTCCTTCTTTTCGCCGAATACACTTATGTGACAAAATTTTTTTTTTTTTATCGTGAAACACGAAAGATTATGAAATTTTAATTAAGAAGAATCGAAACTATGTTGTAATATGGATATATGCAAAATATTTACTTAATTTTTGGTATATTGGAAGAAAAAAGGTAAAAAGAAGACTTTGACATTTGTGGGAAAAAATTTATGATTGGGTAGGGGGGTAGAAAAATTTGAATAAAAAAATAGTATATAAACGTGCGAATCTTCTCCAAAAATCAGTCATTCTTCAACTGTTGTTGTACCAAACAAAAAATAAAGTGAAACATTTTTTTTTTTTGTTTTATTTTAAAAACAAAGAATTAAAAAAAAGACTCATCATGATGAAATTGGTGTGTAAAAAAAGTGCTACTAAATATTTTTTTTCAACACAAAAATACTAATTTAACAAATTAAATTATCTTTTTTATTTACAAAGAAAAAAAATTGAGTACTCAAAAAATTAACAAAAAAACTTTTTTTTAAATTTAAAAAAAAAAATTTTTTTTTTAAATTATAAAAAATTTACTATTAACTGCAGAATTAAATTTTATCATTTATTATTATTTTTTCTTCTATCTCTAGTTTCTTCTTTTATTATTTATTTATTTATTTTTATTTACTTAAGAAATTATATTATAAATGAAATCAAAAAATTATAAACTACATTTGTTTAAACCTTTCGATTTCTATTAAATTTTTCTTGTTCAAATTTATATTTAAATAAGACAAATTGTACGATTTTTGTTTTATTTAAATAATAATAAATAAATAAATAAATAATAAATAAAAAAAAAAAATTTCTAGAAAGATTCGAACGCAGGACGAATAATTACACTCATAGCGCCTTAACGCTCGCGACCAACACGCACTGAAAACAAATGAAAAAAAATTATAAAAAATACAATCGAAACTCAACTTTTTTTTAATATTTCAATTTTTATTTAATTTTTCTACTTCTAATTAATATTTAAATAAGATAAATTGTACGATTTGCGCTTTATTTAAATAAAAATAAATAAAGTAAAATAAAAAGTAAATAATAATAAAAACATTAAGAAAAAAAACTAAAGAAAAAATTTTGATAAAAAAAAAATTTACAAGGATTCGAACGCAGGACGATTAATTACACTTATAGTGCCTTAACGCTCGCGACCAACGCGCATTGAAAAGAAATAGAAAGAAAATTATAAAAAATATATTATTAACTCAACATTTTTTTTCCAAATATTTCAATTTTTATTTCTATTTTAGTATTTTCTGTAAAATAAATTGTATTTTTTATTTTATTTAATTAAAAATTGGAGTAAAATATAAAATTAAAAAAAGAGAATTTAGGAAGATTCGAATTGACATTTTTTTTTTTTAAATAAAATAATAAAAAGAATAAAACAAAAAAATTATAAAAGACAATGAACAATATTTTTTTAAATATTTATATTTTTAACTCATTTTTCTTTTCAAACAAAATGAATTGTATAATTTATACTTCATTTAAATAAAAATTAGTGTAAAAATAAAAGAAGAAAGTACATTAAATAAAATTCGAGTTTAAATAAAAAAAAAAAAAAAAATTGTGAAGATTCGAACGCAGGACGAATAATTCTACACGTAGTGTCTTAACGCCCGTGACCAGCGCGCATTGAAAAAAAGAAACAAAATATAAATAAGTATTTCAGTAAAAAATAAAAAAAAAGTAAACGAAAAAAGTGAAATTAGGAAGATTCGAACAGTGGACGAATAATTTCTCTTGTATTTCTCATTTTTCTTTTCAAAAAAAATAAATTGTATAATTTATGGTTTATTTAAATAAAAATTAGTGTAAAAATAAAAGAAGAAACTACATTAAATAAACATTCGAGTTTAAATAAAAAAAAAAAAAAAATTGTGAAGATTCGAACGCAGGACGAATAATTCTACACGTAGTGTCTTAACGCCTGTGACCAACGCGCATTAAAAAAGAAAGCAAACCAAATTTTAATATTCGCCCCTAAAAACTAATATTTATTGCCGAAACATGAATAATTAAATCTAGAAATTGACAACAAATGACGAATTTTCGAAAATGAAACAATTTCCAAATAAAATTTAACAAAAAAATAAAAATATTTTTCAAAAAAAAAAAATTCTTAATTATTTTTTTTTCTTTTTTACAGGCAATTGTTCTTGCTGCCGTCGTGGCCCTTGCTTTTGGTGCGCCACAAAATTTGCAAAAAAGATCCGATGACGTTGTTCTTGTCAAGGAACTTTTACACGACAATATTGGACTCGACAAATATCAATACAATTTTCAATTATCCGATGGACAACAACGTGAAGAATCGGCTCATTTGATAAATCCAGGAACGGAACACGCGGCAATTGTTGTCCGAGGAAGTTACTCCTGGGTTGATCCGGCAACAAATCAACTCTACACTGTCAATTACGTTGCCGACGAAAATGGTTTTCATCCAGAGGGCGCTCACATTCCCAGTGTCTAAATTAATTATATCTTCTTGAATAAAAAAAAAAAAAAAAAAAAAAAATTGCTAATTCTGTCGTTTTTTATTTTCTTTGCCCAAACAATGACATTATTTATTCTTAATAATACCAACTTCAATTTAAATTTCAAATTAAATTTAAAATCAATTGCTTTTATCAAAAATAAAATTGCAATATTAAATTTAGTTGCAATTAAAAATAATGTTACTTACTAATTAATTAGTGAATTAGTTATTATTAATTCTTTTCAAAAAATATAAATGAAAATTACTCGCAAAATTTTAATTATTTTCAATTATTTTCAATTTATAAACTTTAATTCATCTATTTAATTTTTTTATTCAAATCTATATTAAAAATAATGATAAATTGTATAATATACGATTTACTTAAATAAAAAAGGAAAAAATTTCATTAATAAATAATAAAAAAAAAAAAAAATAAAATAAAAATCTAGAAAGATTCGAACGCAGGACGAATAGTTACATTTAGAGCGCCTTAACGCTTGTGACCAACGTGCATTAAAAAGAAATTTAAAAATTTTTTTTCAAATAAATTATAAACTAAACTTTTTTTTAAAAATTTCGATTTCTATTTCATTTTACTATTAAAATCAAATAAATTATATAATTTTTTATGTTATTTAATTAAAAATTTGAGAGAGAAACTAATAAAATAAAAAAAAAGATTTAGAAACAAGCAATTTACAAAAAAATTTTATTTTTTAATAATATCAACATTAATTTTTAAATTTTTAAATTTGAAATCAATTCCAAATTTGTAATTAAAAATAATATTTACTAATTAATTATTATTATTAATGTTTTTAAAAAAATTAAAATAAAATTATTCGCAAAATTTCAATCAATCATTTTTAATTTTTTAATTTCATTTTAATTTTTCTATTTAATTTTTTTATTCAAATTTATATTACAATAATGATAAATTGTATAATTTACGATTTAGTTAAATAAAAATTTTGAGTAAAACAGTAAAAAATTTGAGTAATAAATAATAAAAAAATCAAATTTAGGAAGATTCGAACCTAGGACGAATAATTATATTTATGGCGCCTTAACGCTTGCGACCAACGCGCATTAAAAAAATGAAAAGAAAATTATAAAAAACACATTAAAAACTCAACTTTTTTTAAAAAAATATTCTGATTTCTATTTCATTTTACTATTCAAATAAAATAAATTATACAATTTTTTATTTTATTTAATTAAAAATTTAAGTAAGAAAATAATAAATTGAAAAAAGAGAATTTAGGAAGAAGCAAATATTAGAAAATTTTTTATTTTTAATATCAACTTCAATTATTTGAATAAATTGCAAATTTGAAATTGAAAATAAATTTACTTACTAATTAATTAAATATTATTGTATTGTGTAAAAAAATCCAAATAAAATTATTCGCTAAATTTTAATTTTTATTCTCGAATTTAAATTCAAATTTTCTATTTAAATTCTTTTATTTAAATCTATTTTTAAATAAGATAATTTGTACAATATTCGCTTTATTTAAACAAAAATTTGAGTTAAAAAGTAAAGAATTTGATTAATAAATAATAAAAAAAAAATCTAGAAAGATTCGAACGCAGGACGAATAATTACACTAAAAGCGCCTTAACGCTCGTGACTAACGCGCATTGAAAAGAAATGAAAAAAATGATAAAAAACACATTATAAACTCAACTTTTTTTTTAATATTTCAATTCTTATTTAATTTTTTTATTTCAAATTAAATAAATTGTAAAATTTTTCACTTCATTTAATTAAAAATTTTATTTAAAAAAATTTACCTCAAAAAAAGAATTCGGAAGATGCAAAATACCCCACAAAATTTTTATTTTTAATTATTAATTTGAATTTTTGAATTAATTGCAAATTTTCAGTTAAAAATAAATTTACTTACTAATTAATTAATTATTATTAATTCTTTTAAAAAAATTTAAATTTAAGTTATTTGCAAAATTTCAACTATCAACGTAAAAATTTAAATTGAAAAAAATGGTTGAATTAGTAGAGAATTGTATTTTAATTTTCTTTTTAATAATTAAATTTTGAAAGAGTTATACCTAAGATTTTTGATATTCGTAAATAAATTAAATTTAAAAATGCTTCAAATTTAATTTTTTTTTCTATATGTTTAAATTTTTCAAAGAATTTTATTTTAAATGTAATTAAAAAGTAGTTGTTTTACAAACTGGTAATTTAATTTTCGACAAATTTTCTCAAAATTAATAAAAATAATTGACTTATAGAAAAATTTAGAGAGTTAAAAGTTCTAGAAAATAATTAAAATTTGTAAAACCAGTAAGAATTTGAAAAAATAATTGAAATTAAAATTCTTCGAAGAATTCAATTATATTCCAATAAAAAGTTTCATAAAATTTTTCGAAAAATTCAATTTATTTAAAAATATTTTTTAATAAAGTTCTTAGTAAAAACTTATTTATTTTCATAAATATTAAAATTCTTTGCAGGAAATGAATTTGAGTACAATTTTAATGAAATTTTCTAAAGTAATTTAATTATTTATCAAAATTATTATTATAAATTCTTTCCAAAAAATTAAAATAAAATTATTAGCAAAATTTCAATTATTTTCAATTTATAAAGTTTATTTCAAATTTTCAAAAGTTTTTCATAAAATTAATTTGAAACAATTAAATTGTTTTAAATTTTAATAAAATTCCACTGCAAGAGTTAAATTATTCCAGATTCAAAATTAAAGTTAGAAAATTATAACATTTTTTTTATAACAAAAATTTCAGCTTTTAAAATCAAATTTCTTTTTGGAAGTATCAAAATGATACTAAAAGTGTATCAATTTGATATCAAACTGTGAGTCAAATAAAAAATTGATCTAAATTTTTGTATCAAATTAAAACACTTTATGTTTCAATTTGATACTTTCAAGAAAACTTTTTTTTTAAAAATGTAATATTATAGAAAAAGAACCACTTATGGAAAATAATACAATTTTTAAATTCTTCTTGCGAAAATATTTTCAATTCATATATCCAAATATTAAATATACAAAATACATATTTATATAGAAACATAAAACAAATTCAAATCAGATAAATATTAAATTTCAATTATGCAATTTTCCTTTTCGAATTCAAATCAAATAAAGACCTTTCCCTAACAGAGTATAACATTTAAAATTTCTTACCCAATTGCATCTTAATATTGTAAAATGTAAACGTGAATAATTAGTGGAAGACGATTTGACTATTTTATATGTAAAATTTCCAAATGTTTCGTGATTCCAAAAAAAAAAAAAAATGATAGAAAGAACTCTAATAAGAAAAAACTTGCAGGAAAAAGTTGTCATAGCATTATGTGAAATTTTATTAGGTAATATCAATACTTCATTTGAATATTGTCTCATTATTATATTTAAATATCAAATCTATTGACCAAATTGTGAAAAAAAAGAATTAATAATCAAAAGGGCATCCCAAAAGAAAAAAAATTGGTATATAAACCGAGGAACATCTTCAGCTAATCATCAGTTTCAGTTTCCTCCAATCGTGGAAAGCATCTTCTCTGAATTCACCATGAAACAGGTGAGAGTCTAAAAAATAATCATCTTTTTTCAAATTTTGCCAAGTTTTTACAACATTTGCTCTAAATTTCGAATTAGTTGAAAATCTTTACTAATTTAAATTAGTGGCTGACTTTTTGCTCTTAAATTGGTTAATTTGTCCAGTAAATAGTTATTTTCACTACTAATTTATTAGTAACATTTACTAATTCAAAATTTTTTAAGTTCAATGTTTATTAATTTAAATTTGTTACTGACTTTTTTGCTTTTGAATTACTTAGTAAATTTTCAACTTTTTCTCGAAATTAGTTAATTTTACTTATTAATAATAATTGTAAACTATTATTAATTATTATTATTACGATTATTATTATTATTACTATTATTATTATTACTATTATTATTATTATTATTATTATTATTATTATAAAAAAAAAATTAAAATCTAGAAAGATTCGAACGCAGGACGATAAATTACTCTAAAAGCGCCTTAACGCTCGTGACTAACGCGCATTGAAAAGAAATGATAAAAAAATTATAAAAACCACATTATAAACTCAACTTTCTTTTAATATTTTAATTCTTTCATAATTTTTCTATTCAAATTTATATTCAAATAAAATAAATTGTACTGTAATTATAAATTAATGTTAATTCATATTATTACTATAATTATTTTAGTAATTTCTACTAATTTATAAGTATTTAATAATTCCATATTTTTTAAATTAAATTTTACTGACTTAAATTAGTGACTGGCCTTTTGCTTTTAAATTAGTAAATTTTCATCATCTTCTCAAAATTGGTAAATTTTACTTATAAATATTAAGTTCTATTAATTTATTAGAAAACTTTACTAATTCAAAAGGGAAAATTCGGTTAGTAATTCAAATTAGTCGTTTTCGGCCGAAAGTGTTGCAAAGGCCGAAGTCTCGGCCGAAAACGAGGGAAAAGTTGTTTGGTGGAGTTTTAATGGTTTTAATGGCCGTTGTTTGCCTTGCAGTTCGTAGTGTTCGCAGCGCTCGTGGCCGTGGCCTGCGCAGGCCTCCTGCCCCACCACAGCCACCACCAGCACCAGCACCGCGCCGCAGCCTCGAGGCGAGTGGACAACTCGTACTTGGCGCCGGCCGCCGAGTCCCGAGTGGACAACTCGTACTTGGCGCCAGTCGCCGAGTCCCGGGTGGAAAGCGCCTACTTGGCGCCCGCCGAGAGCCGCGTCGCCCCAGCCGCCGTCGAGGCCGTGCTCGTCAGCGAGAGGCTGCACGAGAACAACGGACTCGAGGGCTACTCGTACAGCTACGAAATCTCCGACGGACAGAAGAAGGAGGAGACCGCCGAACTGATCAACCAGGGAACCGACGAGGAGGCCATCGCCGTCCGCGGCAGCTTCGAGTGGGTCGACCCGCAGACCAACCAGCACTTCAAGGTCAACTACGTCGCCGACGAGAACGGCTTCCGCGCCGAGGGCGACCACATCCCCAGGGCCTAACTCTCACCAATCTGTAACCAATCTGCAACCAAACGCCAAATGTCAATAAAACACCGCAAACTCTCCTCTTAAACCTGTATTTGTCTATTTTGCACTCAACCTTACCCATTTTTCCTTGTTTCTCAATTTTACCAAAGATAATTTACCTACATTTTGCAAGACTCCTGGTGGCATGTGGCCCAACTGGAAAATCCCATTAGTAAGAAAAGAACGAAGAAACGTCTATCCATTTCTCACTAGTGGGATTTTCTATTTAGTCAACATGCTATCAAGATGCTGCATCTAGGTAAATCTAGTAAAATTGTCATCAAAAGAATCTATGCAATTAGGAAGTTCAGTATAGCCTCTCTACTAAGTCTGTTAAATATTTTTATTTTCACGATTAGTTCAAGACCCTTTCGTACAATGTACTTAACTTAACAATTTTAATACTACACTAAAAAACTTTTTGTTTCAAAAATTAATAGAATTCATTTCAAACTTTAATATGATGCGCATTTGAAACAGGAAAAAACGATGTTTTTATGTTATTTAATCGTACGAAAGTATCAGCTTTTAACAAAGTAATACAAAAAATTAGTACCGTAAACTGGGGCTATTAGGAACAAAATTCTGTTTTTGGTTGGAGTTGATGCTATCGGCGCCGTTTATCGATAAATTGTGTTACTTGCTATTGAAAAATTGTTGCTGCGGTAACTGGCAACACTTTTCAATGAAATAATTGTGATTATTAAATATTTTGTGAACAACAGTAGCTTGTAAGTGACTTAATGTGTTTTAGTGCAGTTTCAAACGCGTAGAAAACATTTGATTGCTGATGTAAGTTGTTTCATTTTTAACATCTCAAAGTGATTGTTTTTTATTAATGGTATTTCTTATGGGAAACTTTATTGAGTTCACTAAGTAATAAATACGTTTATTTTGTATTTACAGTAAGATTTTAGAAACAAAAACCAAAATTCACAATAAACGGCGGGTGTATAAGGAACACAATTATTTATTCCGGATTGCTAAAGTGTGTTGTCAAAACGTAAGTTTTTCGTAATTTCTTTTGGTTTTAATCACCTAATTTCGTTTTTAGTGTTCAAAGATGGTTCGAAATTATAAAAGAGTGTTGGTACCGACAAGTCGCAAAAAACGACCAGTGATTCCATCATCGACCTCAACTGATGATACCAGCAACGTTTAAAACACACATTCGCTCTTTTAGTTTTGTTTTTACATTTCATAGCTAATATGTCAAAAATCAGCCGCTTTAAATTTTTGAATTATGTCAGCGAGGAGATGTAATGAATTTCCTAAATTATTAACCTCCTTACAAATTCTATTTATCAAAAAATTTTCGGGAATTTTCGTCATTCTGCGTTCTGTGGAAACCCAATTTAAACATTGGTACACACCTCTTAAAGTTCTGCAAGGAGCGTATAAAAATTTAATGAAACCAGCAAGTCAGAGCAGACAATTATTCCGTTTACAATTAACTATACATAATAATTTGAATATTCTTTCATTCATTCACATTTTCCTGTTCCTTACAGTCTGAAGTTGTCTTTTGTTTATACTTTTCTTTTTTGTTATCTTTAGATAGATTGTATTATTATTGCTACCAAAGATTACGCGCAGAACGTGATATTCAATTTATTATTATGTTATGCAAAATATGACTTTTTTGAAAATTTTGTTGAAAAGTGTAAAAGTAACTTAAGTAAAATTAATAAAAATATGGTTACCAACATTGTAGAGCATTAAAAAATGCTTCGATTGACCTATCTTTGAACTTAATTCGATCATAAATTTCGAAATTATTGGTATTTTAAAACCCAAAAATATTGTGGAAAATGATATTTTCTCAACTTTTTTTGTATGAAAACTTTCCTTTAACTATTAAACTATTATAACTATCTTGTAGGGTATTAAAAAATACATTGATTTATCCAAAATTTAATCACTTTTACCATATTTATAAAAATTCTTTTAATATTTAATTATAATCTACAATTTTAACTGAAATTAATTTTTAAATAAATTTTTATTAAAAAATTCTATTAGAATTCAAGTATTTAAATACAAACAAAAAAGAATTATTTAATAATTGAATGTTTCTTAAAATTCAATTCTAATAAAGAATTTTGTCAACGAATTTTTAAACAATTGAATTTTTTTTTACGAATTTTAATAAAATTTTTAAGAATAATTAAATTTTTCTAGAAATTCGATTCAAATTTTATTAAAAATCAATTGAAATTCTGCGATGACTTTTATTATTTTTTAAAACAATTAAATTCCTAAAAAGAATTTTATTATTTATACAAAACTAATCGAATCTCTGTAAACATTTTATTATTTATGAAAATATAATTAAATTTTTGCGTAAAATTTTATTAAAATGTTTTTAAAAATTGAATTCTTTTGGAAAATTTTATTTAAAATAGTATAGATATTGAAAATCATGGAATAAGAGCAAAAAAAATTTTTTTTTTTGAAAATAATTGAAATTTTGTCAAGAATTGTATTAAAATTTTTAAAAATAATTGAATTTCTACAATCAATTATTTTTGTCTTGGTAAAATTGCAATTATATTCAAAAATTTTTCTAAGTTTAATGATTTTCAATATATCTACTATTTTAAAAAAAAAATTCCTAAAAGAAATTTCTTCGCAATAATTCAATTATTTTCTTAAAGAATACATTTTTTTTAGCAATTCAATTATTTTTATAAATAATAAAAATCATCGGGGAAATGTCAATTATTTTTAATATATAAAATAATTTAAATCAAATTTCTCGAAAAATGTAAGTATTTTTAAAAATTTGTTTATAAAATTCTTTATAAGAATAATATTGCAGGTGTACAATTTTCTATATTTTTAGCAGAGGACAATTTTAAGTTTAAAGCAAGATAAAATTATGTATTAAAAAAAATTTTTTCAATATCAACAAACGTTGGATTGTATTAAAATTCACATTAAAAAATAAACAGAAACCGTCACGAAGTATTTATATAGTATCGTGTCATAATTATCTTATTTTTCCTATAATTTTCAAGTTTCATCGTCTTCGAGAGCAATATTTGAAAAATAGACAAAAAATAAATAAAAGAATTGAAATAAAATAATTTTCGTGTTTTTTTTATTTTAATTGCCATTAGCATTATTGCTGAGGTTTATTGTGAACAAGGTTTTTGGACGGTAATAATATTATTGCATCGTTAGAAAAAACTTTTGTCATTTTAATTAACAATAAATTTTTCTTTCTTAATATTATTTATTAAAATAATTCACAAACTTAATTGTCGAATCATAAATGAACGATATTTACAGTAAATTTGACCATATAAGTGACAAAATTTTAATTCACATTCAATTGTAAATGTAAATAGCATATGAATTTAATATTTTTTTTTCATTTTTTTTTTAAGTCAAATTTTGTCAATAAACAACTTATATTAATCAATATAATTATTTACATTTAAAAATCTAATTTAAATAAAATCACACGAAAGAATTTAATTATTTTCAAAAAATTCCATTAAATTCAATTTCAACAAGAATTTAAAATTCTCCAAAAATAATTCAATTATTCTCAAAATATTTGTAAAAAAATTCTATATAAAAATTCAATTACTTTCAATGCAATTTTTATATATAATTATATTCTTTAAAAAAATTGAAAGAATTCAATTAATTTTCAAAAAATAATAAAATTCTTGTGATGAATAATTCAATTATTTTGAATATATAACTTTAATTTTAATAAAATTCTTTAAAGAAATTCAATTATTTTCGTAATAACTTTAATTGAATTTCTCGTAAAAAATTTCATTATTTTAAATTTTTATATTATTTATTTTTATTTTAGTTTTATATTTCTTAAAATTTTTAATAAATTCTTCGAAACATTTCAATTATTTTTATAAACAGTAAAATTTTTCGCAATATTTCAATTTTAATTCAATTTTTTATATATAGTAGAATCCTTTGCAGAAATTCAATTCTTTTCAAAACAAATTTTCAACAGAATTCTATGGAAAGAATTTAATTTTTCAAATATTAACATAAAATTAATTTATTTTCAAAAATTTTAATAAATTCTTCGGAACAATATTCAATTTTATTATTTTTATAAATAATAAAATTCTTCGCAAGAATTCAATTATTTGCAAAATAAAATTAAAATAAAATTCTTCTTCATAAAATTCAATTGCTTTCAAAATATTCAATTAAAAATTATTAAGGAAACACCCATTAGTTTAAAAAAAATTCAAAGAAATTCTTCAAAAGAATTTAATTAAGATTTTTTGCAATTTGAATAAAATTCTTCGCGAGAATATCAGTTATTTTTCTAAGTAATAAAATTCTTTGAAAGAATTCTATTATTATCAAAATTTTTTTGATAAAATTCTATGCAACAATTTCGATGATTTTCAATACATTAAATTTTAAAATTGAAAATATTTGAAAAGAAAAATTATAAAAAAAAGTTACGAAACAAAAAAGCAAACAACTAACTTTGAAGTGCGAACAGATTACCGGAACATGTACTTTATTATTATTAATGTTATAATTATTTTTATTTTATAAGTAATTCAATGTTGTAATGACAAATAGAAATCATCAGAATTTTCCTCATTTTTTTTTTTTTTTTTTTCATTAAAAGTCTAAAATTTTGTTTTGTCAAATTGAAATTATGCAGATTTTTGTTCTTTACTTCTAAGGAAAATTAGAAAATTGTTCGACAACTGTGATAATAAATAAAAAAAAATTTATTTTTTATTTAAAAAAAAAAAAAAAAAAAAAATTAAAAAAAAAATAAAAATAAAAAAAATTTAAAAAAAAAATTTTTTTAAAAATAAAAAAAAAATTATTATTATTATTATTATTATTATTATTATTATTATTATTATTAAAAATAAAATTTATTTTTTTATTTTTTTATTTTTTATTTTTTTTTTATTTTTATTTTATTTTATTTATTTATTTTTTTTTTTTTATTTTTGTGAAATAGAAAATTTATTTATTTTGCATTATTTTTGTTTGTAAATTACAATTATTTTAACAAAATTATTATTTCCTTTTAGAAAAAAGAAGTAAAATATTTGCACAATTTCTGTTCTTATTTTTGGAACAGGATTTTTCACAGAAATTAAGACATTCAAAAATTTCAAATTTAAACTTTTTTTTTTTTTTTTTATTAAACTTCGACTTGGAGCAATCGTTATCATCATGTTTTCTATAATAAATTAAAGATGACCAAGTAATAAAATCCATTGTTTTCTATTATAAGAATATTGTTACTGTAACTACATCAAAATTATTTTCATCATTTTAATTCAATTATTATTTTCTAAAATTTAAAATTATTTTTGGTGAAATTTTTATTATTTATAAAAATAAATAATTGTTTGGATACAATTTTATTAAATTTCTTTTTTTTTTGAAATAATTAAATTCTTTTTGGGAAATTTTATTGAAAATAATTGAAATTAGAAAATTTTTTGAAAATAATTGCAAAGAATTTTTTTTTGCTCTTTATAAAAATAATTGAATTTTTTTTTCAAATTTTGAACATAGTTGAATTTTATAAAAAGAATGTTATTTATTTTTTTATATTTGAATTTCTGCAAATGTTTGTAATTTTTCCAAAATTGAATTTTTTTTTATAGTGCTTTCAACAAAACTTTAAATTAGAAAATTTTTAAATTCTATTATTTTTAAAATTGCTAATTTTATTTTTTAAAAAAGGCATGAATTTTAATGAAATATTACCAAAAGAATTTAATTATTTAAAAAAATTTTTTAATAAAATTGTAAGCAAACATTTAATTATTTTTGTAAATATTAATAATTTAACAGAAATTCAATTATTTATTATTATTTTATAAATTTCTTCTCAATAATTCAATTATTTTCTTAAATAATAAATTATTTTTGAAATTCCTTTAAAAAATTGTATTGGGACGCATGATTATTCCCCAAATGTTATTTTTCCGAAATGTCATTTTACCGAACTGCACTTTTGCGAATAGTCATTTTTGCGAAAAGCCATTTTTGCGAAATGTCATTTTTACGAATAGTCATTTTTGCGAAAAGCCATTTTCGCGAATTGTCATTTTTGCGAAAAATACAATAGTAAACTTGTAGGTATATATAGATTCACTATTGTATTTTTCGCAAAAATGACAATTCGCAAAAAAGACTTTTCGGAAAAGTGACAATTCGTAAAAATGGCGATTCGCAAAAGTGACAATTAGCATAAATGACATTTCTCAAAAATGAAATTTCGTAAAAATGATTTTTCGCAAAAATGACATTTCGTAAAAATGTCGATTCGCAAAAGTGACAATTCGTAAAAATGGCGATTCGTAAAAATGTCAATTCGCAAAAGTGACAATTCGTAAAAATGGCGATTCGCAAAAATGACAATTCGCAAAAATGAAAATTCGTAAAAATGATTTTTCGCAAAAATGACATTTCGTAAAAATGTCGATTCGCAAAAGTGACAATTCGTAAAAATGGCGATTCGTAAAAATGTCAATTCGCAAAAGTGACAATTCGTAAAAATGTCAATTCGCAAAAGTGACAATTCGTAAAAATGGCGATTCGCAAAAATGTCAATTCGTAAAAATGGCGATTCGCAAAAATGACAATTCGCAAAAATGAAAATTCGTAAAAATGATTTTTCGCAAAAATTACTATTCGCAAAAATGGCTTTTCGCAAAAATGACTATTCGTAAAAATGACATTTCGCAAAAATGGCTTTTCGCAAAAATGACTATTCGCAAAAGTGCAGTTCGGTAAAATGACATTTCGGAAAAATGACATTTGGGGAATAATCATACGTCCCAATTGTATTATTTATAAAAATAATTGAATTCATGTGGAATTTTTATTATTTATGAAAATAGTATTGATTGAAATTAGAAAAATTTTTCAAAATAATATTGAAATGATGATTTTTTTTTTATTAGTTTTGTTAATAGTTCTTGGATCTTTTGTGCGATCTTGTCATATTTTTGTGGCTCTGTATGGCTTTTATGACACTTAGCGAGTCACAAAAGATCATGAAATTATTTTCAGTTGAGTTTATGTTTAATAGATCATTTTTTTTTCGCAGCAGCAGTGCCTTTACTTGCCTTATTGCTGATTGTAACTGCAGTGACTAAAGGTTTAAGTTGAGCAAAAAGAAAAAGAAACACGTCATTTTTCAATTGTACATGTTTATTGAGGTTTTGACAAAAAAAATGGCTTTACAAATGTGTTATAAAATAAAACCAATTTATAACAATTCCATTAGGTGGTCATATCATTAAATTAAACAATAATTGTTCTCAACGTTTGCTTCATTTGATTCCTGGAATTAAATTTTAGAATAAGTTTTAAAAATATTTCTTAGATGTATGTGAAAACATGAAAAAAAATATAGAAACATTCAGATTTTGATTTTATATCAAACTTTAGAAAGAATGTCGTGGCTTTATTTATATCATTTATAGCGACACATGAAACAAAATTTAATATTTTTTCCTTGAAAACGACAGTTTAATTTTTTTAAGAGGAATACTTAAAAAAACAGTTACTTAACTACCCACGAATGAGGAGTAATCACTGAATGAAAATTAAATTTTAAAAACACTTTTTTTGTAGGTAAAATCAATTTTCTTAGCTTTTCTATATTTATGCGAAATAATAGTCTCAATAAAACGAATAATGTGAGAAGAAAGTTTTAAATTATATTTGGAAACCTTTTTTGCTTATCTTATGTTACACTTACAATTATCATTTCTCTTTTTTTCAAAAAGAGAAGGAACAAAATAAAATTTCATGAGAAATATTTTTGGAAAATAATCCAAATAATGATAGTCCATTTCAATTAGGTACTTACTTCGAATATTTTACTTAGTTTTTGAAAAAGAAAAAAATAATATAAAATCTTTAAATCAAATGCTAAATTTTTGAGTTATAATTTAGAAAGTTAATATAATTAAGTAAAACATGTGATAGAGTTTATTCTAAAAAAAAAATTAAATTCATATGCTATTTACATTTACAATTGAATGTGAATTAAAATTTTGTCAATTATATGGTCAAATTTACTGTAAATATTGTTCACTTATGATTCGACAATTAAGTTTGTGAATTATTTTAATAAATAATATTAAGAAAGAAAAATTTATTGTTAATTAAAATGACAAAAGTTTTTTCTAACGTTGCAATAATATTATTACCTCTAGCCAAGAATCGGATTCACAATAAACCTCAGCAATAATGCTAATGGCAATTAAAATAAAAAAAACACGAAAATTATTCATTTTTATTTTGAACCAAGTTTCAATAATTCTTGCACAATGAAAAAGTTTGGAAAATTTCTTCTCTAAATATACCACTGAGTTTTATGTCCTACTTTAATATATAACTGTAAAATGTAAAATGAAAATGTCATTAAAGTTATGTTTCGATTCTTTTATTTATTTTTTTGCCTGCTTTTCAAATATTGCTCTCGAAGACGATAAAAGTTGAAAATTATAGGAAAAATAAGATAATTATGACACGATAATATATAAATAACTACTTCGTGACAGTTTCTGTTTATTTTTTAATGTGAATTTTAATACAATCCAACGTTTGTTGATATTGAAAACAAATTTTTTTAATACATAATTTTATCTTGCTTTAAACTTAAAATTGTCCTCTGCTAAAAATATAGAAAATTGTACACCTGCAATATTCGTAATCGGCGACTCTGAAAATACCCAAGTATTCAGTTTCAAGTCAATCTATGATCAATTTTTTATTTCGTTGTCCGCCATATTAGATCCGCTATTTTGAATTTTGGAAAACTAATGTACCAAAGTTCATAAAAATCCATTAAAAAATTTTTCAACAGTGAACAGCCAAGGGCTTAATTTGTTAATAACTTTCGAAATTTTGCAGAACTCTTGTTCTTTTGGTAGAGAACTGTAGAACTCTTTATTCTCTTTCAGAATATGAGGACAAAACTCTTTTTTGCATAGATAATAGTGCTATGCAAAGTTAACACTAAGTTTTTTCATTGTCGCTTTTTTTGTTATCTATCATCAGAACTATTTAAATAATAATCGTTATAGAACTCTAGAACTATTGCTAAAGTGCCCAGAACTTTTGTTAAAATTTTGATTTTTTTTAAAAAGTAGTGCCAACTTTACATGACTGAGTGCTTGAACTCATTCAATTGTTATTCAAAAACAAATTCATTTCAAACCTTAAAGTCTTGTAGTTCTGTAGTTTTTAGGTTTTGAAAAAATTCTTATTAGGGTTTTTTTATCAAACACTATTGGGGGTTCACAAAACTCTGATCAGAACTTTTAAATAAATAATTAATAAAAAAAAATTTTTATTTCGTTAATCTGCGAACACTATTTGAGCACTAAATTATAGGCTATTGATAAATATTTTGTCGTTGTTTTCGACGCGTCTGTCGCAATGGTGCGGTTAGCGGATTACTCACTCAATTGAATAATTTTTTTTTTTTTAAATAAATAATTAATCAACAAATTTTTTATTTTGTTAATCTTTGAGCACTAATTGAGCACTAAATAATGGTATAATTTAAATTCATTTTTATAAAAGTGGTTCGGCCAGCTTCACAGACCTGAAAATCATTGAACTTAGAAAAATTTTTGAATATAATTGCAATTTTACCAAGACAAATGATTGATTGAAGAAATTCAATTATTTTTAAAAATTTTAATACAATTCTTGACAAAATTTCAATTATTTTCAAAAAAAAATTTTTGCTCTTATTCCATGATTTTCAATATCTACTATTTTAAATAAAATTTTCCAAAAGAATTCAATTTTTAAAATAATTTTAATAAAATTCTACGCAAAAATTTAATTATTTTCATAAATAATAAAATGTTAACAGAGATTCGATTATTTTTGTATAAATAATAAAATTCTTTTTAGGAATTTAATTATTTTAAAAAATAATAAAAGTCATCGCAGACTTTCAATTATTTTTAATAAAATTTTAATCGAATTTCTAGAAAAATTTAATTATTTTTAAAAATTTTATTAAAATTCGTAAAAAAAATTCTTTATTAGAATTGAATTTTAAGAAACATTCAATTATTAAATAATTTTTTTTTTTTTTGTATTTAAATATTTGAATTCTAATAGAATTTTTTCATAAAAATTTATTTAAAAATGAATTTCAGTTAAAATTGTACATTATAATTAAATATTAAAAGAATTTTTATAAATATGGTAAAAGTGATTAAATTTTGGATAAATCAATGTATTTTTTAATACCCTACAAGATAGTTATAATAGTTTAATAGTTAAAGGAAAGTTTTCATACAAAAAAAGTTGAGAAAATATCATTTTCCACAATATTTTTGGGTTTTAAAATACCAATAATTTCAAAATTTATGATCGAATTAAGTTCAAAGATAGGTCAATCGAAGCATTTTTTAATGCTCTACAATGTTGGTAATATTAAATAATAATAATAATAATAGTAATAATAATAATAATAGTAATAATAATAATAATAATAATAATAATAATAATAATAATAATAATAATAATAATAATAATAATAATAATAATAATAATAATAATAATAATAATAATATGATAAAGAAACACATAAGTCTTTTTATGTTTTATACCTTCCTATTGATCGAATTTCTGTTTTATCAAATTACACATTCGAAAGGGAATCTTCTTTTCAATTTAATAAAAATAATAATAATAGTAATAGAAATAATAATAACGATTAGCGATAGTATTAATTATAATTATAATAGTAGAAATAATGACTATAATAGTAATAGTGGTAATAATGATAATTTTTATGATAAAAAGAATTATAAAGTCCCGCATATAATCCGAATAGGGCTTTCAAAATTAAAATAAACAGTTGCGATATTTATGTAGTAATCAAAATGTGCTGTTCACGTAATACGAATATGTCTCACATTATTATTTAAATATCGAATTTATTGACCAAATTGTGAAAAAAATTAATAATCAAAAGGGCATCCCAAAAAAAGTGGTATATAAGCCGAGGAACATCTTCAGCTAATCATCAGTTTCAGTTTCCTCCAATCGTGGAAAACATCTTCTCTCATTTCACCATGAAACAGGTGAGAGTCCTAACAAAATATTCATATTTCGTCATTTTCTATCTAAATATTCAATTTTCTCAAAATTTTACACATTATTGATGTTGAGTATTAATGTTTCTTTTCTTTTTTTACTTTTAAAGACTCTTTTTAACACAAAAGGTACGATTCACGAAATTTTCGCAATCACTGCAAAAAGAAGTAGCTTAAAATACACTGTAGTCATTTTTAAGATATTTAAAACATCTTATTTTTGGATCCTTCAACTTAAAGATCAATGCATTTTAAGATGTTTTTGATAACTTTTTCGAAACAAGTTAAAAGTGACTGCAGTAGTGTTTTAAAATTAGATGCCTTCTTTGTACAGTGTTTGCAAAACTTTTAGTGTAGCAAAGGCAGTTTTAGTGAGATTCGCAACACTTTCGAGTAGAAATTCAAAACAGTAGTATTTTTTGCATGAAACTAAAAAAAGTGGGTTATTATTTGTGGCGAAGGCGGACTTTCGGGGAAGTCCCGTCCATTGGGAGTTGGCCCCCAGTGGCGGGGACTTTGAAAGGAAGACCGCTTCGTTCTGCGTCGTTTTCGGCCGAAAGTGGCCGAAAACGAGGGAAAAGTTGTTTGGTGGAGTTTTAGTGGTTTTAATGGCCGTTGTTTGCCTTGCAGTTCGTAGTGTTGGCAGCGCTCGTGGCCGTGGCCTGCGCAGGCCTCCTGCCCCACCACAGCCACCACCAGCACCAGCACCGCGCCGCAGCCTCGAGGCGAGTGGACAACTCGTACTTGGCGCCGGCCGCCGAGTCCCGAGTGGACAACTCGTACTTGGCGCCAGTCGCCGAGTCCCGGGTGGAAAGCGCCTACTTGGCGCCCGCCGAGAGCCGCGTCGCCCCAGCCGCCGTCGAGGCCGTGCTCGTCAGCGAGAGGCTGCACGAGAACAACGGACTCGAGGGCTACTCGTACAGCTACGAAATCTCCGACGGACAGAAGAAGGAGGAGACCGCCGAACTGATCAACCAGGGAACCGACGAGGAGGCCATCGCCGTCCGCGGCAGCTTCGAGTGGGTCGACCCGCAGACCAACCAGCACTTCAAGGTCAACTACGTCGCCGACGAGAACGGCTTCCGCGCCGAGGGCGACCACATCCCCAGGGCCTAACTCTCACCAATCTGTAACCAATCTGCAACCAATCTGCAACCAAACGCCAAATGTCAATAAAACACCGCAAACTCTCCTCTTAAACCTATTTTGTTTCTGTTCGCCCTCTTCTTTTCTATTCCTCTTCATCCACTAACCAACTTTGACCATTTTACTCATTCTGCCTTCAATTTTGAGGTTAATTATCATTCCCAGCTTTTTAGGCCTAGAGAATGAAAAATTAGTTAGTTCTAATTCAAAACCTTCCAATTTTTTATTTCTCATAATAATTTCTTTTTAAAGAACTATCAAAAAATTATTACTTACCTTTAAGTTGTTTAATGAATAATTTTACTTATATATATTTCAAATTTAATTTTAAAAGAGTTGCGTTTACAATTTTCATAAATAGATGAAAACTTTAAAAGAAATTAGTTTGAAATTTGTTAAAGTTTCAATTTAGAATGCATTTAATTAGAAATTTTAAAGAACTTACATTTTTGAAACATTTTAATAACAGGGTTGCCACAGGTAAGGGAAATCAGGGAATTCAGGGAAAAGTCAGGGAAAATTGAATGGGTCAGGCAAGTCAGGGATTTTTATTAAAATACTGCGGAAAAAAATAATTGTGCACGATTCATAATTAGTTTTTTTTTATTTTTCAATATTACATTTAATTAATTATTAAAAATCATGGGTTTATAGAAAAATTTTAGTTAAAAACACTAAAAAAAAAAAAATTGTATTTTAGAGAAGTTACAAATGTTTGCAAAAATTCAATTTTGTTCAAAAATTAAAAAAAATTCCAGTCAAAATTTCAATTATCTTTAAAAATAATAAAATCCTTCTCCAAAATCCAATAAATTTTTATAAATAATAAACATTTCACAGAAATTCAACTATTTAGAAATTTTTTTATAAATTTTTTTGCAATAATTAAATTATTTTCATAAATAATAAAATTTTTTACGTAGATTCAATTATTTTCATGAATAATAAAACTAATCATAGAATTACAATTATTTTTAATACAATTTTAATTGAATTCCTCGAAAAATGTAATTATTCTTGAAAATTTTATTAAAATTCATCGAAAAAATTCGATAATTAAAAAATTTGTTGATAAAATTCTTTATGAGAATTCAATTTTGAAAAAAATTCATTTATTCAATAATTTTTTCATTTTTGTATTTTAATAATTGAATTCTCATAGAATTTTCTAATAAAAATTGTTTTAAAAATGAATTTCAGATAAAAAATTTTAAATAATTGATAATTGTTTATCTATTTTTTTCGAAGAATTTTAATAAAATTTTTTTAATTAATTCCATTTTTCGAAGAATTTACTTAAAATTTTATTAAAAATAATTGAAATCCTGTGAAGAATTTTTTTATTTAGGAAAATAATTGAAGTCTCTTGAGAAATTTTATTAAAATAGTAGATTTTAAAAATATTTGAATTTCAGCAAAGAAATTCATTATTTGTGAAATGTGATTGAATTCTTGCAAAAAAAAGTTTGAAAATAATTACATTTTTCGAGGAATTAATTTAAAATTGTATTGAAAATAATTTAAATCCTAGGAAAAATTTTTATTATTTATGATAATAATTGAATTCTTACAACGAATTTTATTTCATTTTTCTAAATAATTGAATTGATGTGATAAATTGTATTATTTATAAAAATAATTAAATTCTTGCGAAGGATTTTATTAAAATTTTTGTTAATAATTTAATTTTTTTTTTTTTTAAATTTTATAGAAATTTAAATTATTATAAAACATAAAGATAACGATTACTCTGAGTCGAAGACTCGGAGTGCTCGATATCTTCATGTTTTATAATAATATTCTTAAAAGTTATTGAATTTCAAAAGGTTTAAATTTGAGAATCAAAATATTCTTTTAGGTTAGGGAGAAAGTCAAAATTTTGTCTGGAAATCAGGGAAAAGTCAGGGAAAACGAAATTTAATTTTTTGTGGCAACCCTGAATAATTTAAATTTATTCTGAAATTATAGTTAAATTTGTTAATACATTAAATTAATTATCAAGAATAATAGATTTATAGCCGAATTTTATTTTAAAAACATTTTAAAAAATTAACTTTTGGACAAGTTATAAATAGAAATTCTATTATTTTTAAAAGTAATGAAATTCTTCGCTGAAATTCACTTTTTTTCAAAAGTATCCATCAATTCAATGATTTTCAATATCTGCCATTTTAATAAAAGTTTTCAAAAGAATTCAATTATATAAAAAAATTTTTATAAAATTCTACATAAACATTTAATTATTTTCATAAATAAAAATAATTTCACAGGAGTTTCATTATTTGAATGTTATAAAAATTTATTTTATTATAATTATTATTTATAATTATTTATTATTTATTATTTATCGAAAATCAATTTTTACAAGAGTAGCAGCCGGAGAAATACCTTAAAGGTAAGTAATAATTTTTTGATAGTTCTTTAAAAAGAAATTATTATGAGAAATAAAAAATTGGAAGGTTTTGAATTAGAACTAACTAATTTTTCATTCTCTAGGCCTAAAAAGCTGGGAATGATAATTAACCTCAAAATTGAAGGCAGAATGAGTAAAATGGTCAAAGTTGGTTAGTGGATGAAGAGGAATAGAAAAGAAGAGGGCGAACAGAAACAAAATAGGTTTAAGAGGAGAGTTTGCGGTGTTTTATTGACATTTGGCGTTTGGTTGCAGATTGGTTGCAGATTGGTTACAGATTGGTGAGAGTTAGGCCCTGGGGATGTGGTCGCCCTCGGCGCGGAAGCCGTTCTCGTCGGCGACGTAGTTGACCTTGAAGTGCTGGTTGGTCTGCGGGTCGACCCACTCGAAGCTGCCGCGGACGGCGATGGCCTCCTCGTCGGTTCCCTGGTTGATCAGTTCGGCGGTCTCCTCCTTCTTCTGTCCGTCGGAGATTTCGTAGCTGTACGAGTAGCCCTCGAGTCCGTTGTTCTCGTGCAGCCTCTCGCTGACGAGCACGGCCTCGACGGCGGCTGGGGCGACGCGGCTCTCGGCGGGCGCCAAGTAGGCGCTTTCCACCCGGGACTCGGCGACTGGCGCCAAGTACGAGTTGTCCACTCGGGACTCGGCGGCCGGCGCCAAGTACGAGTTGTCCACTCGCCTCGAGGCTGCGGCGCGGTGCTGGTGCTGGTGGTGGCTGTGGTGGGGCAGGAGGCCTGCGCAGGCCACGGCCACGAGCGCTGCGAACACTACGAACTGCAAGGCAAACAACGGCCATTAAAACCACTAAAACTCCACCAAACAACTTTTCCCTCGTTTTCGGCCACTTTCGGCCGAAAACGACGCAGAACGAAGCGGTCTTCCTTTCAAAGTCCCCGCCACTGGGGGCCAACTCCCAATGGACGGGACTTCCCCGAAAGTCCGCCTTCGCCACAAATAATAACCCACTTTTTTTAGTTTCATGCAAAAAATACTACTGTTTTGAATTTCTACTCGAAAGTGTTGCAAATCTCACTGAAACTGCCTTTGCTACACTAAAATTTTTGCAAACACTGTACAAAGAAGGCATCTAATTTTAAAACACTACTGCAGTCACTTTTAACTTGTTTCGCAAAAGTTATCAAAAACATCTTAAAATGCATTGAACTTTAAGATGGAGGATCTAAAAATAAGACGTTTTAAATATCTTAAAAATGACTACAATGTATTTTAAGATACTTCCTTCTGCAGTGAATGCGAAAATTTCGTGAATCGTACCTTCCGTATTAAAAAGAGTCTTTAAAAGTAAAAAAGAAAAGAAACATTAATACTCAACATCAATAATGTGTAAAATTTTGAGAAAATTGAATATTTAGATAGAAAATGACGAAATATGAATATTTTGTTAGGACTCTCACCTGTTTCATGGTGAAATGAGAGAAGATGTTTTCCACGATTGAAGGAAACTGAAACTGATGATTAGCTGAAGATGTTCCTCGGCTTATATACCACTTTTTTTGGGATGCCCTTTTGATTATTAATTTTTTTTCACAATTTGGTCAATAGATTCGATATTTAAATAATAATGTGAGACATATTCGTATTACGTGAACAGCACATTTTGATTACTACATAAATATCGCAACTGTTTATTTTAATTTTGAAAGCCCTATTCGGATTATATGCGGGACTTTATAATTCTTTTTATCATAAATATTGTCATTATTACCACTATTACTATTATGGTCATTATTTCTACTATTATAATTATAATTACTACTATCGCTAATCGTTATTATTATTTCTATTATTATTATTATTATTATTTTTCTCTAATATTTGTTATATTATATTATTATATTGTTTATTTTAATTTCGGGGCTGAAACCAGTGAAAGTATTCAAAAATACGGACTGACAAAAAGATAACCAGTCCGAGTTGGATAAGCAAACATTTTACTTAAAACTATAAATTAATTTTTTTCATAATTATAATTATTTAGGGAAAAGCAGACAGCAGTCGGACACTTTTCAATTTCGATTTTTTGAATAGCTATAAAACCGTATTCCAGATAGCACAAAAACTTCCAGGAAATTTCCAGGAAGTTTCCCACGGCAACTTCGGAAGTTACCTTTGGTAACTTCCTGGAAGCTTCTCCGGAATACAACAATGTCCGCCTCTGGAAACTTCCTTCGGAAGCTTCCTGGAAACTTCCTGGAAGTTTGCTGGAAACTCTCTTTGGAAACTTCTTTTTATTTACCCGTGTAAACTTCTTGGAAATTACCAAAGGTAGTTTCTTGGAAATTATCTAGAAATTTCCAAAACTTATTTTAATTTTTTTGTAGATAAATTTATTGTTTAAAAAGTTTTAAAAAATTAAGAGATTTTCATATTTTTCATTGACCTAAAATAAAAAATTGTATTGAATGAAAAAAAACGAAAATAATAATCTTAAACGTGCGAGGGTGAGCAGACTCGAACCTTTGTATAGCCTGATGGATAAGTCTAAAGGTATCAAGTCGGCTACCAAATCGCCACTTGCATCCAGATTTGAAAATGTAATATACACATTACCTATTGGATTCTTTCTACCAAGTATGTTTAATTTCTATTTTACCAATTGTAGTAACAGTTTTTTTGGTAAATGAGGTTATGTCATAGTTAAATGTTTACATCCTAATTTTAATTTACATATCAATTTTAATTTAAAAATTGTAGTGTCAGTTTTACAATTGCTTATATATTACGTGGAAATGAATGTTTATTTTTGAATTAGTGTTTTGTGGTGTTGGTGTTTGAGAATAATAAAGAAAAAAATTGCATCCTCATTTTAATAATCCTTATCATTATTTGTTTAAAGTTTATATCATACTTATTAATACGTTTTTTTATTATAGAAAATTTAGTAGACATTTTTATATATTTTGGAATGTTAAATTTAATTTATAAATTAAAGTACAATTTTTAATGCAAATCAATTGTGTGTAATTAATTTTTTTTTTTTAATCATTAATATATGTAAACTGAATTTTAATTTTTAAATAACATATTACATGCAGTTTTTATTTTTTATGAAATATGTAGGATTATATTTCGTGCCTTTTTACTAAACTATAAATTATTCACCAATATTTCCATTGTTCAAAAAATGGAAAAAAAATATATTTTTTAAATATTTTAAATAAAAAAACTGCTAAATTGTGCAAATTTTGTTTTTGAAATTTAAGTTTCATTTCGTTTCGTGTCGTGTCGGCTCGGAAATTAAGTCCAAAAAACTTAAATTTTTTTAAAATTTTAATTTAGATTTTTTAGTTTAGTTTTGAGTTAACACGAAACTATATTCCATTTATTAATATTTAGTTTCGAGTCGTCACAAAACTAAACTCAGCTTGTTAATTTACTTTTGTGACAACTCAGAAACTAAAACGAAACTAAACTTTCGTAATGGTCCCTGATTTATAATAATAAGAAATTTGAATTTTTCCATTATTTTTCAAAATTTTATTCTTTATATTTAATTAATGTTTATAAATATAAACATTAATTAAGATAGAGTTTTACAAATATTTTTAAATAACATCAATTTAAAAGCTTATTTACCACATAGTATATTAATATTAAATAAACTATTAATATTAAATTGAAAAAAATTTTTTTTTTGGTTTTTGCAGACAATATAGACAACTACTTATATTCCCAGTAATAAGGGGTGAATTAAAGTGGATTGGTACTTTTATGCCCTTAAATTCCAAACCAATTCCGTTTTTGTCCGCAATCTTAATGAATTCCTTTTCTATTGTTAAATTGATCATTTCTATCCAATTCAATTCTCTGTAACCACGTGACCAGAGTCTGAATTCACTTTAATGCCGTTTAAGGGAATCATTTTTGTGGAGTTAATGCCTTACTGGCCAAAATTTAATTATAGGTTTCGATTTAAATTATATTCAAAAATTTTCCACATTTCAACTGATTTTCAATATATTACTAATTTAATGAAATTTCCCAAAAGAATTCAATTATTTTACAAAAATTTTAATAAAATTGTAAGCAAACATTTAATTATTTTCATAAATAATAAAAATTTCACAGTAATTCAATATTATTTACAAATATTTTATGAATTTCTTCTCGCAATAATTCAATGATTTTCTTAAACAATAAAATTTTCTTTAGTAATTTAATTATTTTTATGAGTAAGAAAAATCATCGGCAGATATCAATTATTTTTAATATACAATAATTTAAATCGAATAAATACATATAGTTAATGACATTGTTCTTTCTCTTTAATAAAAAAAAAAGATAAATTTTCATTAAAACGTTAACAATTTTTTTTCAATTTAGTAAAGTCACGTTCTTCTTTATACTGATAAATTAACTTGTATATTTTGAAAATATACAATTATGTATTATCGTAAAACAAGTAGTTCAACAAAATAATTTAAAATATTTTTTTTAATTCAGATGTAAGATAATTAAATTTGAATTTTAAATAAACTTAAGGAGTGAAAAAAAATATCTTGAAACG
Organism: Leptopilina heterotoma; assembly: GCF_015476425.1. Classification (NCBI taxonomy): domain Eukaryota; kingdom Metazoa; phylum Arthropoda; class Insecta; order Hymenoptera; family Figitidae; genus Leptopilina; species Leptopilina heterotoma. Next base: position 4,980,308 of record NW_025110842.1, read on the forward strand.
TGACATCTATTTATCGTTATTTATAATACATTAAAAGTAAAAATTCAATTTTTTTGATAAGAGAAAAAGTAAAAAGTTTGAAAATACAATTTTTAATCAATTTTAAAATTACCTTTATTATTTGATAGTCATATTATCATGGCAATATATAAGAAGGTTAACAAAATTTTTTTGTCAAAGCTATTGCAAGACTAAAGTTATAAACAAGTGTTATAAAATGGCGATTAATAATTGGTCCATTTTTTTCTTGTTTTTCAGTTATTTATTTACTTTTACATTATGTCAAAGTGTATTAACACGAAAAGAGCACATAATAAAAATTGATGATAAAGATGCTGACGATGTAAACGCAATGGCTCAAAATGTGACAAAAGAAAAGGTAAGAAATTAAAATATTATTAAATTGCTTTTTTTCATTATTTATAATTTTTTGAAATTGAAATTTCTTTTTTAATTTTATAAGTTATAAAAATGTACTAATATATATATATATATATATATATATATATATATATATATTTTAATAGTAATTAATAATATTTCAGTGGTATGAAAAAACGATACAAAATAGTAAAAAAAAATTGGAAGTTATTGATAAAATTGTTAAAATATTGAAACTAAAATTGGAGAAAGCTTGTTGTTCTGTAAATAAAATTGACCTTAATATCACTGATGACATTTCTTTATTTGAAAATTTGAATTTAATTACATTGGATTTGGAACATAATCCCATAAAATCAAATGGATATGGTATCGCAAAAGTGGAAAGGACAATACAAGATAATCTAAAGTCAACTGAAAGTACAAAGGATTATTGTGAATTAACGTACGATAATTGTATAAATAACGATAAAAATTTAGAAAAGAGGAAAAATATGTTCGGATTTGTTATTTTAATTCGTTACTTAATACAAAAGTTCATTGACGACTTAGAAACATCAGAAAATACTAAAAGTTGGCCCAATCTGGATATTAAGAATTTTGAAGTAAAAATATCGAAAGTGTCTAATTTCACAAATAAAGCTGTAAACGATCCCAATTTCCTTGAATCTTTAAAAGCTATAAATTATCAACTGATTGAATTTATAGAGACTGTAAGTAAAATAGCAGTAACTTTATTATTTTTTCCGCCCTTTTTTGTTAAGAAGATTTTGTTTCTAAATAAATTTTAATTTCCAGGTGGAGGACATAAAAAGCAAAGAAAATATTAACAATTTTCTTAAAAATTCAGTGAAAATTATGGATAATATTTTAAATACACTGAAATTATATAAGGAAGTCGTTAATTGTTACAATATAAGTGCTGAAAATTTAATACTAATTAATAACCATTTTGATTCTTATCGTAACAACACAAATATTCTTCACTTCATAGCTAATTTAGGTTCTTTTCTAATTGATCCAAGGACAAAAAGTATTGTTGAAAATGTTAAAGATGTAACAAGTAGGAATGCACTAACAGAAAATATTAATCAACTATTTTTTAATTTAAAAAAACAAAAGGTGATAATTGTCAAATGAACGAATCATCATCATCAGAAAATAATCCACAATATAAATTTGCCAAAACTTTACACAAGTTTTTTGAACTTATTAAAGAAATGATTGTTGAAAAGAAAAATTTATTGCAAGATAGTCCGGAATTAATATATTTCAATCAACCTGACTATTTGCATTTAAATCGAAAAATAGGTTTTGTTGTAGATTTATTAAAGGACGATAATATAAAAATCATGTTTCCGAAGGAATTTGGCGATTCTGCGAAAATGCTCAAACTTTATCAACAGGTAAATAATAAATCCACATAGAATCAGGAGAATTTCATCAAAACTCAAATTGGCGGCAATTTTATTGTTATTTTAAAGACCACAATTTTCTAAGTCAGCTAATTTCGATTAAGAGGAAATTCTCCCTTCTTTATTATAGAATGTATAAAAAAAATTATTTTTACTATTTATATTTTATAATTATTTTTATTAACAATTAATATTATTATTTCATTTACAGTTGCAAAATATTCAGTTTCTTGATATGAGAAGAAAGATGTTTAAAATTATTATGAGTTTGATTAACGACAAATACTTTCAACTTTCTATATATATACAAAATTGCGGTGATAGACATTTAGCGATACAAGAGTACATGGAATATGTTCATGAAAATGTACTTGATATAGAAAAAATTTTAGAAGAAAATAAAATTGAAGATATTAAAGAGACATTAACATCAGTTCTTGCAAATACTGAAAATGTATCTAAATCTCAATTGTCAAGTGGGCAAACTCAAAACTGCAATTCTTCAAATAATGAACTTGGTGTGACTATTAAGAACACTACAAATTCAATTAATGAAAATATTCTAAGATTTTTAAAAAATAACGTAAATGGCTTAGCAAAGAACAAAAATTTAAGTGATTCCATTCAAAACTTTGAATCTATTATAAAAGTTTCAAAAGACAAATTAAACCAAGTTGAAGACGTTGAACTAGAGAGAATTTTACAAGAAACGCTGAGTAGTATTACAATAGTATCATCAATAACATTTGACGAACCAAAGGTAGGAGAACAAATATATAAGATCTTTAAATTATGAAAAAAGAAAATATTTTTTGAAAATAATAAATAAATATAGTAATTAAATAACTCAATGATTAACATTTCATTACATTAAATTTTTCATTCTGCTCTTAACTTATTTCAGAAACAAGATGTGAAACAAAATCTTAAGAAACAAAACGATTTATATTTAATGATTAGGAAAGGTTTAAATTTTTTAGTTGAATGTTATAGAAATATTTCAGAAGCAAAAATATCGAATCCGAATTTAAAAGACAAAAATCATTTTAATTTAATTTATTTTATTTTCGAACGTACTGTGAGTTTAAAGAGAGCTGATCAATCTAGCAAATATGCTATTAAAGAATCACTTGATCAGCTGATAAACAATACAGATTGCAATGATAATAATAGTAAAAATACGAAAATAAGTAAATTATTATTTGTAAATTTCGATGCATACAATTGTCTTTTACCGGAAGAATTCAACAAAAATATTACTACTGATCATATCAATGATTTTATTAATCACTTGTCAAGCGTAGTGCGCGGTAACGGAAAAAAATACTTTACTGAAGAAAACATTGGTTCACTTCAAATAAAAGCATTTGAGAATGTTTTGAAGAGTGAAAAAAGTAGGTTAGAAAAAGAAGATTTGACAAACATTGAGGTAATTCTTTTGTTTTTAAGCATACTTTTTAAAAAAATTTTCAAATACACTCAAACGCTCTTGTATGCTCTTTTTCCTGTCTGACGTATAATTTTGAAAAGACGTGTCATTTCGGTCAAACATTCGTACGTCACGAACTAAGAATATTTGATAGAAATTACACGACTTTTCAACATTCCGTCAAACCAGAAGGACAGCATATGTGTACAACTTCATACTGGAAATCGTTAGATTATGATTAAATTATTGAAAGTAATTGTTCATTTCTTTTAAACAGATGTTTAATAAATCAATTTCGATTATCAACATTGTTCAAGACATTGGAAATGAAGCGAAAATAATTAACAAAAATTTTTACGAACGATTAATTTGCAATGCAACTTACAAAAATGATAGTCTTTTGGATATTCACGAAGCTTCTCTACAATCCTTCACTATAATGCTAGACAGTCTCAAAATATCACATACAATCATCGATACAAATTCACCAGAAACAGTTGATTATTTAAAAAAAAATCTAACTGATCTTCATGATAAAATTCGTAATATAACTTCCAAATTAACAGCACATTGTGATACTGACAAAATAACAACAAATGACAATAATTTAAGTGTTAAATTTGGTAAGGATCTTGAACGCATTACAAAATACGTAGAAGAAAAACTGAAAAATGATCTCTTTAAAGAAAAATGGCGATGTTCTAATAGAGAAAATGCTAAAAGATTTCTAAAATATTTAATAGAAGTGCAAAGTAAAATGATACTTATTATTGAGACTATTAAAAAGGAAGATATAATTACGATTTCAACTTCCGATTATAATCAAACTAAAAACATTTCTAACCAAATTGAACATAAAGAAACTGATAAAATTCCAGAAGAGACAGGAGAAACAACGACAAGAAGAGTAATATTTTTATTATATAATTTTGTGAATAAATATATAAAGTATAAATAAAAAAATTATAATCTTATATTTTTATTTTTTTTAAACTTTTATAGGAACTTTTATAGGAATAAATTTTATTTATTTTATTACAATTACAATGATATTGTTTTATTTTCAAACATTTTTTTAAATCAACAGAAACCAAGTGACTCTGAACCAGCACCAAAAGTTTTCAAAGCACCAGAAGAAATAACGAAAAGTCCCTCGCCAGATGTAAGAACTTTAATTATTAAATTATATTTATATTATTCTAATTTCTATTATTTGAAATTTTTTTAAATTAACAGAAACCGATTTCTATATTGTATTTAAAAATTTTGATAATTAACAGACACCGACATTGGATACAATAGATCGACTGCCGGATACCCAAATAATTGAGGCAAATTTGTCAGAAATAGAGAAGAGACCAATGACAGATGTAAGATTATAGTGATTTCGTATTTTTAGATCAAGAAAATTGATAATATCGCCGGGGCTACTGTAATAACAAATAATATTTTTTCAGAATCAAATATCATCCAGTTGTAATTATTTGAAAATTTATTATGGAAAATGTATTTCAAGCGATGAAGAAGATGAAGAAGAAGAAGAAGAAGAAGATGATGATGATGATGATGATGATGATGATGATGATGATGATGATGATGATGATGATGATAGTGAAGAAGACGATAGTGATTCTGATTCTGATGATGACGAATACGACTATGAGTCTTCTGAAGATTCATTTAGCGATTGGGATATAAAGCTATAAGCTACTATTCTGCATACTATTCATAATATTTTATTTAACCAAAACTTAAAAATTTTGACAAAAACGCTAAAACAATAATAATAATAAATTTAGGATGACCACCAATAAACAGGTCTAGGAGCTAGGAGCTTTCTTCTTAGGGATTACATCAGCGCATGCCTTATAGATTATTCCCATTGTAATCTCAGTCAATACTTCAGATCTTACTGTTGATAACGGTTTGCCTAAGGCTCTCTCTACGGCACATTGTCTATGGTTTAGAGCCAGGGTTAGTTCCTCAAAGTTAATTTTTTCCATATTCCACCTTTCTGATGCCTTTATGTTTTGTTTTTGTGATGCCTGGATATTTCTTACATTAAACTTTATATATTGATGGTCACTATACCTGTGAAGTCCTCCATCACTTGACAGTTTTCTGTTCTAGCTGCGAGGTCTTCATTAGCAAATGTGAAATCAATGAAATTTTTAAAAATATTAATTAATTTAATTACATAAAATTTGTGCAAATACCCTTGCACAAAATAGTATAGCCATCCTTAACAATGGAGATATTCTATTGTTATATTGACACAGACTTTAATTAATCTCATAATTCCAAGAAAATTTGGTAAACTGGTTTTAATTTTTAAACTACCAGGTAATTAATGTAGTGTAATGTTTTTTGCAAGAAATAAATAAAATATACATTCATAAAAATATCCATTTTATTTAAATTCCATATTGCATATTTTGCAAAATAAGATTAATTTTCCAATATAAAATTTTACGTGTTCCAAAAAAATAAACATATACTCAATGACATTGTTCTTTCTCTTTATTAAAAATAAAATTAATTTTCATTGAAATGTTTATCTTTATAAATAATTTAAACAACTTAAGAAAATTTTAAATAATTTTTAATGTAAAACAACTAATCAAGTGTATTGATTAATCAAAACAATTAGTTCAACAAAACAATTTTAAACTGTTTTTAATTCAGATGTAAGAATTAAATTATATTAATTATATATATTTGAATTTTAAATAAACTTAAGGAATAAAAACAAAAATATCTTTTTAATTGAATATCATGTCTTAATTTTATTCCTTAAGCTCTAGGCCTAAAAAGCTGGGAATGACAAGTAACCTCAAAATTGAAGTCAGAATGAGTAAAATGGTCAAAGTTGGTTAGTGGATGAAGAGGAATAGAAGAGAAGAGGGCGAACAGAAACAAAATAGGTTTAAGAGGAGAGTTTGCGGTGTTTTATTGACATTTGGCGTTTGGTTGCAGATTGGTTGCAGATTGGTTACAGATTGGTGAGAGTTAGGCCCTGGGGATGTGGTCGCCCTCGGCGCGGAAGCCGTTCTCGTCGGCGACGTAGTTGACCTTGAAGTGCTGGTTGGTCTGCGGGTCGACCCACTCGAAGCTGCCGCGGACGGCGATGGCCTCCTCGTCGGTTCCCTGGTTGATCAGTTCGGCGGTCTCCTCCTTCTTCTGTCCGTCGGAGATTTCGTAGCTGTACGAGTAGCCCTCGAGTCCGTTGTTCTCGTGCAGCCTCTCGCTGACGAGCACGGCCTCGACGGCGGCTGGGGCGACGCGGCTCTCGGCGGGCGCCAAGTAGGCGCTTTCCACCCGGGACTCGGCGACTGGCGCCAAGTACGAGTTGTCCACTCGGGACTCGGCGGCCGGCGCCAAGTACGAGTTGTCCACTCGCCTCGAGGCTGCGGCGCGGTGCTGGTGCTGGTGGTGGCTGTGGTGGGGCAGGAGGCCTGCGCAGGCCACGGCCACGAGCGCTGCCAACACTACGAACTGCAAGGCAAACAACGGCCATTAAAACCACTAAAACTCCACCAAACAACTTTTCCCTCGTTTTCGGCCGAAACTTCGGCCTTTGCAACACTTCCGGCCACTTTCGGCCGAAAACAGCGCAGAACGAAGCGGTCTTCCTTTCAAAGTCCCCGCCACTGGGGCCAACTCCCAATGGACGGGACTTCCCCGAAAGTCCGCCTTCGCCACAAATAATAACCCACTTTTTTTAGTTACATGCAAAAAATACTACTGTTTTGAATTTCTACTCGAAAGTGTTGCAAATCTCACTGAAACTGCCTTTGCTACACTAAAATTTTTGCAAACACTGTACAAAGAAGGCATCTAATTTTAAAACACTACTGCAGTCACTTTTAACTTGTTTCGAAAAAGTTATCAAAAACATCTTAAAATGCATTGATCTTTAAGTTGAAGGATCTAAAAATAAGACGTTTTAAATATCTTAAAAATGACTACAGTGTATTTTAAGCTACTTCCTTCTGCAGTGAATGCGAAAATTTCGTGAATCGTACCTTCCGTATTAAAAAGAGTCTTTAAAAGTAAAAAAAGAAAAGAAACATTAATACTCAACATCAATAATGTGTAAAATTTTGAGAAAATTGAATATTTAGATAGAAAATGACGAAATATGAATATTTTGTTAGGACTCTCACCTGTTTCATGGTGAAATGAGAGAAGATGTTTTCCACGATTTGAGGAAACTGAAACTGATGATTAGCTAAAGATGTTCCTCGGCTTATATACCACTTTTTTTGGGATGCCCTTTAGATTATTAATTTCCAAATTTAGTCAATAGAGGATGATAGTTAAATAATAATGAGACATATATTCGTATTACGTGAACAGAACATTTTGATTACTACATAAATATCGCAACTGTTTATTTTAATTTTGAAAGCCCTTTTCGGATTATATGCGGGACTTTATAATTCTTTTTATGATAAAAATTATCATTATTACCACTATTACTATTATAGTCATTATTTTTACTACTACTACTACTACTAATACTACAATTATTATCACTACTATCGCTAATCGCTATTATTATTATTTTTCTTTTTAATATTTATTATTATATATTTTTTTTAAATATTTATTATTATATTATTTATTATAATTTATATTTATATTATTATTATTATTATTATTATTATTATTATTATTATTATTTTTTTTTTTTTTTTTATTAATATTAATATTTACACTGTCTTTTTTTTAATTAGAAATTTTAAAGAACATAAATTAATAATGGATATAATGAATAATGGATTTATAGCATAATTTTTGATAAAACATTTTAAAAATTTTGAATTTTGAAGAAATTACAATTGCGATTTCAGAAATTTAATTATTTTCAAAAATTTTAATAAGTTTTTCCAAAAAAATTCAATTATTTAAAGAAATTGATAAAATTCTACGCAAACATTTAATTATTTTTACAAAAAATAAAAAGTTTACAGGAATTTAATTATTTAAAAAATTTTTTTAATATATTTCTTAGCAATAATTCAACTATTTTTATAAATAACAAATAACTTTTCAGAGGAATTCAATTATTTTCATCAATAATAAAATTATTTTTAGGAATTCAATTATTATTTCAATTTAATAAATAATGAAACTCATCGCAGAATTTCAATTATTTTTAATATACAATTTCAATGAAATTCCACGAAAAATGTAACTATTCTTAAAAATTATATTAAAATTTGTCAAAAGAATTCAATTATTTAAAAATTTGTTGATAAAATTCTTTATGAGAATTCAATTTTGAAAATCATTCAACTATTCAAAAAATTTTTATTTTTGTATTTAAATAATTGAATCCTCGTAGAATTTTTTTTTAGAAAGCCTCGAATAATAGTTTTCGACTCTAATTTCGGGGACCTGGAGTGCGTCACAATAAAAAAAATACAAAATTCAGTCACATTTGCGTCTCTAAAAGCCTCGACGCTAATTTTGGACCCGTAAGGTGCGTCACATTAAAAAAAAAAAAAAAAAAAAAAAAAAAAAAAAAATTCCTAATAATATTAACTGATTGATAGAAGATGAGAATTAGAAAAAAAATGTCGAATTAGATATTAATTCCGTGTGATAAAATTATTCAAAACGATTGCCTTCCACATGTCGCACACCATAATGACGCTATCGACGATGACCTATGATTTTACAATTTTACACTTTCTCCTTGAAAATCGAGACACGAAGGAGACACATTAAAGTGACTTTTTTTTTTTAATAGGGATTTTTCGTTTTCTCTCTCAGTCACTCATGTGTCTGTAGGAGATTGGCCTCGAAAATGCGAAAAATCTCGTAAGAACCAATCAAGTATTTCGATCTCCTTTGGAGATGAGTCAAAAGAGAACGACATTAATGGAGGGAATTTCTGGGAAACGAATCTCGTTAGGTAAATTCTTATGCAACTGGATGACACTCTCGCTTTCGGATAGAGGCACTAGATATCCAATCATCAAGGTTTCGTTTCAAACTCTTTTTTTCCTTTTCTTTACCGTCACCTAGGCAACTGAATCGAAAACCTTTTTTCATTATTTCGCATTTTTATTATTTTTTTTTTCTTTTTTAAAAAAAAAATGGAAAATCGACTTTGAACTATTATTAATATTAATAATATTATTAATATAAAAAAATATTTTCAAAAATTATAATCAAATTCTTTAAAAAGATTCAATTATTATTTTGAAAAAATATTCGAAATTCAATTATTTTCAACATCTCGCATTTTCGCTAGATTTCGCAAAAAAATTTAATTATTTAAAAAAAATCAATAAAATACATCCAAAATTCAATTATTTTCATAAAATTTCCACAGGAATTCACATAGTTTAAAATAGCGTTTTCAAAAAAATTTCAAAAAAATCAATTATTTAACAAATATTTCATACAATTCTTAACAATAATTCGATTACTTTCACTAATAATAACATTTTTCGTGAAAATTCAATTTTATAAAAAAAAAAATTGTTAATAAAACTCTTCCCAATAATTCAATTATTTTCATGAATAATAATACTCATCGAAAAATATAAATTATTTTTAATACTTTTTTCAATTAATTATACGATAATTTCAATTATTTTCACAAATAAAATTTTCCACAAGAATTCAATTATTTAAAATAAAATTTTCATAATATTTATTCTATTTTGAAACAATTAATTATTCAAAACAATGTTTATAAAATTCTTATGACGAATTCAATTATTTTCAAAAATAACAAAATTTCCCAAAGAAATTCAATTCTTGTTAAACATTTTAATAAAAATTTTTGCAATAATTCAATTTTTATTTTTGAAAATTTTAATAAAATTCTTTTCAACTACTCAATTATTTTCATAAATAATAAAATTTAACGCAGGATTTCAATTATTTTTAATACAAGTTTACAGGAATTTCTCAAAAAATATAATTATTCATAAAAATTGAATTTCAATTCTTCAAAAAAAAATCAATTATTTAAAAAAATATTTTTTTTAAAAATTGTTTAGAAGAATTGAATTATTTACAAAAATATTAGAATTTTAGACAGGAATTCAAATTATTTTCAAATATTTTTATAAAATTGTTCGAAAGACTTCAATTATTTTAAATACAATTTTAATTAAATTTTTAAAAAATAATTCAATTATTTTTTTAAATTTTTAATAAAATTCTTCCCAAGAATTTAATTATTTACGTATAAATAATTCTTCGAAAGAATTCAATTATTAAAGATAAATAACAAAATTATTTCCGAAAATTCAATTATTTTCAGGAATTTTAATAAAATTCTTTGCAAAATTCAATTAATTTCATAATTAACAATATTCATCACAAGAATTCAATTATTTTTAAAAGTAATACATTTCTTCATGAAAATTCAATTGTTTTTCAAAATTCTAATATAATCGTTTATAAGAATTCAATTATTTTCATAAATAATAAAATGTTTTTTTTTTTGGAATTCAATTATTTAAAAAATTTTTTGTAAAAATCTTTGTAAGAATTCAATTTTTTTCATGAATAATAAAAATTTCTCAGGAATTCAATTATTTAAATTAGAATTTGCAATAAAATTAGTCGAAAAAAAAAAATTATTTAAAAAGTTTTATAAAATTCTTGGCAAGAACTAAATTATTTTCATAAATATTTAAATTTTTTAATGAATAATAAAATTCGTTGCAATGTAGAAATTCAATTTATTAGCAGGATAAGAAAGAAGTGAATATTTTTGATGAAAATTAGGAAAAAGTCAGGAAAATAAAAAATATAAAATGGAATTTTTGTCAGTTTTATAATTATTAATTATGAATTATTAATTATTAATTATTAATTATTAATTATTAATTATTAATTATTAATTATTAATTATTAATTATTAATTATTAATTATTAATTATTAATTATTAATTATTAATTATTAATTATTAATTATTAATTATTAATTATTAATTATTAATTATTAATATAATATTATCATTATTATTATTTATTTAAGACAATTCTTGCTTGTATCGAAATAAATAAATAATTGTTTATTTAGGCCAAGTCCCATTTTGTACTGAACAAAATAAATTATTAATCATAAGCATAAAAAAAAAAAAAATAAAAACGAATCCAAAAAAATTTAAATTCGGAAATTAAAAATCAGATTTAAAATTTGAGTTTTAATTCTGAGTGGAAACAATAAATTAACAATAAGAGTATACACAAAAGAAGGTATACAATATGAAAAGAAAAAGGAAATAGACGTTGTAAATATTTAACACGCACGTAATAGGTGATGGAAAAAAGGGAGCCAATTGTCTTGTTGATTTTTCATTTAATATCTCTCAAGATCTTGTGATAAATATATATATTTGATTTAAATTAAATTTTTTTTTCTCTCTTTTTTTTTAAAGAAATTTCACATGGTTCACGAAGCGTGTGAAGGAAGAATAACAGGTTCCCTAATATCTGGATTCCGATCATCGATGATGAAAGAGAAGATGGGCTTGGGCTCCTTTCGTAACACAAGTTTAATTCGTCTGAAAACTACATTATTCCAGATTGCATCATATTTTATAAATTATATATAAAGAAACCAATATAATATTCTTTTTTTCAATATCGAAAATTATAATCGACTTATCGTTTATATATACATACATACAAATAATGTGGTTAATTTAATTTAATTTATTTATTATTTATTTATTTTTTTATTTTTTTTATTTTTTTATTTATTTTTTATTTTATTTTTTTTTTATTTATTTCATTTTTTTATTTTTTTCTTTTTTTCTTTTTTTCTTTTTTCAATATCGAAAATTATAATCGACATATCGTTTATATATACATACAAATATTGTGGTTAATTTAATTCAATTTTTTTTTATTTATTTTATTTTTTTCTTTTTTTTCTTTTTTCTTTTTCAATATCGAAAATTATAATCGACATATCGTTTATATATACATACAAATATTGTGGTTAATTTAATTTAATTTATTTTTTATTTATTTATTTTTTTAATTTTTTTAATTTTTATTTTTTTACTTATTTTTATTTTATTTTTTTACTTATTTTTATTTTATTATTTTTTATTTTTATTTTATTTTTTTATTTTTCTTTTTTTTCTTTTTTTCTTTTTTCGATATCGAAAATTATAATCGACATATCGTTTATATATACATACAAATATTGTGGTAATTTAATTTAATTTTTTTTTATTTATTTTATTTTTTTCTTTTTTTTCTTTTTTTCTTTTTTCAATATCGAAAATTATAATCGACATATCGTTTATATATATACATACAAATATTGTGGTAATTTAATTTTATTTATTTATTATTTATTTATTTTTTTATTTTTTTTATTTTTTTTATTTTTTTTATTTTTATTTTTATTTTTTTATTTATTTATTTATTTATTTATTTATTTTTTTTATTTATTTATATAATAATAATAAAAATTTGATTTTATTTTTCCTTGATTTCCACTTTTTTCCTGAATCTAAAGAATATTTTAATTCACTCTAAAAATAATTAGACACCAGACAAAAAATTTTTGTAATACATTTATTCTTCAATATCTTTAATGTAAAATTATTTCGAACGTCGACAGTTTTTAAAATAAATATTTAATCATTATTATTATTTTCTAGAATTATTAACTAAAATTCTTCTCTAATTCAATTATTTTTAATAATTTTTGAAAAATTTCTTCAAGAATTCAATTATTTATATTTAAAAAAATATTCAAGTAAAATATTTCTCAAATCCATTTGTTCAGAATTCAATTTCATGAAATTTGAATAATTTGAAACATTTTTTTGAAATTCAATCTATATTAATAATATTAATTTAAAATTCTAAAATGTAAAAATAATTACTTATAAATTATAGTCGAAAAACTAATTAATATTAAATAAAAAAACGGAATTTTAAAATTTAATTTCATGTCTTGTTCTATGTAGAATTAAAAAATAAATTTTTAGAAAATTCATATCATTTTTGTTCTAATTAGTTAAAATTTTTACTAATACAAGTTTAGAGAAAAAGTTTTGTGATAATATTATTGTTATAAAATTTAGAAATTAATTTATTTTTCACTATTTTGCCTTTTTCTCTTTAAAAACACGAAATTTTTGATAAATTTTTATAGTTCCTTTTTGTAATTTTTGTAATTTTTCAAAATTTTGATTATCAAATAATTAAAATTTTTCATAAAATTTTATTAAAAATTTTTTTTGAAAATAATTTAAAAGTTTTGATGAATTTTATGGAAATTTTTGAAAATAATTTAAATAAACGTTTTGATGAATTTTATGAGAATAATTAAATTCTTTCAAGGAATTCAATTAAATTTTTCAAAAATAATTGAACTCTACAAAAGTTTTTTATTAAAATTGGATTCAAAATTAACTGAATTTTTTTTTGAAATTTTTTTAAAAATTAATATTGAAAATAATTGAATTCATCCAAAGAGTATTTTTTTATGCAAATAATTGAATTCATTCGAAGAGTATTTTTTAACGAAAATAATTCAATTTTTTTTTAAGGTTTATTAAATTTTTAATAATTGAATTTTTTTGAAGAATTTTATTAAAATTTGTTGAAAATAATTGGAATCCCTTTGAAGCAAAAATTTGTTCAAACTACATGCATTACGAATAATTTTATAAAAATATATTTTTAAAATAATTGAATTATTTTTAGAAATTTTATTAAAATTATAATAAAAATAATTTAAAATTCATTCAAAGAGTATATTTTTTCATTGAAAATAATTCAATTCTTTTGGAAAATTATGTTAAATTCTTTTTCAAATAATTGGATTTCTTGGAATAATTGTATCAAAATTTTTTTTTAAATAATTGAATTTTTTTCAGAACTTTTATTAAAATTATGTTAATAAACAAATAATTGAAATCGTTTTAAAGAATTTTATTAAAATTTTTTCAAAATAATTATTTTGAATACATTTGAAGAATTTGATTACAATTTTTTTTTCAAATATTTAACTCTTTTTAGAAAGTTTATTAAAAATTTAATTGAAAATAATTGAATTCATTCGAAAAATTTTATTACCATTTTTTTTATATATAAAAATTCATTTTTTTACAAAGTTTATTAAAAATGGAATTGAAAATAGTTGAATTCATCAGAATAATTTTTTTTATAAAAACAATTCAATTCATTTTACAAGTTTTATTAAAAGTATCTAAAATAATTGAATTTTTCGAGAAAATTTATAGAAATTGTATCGAAAACAATTCAATTCTTTCCAAGAGTTAAAAAAATTTTTTTTTAAATAATTGAATTTTTTAGAAATTTTATTAAAATTAGAATTGAAAATAATTGAATTTATTGGAAAAATATGTTTTTTTTATAATATATTCCAATCCTTTTAAAATGTTTTATTAACATATTTGAAAAATAATTGAATTCTTTCGAGAATTTTAATTAAAATTCTATCGAAGAGAATTGAACTTCTGCGAACTATTTTATTAAAAGTATAAAAAATAATTGAATTTATCTGAAGAGTATTTTTTTATGAAAATAATTGAATTCTTTTCAAAAATAATTGAATTCATTAAAAAAAAAAAATTTTTAACGTTTTTTTTTTTTAATAAAAATTTATTTTTTTAGAAAAGTTTATTAAAAATGTAATTGGAAATAGTTGAATTCATGCGAATAATATTTCTTCACAATTTTTTTTATAAAAATTAATTTTTTTTAGAAAGTTTATTAAAAATGGAACTGAAAGTAATTGAATGCATCAGAATAATATTTTTTCAAGAAAATTTATAAAAATTGTATGGAAAATAATTGAATTTATTTCAATAATTTTTTTTAAATTGTTTAAAAATAATTGAATTTTTTTTTGGAAATCTTATTAAAAATGGAATTGAAAATAATTGAATTTTTTAGAATTATTTAATTAAAATTTTATTGAAAATAATATGAAATCGTTTTAAGAATTTTATTAAAATTTCTTCAAAATAATTGAATACATTCGAAAAATTTTATTTCCATTTTTTTTAAATATTTAAGTTTATTAAAAATGGAATAGAAAATTTTTTAAAATAATGGAATTTTTTAGAAATTTTATTAAAATTAGAATTGAAAATAATGGAATTCATTGGAAAAATATGTTATTTTTATAATATATTATTATTATTTATTATTATTTATTTATTTCTGCTTTTAAAAATTATACATTTTGTAGCAGGAATTTCCGCTTATACAATTATTATTTGGTAATTCATTCATTTAACATAAATGCTCGCAGTAGTAAACTATTTATTATATAGTGACAAATATTCTTTAAACTTTTCTCGTCAGGCGCATTGCACAGCTGGCTCAAGTCGTATCCAAACTCTAGCTTCTTCAAATAAAAATTTCTATACCCTTCATAAATCGGGCACTCAAATAAAAAATGATTTAAAGTTTCAATCTTTTTTAGATTGCAAATTGTACAAACTTCATGTTGATTCCAGCTGTACAAATTACCTTTGTATGAAAATCTGATATAGTGTTTTGAGGCTAATCTTAACTGCACAAATATTTTCGTTAAATACAATTTTCGTCGCCTAGACAGATAGATTGCCGCTTTATCTTCTAACGTCCTTGTTAAATTACATAATCTGGAATTGGATTGTTCATACCTAATTAGGTCCGAAAACCTCAAATACCTCTCATAACGACCCAAGGCTAAACTTAATTTTTCAGACCAAATGAGGGGGCAAAGGGTTGACCATAATTCCGTCATGTTAATTTTTTCCAACAGAACATTTACTTGAGCCACCCAGTTATATTCACAGGTTGGCTCAGAGCATCGCATCAATTCCACCTGTCTTTCGAAGCATATTTTAGGTAAACGAGAATTGTCCATTGACAAAACTTTCACAATGTAAAGATAAGCTGACTTGAAAACTTTTATTTCTAAACTAATAAGACCCAACTCAAGACGCAGGGCAGCATTGAAGGTACATTTTGGAAGGGATAATAATTGTTTAAAGTGTGTTGTGTGTGCAGATTCAATTTTTTGTAAGTACCTTAATCCCCATATGTGCCCGCAATACAAAAGTGTTGCCGAGTCAATACTATAGTATAGTTTACTTTGAGCCTCCCAGCAATCTATTTTTCCCTTATTTATAATCTGTCTTATCGTCCCAAAAGCCTGGTTAGATTTTGAGATTGCATACTCAGTTGCCTTTTTGCCCAATGCGGAGCTAGAAAACTCAACTCCCAAATAATTGTAAGAATTTACAATTTTAAGAGAATCACCGTTAATAAAAAATTTTTTCGATGATGGTTTACCCCCTCTTCTAAAGTGAACGATTTGCGTTTTTGAGGTATTGATTTTCAGACCATTTACATTGCAGTAATTTTCTATATCTTTTATTAATTTACACATCCTCACTGAGGTACTCGCCAAAACAACCGCATCATCAGCAAAAAGTGAAACAAGCAAGTCCACACAACCATTTATATTCAGACCCTCATTTCCAGCGTCCCTGAGTTTTCTTTCAAAATCTGCGATAAATAATATAAACAAAATGGGACTAAGCGTTTCACCTTGCAATACGCCTTCTGTTACCTCGACTGGGTTTGAAAACTCATTAGCAATTCTAATGGTAAAAGATGCATAATCATAAATAGATTTTATAATTTTAATTATTTTGTCGCTTACTCCCATGTCGTATAACTTTTGCCATAATAAAGCATGTGATACCGAATCAAAAGCTCGACGAAAATCAATGAACAGTGCATACGCTGACGTCTTACTCATTCTCAGTCGAAGATGCAGGGCAGACTGCAATGTGAAAACATTATCAACACAGCTTCTTCCAGACCTAAAACCATTTTGTGTTTCCGGGAGAAGCGAGTTTTTTTCAGACCATTCGGAAAGTCTTTTAGCGAGTATCAAAGTAAAAATTTTTAAGATGTAATTGCACAATGCAATTCCTCTATAATTAAGAGGATCATTTCTTAAACCTTTTTTATGTATTAGAGTAATAATCGATTGAGACCAAGCCTCAGGAGCTCGCCCTTCATCCAAAATTTTGTTAAAAAATGAATGTAAAAAAAATATCCAAGATAATGGCAAATTCTTATAGAATTCAGCATTAATGCCATCCGTACCCGGGGATTTACCTGGTTTACTTTTATTTAACGCTGCTATTACTTCCTGTATCAAGATTTCTCCATCCAACTCAGGGACTGTTTTACTAAAATATCTCACATCTGTGTTCACTCTTTCTGGATATATACACGCATAGAAGCCCTCCCATTCTTCAATTGTTATTGGATTCTCTCTAAATTCAAATCCCCCCTTTCTCCGACAAATCTCTACCGCAGACCAGAAGGATCTTGCATCTCTTACACTTGCAAATCTTTCTTGAATACTTTGCTCGTAACCTACTCGTTTTTTAGTTAACAAATTTTTATATTTTGCCTTCGATGCGCATAAAGAGAGCCTACCATCAGCACTAAACCCTGATTTTTTCCATTCCTTAGCTTTTTGTTTTGTTTCTTTTTGTAGTTTAATTAATTGCTTGTCGAACCATGGTTTCTTGTATCTAGATTTAAAATTCAAATTAGTTCTTTTTATCATACCCGAAAGATTCGCCACTTTCGTGATGCTATCAATCAGAATCCGGTTCTGCTCGTCAGAAGACAGATCAGAGTCAGGGGGAGCAAATTCAGGACCATTCAAAATATTAACATAATCATTTATTTTATTTGAATCCCAACATAAGCGATTAATACATCTATCTTCAGGAATGGGCCCAGCACTTCTATCTCGCGACTTTAATTGATTTATAGGTTTAAAAATAACTTCAATAGGGAAATGGTCTGAATCAATTACTGATGAATGTACTATAAAGTCATAAACCACTTCCGCATGAGCTACATCAATCCAAGCAAGATCTATGACGCTGGATCCATTTCCTCCGACAAACGTATATACAGCCTCAGCATCACTCCTTGAGCGACCATTCAAAACTATAAATCCGTTTAAACTCATAAAATCATTCAATTCTAAGCCTCTTTTATTAACAAAAATATCACAGGTACGTCTCTTACTGAACAACCCCGAATTAAAAATCGCAATTTGATCAAAATCCGAAAGTGTTCCAATCCTTGCATTAAAATCACCTCCTATTAATATTGGTGAATCTTTATAGTTACAATTTATATCATCAATTACTGGTTGAAGCATTTCTAATAAGACTTCAATTTCAAAAGACTGTTTAAAATATAAAGTTCCTAAAATAAAATTAAAATTTTCTACTTTTATTTCGATAAAAAGCCAATGAATAGTTTTATTTAAAATTTTTGTTTTAAAATTAGAGTTAAACATCACCGCAAGACCGCCTGAAGCTCGCCCCATGTTGCGCTCCTTCAAAGCAGGTGACACAATACAGGTACTCGATGTCCAGCCAGTAGGTGGTTTGATATTCTCCGCAACTGCCCATGTTTCAGATAGCGCCAAGATTGATTTTCTATCAGAAAGTTTCTGCCCACCATCCTCTGCATTTCTTAGGTTTCCCAATCCATGGACATTCCAGAAGAAAACTGACACTCCAGAAGCTAGTAGTTTTTTGACATTTCTTCTTGAGTTCCACCTGAAGGTCGGCCTTGACACTCTAAGTGTCCGGTTTGTTCGTTTAAGGTATACCAGATGTTTTCTATTTGGATTTTACCATTTCTAACTCGTGCAGTCTTCCCATCGTCCCTAGCTTCACGAGCCTTGGTTCTTAACTTTTTATCAAGACGAGCGTCCTCTGGGGTTAAGTCGGGGTTAATAAAAATATGTTTTTCGAAGATTTTTTCTCTCTTCATTCTGAGAATTGACATCCTTGACTCTCGTGACAGTAATTTCATCACTATCACTGGTTTATTTTCAGATTTCGATACCATCTTTGCGTCGACTATCTGATCCTTCAATCCAAATCTAGAAAGAAGAAAATCGTTAAGTTCTTCTTTCATTTTAGTTCTCGAGACGTGAAGTCCACTGATCAACAAATTGTTTTCCCGGTTGCGACGCTCCTGTATATTCAATAAGTTCGCATGTTTATTCAGTTGCTGGTTTATCGATTTAAAAAGTCCGTCAGGATTTCTTGGATCAATCCAGGATTCAACATGAGTAAGGCGTTGCTGAGCGTCCGCATCCACAATGCTAATTGGTCTCGCCTCAAGAGCAGCAAGTCTCGCATTCGTTTTTGAAAGTTCTTGTTTCATACCCGTAATTTCTTTCTGAAAAGCATCACGGTCAGCGTCCATGCGTTGAGTCAATGTACTTATAACTCTATTAAATCCGTCATCCATGTAATCCTTGAGCTGGTCTCTTATTTCTAAAGATGATATCTCTTGCGAATCCATATCAAATCTCAATTCTTTATCTTTCGATATGCTTATACGTTTAGATTTATTGTCACAAGTCGCTAGTTCGTCTATTTTTCGTTTGCGTTGAGTTGAGGGCGATGATTTCAATAAGAATGTGTCAATCTTGCATACAGCTGTAGACCCTTCCTTCAGCGCACGTGACAAGTCAGTTGGTCTTCCCCTTCCCGTAGTCGTCTGCTGTTTGTCATCGACACTCATACCACTTTAAATCACTTATTTTGAAAAATGTTATTAAAATTTATTAGAAATAATTGAATTCTTTCGTGAAAAAATTTATAAAAATTATATCGAAAATAATTGAACTTGATTTGAAGAATTTTTATCAAAGTTGAATATTTATTAAAATTTTAAATCTGAAATTATTAAAAATTTTGAAGTTTATATTTGAAACATGCGAAGAGTTTGAAAATTAATTTAAATGGATTTAATGGATTTAAATATTTTTTAAATTCACTTTAATTTGCCATTTTTTATTTTCTAATTCTTTTTATGTTTATTTTTAGTCTTAAAAGAAATTTCTTTAATAAAATTTATATTCAAAATCTCAGTTAAAATAATAGTAGAATTAGTGGGTTTTTTTTAACGAAATAACTGTTATTAGTAATTTTTAAAAATAGTAGCAAAATATTTTTATGTTGTGAATAAAAGGTCAAAAAGTTGATACTTTCTGACCCACATGCAACTATTTAGTCGCGTAAGGCAGGGGCCTTACATTAAAAAAAGAATAATTAAAAAAATATAATATACAATATAATTATAATATTAAAAAAAAAAAAAAAAAAAAAAAAAAAAAAAAATTGTAATGACACAAGAACAAATAAATGTTTTGAATATTAAAAATGAAGAATGAATAAATAAACAAATAAAGAGGATTAGAAAAAAGAATTATTAACTCGTTTTCCTTGATAGGAATCTTTGAAATGAAGATGATAATGATAGTTTAATATTATAATCCTAATGCCCTTGTCTTAATGATATAATCTATTCACAAGGCCAGCAGATCCAGGAAGCGTTAAACATCTACAACTTTTAATTCATATTCAAAATACTTTTTTTTTTTTTTTTTTTTTTTGTAGAAATGGGACCAAATTTCTAATTTATGATAGTTCACCTTTCATTTCGTTTGATCCAGAATGACATTAAGTTTTTTTTTATATATAATATCGTCGTTAAACTGACGAAGCTAATTCTTATGATTTTATATGTTAAGATCATTACACATAGATCACTGTAATCGTATTATAGTGGATATTATAATTATCAAAATAATTGATTCGTGTATTTGTTTATAATTGATTCTTCATTCTAATTGGTTAATTAATTAATCAATTAAAAGTACTGCGCTCTTAAAGTCACATTAAACTCTAAATTTAAATTATTAAACACTAAAAATGTTTACTAATTTGAATTAGTGACTAACTTTTTGCTTTTGAATTATAGTAAATTTTACTACAGTAATTATTACTAGTTTTTTAGTAAAATTTACTTATTAGTAAATTAGTAATTAGTAATATTTACTAATTAGTAAATTTTACTAATAAATAGTAATTATCACTAGTTTTTTTATTAAAATTTACTAATTACTAATTAGTAAATTAGTAATTAATAAAATTTACTAATTAGTAAATTTTTCTAATAAATAGTAATTATTACTATTTTTTTAGTAAAATTTACTAATTTCTAATTAGTAAAATTTACTAATTAGTAAATTTTACTAATAAATAGTAATTATTACTAGTTTTTTAGTAAAATTTACTAATACAGAAGCAAAAAGTAAAGTTTACTAATAAATAGCAATTTCTACTAATTTATTAGTAAAATTTACTAACTCGAAAGCAAAAAGTAAATTTTACTATAATAAATAGTAATATATTTACGACAAATATTTAATTTTATTTTTCCCTTAATTTTCCCTGATTTCCAGACAAAATTTCCACTTTTTCCCTGACCCTAAAGAATATTCTGATTCACTCTAAAAATTATTAGATACATAGTAAAATTTCTCAAAAAAATTCAATTATTTAAAAAAAAAATAAAATAAAATTCGTTGCAAGAATTAAATTATTTTCATAAACAATAAATCGATTATTCGGTAATTCATTTTTAAATCAATTTTTATTAGAAAATTCTAGAAGAATTGAATTATTTAAATTTAAAAAAAATAATTTATTGAATAATTGAATGTTTGTTAAAATTAAATTCTCATAAAGAATTTTATCAACAAATTTATAAATAATTGAATTCTTTTGACAAATTTTAATAAAAATTTTAAGAATAATTAGGTACATTTTTCGAGAAATTCGATTAAATTATTGTATCAAAAATAATTAAAATCCTGCGATGAGTTTCATTATTTATAAAAATAATTAAAATTTTTCTAAAATAATTGAATTTCTGCGAAGAATTTTATTATTTCTAAAAATACTTGGAATTTTGACAATAATTTTTTTTTTCAATTTTTGAACATAATTGAATTTCTACGAAGAATTTTATTACTTCTGAAAATAATTGAATTCTTTCCAATACAATTTTTATTAAATTCGTCGAAATAATTTGCAAGAATTCAATTATTTCTCATACTAAATTAATAAAATACTTTGCGGAAATTCAATTCTCTTCGATACAATTTTAATAAAAATTCTCGAAAGAATTGAATTATTTTTCAAGTATGTTAATAAAACATTTTAAAAGAATTGAATTTTTTTAAAAACACAAATTTTTCAATGAATTTAATTATTTTTAATTACAATTTTAATAAAATTTCCAAAAGATATTCAATTATTTTGAAAAGATTTTAAAAAATTCTTGCAATGAATTCAATTATTTTCGATACAATTTTCATAAATTTTAACGAAAAAAAATTCAATTATTTTTAGAAAATTTTAATAAAACTTGTCAAAGGAATTGAATTATTTTTTTAAAAAAATATTATTCAAATAAATATTTCGAATGAATTCAATTATTTATCAAATATTTGTTAATAAAACATTTCAAAAGAATTGAATTATTTAAAAAAACATATTTTTCGAATGAATTCAATTATTTTCAATTACAGTTTTAATAAAATTTCCAAAAGAAATTCAATTATTTTAAAAAGATTTTTAAAAAATTCTTGGAATGAATTCAATTATTTTCGATACAATTTTTATAAATTTTAACGAAAAAAATTCAATTATTTTTAGAAAATTTTATGGAACTTTGTATTTAAAGTAATTAAATTCCTGTGAGAAAATTTTATTATACTTATGAAAATAATTGAATTATTTCGAAGAAATTTATTAAAAATGTTGTAAATAATTGAATTCCTGTGAAATTTTACCAAGAATTTTATTAAAATTTTTAAAAATAATTGAAATTTGAAGAAGAATTTAAATATTTATAAAGATACTTGAAATTTTGACAATAATATTTTTTTTTTTAATTTTTGAACATAATTGAATTTCTGTGAAGAATTTTATTGTATATATAAATAATTGAATTCTTGCAATTAATTTTATTCAAGTTTATAAGAATAATTGAATTTCGGTGGAGAATTTTATTATTTATAAAAATAATTGAATTTTTGAAAAGAATTTTGTTAAATTTTTTTTAAATAATTGAATTCTTGCAACGAATTTTATAAAAAATGAAAATTTTATTATAGGTACTTATGAAAATAATTGAATTATTTCGAAGAAATTTATTAAAAATTTTGTAAATAATTGAATTCCTGTGAAATTTTGCCAAGAATTTTATTAAAATTTTTAAAAATTGAATTTTGAAGAAGAATTTTATTAATTATAAAGTTAATTGAAATTTTGATCAGAATTTTTTAAAAAATTTTTGAACACATTTGAATTTTTGCGAAGAATTTTTATAATTTTTGAAAATAATTGAATTTCTGGAAATTGGAATCATTTGAAATTAAATTGAATGAAATGAAATAAAATTGAATTGAATAAAATGAAATTGAATTGAATAAAATGAAATTGAATTGAATGAAATAAAATTGAATTGAATGGAATAAATTTGAATTGAATTGAATTGAACGAAATGAATTGAAATTGAATTGAATGAATTGAAATTGAATTGAACGAAATGAAATTGAATAAAATTGAATTAAATGAAATAAAATTGAATTGGATAAAATGAAATTGAATTGAATGAAATAAAATTGAATTGAATGGAATGAATTTGAATTGAATTGAATTGATTTGAAATTGAATTGAATGAAATTGAATTGAATAAAATGAAATTGAATAGAATGAAATGAAATTGAATTGAATTGAATTGAACGAAATGAATTGAAATTGAATTGAATTGAATTGAATTGAATTGAATTGAATTGAATTGAATTGAATTGAATTGAATTGAATTGAATTGAATTGAATTGAATTGAATTGAATTGAATTGAATGAATTGAAATTGAATTGAATGAAATTGAATTGAATGAAATTGAATTGAATAAAATGAAATTGAATAGAATGAAATGAAATTGAATAGAATGAAATGAAATTGAATTGAATGAAATGAAATTGAATTGAATTGAATTGAATTGAATTAAATTGAATTGAATTGAATTGGATTGAATTGAATTGAATGAATTGAAATTGAATTGAATGAAATTGAATTGAATAAAATGAAATTGAATAGAATGAAATGAAATTGAATTGAAAGAAATGAAATTGAATTGAATGAAAATCAACTTAATTTACATTTATTATCAATTCAATTAGAAAAGGACGCAGTCGTTTTAAACGACATATGATAGAAAATATTTCTCCTCTTCTCAATCAGTGTAAATAGAAAAGAAATATATGCATACATTTAATTATATATTTATATTGACAATTTGATTAAAATAAAACTTGAATAAATTTCAAGATAATCATTCACTATATATAGAATAAAAGTGATTTTTCTTCAATTAGTTATAAAATGTCAGAATTAATCTATCACTATTCGCTCCCTTTCCCTTCTATTTATATGTGTGATTCTATGTTAAATGAAGATAGAACTTTACAGAGTGTGATTTATTGTAATTTATTATTATTATTATTGTTATTATTATTATTATTATTATTAGATGTATATATTAAAATTTAAGATTTATTTCTATGCAATAGGCGTTACCAATTAACATTTAAATGTGCGATAATAAGAAATTACTGTATCTAAATATATGTGCACAGTATTCCGATTCTGATTTGTTATAGAGATTTACAAACAAGATGGCACTCCTTTTTTTATTACAATTTAATTATTTTAATTGTAATGGAAATCAATATAATAGACTAAACAACTATTAAAAAAAAAGAAAAAATAACTCAACTATTTATTGTTAATAACAATAATAATAATAACTATAACAATAATAAAAATAATTATATTAATTATAGTAACAATAAAAATAAGGAGAAAAAAATAATAACAGTCTGAAGTTAGTTGTTGTTTGCTTTTTTAATAATTTTTCTCCTTAAATATTTTCCATTTTTAAATTAATTTTTAGAAAATCATTGAATTTTCGCAAAATAATTGAATTCCTTCGAAGAATTGTATTATTTTTGAAAATAATTGAATTCTTATTACGAAGAATTTTATTAAAATTTTTAAAAAATCCTAATTAAATTCCTTTGAAGAATTTCTTCAAGTTTTTTTTTGAATAATTTTAAATGAAAATTTTTTTAAATAATTGAAATAAACAAAGAATTTTTTTTAATTTTTTAAAATAATCATGTATGTTAATAATTATAATTAAATATTTGATTATTCAAGTTTATTAAAATTGAATTGAAAATAATTGAATTATTTCGAAGAATTTATTAAAATTTCAAAAAATAATGAAATTCTTTCGAAAAATTTAATTACAAATTATAAAAAAATTGAATTATTTCGAAGAATTTATTAAAATTTTAGAAAATAATTATTAAATTCTTTTAAAAAATCTTACCACGAATTAAGAAAAAAATTTAATTCTTTCGTTAAATTTTATTGAAAAATAATTGAATTTTTGCAAAGATTTTACTATTTAAAAAAATAGTTGGAATTTTTTTGAAAAATATTCAAAATTAAAAAAATAATTCAATTCTTTATTCATGAAATTTTATTTAAATTTTGTTGAAAATAATTTCAATTTTTGCAAGAAATTTTGGCAAATTTATAAAAATAATTGAATTCTTTCAAAGAAATGTTATTATTTTTTATAAATATAATTGAATTCTTGCAAAGAATTATATTAAAATTTTTTTTTAAATATAAACAATAATAATTAATTATGTAGTTAATAAGTGAATATATGAAAATATTAAAAAAACGAATAATTTATTTCATATGAAAAAAAAATTTTCTTTAATTTACAATAAATAATGGTGAAGATATTTTTCAAAATTCTTGAGATTTAATTGATAGCCTTCGATATATAAAGACAAGAGAAAAATTGCAGCGGAAATAAATTTTTTTTTTTCAAGAAAACAATTATTTATGTCTGCTAACGTAACTAAAACAAATCGATAACGATTATTTTAATGAAGAGAAAAAAGATTTTTTTTTTTCTTTACTTTTCTTTGTTGAGCTAAAAATAAAGATTCTTCTTATGACTGACGAAGCTCAGAAAAAATAGAAAGAAACAATGGCATTCAAATTAGAAGCAAAAGTGGTTAATTTGCTAGGAAAAATTTCTTTTCAATATTATTATTATATTATTATTATTATTATTATTATTATTATTATTATTTTTTTTTTTTTTTTTTTCTTTTATTCATTTTTGAATAATTTCAGATTTAAAAAAATTTTTTTAAAAAATGTTTGTAATTTTAGAAAATTATTTGATAGAATTTTATTTTCAAAAATTTTAATGAAATTTAATGCAAGATATTTAAATTATTTAAGATTTATAAAATTATAAAATTTACAAAAATTATAACAAATTACGTAAATAATTAATATAAGAAAATAAATTTAAAAAAAAAATGTTTGTAATAAAATAGTAAAAAAAAAATGAAATTATCATTTCCAAAAAAGTATCACATTGGGTGAAATAAAACAAAAAAGAAACAATTCGAGAAAGCATAAAAATTTCCTTCTTTGGAAAAGTGAAAATTCTATTTCATTTGGAGTTGTTTTTAAGTATCTGATGACATTTAAATTTTGTGTAATCGAGAATGACCTTTTTGTAAATTTTTTACTATCAAATAATAAATATATGGCTCATCATTAATAGTCAACTTTTTTAAAAATTCAAATTTCAATTTGATGATTGATGAATACATAACTTTTTTTTTTTATTTATTCTCATTAATATTTTCACGAGAATATTTTATAACTATATATTAATAAATTAAAAAGAAATAAAATAAAATTCTTTTCTCTTTTTCATAAAAAAAATTGCATTACTTTAAATCTGATGAAAGTTGAAATAAAAAAATCATTCTAAAAAATTTTAAAAACATTTTTTGTCAATAATTCAATTATTTTTACAATTAATTGAAAATCTTCACTGAAATTCAATTATTTTTAGAAATATCTATTTTAATTGAATTTCTTAAAAAAATTTCATTTATTTAAAAAAAATTTTTAATAAAATTCTTACTAAAAATTCAATTATTTTCACGAATAATAAAAAAACCCTAACTAAAATTCAATTGTTTTCAAAACTAATTAAATTTTTCACAGAAATTCAATTATATACAGTTTTGAAGCTAATTTTTCAAAAGAATTCAATTATTTTCATATATATATATAATAAACTTCATCTCAAGAATTCAATTATTTTTAATATAGTTTTAATTAAATTATTCGAAACTAATTGAATTATTTTAATAAATTTTAATAAAATTCTTCAAAGGAATTCAATTACTTTCACAAATAAAATTCTCTAAAGAATTCAATTATATTGAAAAAATTTTAATGATTTTTCAAAAGAATTCAATTATTTTGAAAAAATGATATTTTTCGGGGAAATTCAATTATTTTCCATATAATTTTAGTATTCAATTTTTTTAGAATTCAATTATTTTAGAAATCAATTATTTTCTTAAATATTACAATTTTTTAAATAAATTCAACTATTTAAACATTTTTTTTAAAATTCAATTATTTTCACAAATATAATAAAATCCTTCGCCATGTTTCAATTAATTTTAATACAATTTTTAATTGAATTCCTTAAAATTTTGATTACCAAACATTCTTCGAAAAATATAAAATATTTTCAAAAATTTTGATAAAATTTGGTTAAAAGAATTCAATTATTTTCATAAACAATAAAATTCAACGAAAGAATTCAATTATTTTCAAAAATTTTAATAAATCCTTCGAAACAAATTCAATTATTTTTTTAAATAGTAAAATCTTTGCAAAAATACAATTATTTTTCAATAAAATTTCACAAAAGTATTAAATTTATTTCCTTAATTCGTTAAAGAATTTTTTGAAACAATTCAATTATTTTTATAAATAATATAGTAAAATTCTTTCTAAAAATTCAATTATTTTTAAAACAATTTTAATAACATTTCATGAAAAAATTCAAATTTTTGTTAATTATTTATCATATTTTTCGAAAATATTCAATTATTTTCTAATATTTTAATAAATCCTTCGAAAGAATTCAATTATTTTTTTTGAATACTAAAAACTTTTCAAAAATTCAATTGTTTTCAATAAAATTTAACGAAAGATTTGAATTTTCCTCTAATTCGTTGTGAAGTTTAAAAAAAAATTCAATTATTTTCTAAAATTTTAATAAATCTTTCGAAAAAATTCAATTTTTTAAAAATTTTTAATAAAATTATTCAAAAATAATTGAATTATTTAAAAACCTTTTTTTTATAATTAGTTACAAAAATTGAATTATTTTCATAAATAATAAAATTCTTTCAAGAAATTGAATTACTTTTAATAAAACTATTTTGAAAAAATTTCAAGAGAAAAAATAAAATTCAATTATTTTTCTAAAATGATGCTTTTTGGAGAAATTTAATTATTTTTAATAAAGTTTAAATAAAATTCAAATAAAATAAAATTTTCTAAAGAATTCCATTATTTTGAAAAAATTTTAATAATTCAATTATTTTTCTAAAATTATATTTTTCGGCGAAATTCAATTATATTTAACATAATTGAATTCTACAGAAATTCAATTGTTTTCATAAAGATTAAAATTTTTTACATGAATTCAATTATTTAATAATTTTTTTAGAAAATTCGTAGCAAGAATTCAATTATTTTTACAAATCATATAATTGTCGGGTAAAAATTCAATTACTTTTAATAACATTTAAATAAAATAAAATTCTCTAAAGAAATTAAATTATTTTGAAAAAATTTTAATAATTTTTCAAAATAATTCAATTATTTTTCTAAACCCATATTTTTTGTCGAAATTCAATTATATTTAACATAATTTAATTTTACAGGAATTCAATTATTTTCATAAAGATTAAAATTTTTTACATGAATTCAATTATTTATCAATTTTTTAGAAAATTCGTAGCAAGAATTCAATTATTTTTATAAAGTTTTAATAATTTTTCAAAATAATTCAATTTTTTTTCTAAAATCATATTTTTTGGAGAAGTTCAATTATTTTCATAAATATTAAAATTTTTTACATGAATTCAATTATTTAACATTTTTTTTTTTTAGAAAATTCGTAGCAAGAATTCAAGTAGGTATTTTTATAAATAATATATTTCTCATGTAAAAATTTAATTATTTTTGATAAAATTTAAATAAAATTCAAGTAAAATTTTCTAAACAATTCAATTATTTTTTTAAAATGATATTTAAACTTTTACTTAGAAATTTTTTTTCATGAATTAAATTTTTAGAAATAAGCAACTATTTTATGAATTACTTAGTTTTTTATTTAAATATTAATAATAAAAATAAAAATAAAAATAAAAATAAAAATAATAATAATAATAATAATAATAATATATTAATTTTTTATTTCGCTACTTATTTATTTATTATAATATAATATAACAGAAGAAAATAGACCAAACAAATAAATGTAAAAATCATTTCTTTTTCTTTTTATAATTAATATTTTTTATTTTGTAAATAGAAATTTTTTATTCTCACAAAAAAATTATTGTAAATATTTATCAAAATGTAATAAAATATAAAAAAAGAAAATATAATTAATTATAAATATAAATAAATAAATGAAAAAATAAATGAAAAAATAAATGAAAAAATAAATAAATAAATGAATTAATAAAGGAATAAATAAATTAAGTAATTAATAAATAAATAAAATAAATATAATAAAAAGTGTAATATTTCCGCAAAAAATATTGAATTCGAACCAGAAAAATTTCCCATCATAAATAATTTTATTATTAAAAAAAAAAGAGCAAGTTTCGAATTAAAAAAAGGGCCTCTATTGTCATTTTAATATTGTTTTAATGAAAATGAGTGTAAATGAGAGTATTGCAGAAGGTCGAATAATTGATGAAGGTGAGTGGGTGGGAGGGGGGAGGGAGGGAGATGGGAATTATTGTATATGTGAGCCTGAGGAAGACTCGTAAATCTTTAAAAAAGGTGAAAGGTGAGAAATGAGAAAGAATAAACCCGAAAGATATTGGTCAGTGAAATTTTTTTTTCTCTCTTTTCTTTTCTTTCTTACTACATTTATTTCTTTTTTTATTTTTTTGGCAGTAGGAGAAGCGAGGACCGGACTATAAAATAAGGTTCGATTCAGACTCGACACATCAGTCACTTCTTCTCTCTCCTTAAGAGAATTCATCCCAAAAAAAAAATAAAATTCGCGCACTATAATCAAAAATGAAAATGGTATGTATTCTCTTTATAGGAAAAAAATTAGTGTTTTTTTTTCTTCAAAAAAATTAGAGTGAAATTTTTTTTCAACAAAAAAATAAAAGTGAATTATTTTTTTTTCTTAGAAAAAAATTTTTTTTTAAATTTTTAAGTGTTTCGTTATTTTCGTGTAAAAAAATGTTTATTAATTTATTCTTTTTTCGTTTAATTAATAAATAGTGCAAAAATAGTGAAAAAATTTTTCCCCAGTGCCTTTGAATAAAATCGCAAAAAGTGAAATTATTTTTTTTATTTGTTAAAAAAAAATCAGAAGTGATTGTGAAAAATTTGCAAAAAAAGGATTATTATTTTTTTATTCCAGTAAAATTATATTTAACATTAAAAAAAAGAGTGAAAAACATTTTCAAATTTATTGTAAAGCTTAATTAATTATTTTAAATATTCTTTTAAATAATTCAGTTATTTATTTTATCATATTTTAATTTTTATAATTATCTCCTGTTTGACAAGTTAATAATTATTCTTTATTACAAAGAATTTACTAATTAATAAAAAAAAATTTTGTTTAACATTATTTTAATTATTTATAATTATTATTATTTATATTTCTCTATTATTATTTTATTTTTATGGATTATTTTTATTTTTTTTATTTCTATTTATTATTTTTTAATTTTTATTACTTTCCCTTATATTTTAAATAATAAAATATATTTTAATTGACTTTTTCATTTATTTTCAATTTCAATTCATTTATAATTTACAAATAAATAAATTGTCTAAAGTAGTTCAATAAATTTCCAAATTTAATTTTTTCAATCTTTAAAATTAAATTTAAATTTAAACAATGTAACAAAAAATTTCTGATTCTATAAAAAAAAAAATTTTTTTTCAATTTTATAAATTTTTGTGTCTCAAATAATTAGATTTTTTATATTAAATTCTAAATTTAAAATTTATTAGAATTTAAATTAATTTCAATTAAATTTTTAAAAAATGATAAATTGATAATTTCTAAATTTGTGGAACGAAATTGAAAAATTATTATTATTATATTAATTATTATTATTAACTGTAAATCAATAATTTTTTTATTTAATTAATATTAACGGGATTAAAAATAAAAGAAAATAATAATATTGTTAATAATATTTAATCATACTTAATTTACTTAATAATAATAAATAATAATAATAATTATAATAAATAATAATAAAAATAAATAATAATAATAAAATAAATAATAATAAACAGAATATAATAATTATTATATTTTATATTCTTATTATATTTTATTATTTTTATTGTTATTTGTTTCTTTATTAAAAAACAGTTTTGTTTCAATGAAAAATTTTCTTTTGTTGGTTCGCATAATACAAAGTTTCAAAATTTTCGCTTTATTCGTTAAATTTTTTTTTCTTTAAACACCCGTGTGAATAGAGCTTAAGAATAACAAATTTTTTACTTCGAGAAAGTAAATTCAAACTTCCCAACCCTGACAGTTGTGAATAAAGCCTTACATTACAGTGTGTAGTGGCCTTAAATTTTAAGTAGAGTTCACACTCCTGAAAATATATTTTTTTTAAACTTGTCTTTCCTTTGTTTTCTCAACAAAATTATTCACCAACTAATATTTATATTTATTTAGTCACAAAAATAGCATTTTTTCTTTACTTCAACTGAATTTAAATTGAATTAAATTTATTAAATTAAATTGAAATTGAATTAAAATTAAGTTAAATTTAATTTATTTATTAAACTAAATTGAAATTGAATTCAATTTTAGTTAAATTTAATTTATTCATTAAATAGAATTGAAATTGAATTCAATTTTAGTTAAATTTAATTTATTCATGAAATAGAATTGAAATTGAATTAAAATTAAGCTAAATTTAATTTATTTAGTAAATTAAATTTTAGTAAAATTTAATTTAATTTTTATTATTATTTATTATTATTATTTATTTAGTAATTTATTAATTAAGAATAAGAATTGAATTGAAATAAAAATGTCTTTTTCAATTCCAGATCTTTGTCTTTGCCGCCATCTTGGCACTTGCAGCAGCAGCGCCACAAGGCCAACGTCAACAGGACGTTGTTGTTGTCAAGGAATTATTACACAACAATATTGGACTTGAAGGCTATCAATATAATTACGAGCTTTCAGATGGACAACAAAGAGAGGAATCCGCAGAATTAAGGAACGCTGGAACTGAGAATGAAGCAATTGTCGTGAGAGGATTTTACTCCTGGGTTGATGCTAATGGACAACAACACAGAATTGATTACACCGCTGACGAAAATGGCTTCCATCCCGTTGGCTCAGATATTCCCGTTTAAATACTCCCCCCCCCCCACTCCCTTGCCCCACCACCACCGATTTTGTGATTCCTAATAAAAGATCTTTTTTATTTTCATAAAAAAAACAAATCATGTCTTTTTATTCAAATCCATCTATAAAATTTAAATATTTTTTGAGTATTTAATTTTATAACCTTAAAAATTAATTTTTTTGCATTTTAATTTTATAACCTTAGAAATTAATTTTGGAAATAATTAATTACTAATTAACAATAATAAATTATTAACAATTAATTAATAACTACCAATAATAAATTAATAATTAATTGATAATTAACAATAAATAACTATTAACTAATTAATAATAAAATAATGGATGTCATTAATTAATAATTAACAATAATAAATTGTTATTAATTAATTAATAATTAACAATAATTATTATTAATAATTAATTGATAATGAAATAATTTATCAATAATAAGATAATAATTATTATTAAAATAATTCAGGTACTTCTGGATAGTTTTTTACTATTGTGACATTTATTTAATATATTCACAACGTTAAAAATAAATAATAATTTTAATAAACGTTAAAAATAATAATTAATAAACAAAAGATTTTTAAATTATAATATTTATAAATTATAAATATTAATAATATTAATTAAAAAATACTTTTCTTATTAGAATAATAATAAAATTCGTTGCTTTTTAGAAAATAAAAATTATTTTTCAACACTTAAAGTAAAAACACATTTCTTAATTTTAATTTCGTAAGTAAAAATTTACGATTTAGAAATTCGCGCATTCATTAGCAGCGTAGATAATTTTGTCTTTTCTTGTTTCCAAAGAACAACTTTACAAACGAAAATACATGGGGAAAAACAAACTAAATCGCAAAAAGAAAATGTGGAATTACCTTAAATTATTTCCGAGGAAACCTAAAAAATGTGAACTTGCCTTTAGGCTCCATTTATTCATGATTAAAAATCGCGCCAAAAGTCACCGCAACGTGTGACTCGTGGTCGCGGTCGCAAAAAAAATTACGAATCCTCAAAATTTTCGGTTAACAATAAATATTTTTAAACATAATTAACTAAAAAAATTGTATGAAAAATAAAATCATAAGTAGATATTAAATAAAATTACTTAAATTCCACTCACCAATATTGTAGAAAAAACCTCGGCGGAACGTTGCTGAAAAATGCCTTCCTTAGGGGGAGGGGGGGGTGTCAATTCATAGATTATTCCAAATCATATCTTTTTCCTGTCATCCAATCACCAAAACTGACAAAAATATTACCTCGTTAAGTATTTGTTTCTTGATGAGAAATTTACACCTTGCGCGCATGAATGATATTTTACTGATTTGTTTCGGAAAAAAAAACCACGCAAACACGAATTATTTGTATATTTTTAACACTCCCGACAATACGATCAAATAATTACGCAGTAAAAAAATACTTGTTAATCGACAATAGAACGCACGAATTTTAAGGATAAAATATAATTTCGAGCACTCCCGGAAACGCGCACTTGACACAAAATTTTGAGGTTAGAATCGACAAAAAGAATATTACGAACAAAATTCTTACGAAATTATCTGGAAAAAATGAAATACGACACGGAAATAAATAGTGGACTTGATAAAGAAACGTTAAATATGTGAATATTGAGAGTAGAAATAATTGCAATGGAAATTAAATGCAAGTTTTTATTTTTAATAAAAAAGCTCACTGCTGATTGCTGCTTGTATGACGCACTGCTGCCAACTGTCGCTATTGCAGGGTTGGGTGCGCAAGTGCGTAATAATTCGGCAATGCAGGGTTGAAAACGTTACTACTTTATATGCAGGGATGGGTGCGTAAAATATCTCGTCTTTTTGTAAGCAGGGTTGGGAAGGTAACGTACACTATATTAAAAATAAAATAAATAAATAATAAATATAATATATTTGATACCCAACCTTGCATAAACACACGTTAATTATTTATTATTTTTCTTATTATTATTAATCATACGATTATCATTATTTTTATTTTTGTTATTACTATTATTATTCTTTTCATTATTATATTTCCTTTTTTCTTGAAAATAAAATTAATTACAATAAAAAATAGTAAAAACTATATTTTTTTCAGTTCCAAAAACATAAAAAAAAAGTTGAAAATAAAATAAAACAACTTCAGAGTAGAAGAGCAGAGAATAATAATAAAAAATATTTTCGAGTAAAATTATCATAATAGAATTGAAAGATAAACAAAAATAGTTGTTATAATAATATTGAAGGCGAATATTTTGCCCTGGCAACAAAATTAAATGACGTTACTCTAAATTGTAATCATTTCCATGAGAATATTATTTTTCACTCCGTTAAACAAGATTTTTACGAGAAATTAATAAAAAAAGGAAATTTTGACAAGAGACTTGACGCTTTGTCAGTTTTTGATTTAAGCGTCCAAGATTTTGTGGATAGGGAAAAAATCTCAGTTACCGACTGCGGAAAGTAATAATTTTTTTTTTCAACTAAATAACAAAATTGTGAAAATAAAAAAATTATGGAAAAATTGCACCAAAAAGAAAATTAATTTTAAAAAAACAATTTTTTTCAGTGCTCAAAAAAATACAATTAAATTATTGGAATTTCATCAGAGTAGCAAAAAATCAAAGAATCTATTCACAAAAAAGGAAAATCAATTTGTTTTTAATTTCCAACATTTTTTGAATACAGAGGAAATTATTGACGCTTATTCAACAATAAAATCAAATTACAGGTGAGAATTGTTATCGAATTTATTAATAAAAAACGTATTTTTTTATGAAAGAAGATTTCTACTTTATCAGTCAATAATTATTAATAAAAAACGCATTTTTATTAAAGAAGATTTCTACTTTATCAGTCAATAATTTTATGAAAGAAGATTTCTACTTTATCAGTCAATAATACTCAATCGTTTCTACCCACGTTAAATTATTATTTTATTTAATAATTTTTAATCAATATTAAAAATTTGCTTACTAATTTCATTTATTATTCTAAGAAAAACAGAATATTTTTTATTTTTAATTATCAGGGTGCAATCGAGAAAATTAAATAAAAAGAAACTTATTACCGCTCTGTCGGTAACAACGAATTCGGAAGATAAAAATTCGAATTCAATTGAAGTGGAGTCGGTAAAGGAATCTACCGAAGATGTTAAATCTGGCTATTTTGCCAGACAGGTATTGAAAAATTAAATAAACAGCGATTGAATAAATAAATAAATAATTAATGATAATAATAATAATAATAATAATAATAATAATAAATAATAATAATAATAATTATAAAATTGGAAGACTTACCATCGGTCGGTAATTTTCAGTAGGTTGATAACCTCCGAAAAATCCTACTTTACCGACTGACGCTATATCAGAATTTGCTTATAATTACTTAATATGTAATTTATTATTAATAATAATAAAATTAATAATCAATAAATTATAATTTATAATAATAAAATTTATTTTCAAAAAATAAGACAAGCAGTCATGAGAGATCGCCGAAAATTGGTCGAAATCAACAAATAAAGAGAATTTCCGCCACTAAGAATTTTGTCTACGATTTCGAAAATCCACTAAATTTGATAAATGTCGAAAAGAAAAATCCAAATTTAGAAGCCACGGCAAAAACTGTCAGTATGTAACTAATTTTATTTAATTCTTCAGAAAATTTTGTTAATTTTGTCCTTTTTTAAATTACTCCACAATTTATTAATTTTTTTAGTAAAAGTTTTGTCGACTGTCGATATAGTAGGTAACTTTACATTTTTAGTTAAAGACTCTTATAAATAATACTCTTAAAAATAAAATTTTTGTAAATAATATTTTTATAAATAAAACTTTTTATAAATAATATTTTTATAAATAAAACTTTTTATAAATAATATTTTTATAAATAAAACTTTTTATATATAATATTTTTATAAATAAATCTTTTTATAAATATTTTTATAAATTAAACTTTTTATAAATATTAATAATAATAAATAATAATATTTTATAAAGTATTTTTGTAAATAAAAAAAAAATTATTTCACACAGATTCGAAGGTGAATCAAAAAGGAAAATTATCAACTCTTCCCTCTGTTTTCCAGCAGACGAATTCAAAGAATGATGCAAAAAAGAGAAATCTCAATTATCGACCACCGATTAATCAATTACCATCAATATCGAACAATTTTAATATAAATTCACGAAATAAATTAAAATTAAGTTCGATAAATAGAAAAATTGGTAAAATGTGTTTTAAATTTCGCGCGCAAATTTCCATTTATTCAAAAACTGCCTTACCGACAGTACATATAAAATGTTAAAATTTCTTAAATTAAGGGCATTCGGGAGAAAATAGCAGGTTTCGTAAAGTCCTTCTCATTTGAAAGGAAAAAAACTTTTTTGAATCGGAAATTTTTGAAAATAGCAGAGAAAGGTGTAACGACTGTGGCTCTTCTCGATATTTTGCATAATTTTTCTAAATACCTACCGAAAAAATGTTTTAAATATAAATTCGTAAATGTAGATTGAAATCGA